>NC_080572.1:151647553-152331847 GCF_030247185.1 Malaya genurostris
TTGGACATCCTTGTTTAATTCCTTTTCCACGTCTCGTTTCTGCTGACAACTGATTCTGCCATCTTATCCTAGTAATTTCTCCTTTTATGCAGTTTACTATTCTATCCACTAGTCTTGTTGGCACTTCTAACCTAACCAAAATGTCTGTTATGCTTTGAATTTTTATTGTATCGAATGCTTTCTTTATATCTAACGCTAATACGTAAAGCATACTTCCTGCATTCCACTGTTCTTCCATTATTCTTCTAGCAATAAAAATATGGTCATCTGTAGACCTTTGTGAAGTAAATGCAGCCTGATGCAAACCTGGATCTCCTGCAAATTTTCTCAATTGTTTGGCTAACCATCTTGCATATATTTTATATGCAACATTACATAGCGAGATTCTCCTATAATGTTCTGCTTCTGAAGCATTGCTTTTCTTTGGAATGGGAACTTGTATTGATTTGTTCCATTCTTCTGGCATTTTGTTTGATACATATGCTTCTCTTATAACCTTTGATATTCTTATAAGTGTTTCTTCATCTGCGTATTTAAAATATTCTGCGAAAACTTTGTCTGGTCCTGGTGATTTCCCATTACATGTTGTCCTAATAATTTCCTTCACCTCTTCATCTGTTGGTGGATTAGGTAACGGACAGAAATCTTGTTCCTTGCATGTTTCAATTTCTGGTCCCTGACACTCTTTCAAAATTTCCTCCCACACCCTGAGACTTATATTCGTTTTAATTTGCTTCTTTTTTCTTACGAATTCTTGCAAATACTGATAAGTTTTCCTGATTCTAATACCTATATCAAAATCATTCAGTTTTTGAAAAAAATCTTTTGCTTCTTTCTCCTTGTGATCTTTTATAGCCTGTTTGAGTTCCTGTCTGCAATTGTCTACTTTGTATTTATAGTTTTGCATATACGGTTTCTCATTCAACCTTACTAATGCGATTTTTAATCTATCTCTTGCTTTTTTTCTCTTAGGTGTACTTGGAATATTTGATTTTTTTAGCGTCTTGGATGCAGCTTTCCTAAGCCTATTCGCAATTTCGTTATAACCCTCGTTCTCTTGTCTATTATTCTCCTGTAATTCTGGGGTTGTGATTTTTAGATATTCCTGGAACTCTTTCTTGACCTTCTCATTTTTCAATAATTCCACATTTATTTTTGATGACAATTCTTTCTTGTTTCTTTTGCTCTTTGTTACGTTCATATTTATACCTGTTATTATCATCTTATGATCCGTTTTCAAATGCGTCCATTTTCCTTTAATATATCTAATTCTATAGTTTTTAAATTCTGGAGCTAGCACATGATCTATCTGGCTTTGTTTCTCTTTGCAATTCCATGTAACCTTGACGTCCCTGCCTATCATTGATGAAATATTTTTAATTCTGTTTATATGTAAAAATATCTTCAACAATTCTCCGTTTGCGTTTGTTAAATTATGTCCTAACATTTTCCCTATCCATTTCATATCCTCATGCTGCATATCGTCTAATCCTAGTTGTGCATTGAAATCCCCCAATATAATTGTTTGCCTTCTTTCCTCATTTAGTTTAACCAGTTTACCTAATTTACTGTAAAAGAAACCTTGTTTTTCATTTGGAGCATGCACATTAATTATTCTTAACTTCCTTTCTCCTATTCTAATATTTGTCCACATTATTCCGTTTACCATCTGAACCACCTTCTTCAATGTTATGTCTGTTTGTTTGCGAATCAGTACTGCCATTCCTCTTGATTTATTATGATGGTTTCCTGTAACTTCCCATTCATAGTTCTTTGTATGAACTTTATCGCCTAACGTATTAACCTCTTGTAAAACAGCTATGTCGATATTTTCCATTTCTAATACCTCGTCTATTTCTTCCCTTTTGTCTAAACTTCTGCATCCTTTTACATTCCAGCTAGCTATCCTTATTTTTCTGATTGCCTGTCTTTCCTCTATGCCCCATCTTTTATTTTGTATCATCTGTTCGGAACCCTGTTTACAACCTCTTGTTTGGTCTTTTTTCTCCTTTCCCATTCTTTCTTTACTCTTATAATCCATTTCGGATTTTTTGCCTGTTCTACATTTGTTTCCGCCTTCATTATCAATGTCACTATTTGCACTTATTGTATTATTTTCAATTTTTCCTAATTTCATGCCTTTCTGTTCCTCTTGTTTTTCTTTGCTATCACTTGTTTCCTGCATAATACTATCGTAGTGATTTTTTATTTGTCCTCCTGTATAAAATATTTTCAATATTCCATTGTATACATATTCATCACCTATTAGGTAATTTATCCCTTCCTGGTTTACTATTTGTATCGCAATTTCGAAAATCTCTGAAAAAGCTACTATTGTTTCCTGTCCTAACCAAAACCCAAATTGTTTAAACTTATTTATTATCTCTTCAAACGTTGCACCATCCTCTTGGTATTCTATTAAATAGTCTTCAAATCTTTCCCTCCGCTCACTTATGTAATTCGCAATCAAACTTCTCACTTCCATTACTTTTCTATCCGAAGTGAGGATTTCATTTCTCCTGATACCTAATTGATCTAACAACGCTCTTATCAAACAATTTCCATCTCCTATATTTTGTTTAACAATTATGTCGTCCCCTGTACCTATTCTTACTTTATAAAAAGTTTCGCTTCTTTCATCTTCTGTTAAAATTTCTTCTTCTCCTTGTTCATTTGTATCCTTTCTACTCTCCGATTCCTGTTCAATAATTTCATCTATCTTCTTATTTGCTCTAAACTCCATCACATCTCTTGTAAGGAACTCTTTTCGTACAATATTTCCTATTGTTCCTTGATTAGTTATTATAAATTCCAATTTATTGAAGAAGGGATTATTCTTATTCTTCCCGAACGTAATTATATCTCCACATTCAAATAAAACAACTATCTCACATTCTAATAATTCTGATATAATCCATAATATCTCTTTATCATATATAATTTCCCCAGATCTAATTTTGTACAAGTACTCTTCCGTACTAAACTCACTGTCCATTCCCATGCTTCTCTTTTTTTTCTCAAAATCTTTGCCATTTTCTCTGATGAAATCGTACACTATAAGATTAAGCTCGATTATGTCTTTCCATTTTACTTCTCCCAAACCTAAAATCATACTGCTTTAGTACCAACTTGGACATATCAAACTCCTCATTCATAATTTGCATTTTCAGTAATAATTTTCTCTTATCAATAAATATTTCGCTTTCCACCCACTCCATGTTGCTCCGGTTTGACATGTCTCTATTTAATTTCCTTTTACATTCTCGTACTTAAGATTGTATATGTGTCAAAATGTGCCGTTATCTCTTACCTTATTGAAATGCCGCTTTTTTTCCTGTTTGTATTCTCCCGTTCAGGGTTTTCGTTACTAATACCTATTCCCAAACTCAAATTTTACTTTCCTGGTGTATATATTTGCTGCTCCAAACCACTCATATATATTCTTGTCCAGCTCTTCCAAACATTACTTCTACTCCGTATTGACATACCATTACTTCTACACAAACTACAAACATATGGCATAAAACATACTCTTCTGGAATGGCTCAAATCATACTTAACGAATCGTGTACAGGTAGTCCGCTTCCAAAACATTCTGTCTGAACCAATTAGGGCCTCTCCTTTTTATTTTACATATAAACGACATTTCCTTCAAACTCAAAAATGTGAAAGTGCTTATATATGCAGACGACATGAAACTCTTCATGGAAATTAAAAATATCAACGACGCTGTAATATTCCAGAACGAAATCAATCTATTCCACATTTGGTGCTGCAAAAGTCTACTCCAACTCAATGTAAAAAAATGTAACTCAATAACTTTCAGTAGGAAAAATGAAACTATGCCTATAAACATACATCTAGGAAATCAACTTGTAGAAAAATGTAAAATTGTAAGAGATTTAGGCTTAATCTTAGACTCCAAGCTCACTTTTGTGGAACACTACAATACCATAATCAATAAAGCTAATAGCATGCTGGGCTTTATTAAACGCTTCAGTCATAACTTTCAGGACCCATACACAATTAAATTATTATACACTACATATGTCAGACCTATTTTGGAATATTGCAGCCTAGTATGGAATCCATACAATACTATTCACGAAGAACGCATCGAATCTATTCAAAAACAATTTCTTTTATATGCACTTCGTAAATTAAATTGGACAGCATTTCCTCTACCATCATATGAAGCACGCTGCATGCTCATCAATATACAAACACTTAAAGAACGCCGCGACTTTGCAATGCTTTATTTTATCAGCGACATTATTTCTCAACGCATTCAATCAGCTCCATTATTATCGCAATTAAATTTTTATATACCTTGCCGTCAATTACGTTCCAGGAAATTATTTTTAGAAAAACAAGCTAGAACAAATTATGCAAAATACAGTCCAGTCAATCGAATAATGCGCCATTACAATCAATACTGCGAACATCTTGACCTTACTATGTCAAAAAATCAAATCAAATCAAATAATGCGTAGTATGTAAGTGAACATTGTAAACAATTTATATGTAGTCTACATTTGCTTGACGAAATAAATAAATAAAAACAAGTAAACATGTTTTGAAAGCGGTGGAATAGTTCTATTAGTGTTAAACTTTGTTCAAATTAAGCAGAAATGCATTTAAATGAACTCGATTTTCGGAATTTAATCGAAACTAAGGATGAAACCAACGAACGAGGACAATGATCTGCTTCCAGAGATTCATCCGTACACTTCAACTGCTAGCTTTTCTGGGCAGTAGGATTCGGTGTAATATACCGGTGTCAAAATTGTTTTGTGTCGGTTGATTGCGCAGAAGTGGAAACAGTATTTCACCTTGTTGGCCACTATTCGAGGATTACTAGTGGAATTCCACAAAGAAATCATTTTACCTTACGTTATACAGGTACCGCAGAGCACTAGCATCGCTCAGCTCGTTGTCGGTCATTTCCATGTCTTCCTTCTCACACAACGGTTTCAAGTCAAGACCTGAATTTTGAACTTGGCTTTATAAAAGACATAACTCATACTCCTTATTTTTTACATTCCGCTCGAGTCAGGTAAATCCAATAAAATGTTCCGTAATATAATAACCGATCTGAAATTTATTTTGTTTACATTCATCTTGCCTTCGATATGCATTAACCAAGGTTATGGTGACTGTTATTCAAAATCAATAAATATATCAACTTGTGCTGCCAGTTTAAAAAAATTCACTAGCGTTTTCGATTTTACATTTCCAGTTACTGAGGGGTAGTTAAATTTACGATACAGTTTTGATAGACGAGTGGCAGGTCGTGTCATCGGGCCAACTTAATTTTATAACGACGAAAACAAACAAATTTTGTCAACAGGTCTATGTATGAAGGTTATGTTTATTTTACTCTTATATATTAGGCTATTTAATTTTTGACACAGTTAAAGTCGCAGTAAACCAGAGTATTATGAAAATAAAATAACTCAAATTTCAAATGCTACCCACGCTACAGCGTTTCTTTTGCGTTTCAATTGCTGTTGATAAGAAGAGTCGCATATTTTTCAAGATTGATTCCTATGTAAAAAAGAACAAAGAATTGAACAAAAGTATTGAATTGAAAACAAAATTTGAGGAAAAGCACAAAAAAAAATTATTTCTTGACAAACAGTTGTATTTTAGCATTTTCTTAAGTTTTTCAATTTTCGAAATATTTATTTAATATTTTTTCATAAAGATGAGTTATTTATATATAGGAATTTGCATATTTTAGGAATTTTGTTTTCCATAAAAGGATCGAAAAAGATCGTATTGAATATGTGGTTTTTCTTTTAGTTGAAATATTCTTAAGTTTCATCAAAATCAGAGGTGCACAGGTACAAAAGTGTGTCGGATATTGGTGGAATGGCCCTTATATTAAATTTGCATGAAATAATTTAACAATGATGATTCATTTTATCATTTTATCTTGCAGGGTGAACGTGGCGTCATTACTCATGATAGTGCTAATGAACAAAATGGATTATGCTACGGATGTATTAAAATGCTTATTGCTACGACTGATTGATAAATCTGTGATATCAAAACATCCACAATTGATGCTTCGACGAACGGAGAGTGTAGTAGAAAAATTACTAACGAACTACATGGCGATATGCATGTATGAATACTTGAAGGTATATTGCGGCAGCTCTCTTTTCCTTTTATACAAAGCTGTTAAACATCAAATAGAAAAAGGATTAGTCGATGCAGTTACATATGACGCTCGATATTCGTTGAGCGAAGAACACTTGCTTCGTGAACAAATTATTCACAGTGTCGTTACTTTACATATCATACAGGATGATCTAGACGAAAAGATACAATGTAAAGTCCTAGACTGTGATACAATAACTCAAGTAAAATCCAAAATTCTGGACGCATTGTTTAAAAATACACCTTTTTCGATGCGACCATCTGTTCACGACCTTGAACTTGAATGGCGTCATGGCAGAGGTGGTCATTTAACATTGCAAGTAAGTACTTATAACACTTTGGCTACAAATAAGTATTTCTATGACAAACAACCTTAGCGGCGAGAGGAGTAATTTATAGCGTCACGAAATGTCATCTATAGATTTAACGAAGGGTTTTAAAAGTGTACAACACACTTATACTCACTTCTATTTCAATAAATTTACACTACAATACGATAACTTCCCTAAAGCACATAAACTCTGTGCCTGACCTAACAACTATCTTAAATTATATTTTATTGATTTGTTGATTCTTTTCGGTGAGAATTAAGAGAACATTCATTTTTATTTTTTGTACAGCATAACGTTTCGGCTTACTGTTCTTCAGCCATCGTCGGACGCATTTAACAATAAATTTTCACACTACTCATTCATTCTATCACTCACTCCATCATTGCCGACGGTATGACGATCATTCACTTTAGACCGTCCATGTGGTTTGTTTCTCCAATACTCCCAGTAGTATGCTTACAAAAAATAAAAATGAATGTTCTTTTAATTCTCACCGAAAAGAATCAACAAATCAATAAAATCTAACAAAGTTGCGGTGATTATATATGAAATTTGAAATATCTTAAATTATGTTAGTTCCACTAAACTATGCTTTAAGTCTTAATTTCTGCTTTTTCACGAACGCTGGTGTTCAAGTTTGATTACGATGTTATCCGGTTGTTCATGGATCAGCACTCATCATCATCATCTAACAGCTATAGGCCTGGGGTGTCCTTTGCTGTATCAAGAATACGTCTCAACATAACTCGGTCCATGGCTGCTCGTCGCCAGCCACTCAAGGCACGTACGCTTCTGAGATCACCCTCCACTTGATCGATCCACCTTGCTCGCTGCGCTCCTCTTCTTGTACCAGTCGGATTAGATTCAAGAACCATTTTCACTGGGCTGTCGTCCGACATCCTTATGACATGCCCAGCCCATCGTAGACGTCCGATTTTAGCTGTCCGTACGATGGGTGGTTCTCCTAGCAGTTGTTGCAATTCGTGATTCATACTCCGTCTCCACGTTCCGTCTTCCATCTACACTCCGCCATAGATGGCCCTCAGTACCTTTCTTTCGAAAACACTGAGGGCGCGTTGGTCCTCTGCCAACATAGTCCAGGTCTCGTGGCCATAGAGAACAACCGGTCTAACAAGCGTTCTGTAGATGGTCAATTTCGTGCGGTGGCGTACCTTTCTCGATCGAAGGGTTTTTCTGAGTCCAAAGTACGCCCGATTCCCTGCCAAAATACGGCTCTGTATTTCTCTGCTGGTGTCATTGTCGGCGGTCACCAGTGAGCCCAAATACACAAACTCGTCAACCACCTCGATATCGTCACCGTCTATCAATATTCGTGGTGGGAGGCGTAGTGTTTCTTCTCTAGAGCCTCTTCCTCTCATGTATTTTGTTTTCGACATATTTATGGCCAGTCCGATACGCCTAGCTTCAGCTTTCATTCCGATGTAGGTTTCCATCATCTTATCAAGGTTACGTGTCACAATATCAATATCGTCAACGAAGTTGTACGGACTTTCGGAAGATCGTACCACTCGTGTCGATCCTCGCTCTTCGAATCACACCTTTCAGGGCAATATTGAACAAGATACAAGAAAGTCCATCACCTTGACGTAGCCCTCTTCGAGATTCGAAGGGACTCGAAAGCGTTCCAGATACTCGGACGTAACAAATCACTCTATCCATCGTTACTTTGACCAATCGCGTCAGTTTATACGGGAAACCGTATTCGTGCATGATCTGCCATAGCTGTTCTCGATCGATTGTGTCGTATGCCGCTTTGAAGTCAATGAATAGGTGATGCGTGGGTACGTTGTATTCACGACACTTCTGGAGTACTTGTCTTATCGCGAACATGTGATCCGTAGTGGCGCGGGCTCCAGTAAATCCCGCTTGGTACGGCCCCACGAATTCCTTAGCTATTGATGATAGACGACGGCAATTGAGATTGAGTCCCGGCGTTCCTGTGCGACGAGTATTGTGCACCGTCGATAGTTTTGAGCGCATACGAAGCGCGACAAGGTAGTGGTCAGAATCAATATTGGCAGTGCGGTATGTGCGGACATTGATGACGTCGGAGAAGAATCGCCCGTCGATGAGAACGTGGTCGATTTGATTTTCCGTATGTTGATCTCCAGGTGGCTTTATGAATATCTTTGCCGGAAAAGGAGGTGCTTTGAACTACCATTCCTCGGGAGGCAGCAAAGTTTACGTATCGTTGATCGTTGTCGTTAGTTACCGCGTGCAGGCTCTCCAGCCCGATCACGGGCCTGTACATTGCCTCCCGGCCTACCTGAGCATTCATGTTGCCGATGACGAGTTTTACATCCCGCCGTGAACAGCTGTCGTGGGTTTGTTCCAGCTGCGCGTAGAATGCTTCCTTCTCGTCATTGGGTTTCGTCTCATGTGGGCAGTGCACGTTGATGATGCTGTAATTGAAGAAACGGCCCTTGGTCTTCAATACGCACATTCTATCACTGAGTGGCTGCCACCCAATCACTTTCGGTCATAGGGTCATTTCGCCGAAAGGGTCATCTCGCCGAAAGGGTCATTCTGCCGAAAGGGTAATTTCGCCGTAAGGGTCATATCTCCTGCATGTTATGTCTCCTGTATAACTGATGTGACGCAGCCACATAACCTCTTGCATACAAACCTGTAACCGCCTCGTTTGCCCGGTCTACTCAAAGCTAGGTTTCTTTGCTTTAGTTAGGTCCGAACGAGCGGTAGCGAGGTCGGATAGCACATGAACCAAAACGATGTGGCGTAGCCGCATTAGTATTTTTTCATTTTCGCTTAATAAACGGAAAATACCACCTACATTTGCCTGGTAGATACTTACTAGCTAATAGTCAACAAGTTTTCTTGGGAGCTACTTTCTGAGGTTCATGAATCAATCTTTATTCAAGAGTACAACAATCAATCATTATTCAAGAAGTATAATGGTAGGTTAACAAAACGGGCGTTAACGCTATCATCTTTCGTTTGTCTTAAATTTAAATCAATTCTAATTACGATTTCAAGACGATTTCAGGATTCGGCGAAATGACCCTTTCGGCGAAATGACCCTTTCGGCGAAATGACCCTTTTGGCGAAACGGCTTTCGGAGAAATGGCTTTCGGCGAAATGACCCTGATCCCTTCCAATCGTAGTCCTTATTTCGTCGCGTAGGTCTTTGCCGATTACTCCGAGTCGTATTTGTATCCTGATTATTCGTAACAAGTGTTTTCCGGGCGGCTTGTTAGGCCTGCACCAACCTCCTGTCTCGCCGGAGGGCCATCGTGTCAGCACTGTTTAGTGTTCCACACTGACACAAGGACGGTAATCAGCCGCTCCTAACATGGAGAACAGACGCTGTTTCGAGCCGTCCCAACATGGGGAACAGACGCTCGGGTAGGCTCGCTCTCTGTAAAGAGAAGGCAAGCTCCCCCTTCCTCTGGTGTAACACTCTTCAACATTATAGCAAAAGAACGCTTCGAATGTTGATACACCATGATTGCAACAATGGGATGCTGTATGTCCCAATTGTTTGCAATTGGTGCAGTACATGACCCGCGGCACAAAAAGGCGAACAAGTAAACGAACTCAATCCAAGAGGACGTAATTATTCAAAGCCGAGCCAGCAAAAGTCATCCGATACGAGTCTGATGGGATATAGGACTACTTAGTCCCATCCTCAGCGGTCGATACTGAGCGCAATTGCTTGCAGTCCAGAATCATAACATTCTTGAGTAGGGTGTTTTTAAAACCGCCTGCCCCATGCTTAAGAACTTCCTCGCAAGTCAGACTCGGATCGGTGATCATGCCGTCTATCTCGACTTCGCGAGCTGGAATGTATACGCGTTACATTGAACGATATCGTTAGCCTGTTTTGCACTGGCTAACAAGACCCTAAGCTTGTCTGGGCGTACTTGTATGTAAACCGCGTACGGACCGGATGGAAGTGCAAGCCCATCGGGATAATTTTTAACACGAGTTTTATTACCATCAGATGATTCCATTTCGTCATCTGGAGGGAGGTCAGCCAATTTTGAACCTTTTATCATGGCACGGAAAAAAGTCCGTGTGCGGGTAAAGATTGGAGGACAAAAAATCTAGTGGTATTGAACAACAGAGGAAAAGGAAAAAAACTTAGATTTAGCTCTCAAAGGGCGAACGACCAACAAAGCCCGGTCCAAGGTAATCGTCCGACTTTTTTGCAGTCTCCGCTGTACAATGAAACCTTACACGTTGTTTCACTGTACACTGTCTAATGTATTTGTAAACAATATAGCAGCGGCACCCAACGGGCGCTGGTTAACGGTACCAAACACAGTGCTTCTTTACACAGCTCACAATCGACCTTGAGGACGGATTAATTCGAATTATCACTCGACCGCACTGATGTGGACAATAGAATACGGAATGACCTTGAAAAGAATCAGAGAAACACGAATTTACGTGCGATCGGCCCGATAGTTACAGTGGAACTGTAACTGTGTTTGTATAGATCAGAGATGAGTTTCACGTTTATCATCGTTTTACGGATTGCATTTTAAATCAGACAGTCAATTTAGAATTAACGTAGAAAAAAGCGTCAACAGGAAGACCGAGATCGCGAAGCGAAGGAACAGCTGTTCCGTTCTAATGACACAAGGAAGTTCTACAAGAAGGTGAACCGTTCGCGCAGGGGCCATGTCCTACAGGCCGATATGTGCAAGGACCTATGAAAGGCACTTTCAAAATCTAGGGAAACTGTTAAGCAAGAGTGCTTTTGTGAGAAAACATTTTCAATGTTGTACACAATATCATGTAACAGGGTTGTACTGAGTTTCCACTCTGGTAAGAATGTTGAATTTCATGTAGCGGATGCACGTCCAAACTAACATTCCTGATATAGTGAACGACTATGCGTTCCACTGTTTTAAGAAGAAATGAGCTAGGACTGATAGGCCTGAAACACTGTCGTAAGACTCAAAGTAAGTATTTTCTTCAAAACATGTTGGAAATGTGCATACCTTTTCTGCAGTAACATTAAAAACTTCATCCTTTCGAGGAGACTTGTACGGAGCAAAACTCTCAACTGCCCATTTGACCGATTCAATCGTCACAATTCTTCGAGTAAGTGCCCAAGAATCGAACTACCCGAAAAAGTCCGAGGTGCAGTTTTCGGTATTGGCTCCATACATCCTGGAAAGTGGGAGTTCAAAAAATAGTGAAGTACATCACCTTCATCAGACAAGTACTCAGATGTTCTTAAGAAACCGACATGAAAGTCTTTCGATTTCGAAAGTAACTTATTTAATCTGCTGGCTTCGTTGAGACTAGAAACATTTGTGCAAAAGCTTATCAAACTACTTCGTTCACTTTTTGTAAGCTCTTCCAACCGACGAGTGCCTCCAACCCATCACTGCGTCGGTGATTCCAAGCTCTTCTGCATAGTTTCGTTAGTCTAGCAAGTTCAGCATTCCACCAGTAGCTCGCACGTTTCGAAGTGGGCAAGTCTCTTCATATGCTGCAACTATGAGTGAGTGTGTCTCGTTGACAACACTTTCCAAGTCAATTGTAGTTTCAATTGTTTGTTGGTAACCGCAAAACCTAGTCGCCAAACCCTCATTATAATGGTCCTAATTTATTGATTTAACGTTTGAATGATCAAAAAAGCAAGAGTAGAGTGATTTATTCGTATTCCGCGGGAGTAAAAGATGCTCCTCCAACCATAATATCCAGTGCATGGATGAAACATATTGCTATACATGCTTGACCCCGCCTGATGGTTTGTTTGAGAAGGACACGTCAGACTCATTTCAAACCTTCATAAAGAAACAAGTTTCCTTCAAGTGACTTGGGCTGGCTATCCACGATCCCTCGTCCAGTCATCAACTAGTGAAAGCACTGCACTGGGTCGTTACCAAGATATGGGAGGACGAGATTTTACCGGAGGAATGGATGGAAGGAATCGTGTGTCCCATCTACAAAAAGAGTGACAAGATGGATTTCTGCAATTATCGCGCGATCACTCTGCTGAACGCCTTTTACAAGGTACTCTCCCAATTTTTATGCCGTCGACTTTCACCGATTGCAAACGAGTTCGTGCGACAATATGAGGCAGGATTTATGGACGAATGTGCTACCACGGACCAAATGTTCGCCATCCGCCAGGTGTTGAGAAAGTGTTGTGTCTACGACAGTATCGATCGTGATTAGCTATGGAAAATCATGCACGACTATGGATTCCCGGACAAACTGATACGATTTTCAGAAAGTCCGTCCAGCTACTTGGTTTCGCTGATGACATTGACATTGCAGCACGCAAATTGGGAAGATGGAAGATACGTACATCGGACTAAAAGCTGAGGCCAAGCGGATCGGACTAGAATACAATGTGTCAAAGACAAAGTATACGAAAGGCAGGGGCTTGAGAGAAGATAATGTCAGCCACCCATTACGACTTCTGATTGGTGGTGATGAAATCGAAATGGTCGATCAGTTCATGTTCTTGGGCTTACAGGTGACTGCCGATAATGACACCAGCAGAGAAATTCAGAGATGTATCTTGTCAAGAAATCGTGCTTATTTACGCTGGTTATATCGGCTATCCTCTAAGGGCACGAGTCCTGGACAATGTTTGTGGAGGATCAATGTGCACTGGGTGTTTTTGAGCGAAACAATCTGGTTAAAATGATCCAACCGGTATATTAAGAAGAGACGCGCAGCAGACAAGATGGATCAAGTTGAGGATGACCTGCGGACCCTTCGCAGCTACCGAGACTGGTGGCGAGCAGCCATGAATCGAGTTGAATGGAGACGCCTCCTGTATATAGTAGTGACCAGCGTGGTCTACGACTGAAACAGTAAAAGTAAGTACCTCAAATCATGACGTGATTAGTGGAAGAAAATGAGCCTCATGAATAAGTTTTTTGAGTAACATTTTTCACTGTTACTGTTTTTATCACGCAGCTTCTTTTTCCTCATCGGCGTTTTTTGATTGCGGTACTGGCCGACGATTTTGACTTGAAACAATAACCTTGACGATGTCCTTGCTTGCCACAATCACATTTGTGATCACGAAATCGATAGTTCTTTTTGAAGTGCATGACCAGCTAGGTTTTCGAGGCAGCTTACGATAGTTGCCAAATCCACTTGATTGACGTGTTGGATTCGGTAAACGTTTGTTGTGTGCCACGTAACTGACTGATGATGATTCTCCACTAGCACCGTATCTTGCTTTAGATTAACTAAACTGTTTCACTGCTCAACGATTTACTGATGGGTAATATCTGCTGCTTCATTGAACGTCTTAATGAACTGAATTCTGATTTCTACATCTTTGCTTGACCTAAGGCCACAGACGTAAATGAGACATTTGAACTGTTCCCTCTGTTAGCTACGAGAGCTTGAAATCGACACAGAAATTGTTGACTTTTAATAAAAAGCTAGGTGATCTTCTCCATTCTCCTTAATAGTCTGGTGACATGTGTAACGCCGTGGCAATTCTTAAACTGCTGCTCCGAACAGTGTTTTCAGTTTTCACATGGTTTCAGAAAACGTGTACCTGCTCGTAAGAATAAACTGTTGTGGTCTTGTGGGCTAATTTGTCTAAGTAAAAGACATACCTTTGCGTCCTTATCTAACCTTCCCACATCCTTATCAATTGCGTGTATCCAATTTGTGATACTCGAAGGTACACCATGACCACGGGCTGCTTCCAGAATTGAATTGAAAGACGTTATCAAAGGCACCTTCAATATCTAGGGAAACTGTTAAGCAAGATTGCTTTTGTGAGAATACATTTTCAATGTTGTACACAACATCATGTAACAGGGTTGTAGTGGAGTTTCCACTCTGGTAAGCCTGTTGCATTTCATGTAGCGGATGCACGTCCAAACTAACTTTCCTGACATATTGATCGACTAAGCGTTCCACTGTTTTTAAGAAGAAATAAGCTAAGGCAGATCGGCCTGAAACTCTTCGCTTCCTCATACATTTTTCGACCGCGATTGGGAATAAATTTGATAATTATTTCTTTCTAAGCTCTTGGAATATACCCTGTCGTAAGACTAACAGTATTTTCTTCAAAACATGTTTGAAATGTGCATACCTTTTCTGCAGTAACACTAAAAACTTCATACTTTCCAAGAGACTTGTACGGAGTAAAACTCTCAACTGCCCATTTGACAGATTCAATCAACACAATTCTTCGAGCAAGTGCCCAAGAATCGCAACTACCCGGAAAAGTCTGAGGTGCAGTGGTCGGTGATGGCTCCATACATCCTGGAAAGTGCGAGTTAAAAAAATAGTGAAGTACATCTCAGACAAGACCTTCATCAGACAAGTTCTCACCATCTGAAGTTCTTAAGAAACCGACATGAAAGTCTCTCGATTTCGAAAGTAACTTATTTAATCTGCTAGCTTCGTTGAGACTAGAAACATTTGTGCAAAAGCTTATCAAACTACTTCGTTCACTTTTTGTAAGCTCTTCCAACCGACGAGTGCCTCCAACCCATCACTGCGTCGGTGATTCCAAGCTCTTCTGCATAGTTTCGTTAGTCTAGCAAGTTCAGCAATCCACCAGTAGCTCGCACAGTTCGAAGTGGACAAGCCTCTCCATATGCTGCAACTATGAGTGAGTTTGTCTCGTCAACAACATTTTCCAAGTCAATTGTAGTTTCAATTGTTTGTTGATAATCCTAGATCTTGAAACCTAGTTGTCAAGCCCTTATTATAAAGGTCGCAGTTTATAGATTTTGGATTACTATATATGACAATACCAAATTTAACGTTTGAATGATCAAAAAGATGCACGTATGATCAGATAACGAAGGTTCGAACACATCGGAGTCGGGCCAACTTACCAACTCATGCGCAATTCTATCAGAGCAGAGAGTTTACGTCCAAAACCTCCTCTCTTCCAGAACTCGGAAAAGTTGGATGAGTTCCTGCATTAACTATGTGCAGTTTTGTACTGTGATGTGATGTGAAGTGACGCCACCAACAGCTCAAGGACCCACCGGTGGATGCGGATATACTTACAGTAACCCCGATATGCCTCATCCATTCATCTTCTTACTACAGCTGTTACCGAAAAGCGAAGAAAACGCGTTTGGCGGATATATAAACAGAGTGATTAATTCGTATTCCGCGGGAGTAAAAGATGGTTTGTTTGAGAAGGACACGTCAGTCATTTCAAACCATCAGAAGGAAACAAGTTTCCTTCAAGTGACCTGGGCTGGCTATCCACGATCGAAATCGAATTTCAAACCATCAGAAGGAAACAAGTTTCCTTCAAGTGACCTGGGCCGGCTATCCACGATCCCTCCGTCCAGTCAGCAATTAGTCAGATGCCCTGATGCTCCCTCCCATTACGTCCCCAAGATAAAAGTTATATTACTATAAACCAATGTAATACAGTGTGTAATATAGTGTAACATAATATAATACAATATAATCTAATTTAACATAATATTCAACATTATATAATGCTGATTCAGTAAAAACCATTCAAGCGAAGAGGTTGTGTTTCGATTGTACTGGCTCGTGAGTTAACGGCTGCTACCGAGACAATTCTAAGCTTCAGGTAGTTAAACTGCCCATAGCAAACGCAATATTCGGGGCGTTTCCCGACTGGAAAGCTAGCAACGAAGGCCATCCCGTTCATACGCACAGAGGTGTAGAGACACAGAGGTGCGAGAGCATAGAAGT
Organism: Malaya genurostris; assembly: GCF_030247185.1. Classification (NCBI taxonomy): domain Eukaryota; kingdom Metazoa; phylum Arthropoda; class Insecta; order Diptera; family Culicidae; genus Malaya; species Malaya genurostris. The sequence goes on from NC_080572.1 coordinate 151,663,723, forward strand.
GACGAGTCACAGAGGTGCCATCGCATAAAGGTGCGAAGACGAAGGGGTGCAAAGGCACAGAGGTGCTAAAGCAACCCAGTGCTGATCTACCAGGTACCAGAATTTGTACGCTGCGTAGGATCAAAAGAGACGGCATATATCGCGAGGTGCTACACTGCAAGCATCGCATTTGATCGCCACCAAGAGCAAAAGCACTGTACCTGGGGTCAGGTACAGCAAGTGCAGTGGTGTTCACAACGACGGCAGAGCAACTGAGATAGCAGTAAACGACAGAAGACTGCCAATTGGAAACAGCAAAAGACTGCCAATTGGAAATCGTTGGAAGAGCTTCACGTCGTTCTTCACGATAAAGGAACAGAGACATCAGCTACAAGGTAGATTTAATTTAATTTATTTTTTATTTCTTATATCTGAAATTTTACTAAACATAAGTTTTTATTTTGGTATTATTAATTTACAAAAAAAATTTAATGTAATGGATGATCTCATGGAAGATCATCCGAATCCGATTCCGGATACTAGTAAAAGTTTAAATACTCCGAGGGCTAAACATTATCCACAGGGTACCACTGGGCCATGGATAGTCTATCTTCGAAAAAAAGAAAAGATTTTAAACTTGATGCAAATTACAAAGGATTTGACATCACATTTCTCTGAAGTTAAAGAAATCTGTAAGGTTAATAGAGATAAAATTCGAGTTGTTGTCAATGACTTGAAACAGGCGAACGAAATTGTAACCTGTAAATTATTTTCTGTTGAATATCGAGTTTACATTCCATCGAAGGAGGTAGAAATTGACGGTGTTGTGACTGAAGCAAGTCTGACAGCAGATGATTTACTTAAAAATGGAGTTGGCCGTTTTAAAAACTCCATGCTTGAGGGAGTTAAGATACTCGAGTGCAAACAATTGTACTCAGCATCTATTGTCGATGGAAAAAAGTCTTATCGTCCCTCAGATTCGTTTCGCGTAACATTTGCCGGATCTGCATTGCCTAGCCATGTCTATATCGATAAAATTCGTCTTCCTGTTCGGCTTTTCGTACCGCATGTTATGAATTGCACGAACTGTAAAAAATTCGGACATACAGCTACTTACTGTAGTAATAAGTCCAAATGTATCAAATGTCAAGGGCCTCATAAGGATAATCTTTGCGATAAAGATGTTGAAAAATGTGTTTATTGTGGGGAAAGCCCTCATGATGATCTTTCAGTGTGCGCTGCATTTAAGCTGCGTAAAGACAAAATGAAGCTTTCTTTAAAAGCACGGTCTAAGCGCACATATGCAGAAATGCTCAAAACGTTCATACATGTCTCCCCTTTGGAAACCGAAAACGGTTTTTCAAATCTTGCGGAGCCAGAGGAATCTGACTCTGACGGAAATAGTGAAGATACCTCGTTTGTCACTCCTCAAGGGTCTGTTAAGAGGAGATTAACAAACCACAAAATACCAAAAAAGACACCTAAAATTATACCTTCAAAAAAAGATCCCCGTGTTAAAGCTAAAAAGCCAAATTTAAAACCAAAAACTGTGCCTCCTGGTTTGTCAAATTCACAAACCAATCCAGGAACTAGCTCAAGAAAAGACAATAATCCAGTGGGCTCCATTTCACATTCACCAACAGGATTACTGAAATTTTCGGAAATTGTAGAATGGATTTTCGCTGCATTCAATATTTCTGAACCTCTAAAGACCATCATAACAGCATTCCTTCCAATAGCTAGAACTTTTTTGAAACAGTTATCAGCTCAATGGCCAGCTCTTTCAGGTTTTGTATCATTTGATGGATAATTTATCATCCGCCGCAAATGATTCAATCACTGTCCTGCAGTGGAATTGTCGAAGCATCATGCCAAAACTTGATTCATTTAAAGTTTTGTTGCATAGTCAAAAATGTGATGTATTTGCTTTGTGCGAAACATGGCTTACATCAAACATAGCCTTAAATTTTAATGACTTTAACATTATACGTCTCGACAGAGACTCCCCGTATGGTGGAGTGCTTTTAGGAATTAAGAAATGTTATTCCTTTTATAGATTAAACATTCCTTCGACTTCTAGTATAGAAGTTGTTGCTTGTCAAATAAACATTAAAGGAAAGGACATTTGCATTGCTTCGGTATATATTCCTCCAAGAGCTCAAGTTGGACAACGACAGCTTAATGAAATTGTCGAAGCCCTTCCTGCTCCACGTTTGATTTTAGGAGATTTCAATTCGCACGGAATGATGTGGGGTTCCGTTTACAATGATAGCAGATCATCTCTAATATATAATATTTGCGACAATTTTAGCATGACGGTACTAAATATGGGTAGCATGACACGGATCCCAAGACCTCCTGCACGTCCAAGTGCATTAGATTTATCTCTTTGTTCGACTTCAATTCGACTAGATTGCACCTGGAAAGTATTTCCTGATTTACATGGTAGCGATCATTTACCAATCATCATCTCAATTAGCAGTAACAAAGGCATTGCTAATTCAGTTAATATTCCATATGATTTGACAAAAAATATTGACTGGATTAAATACCAAAGTAATATTTCAAGTGTCTTAACTTCAATGGAAGAGCTTCCCCCACTTGAAGAATATGACTTCCTCGTTTGTTCGATTCTGGAGGCCGCAGAACAAGCCCAAACCAAACGATTTCTTGGTCCATCGTCTAACAGAAGACCTCCAAATCCTTGGTGGGACAAAGAGTGCTCAGATGCTAAACACGCGAAACAAAATGCTTTCAAGACGTTTTTAAAACGAGGAGGAGGAACTCCTCAGAATTTTGAAAAATTCTTGGTTTTAGAAACCAAGTACAAGAACATACTTCGGGTTAAGAAATGCAGCTATTGGAGACATTTTGTGGAAGGTTTGTCAAGAGAAACCTCAATGAGCACTCTTTGGAATACGGCCAGACGAATGAGGAATCGTAACGTAGGAAATGAGAGTGAGGAGTACTCGAATCGATGGATATTTGATTTTGCGAGGAAAGTTTGTCCAGATTCCGTTCCTACGCATAGCATTGTTAGGGAGTCTTCTTCAAATGATGATTCCATTGATAGCCCCTTTTCAATGATGGAATTTTCCATAGCACTCATGTCTTGTAACAATAACGCTCCTGGATTGGACAGAATTAAATTCAACTTGGTGAAGAATCTGCCCGACCTCGCAAAAAGACGTTTGTTGGAATTGTTCAACAAGTTTCTTGAGCAAAATATTGTTCCACCTGACTGGAGACAAGTGAAAGTTATCGCCATTCAAAAGCCGGGGAAACCAGCTTCCAATCACAACTCATATAGACCCATTGCGATGTTGTCCTGCATCAGAAAATTGTTCGAAAAAATTATTCTACGACGTCTCGACACTTGGGTCGAGACGAACGGTTTGTTGTCAGATACTCAGTTTGGCTTCCGTAGAAATAAAGGGACGAATGATTGCCTTGCATTACTTTCGTCTGACATCCAAATTGCCTTCGCTCAAAAGCAACAAATGGCATCTGTATTTTTAGACATTAAAGGAGCATTTGATTCAGTTTCCATTGATGTTCTTTCAGACAAGCTCCACCAACATGGACTCCCAGCGGTTATAAATAATTATTTGCACAACCTTTTGTCAGAGAAACGCATGCATTTTTCACATGGCGATTTGGCAACAATCAGAATTAGCTACATGGGTCTCCCGCAAGGCTCATGCCTCAGTCCGCTCCTCTATAATTTTTACGTGAATGACATTGACAGCTGTCTAGTAACCCCATGTACACTAAGACAATTGGCAGATGATGGCGTGGTTTCAGTTACTGGATCCAAAGCTATTGATCTGCGAAAACCATTGCAAGATACCTTAGATAAATTGTCCGTTTGGGCTGTTCATCTTGGTATCGAATTCTCTGCGGAGAAAACAGAGCTGGTCGTCTTTTCAAAAAAGCATGATCCCGCGCAACTTCAGCTTCATATGATGGGAAGAATAATCGAACAGGTTTTGACTTTCAAATACCTCGGGGTGTGGTTTGATTCCAAATGCACGTGGGGAGGACACATTAGGTATCTGATAACGAAATGCCAACAAAGAGTAAATTTTCTTCGAACAATAACAGGGTCTTGGTGGGGTGCTCATCCGCAAGATCTAATAAAATTGTATCAGACAACGATACTTTCAGTGATGGAATATGGATGCGTTTGTTTTCGTTCCGCTGCAAATTCTCATATTATCAAACTTGAGCGAATTCAGTACCGTTGTTTGCGAATTGCTTTAGGCTGCATGCATTCGACACATACAATGAGTCTTGAAGTTCTGGCGGGAGTTCTTCCATTAAAAGATCGATTTTGGGAGCTTTCATCACGCCTGCTAATAAGATGTGATGTGCTGAATCCCATGGTAATTAATAATTTCGAACGACTAGTCGAGCTTCGATCTCAAACAAAATTCATGACAGTATATTTTAACCATATGTCACAGGAAATCAACCCTTCAAGATATATTCCTATCCGTGTCAGCCTCCTAAATGTACCTGACTCAACTTTATTTTTCGACACATCCATGCAGCGCGAAGTGCGTGGAATCCCGGACCACCTACGCTCTATGGAAATCCCAAAAATATTTTCAAGTAAGTTCAGGCATATTAACTCTGAGAAAATGTTTTACACGGACGGATCGCGAATGGAAGAAGCGACAGGGTTTGGTATGTTCAACAATAATGTTTCGGCCTCATTCAAGCTTCAAGAACCTGCATCTGTTTATATAGCAGAGTTAGCAGCAGTTCATTATAGCTTGAATGTAATCGTCACATTATCTCCAAACCATTATTTCCTCTTCACAGATAGTCTGAGTGCAATTGAAGCCATTCGCTCAAACGCTGCTGGCAAAAATGAACCGTTTTTCTTGGGTAAAATAAAACAGTGTCTGAACGACATATTGAATAATAATTATCTAATCACAATAGTTTGGGTTCCGGCTCATTGCTCCATTCCAGGCAATGAAAGAGCCGATATTTTAGCCAAACGTGGTGCTATTGAGGGTGAAATTTATGAGAGACCGATTGCTTTCAACGAATTCTATAGCGCGTCTCGCCAAAGAACACTTGCCAGCTGGCAAGCTTCTTGGGATAAAGATGATCTGGGTCGGTGGATGCACTCAATTATTCCTAAAATATCGACAAAGGCATGGTTCAGGGGACTGGATGTGAGTAGAGATTTCATTCGTGTGATGTCCAGACTCATGTCCAATCACTACACGTTAGATGCACATCTCCTTCGAATTGGACTTTCCGAGACTAATCATTGTGCTTGCGGCGAAGGTTACCGCGATATTGACCATGTTGTTTGGACATGCGTGGAGTTTCGTGATGTCAGATCTCAACTAATAAATTCCTTGCGTACCCAAGGTAGACTATCCAATGTCCCAGTTCGCGACATTCTTGCTTGTCGTGACCTTCCATACATGAAACTTCTTTATCATTTCATTAAATCCATTGGAGTTCCAATTTAAATTTTATTTTATGTTAAACTGTTTTCTCTTCCATGAGTTCAACCAATAGCCAACTATAGGATATTGAATATAAGTGGTGAACTGATACAAACAATCCTGAAATAGTTATAAGATCATGTACAAAATAAATGTATTTTATTTAATGTAATTAAAATAGCAACTCGCTTGATAAAAACAGTGTTTAGATTAACTAATGAGTACCAACATACTAATATGATATTCGAAATGTATTAGGTTTAAACTACTATGTATTGTGGATGCCACGGCGAAGAAAAACTTATGTATATTGCCTATGAAATAAACGTATTTATGGAAAAAAAAAAAAAAAATTATATAATGTAATACATATCTATCGTAGAATTGTGGAACAATTTTTAATATCTTAGAATCTGCTTTCCTAGCCCATCCCTGAAATTGGTTGGTTTAAGGATTCAGAAGAAAATCTGTAGATGTGCGAACAAATCCGTAGGATTTGTATCGCTAATAATCACTGAAACACGCTTGTGATTTTATACATATCTATTTTTAATGATCGACCGAGAGTAATTTTTTTTCTTATTTCTTATTTTTCTTATATATATATATATATATATATATATATATATATATATATATATATATATATATATATATATATATATATATATATATATATATATATATATATATATATATATATATATATATATATATATATATATATATATATATATATATATATATATATATATATATATATATATATATATATATATATATATAGGGTGATTTTTTAAGAGCTTGAGAACTTTTTTAAACAATAAAACGCATAAAATTTGCAAAATCTCATCGGTTCTTTATTTTAAACGTTAGATTGGTACATGACATTTACTTTTTGAAGATAATTTCATTTAAATGTTGACCGCGGCTGCGTCTTAGGTGGTCCATTCGGAAAGTCCGCTTTTTTATCGACAAATTTTGTTCAGCGATGAGGCTCATTTCTGGTTGAATGGCTACGTAAATAAGCAAAATTGCCGCATTTGGAGTGAAGAGCAACCAGAAGCCGTTCAAGAACTGCCCATGCATCCCGAAAAATGCACTGTTTGGTGTGGTTTGTACGCTGGTGGAATCATTGGACCGTATTTTTTCAAAGATGCTGTTGGACGCAACGTTACAGTGAATGGCGATCGCTATCGTTCGATGCTAACAAACTTTTTGTTGCCAAAAATGGAAAAACTGAACTTGGTTGACATGTGGTTTCAACAAGATGGCGCTACATCCCACACAGCTCGCGATTCTATGGCCATTTTGAGGGAAAACTTCGGAGAACAATTCATCTCAAGAAATGGACCGGTAAGTTGCCCACCAAGATCATGCGATTTGACGCCTTTAGACTATTGTTTGTGGGGCTACGTCAAGTCTAAAGTCTACAGAAATAAGCCAGTAACTATTCCAGCTTTGGAAGACAACATTTCCGAAGAAATTCGGGCTATTCCGGCCGAAATGCTCGAAAAAGTTGCCCAAAATTGGACTTTCCGAATGGACCACCTAAGACGCAGCCGCGGTCAACATTTAAATGAAATTATCTTCAAAAAGTAAATGTCATGTACCAATCTAACGTTTAAAATAAAGAACCGATGAGATTTTGCAAATTTTATGCGTTTTATTGTTTAAAAAAGTTCTCAAGCTCTTAAAAAATCACCCTGTATATATATATATATATATATATATATATATATATATATATATATATATATATATATATATATATATATATATATATATATATATATATATATATATATATATATATATATATATATATATATATATATATATATATATATATATATATATATATATATATATATATATATATATATATATATATATATATATATATATATATATATATATATATATATATATATATATATATATATATATATATATATATATATATATATATATATATATATATATATATATATATATATATATATATATATATATATATATATATATATATATATATATATATATATATATGTAAGCTTGATTTCTCCTCTTTTGATTTAACTGAACCTACGGATAGTCCACTATCGAGATAATCGCAAAACGGTTAAGAAGTGTAAGTGACTTCAGCGCCACTGGTCTTAAACTTCGGGCGGGTGCGAAATATCCCAATTTCCTTCCAATCTACGGTATGTCGCTATATCCAGAAGGCTAGAATTCCTCAAAGAAACTCCGCGGGTTGGTTCGATATCATTTAAACTAAAGATGATTATTAGGTTTTAAAAGGTTTTCCATATTCGACATTTATTATTCAGATCTAAATAAACCGACACCGTCTGTGAGCGAAAAATAGTGCTATGTCTATGTCTGGCGCCAAACTTCTATCTCCTATCTTTAAATGTGTCTAAGAGTGCGGAATAATAGTAGGAACGTTCTTACTTGGCTAGCCGGCGATGATGATGTAGTCTATCCAGCGGCGGTTGTGGTTAGTGGTCCTTCGGGTGGCGGTAGTTTGTTCGCTTTGTCGAGTCGATCAACTAGGTGGCCGCACCGGCGACCGGGAGTAACTACGGCCGTGTCATAGGGGTAGGTATGTCCCCGGCAGTTTTGGTAGAGATCTTACGGCTTGCCCTCTAGCGATTCGAATAATTATAGTCTCGTGTTCTTCACCCGGAATTTGTACCCACGTTGGATGGGTATAGTCACCTATTCAACGTGCACTTCTCGTTATTAACGCACTTCATAATATCTCAAAAATGGCTTACCTGATAGTACCAAACTTCCGTCACTTTATATATAAATAACCGCCAAATCACTGAATTTTATAACAAATCTAGGTCATTAAAAAAACTAGTTAGAACCTTTTTATATATAAAAATTTAAATAGTTTTGCCTTACTTTATACAGTAAATATTTCACGCGCAATGCGAACTTAGAAACAATTACCGACTGCTGGAACACAACTAATCTCGATAAAGGTGGCACATGCCTTACACGCGCTTCAATCTGATTGGTCATAATTCTGCCCAATTGTTTCTTTTGTAGCATTATTAATCGTTCAATTCTTCGAACCCCCCTAGATTAGAGTGAATGGGGAGGGTATACGCACGCATGTAGGCTTTTTGTTGAACCGGACACACATTCTAGTTCCGCTGTCGCCCGCTAGGATCTTAAGTTTGTGAGCTGTTATACAGTAGGGCAACTACCCACCTACTGTACCAATGAGATGGAACAAATTGATTTGTTACATTCGCTCATGCTAACTTCTGGAAATAGTTTTTTACTATTTTTTTTCAATGGTATTTGATCAACCTGAAGTTTGTGCTAAGATAAATAGGTACATATACTTCTTTCTTTCTCGTGCAAATATCTCGGTATAACGTTCATCTATTGTCCATTGGTGTTGGTTTGGGGTTTTTGAATCTCTCATTCATTCTTACTACTCGTTTACTCAATCCCTATTCATTCCATTTGCCATCGGTCGCGTTGACAATTTACCTCTACCTATCAAGAGGACCTATGCACGATTTATCGCACGATCTTAACTTCACATGGTTGTGAAACATCCTATTAGGACTTATTCAAATTACTCCATAGATCTATGGACAATTTCTCTACAGACTTATTTACTTCACAATTTAGTGAATTGAAATTATTGTTATTAAGTTAAGTTATTAGAATTGATGGAGTGGATGACAGTATGATGTAGATTGTGGATGTAAAACATTTTCACGGAACATCGGTATGTAATCTGTACTTATTACTGGTTGGCTTCTTAAAATTTTTTGTTTACCTTAGTGATATTCAATACTGGTTTCTGTTATTTATTTTGCGTGGTCTATGTTATTTATCTACGTTCTGGATGGAAACTTTTGGACGTATGGATGACGGGGTATGTTGGAGATGGTTTCCAAATGTTTTGCTGTTAATACATGTAACAAGACGCTAATGTTAACATCAACATCCGGTAAGTATCCACATGTTAAAAATATTTAACGTTTTGCCTTTCTCATATATAAAGGTTATGCAATCACTTGAAAACCCGACCAGTGAAAATTGGCCCGGAGGTCCAAGTATCATATACCATTCGACTCAGTTCATCGAACTGAGCAATATCTGTGTGTGTGTATGTGTGTGTGTGTATGTGTCAAATAATCTCTCTAGGTTTATCGGAGATGGCAGAATCGATTTTGACAAACTTAGATTCAAATGAAAGGTCTCGTGGTGCCATACAGAATTCCTGAATTTCATCTGGATCCGACTTCCGGTTCCGGAATTATAGGGTAAAGTGTGTTCAATATTGTACACCGTCACTTAAACCGGCGAAACAAAAAAACGTCACAAAACTACACAAATCGATAGTCATTAGCAGTAGGCAACCAAACAAACCGATTCCGGCTATCCTGGTTCCCGGTATCCGGTTCCGGTAGTACCGGGAATAGTTGTCATGTATACCAAAATAGATCTCACTCACTTTTCTCAGCGATGGTTTGATCGATTTCCACAGACTTAGATTCAAATTAAAGGTCTTCTGTTCCCATACGGAATTCCTGAATTTCATCCGGATGCGATTTCCGGTTCCGGAATTATAGGGTAAAGGGTGTTTAATATTGTACACCGTCACTTAAACCGGCGAAACAAAATACGTAAAAAAATTCTAAACTGGTCTCAAAACTACACAAATAGAAAGTCATTATCAGAAAGCAACTAAACAAACCGATTCCGGCTATCCTGGTTCCCGGTATCCGGTTCCGGAAGTACCGGAAATAGTGGTCATATATACCAAAATAGATCTCACTCATTTTTCTAGCTATGGTTTGACCGATTTCCACAAAAATAGATTCAAATGAAAGGTCTCGTGGTTCCATACGGAATTCCTGAATTTCATCCGGATGCGACTTCCGGTTCCGGAGTAAAAAAATTTTTAAACTGGTCTCAAAACTACACAAATCGATAGTCATTATCAGTAGACAACTAAACAAACCGATTTCGGCTATCCTGGTTCCCGGTATCCGGTTCCGAAAGTATCGGAAATAGTGGTGATATATTCCAAAATAGATCTCACTCATTTTCTCAGCGATGGTTTGACCAACTCCCACAAACTTAGATTCAAATGAAAGGTCTCGTGATTCTATACGGAATTTCTGAATTTCATCCGGATGCGACTTCCGGTTCCTGAGTTATAGGGTAAAGTGTGTTCAATATTGTACACCGTCACTTAATCCGGCGAAACATCACTCATTTTTCGATGGTTTGACCGATTTCCACAAACTTATATTCAAATGAAAGGTCTTCTGTTCCCATACGGAATTCCTGAATTTCATCCGGATGAGACTTCCGGTTCCGGAGTTATAGGGTAAAGTGTGTTCAATATTGTACACCGTCACTTAAACCGGCGAAACAAAAAACGTATAAATTTTCTAAACTGGTCTCAAAACTACACAAATCGATAGTCATTAGCAGTAGGCAACTAAACAAACCGATTCCGGCTATCCTGGGTGCCGGTATCCGGTTCCGGTAGTACCGGAAATAGTGGTCATGTATACCAAAATAGATCTCGCTCACTTTTCTCAGCGATGGTTTGACCGATTTCCACAAAGTTAGATTCAAATGAAAGGTCTTCTGTTCCCATACGGAATTCCTGAATTTCATCCGGATCCGACTTCCGGTTCCGGAATTATAGGGTAAAGTATGCTCAATATTGTACACCGTCACTTAAAATATTTTCGGATGCAACAACCATTTAAATCGTAATTCAGAGTGCGTACGAGATGAATTTGTCTGTCATGTTAGTTGGTGGCCGTACGAACCGACTTTGATTATACCGGTTCTCGGGTTCCGTTGCCGGGAGTGCATATAATAGTGAACCCATTTCGTTTTCTTAAGGATGACTTCCGCAATCAAAGCACTGTTTTATTCTGTATGCTATACACAAACAATCTCTTGGTTTCATTCAGGAATCGAAGAGAAAATTTTTGAATATAATACCACAATATTATATGTACATACGAAAGGCATCATTACATCACTAGGTGGGTTAAAACAGGTTTTTTAGGTTAACCAATTGGACGAGCATTTAATTACGACTATGTTAAAAAATATTATATAAATATACTATGGCCAATGCGTGCATTTAGATTCTGTTATGGATTATGTACGACTTCCGCTCATACCGACATATCTCTGTACAAGTAAGCTTTAGGCTTTCTTGAGGAACGAGGCATGATCAATTTCAGGGATTCGTTTACCAGATAGGTCTTCTAGAACAAATGTATTAGATCCGATAGTTGTCCTTATTCGAACCTTAGTAAACTTGTTTACAAATTTTCCAACAAAATTTTTACTTTTTGCCTTTCTCATATAGAAAGGCTATGCAATCACTGTGAAAATCGACTTTTTTACCGAGGCCCGGAGGGCCGAATGTCATATGCCATTCGACTCAGCTCGACGAACTAAGCAAATGTCTGTGTGTGTGTGTGTGTGTGTGTGTGTGTGTGTGTGTGTGTGTGTGTGTGTGTGTGTGTGTGTGTGTGTGTGTGTGTGTGTGTGTGTGTGTGTGTGTGTGTGTGTGTGTGTGTGTGTGTGTGTGTGTGTGTGTGTGTAACAAAAATATGCACTCACTTTTCTCAGAGGTCTTATAATATCCTAAAAATTTGTGTAACATTTTATCAGAATCCGACTTCCGGTTTCCAAACTAAAGCGTGATAAGTGGAAAGTTACCAATTTATTAGTATTTTTCCACAAATGATGGTTAAAAACAGGTACAAAACCCATAAAACTGTCTGATAAATTCTTCTAGTTTGCAGAGCTTGTTAGTTTGTGGGCATGAAAAGTTAATTCGGCACTACTGGTTCCCTCTTTCCCTGTTCCAAGAGCACCGAAAGTGGAGAAGAAAACTCCTAAAACTGAATTCACTTCGATGTCTCTGCGATGCTTGAACCGATTTTCACAAATCTTGATTTGAATTAAAGTTCATACTGTCTTTAAACCTAGTGTGAAATTTCATCCGGATCCGACTTCCGGTTCCGCAGTTGCAGGGCGATGAGTGTCAAAGTTTTCAAATCGCCATATAGAGTGACAATATGTACAACACAGAAAGAAGAAGAAAACACAAAACGAACAAGGCGTGCTTTGTTCTATTTCGTACACGTTGTGTAGTGATGTCCATAATAATAATAATAATAATAATAATAATGATAATAATAATAATAACATTATTATTATTATTATTATTATTATTATTAATAATAATAATAATGATAATAATAATAATAATAATAATAATAATAATAATAATAATAATAATAATAATAATAATAATAATCCTATTACATGTTTTATGCTGTTTAGCTTGACTTACATTTGCAGAAGTAACAAAAACGCAGGTTTGTTTCGTTTAATTGGTTTAATCGAAATAGAACATGAGATAGTAAGTTTAGGTTTAACTACGTTCAAAACTGTTCCAATTTGTAGGTCATATTTGTTGGTAGTAAACGAACCAACTTCGGCTATTCCGTTTATCTGAATCCGGTTTCGGAAGTATTGGAAATAGTGATCAAAAACTGCAAAAAGGATCTCACTTACTTTTCTTGGAGATGGCCAAATCGATTTTCACAAACTTATAGGTTCAAAAGAAAAGTCTTACAGTTTCATACGGAATTCCTTAATTTGTTGTGGATACTACTTTCGGTTCCGGAACTACAGGGTAAACAGGTTTTATAGAGTTTGTAAGATTAGATCCGAACAAATTATCCTATTTCTATTCAATAAACAGTTGATTTTGCGAATTTCACGATTATATTTATGATGTAATGAGTAATGTGAGAAAGGCATCATTACACCACTAGGTGGATTAAAATAGGTTTTTCTGACAGGTTTATATATATCCTACAAATTTGTGATTAGGGTTAGATCGTAAGTTGTAATAATAAGAATATTTGATATACGCGTTCTTCACATTGTGTTGTACACTTTCCAGAAGCTTTTTCTGGTCTTCTTTTCATTGGGAAAGCTTTTTATAGGCGGTTCCCATGATATTCTCGTACTCTTTACCGCTGCTGATCATATTTCTCCCGAAGTTAAGAAAATAAGGAGTAAACCCCGCCGAGTCGTGCACTGTCGTTCGAATAGCCATCGCAATTTGGTTAATATCTTCATCCCATTCTCTATGCGAGCTCTTCGTGTTCAACGAACACCAAATCGCGGTAACAATGACTCGGTTGACGCGTTCAGTAGGGTTTGGCCCAGGGTAATACACAGCCAATGGTTAACTTGGTAAGTTTTCAACAAATTCTCAAATGTTTTGGATGTAAACACCGCAGCATTGTCTGTTATACAAATTGACGGAACCCCAAATACTAAGAAGACTATGTTTTCCAAGAATGCGCATACCGCAAGTGATGTGGCCGATCGCATGCACTGAATCAATTTAGAAAAGAAATCGGATACCACCAAACACCACATGTTGCCTTTCTTGGAGCGTGGGTATGGGCCAATGAAATCTAATGAGATTTCCCACGGCCGAGAGCATAACTTCCTTTTACCACATGGTGGAGTGACGTTAACGTTATCGATTTTCGATTCCTTACAGACCTCGCATGTACTACACACACGTTCAACGTCAGACCTCATTTTCGGCCAATAATATTTCTCTCGAATTTTTTTGAGTGTTTTCGCATATCCAAGGTGTGCTTCTTGATGAGTGATTCTAATTATGTTTCGTCACTCTACTGTAGGCACAACATATTTCCATCTAAAACCTGTATCGTCTAACCCGGTTGTATTCGTAATGAACTTATACACTTTGCCATCTACAACTCTAAAATCTTTGTAGCGCTCAGGGTGCTTTACGATTTGGTCGCGTAGGCCTGTTATGTATGCATCAGGTGTATCCATCAATATAGAATTAACCCCCCTTGACAAGAAATCGGCTGACAGGTTTTCAGAACCCTTCTTGTATTCGAATGTTACATCGTATTTCGACAATTTGAGGGCCCATCTTGCAATTCGAGGAGACTTAGATTCAATAGACATAGATCGTAAGAAGGTCAAGCTCATGGCATCCGTCTGTACCACGGAATGTGTTCCTTCTATAAAGTGTCTGAAATTTTCAATACTTAGCAAGACTGCTAAACATTCTCGTTCAGTGGCACTATACCGCCTTTGGGTACTCGATAGTTTTTTCGAAAAATAGGCTAGACATTTGCGCTCTCCCTTTTGAATTTGGGTCAACACAGCTCCAATAGCTTGGTCTAAACTATCGGTTTCAAAATCAGGGTTGGATAGGATCGGCGCGGACACTAACGCGGACTTTAGTCTACGAAGAGCGCTATCTGCTTTATCAGTCCATGTAATCGTTTTCCCTTTTCTAATAGATCTGATATCGGAGCGGTGATGTCCGAATAGTTAGGCAGAAATTTTTGGTAGAATCCTGCTAGTCCCAAGAGTCTACGAATATCCTTAACCGTTTTTGGGGTAGGGTACTCGAGGACTGGTTGTAGTTTCGAGGGGTCGATTGACAATCCGTTCTCTGACAATATGTAGCCTAAATATTTTATCTTTTTTTGACAGAAATTTGATTTTTGTATATTTATCGTGAGTCCAGCAGCACGGAATCTTTCAGCGATTATTTCCAAGAGACGTATGTAGATATCGAAATCTTTTGTCGCCACAATTGTATCGTCTAGATAACGTAAGGTTCTAAATCGCGTCCCAGCACTTTCGTCATCAGACGTGCCATCGTGGCGGGTGCGTTTGTCAATCCGAACGGCATTACAGTAAACCTATAGAGTCCTTTATTCGTTCGGAAAGCTGTTTTATTTTTAGAGTTTTCTTCTAGAGGGACGTGAAAATATGATTCGGAGAGGTCAATTATCGAGAAAAATTTTGATTATTTTATGCGATGAAGTATATCGTCATACTAGGAAAGAGAAAGTCATCACGCTTCGTTACCTGGTTTAGACCTCTAGAGTCTAGACATATTCTCCATTTCCTACTTGTTTTTGCCTTTCTCATATATAAAGGTTATGCAATCACTGTGAAAATCGACTTTTGAACCGAGGCCCGGAGGGCCGAGTGTTATATTCCATTCGTCTCAGTTCGTCGAGTACGCAAAATGTCTGTGTGTGTGTATGTGCGTATGTGTGTATGTAACGTTTTTTTGCACTAACTTTTCTCGGAGATTGCTGAACCGATTTTCACAAACTTAGATTCAAATGAAAGGTCTTGTGGTCCCATACAAAATTCCTTAATATTATTTGGATCCGACTTCCGGTTCCGGAATTATGGGGTAAAATATGCAAAAAATTGTGAAAAAAAGTGCATTAACTTTTCTCAGAGATGGCTGAACCGATTTTCACAAATTTAGATTCAAATGAAAGGCCTTGAGGTCTCATAAAAAATTCCTGAATATTATTTGGATCCGACTTCCGGTTCGGGAGTTATGGGGTAAAATGTGCAAAAAAAAAGTACAGGTGTGTAATGTCAGAAACATAACTGAATGTCGTGAATACGAATAAAACTGACTCTTACTTTATACTTTCGAATATCAATTAGTTGATCGATTGAGTGAGTTGTGCAAGTTTTCCTCTTTTTCACTACTAGAATTTGAAACGATACTTCTAAACCAAAGTACAGATTAGTTACATTAAACATTCTGGCACATATTTAAATGTTACGAAATAACCAGTATAGTTCTTCATGATAAAATAATGGTAGTCCTGAAAGGAACCTTTCATTAATGGCTTCTAAGGCGGTGCTATGCATTTTATATAGCAAATCAGCAGAAAGTTCTACTACAAGTGGTTGAAGAATGGGCCGTATAGAGCACAGTAACGTAAAATTTCGCATTATTCTTTGGGAGTATTAATATGGTTCTAAAAAGAACTTATTCGAAGAATTCTGGAATTAGGAACTGGACCTGAGTTCAAGAACTAAATTCAGAACTTAAAACAAACTCAGAATTCCGTTGGATTTTTGTTCTAGAACTACAATTTCGAAACTGAAATCAGTTCCGGAATCTTTTTCCATCTTTTTTTATTCCGGAACTAAAATCTGAAACTTGAAGACGACTTTTCGACTTTTATACGCAGTCAGTTGAAGATATGTTCCTGACTACCTCAAAATCGTCGTCCTTGCGCGAAAAAGCCAAGCAAAAGTAAAGAGTTTTCCGCGTAGTTTTAAAAGTTTGAGAAAACTCAATATTTTAGTTGTTTTTTGGTTATCTCACACTGTTCAAAATATTATCCTAAATTCCTGATCATATTTTTGATGAAATGGTGAAAGAATTATGTAGCTGCCTTTAATACAAGTCGAGATATTTACGATTAAGTTCTGCCCATTCTTCCATATGGCTAATTTTGAAAAGGCACCCCATAGTAAAGTAAGTCGTATTCACGACAAAAAGAAAATATGTGTTCTAACTTTTCTCATAGATGGCGCGACTGATTTTCACAAACTCAGGTTCAAATGAAAGGTCCTATGGTTCCATGCGTAATTCCTGAGTTTCATGCGGATCTGACTTCCGGATCCGGAAATTTAGGGTAAAGTGGGTTTAAAATTGTATACCATCACTGAAAATTGGGAAAACCCTTGAAAAAAGTTCTAAATCGACCTCAAATCTTTTCCAATTGATAGTTTTTATCAGTAGACGGTCAAACAAACCGATTTCAGTTAGAATCGAAGAAATTTATTTTGTATTAACACATGGATCAATAAGTCCCGAGACTAACAATGGAAACAACATGGTTTTTGCAATTTTTTTTTATTCATCAACATAATCACCTTTTAGGGTGATACAATGGTTCCAACGTTTTTTTTCGATAAACTTCTTTCTAAATCATCGACTCGTTGCTGTTTTTGTTCCATCGAAAGCAATCGCGGCACCCACTTGGAAAAAAACTTTTTCATGTTCAATTTTTCATGAAGGATAGTAAATACACTTCCATATGATATCTGTGTCATCTCAGCAATCTCACGGAGCTTCACGTTACGATCTTTCATTATAATTTTTGTCACTTCACTCACATTCTCCGGTGTAACGGCTTCCACAGGTCTACCCGAGCGTTCCGCGTCATTTGTGTCGGTACGACCACGTTTAAACTCGGCGAACCACCGACAAATCGTTGCTTTTGATGGACAAAAGTTCGGATAACATATTTCAATCCATTGTTTCGCTTTCACGGTGTTTTTACCCATTAAAAAACAATGTTTTATCAAAACACGAAACTCGATTTTTTCCATTTTTTAAACAAACTACAAAACGACTTTACTCCAACCTCGATAACTTAGCTGTTTCTGGTCGGATTGACTTAAAATTTTGACCCGTTTTAAGCAAAGGTTAGTATTCTAGAGAGACGTGGTTACTGGTTTACTACGAGCGCTATATCTGCTTTAGTCTCGGGACTTATTGATCCATGTGTTATATATGATAGTATGATTGATATGAGAAAGGCATCATTACACCACTAGGTGGATTAAAACAGGTTTTTTACTGGTAGAACAGGGTTTAGGAAATCTGCGGGAGCGGTGCATTCTTCAATAACCCCGAGACTTTTCATTCTTTCAATTTCACAGTCTACTTCTCGTTCCACTACGGGTGAATATTTATACATAGGAGTCTTTTTCCTGGGTTGCGCTTCGGGCATTAAATCGATTTTATGTTCGAGAATATGAGTCCTGCCAAATCTCCCGTTCGTTGTGCAGGGAATAGCTTTAATGACTTCAAATAGGTCGCGTCGCTGAGATTCCGACAAGCAATGTTCGGTGATAATCTCTTCCGGGTTCGCATAAGGTTGAATCGGTAAATCTACGCTGGAAATATCTAAACTATTATCTACCGCCGGGTTTTCATTCGAGGTTGAGGACTCCTCTGCATCCAATGTGAATACAATGGTCTCGGAGTTCACACTGAAATAGTTTTGTATGAAATTCAAATTAGTCGCATCAATGGGAGAAGAACGACCGGTACCAGATTTTTCCAACGGAATATTCCCACTGGGACTCCTTAATTCAAACCCGAACTGAATCAGAAAATTTATCCCCGGTATCAGGGTTTGAGAAATTCCTGAAACTATGACCGTTGGTACTACTTGTGTTTTTTTTTTCATAGGTGTATGGTATTTGGACCCTCACCTAGACATTTATGAGGAGTTCCATCTGCCGTTCTAATTTGAAGGTTCACCTTATGAATGTTTAATCCCAATGATTCTACAAATTGGGTAGAATTCACAATTGTGAGGGCTGATCCTGTGTCAACTAGCGCTTCTAATTCTACCCCTAGAATTTTCACACGGAGCCGGGGACATCTATTTGTTTCCCGGGCAGTTGGTTGATACTTTACCGGAAACCGGAACCTTCCAGCGAAGAGGCTTAAAAGACTCCTCTTGCCACTCAGGGTGAGAAATGGGTTGATTTTTTGGATCGGAGAGTTTCGAGTTATTCCGTTTTAGTTCCGAAGAAATCGCATTAACCATATTATCTTCTCCACCGCTATCGCTTTCTGCTTCAATAGCGTGTAAGTCCTGACTGGTCCCTTTCGACCTTGAACTATACAAGTTTTGTTCCAATGCATCAAAACAATAACATTTCTGAGACAAATCCTCTATAGAGCGGATATCCTCCAGAGCAAGTCTTCGTTTGTAGGACATTTTCATATTCTCAACCACTATTTCGAATTTTTCGATCTCCGATAGTGGATGTATCAACCTTTGAGAGAGGGCATCCAGCTCGGTTAGAAATGCACTAAAGAGTTCATTAGGCTTTTGTTTACGGGACCTCATTTCTTCTTTTATAAATCTATCTCGATTTGGGTTGTCGTATCGCCTGGTCAAATAATACAGTAAGGCTTCCCAGTTTGAAAATTTCTCAACATAGGTTGTATACCATGTGTACGCATCACCGGTGAATAACAAATGAGCATGTATTTTACGTTCTTCTTTATAAATTTCATACGATCGGCAAAGCATGTCGATGGTTTTCAAAAATGACACTAACGGTACAGCATGTCCATCTCCTCCAAATTTGGGCCACGTTCCTATAATTTTGCAAACTTGGTGTGGCTGGGATTGAATTTGACTCAATTAACGGAGACGTTTGTGGAGTCGAATACATTGACGGGCAAGGCAGTGTTTGATTAAAAGATGTTTCTACGAATGATTTACCATTTGCTACTGAAACTGGTCTTCGCAGATCACCGGGTACGACCGACCATCTGCGTAGCTCCTCAGAACGTCTAGGGAAGGAAGTGTTGGTTGATTCATCTTTATGGTGACCTATATTTCGACCGTTGCTGGCAAGTTTAAACTTTTCTACGAACATTTTTACGTACGCCTAAATTTGGGACCTATGGATGTATTCTGCAAGGTTAGGTAATGGGTCGTTTAGTTTTTTTGATGTTGTTAGACATTTTTTTAAGCCTCCATTTGCTTCTGTGGAAAAGGAATTTAATTTGTTTTGGTCCATATTCATCTTTATGGTGACCTATATTTCGACCGTTGCTGGCAAGTTTAAACTTTTCTACGAACATTTTTACGTACGCCTAAATTTGGGACCTATGGATGTATTCTGCAAGGTTAGGTAATGGGTCGTTTAGTTTTTTTGATGTTGTTAGACATTTTTTTAAGCCTCCATTTGCTTCTGTGGAAAAGGAATTTATTTTGTTTTGGTCCATATTCATATCTACTAATAAGAGGTTTGTGTGAGATTGTTGCGTTCCACTTCATCTCTTTCGCGGTTAGGAAGCTTGGGAATTGCCCCTTTGTTACCAATTGTGATTCTTGTTTCGTCATCCGGGCTGGATTTGGTTATATCGAAGGCGGTATTGTTCCCCCGTATAATTTATCGAGTTCGTAGCATTATATCCACGGATTCTCTTGAAGTAATGATAAAGACGTGATTTTGCTGTGGGATCTGGACCTGTAACAATTTTTCTTTTAATTTCTTCTAGTTGCTTTTCAACAAGGTCGCTTTCTTCGAATATCGTTCGCGTGGTTATGTAATTTCGCCTATCTTTTTCGTCTTCGCGCAAGCGATTTTTTAAGTTTCATTCCTTATTCTGAACGTTCCCAGCAGTCGGAAGACCTCTGATGGAAAGTTCATAATCGAGTTCATACTCCTTTAAATGGGAAACATTTATTTGATAAATATTTGCAGTGGTTTTAGCCATGCTTCTGAAATCAAATTTTACTTGAGCCTGCGCCATAGTTTTTTTCATCACACAGTCCAATTGCGTTAAATGAAATATAATATAAATCAAAGGTTTGTATCCTATATCAGCGGAGTGCTTTTTATACTGCGAACATAGAAACGTTTCTACTTAAATTCTAGTGCAATTTTTCGAAATCCAAACCAATTCACCAATTCTCGTACTTGATAATCTATATTATTGTCATACGTTATACTTATAGCACGTGGGCCCCACGTTGGGCGCCAAAATGTAAGCTTGATTTCTCCTCTTTTGATTTAACTGAACCTACGGATAGTCCACTACCGAGATAATCGCAAAAGGTAAAGAAGTGCCAGTGACTTAAGCGCCACCCTCCTAGGAGGGGCAACCCTCCTAGGAGGGGCCACTGGATCTTTTGAACGAACTCTTAAAGTTCGGGCGGGTGCGATATTTCCCAATTTCACTCCAATCTACGGTATGTCGCTATATCCAGTGGGCTAGACTCCCTCAAAGAAACTCCGCGGGTTGGTTCGATATCATTTAAACAAAAGATGATTATTAGGTTCTAAAAGGTTTTTCATATTCGACATTTATTATTCAGATCTAAATAAGCCGACACCGTCTGTGAGCGAAAGATAGTACTATGTCTAATCACAACAAATTGGCTCAAATGGTACGTTCCCCTTGATATTTGGAGATTTGTGCCTTGCCATCAATTTGTTTTTATCATAATTTTCCCGATATATAAGAGGGAAGGATTGAAAGGAAATGGTAAGGGTTGGACTAGGAGGATGGGAAAAATTGACGACACAAAAACACATAAAAGCAGAAGTAAATTCTGCACTCCTAAGGGATGCTGAACAATCTGCTGAGGATCACATTTAGTGGAAGCAGAAGTAAATTCTGAACCTCTAAGAGGTCCCGAACAGTCTGCTGTTAATAAAACAACCAACCCCCTAGAGGATTTAGAGATCTTACAAAAGCGACACCATTCTGCACTCCCGGAAGAATGCAGAACGATTCGCAGTATGTACGAGCAGAAGTAAATTCGGTACCCCCTAAAGGATGCCAAACAATCTGCTAAACCCTATTTAAGGTGAATACAGAAGGGATTCATTCACTCCAAGAAGAACGATGAACCATTCTGACTATAGCTCCTTACCACATTGGGTAAGAAACGAGAGAATATCCTTCAATTTTAGCTCCGCATACGAAGACTCAACCATGTATGGAGAACCAAAAACCCGGATACGTAGCTGCGTCAATGCGGGACAGTTACATATCAGATGATATGAAGTACCATAATCGCATTCACACAAATCACACGAATAATACTCAGCACGTTGAATAGTAGCCATGTGATAATTGAGTTTGCAATGTCCAGTCAGAGCTCTGACCAGAATACTGCAATGATGCTTGGAAAAATGCAGTAGATACTTTGACATTTTCAGATTTAAATCTGGTAGAAATGCTTTTGTCTGAGCGCAAGTTTGCAAGCTGCGCCAGTAGCTGGCATGTTTGGATGCAGCCCAAGAACTAATCTTGTGCTTTATCCAACTAGTTGAAAGTGGTAAAGCTAGTTCAGGACCAACGAAATCATTCGTTCACCAGCTCTAGCCAACTCATCAGCCCATTCATTTCCAGTAATACCAGAATGGCCGGGTACCCATAAGAAGTAAACAGCATTTGAAATGCTGAGGTCTTCAATTTGAGTTCGACATGCGATCACTAGATTTGACCTTGAGTCATTCGAACTGAGTGCTTTTAAGGCTGACTGACTGTCGGAACAAAAATAAATACGTTTACCACAGATCCTCTGCTGAAGTGCCGATTGTACTCCACACAGAATCGCGTAGATTTCTGTTTGGAACACAGTACAGTATCTACCAAGTGAATGAGACTGCTTCAGCCTCATTTCACGACAGTAGACACCAGCACCAGCACGACCATTCAACAGAGAACCGTCCGTATAACAAACCATGTGTTCATCAAGTTGTCGTTCCAGACAACCAGACAACCATTCCTCACGAAGAGGATAGCTCACATTGAATGTTTTGAAAGGAAAACTGCATGTGAGAGTTAGGTCACTAGGAGCGAGTAAATACTCATCCCACGTAACCATTTGAGACCACAAGCGAGTGTGGCTAGTAGCATAATCTAATGGGTTACTGTTCCAAAGCCCGGTCACCTTAAGACGGTATGCACAAGAAAATGCTTCTTGTTTTAGCAACACATGAAGTGGTTTAATGCACAGTAGCGCCTCTAGAGCAGCAGTAGGAGTTGTCGTGAATGCTCCTGTCATCGCCATTAGGACCATCCTTTGGAGATGACTCAGCTTTGACTGAACTTCCGCAACTTCTCCTTTCTGCCACCATACTAGACATCCAGATGCTAAAATTGGTCTAACGATAGTTGTGTAGATCCAATAAATGTATCTGAGTTTGAGTCTCCATGACCTTCCAAAAGCTCGTCTACATTGGCCGAAAGCCATGCAAGCTCTTTTGTCGTGAATACGACTTACTTTACTATGGGGCGCCTTTTCAAAATTTACCCTCTGAGAGAGTGATAAGTTTTTGATCGTGAATATCTCCTGTTGTATCTAATGAATCAATATAATTTTTGCTACATGCCATCGGAAATATGACATATTCTTGACATATTGTGTGACATATTCTCAAATAGTTCAAAATTAAACTTTTCTGAAATGTTTGGTATATACGAGTATCAAAGAGGATAATTCATAAGGCGCGTTTGCCTTTCTCGTATTTTGAAAGTTCATAGCTCAGTGATCTGTGGAAGGATTTATATAATCTAACTACCAATAGAATCGAAAATTTTCAACTTGAACGTGTATTGCAACAACATTGAGGTTTTTCAATAGTACACTATTGAAAAACCTGTTTGATTTAACCCATGACAGCACCAGCCAATCAGAACGCGAGATGTCTGCTTCTATCCATATAAAAGTTATGTGGTTCATTTTTCCTACCATTTGCTGAGCAACTGTTCCAGGAACAAGACACACGAGAGCAACATCGAGGACCTGTCGTCTCACTGTTTCCCGTTCTGCGAACAAGAAAAGGAATTTTTGCAAAGGGGCTGTCCGTACACCGCTGCCTGTAGCTTGTAAAAAATGAAATGTGATGTGAGAAATAGCGTCATTTAAGTTAAAGCAGCTACTCTGAACGTACGAGACATCGTCAGCACGATGACACCGAAAACCGGTAGAAAGGCAGCCAAAAAGTCCAACAAGGCCCATTCAAAGCACTTTTCAGTACTAAAGACAATCATAAAGAACTAGTTGAATTTGATCGCTTTCCTACCATTTTCCGAGCAACTGTTGCCGAAACAAGACACACACGAGAAGTTTAAATAATTTGCATCGTCACTAACACATTCAATTATGAACGGCAATGCGAAAGTGGAAGTGATGATGTTGAACACACGATGACACCGGAAACCGGTAGAAAGGCAGCCAAAAAGTTCAACAATATGTATTTTTGTCGTGAATTCTTTAGTATGCGGCCGAAAACAAAAATGAACAAATTGTTAGAACAAACGTTTCCACTTGATTTGCGCATTCTACTTTCCAGGCGTATCAAAACTGGTTAAATTTAAAGCAATCTTAAATATTTCTTTATCACAGTGATGTGGTCGTCTTGAAAAGGACGGGGTTTTCAACTCCTCGTCGTTACGTATGGCCAGCTGCAGATGGCGAGGGATGATTTTCGTTTTCTTGTTGTCACTGGCAGCGTTACCGGCCAATACAGAAGGGATTCATTCACTCCAAGAAGAACGATGAACCATTCTGACTATAGCTCCTTACCACATTGGGTAAGAAACGAGAGAATATCCTTCAATTTTAGCTCCGCATACACAGACTCAACCATGTATGGAGAACCAAAAACCCGGATACGTAGCTGCGTCAATGCGGGACAGTTACATATCAGATGATATGAAGTACCATAATCGCATTCACACAAATCACACGAATAATACTCAGCACGTTGAATAGTAGCCATGTGATAATTGAGTTTGCAATGTCCAGTCAGAGCTCTGACCAGAATACTGCAATGATGCTTGGAAAAATGCAGTAGATACTTTGACATTTTCAGATTTAAATCTGGTAGAAATGCTTTTGTCTGAGCGCAAGTTTGCAAGCTGCGCCAGTAGCTGGCATGTTTGGATGCAGCCCAAGAACTAATCTTGTGCTTTATCCAACTAGTTGAAAGTGGTAAAGCTAGTTCAGGACCAACGAAATCATTCGTTCACCAGCTCTAGCCAACTCATCAGCCCATTCATTTCCAGTAATACCAGAATGGCCGGGTACCCATAAGAAGTAAACAGCATTTGAAATGCTGAGGTCTTCAATTTGAGTTCGACATGCGATCACTAGATTTGACCTTGAGTCATTCGAACTGAGTGCTTTTAAGGCTGACTGACTGTCGGAACAAAAATAAATACGTTTACCACAGATCCTCTGCTGAAGTGCCGATTGTACTCCACACAGAATCGCGTAGATTTCTGTTTGGAACACAGTACAGTATCTACCAAGTGAATGAGACTGCTTCAGCCTCATTTCACGACAGTAGACACCAGCACCAGCACGACCATTCAACAGAGAACCGTCCGTATAACAAACCATGTGTTCATCAAGTTGTCGTTCCAGACAACCAGACAACCATTCCTCACGAAGAGGATAGCTCACATTGAATGTTTTGAAAGGAAAACTGCATGTGAGAGTT
This sequence comes from Malaya genurostris, assembly GCF_030247185.1. Lineage (NCBI taxonomy): Eukaryota > Metazoa > Arthropoda > Insecta > Diptera > Culicidae > Malaya > Malaya genurostris. The sequence continues at coordinate 151,689,099 of NC_080572.1, forward strand.
AGGTCACTAGGAGCGAGTAAATACTCATCCCACGTAACCATTTGAGACCACAAGCGAGTGTGGCTAGTAGCATAATCTAATGGGTTACTGTTCCAAAGCCCGGTCACCTTAAGACGGTATGCACACAGCAACCGTTTAGCAACACATGAAGTGGTTTAATGCACAGTAGCGCCTCTAGAGCAGCAGTAGGAGTTGTCGTGAATGCTCCTGTCATCGCCATTAGGACCATCCTTTGGAGATGACTCAGCTTTGACTGAACTTCCGCAACTTCTCCTTTCTGCCACCATACTAGACATCCAGATGCTAAAATTGGTCTAACGATAGTTGTGTAGATCCAATAAATGTATCTGAGTTTGAGTCTCCATGACCTTCCAAAAGCTCGTCTACATTGGCCGAAAGCCATGCAAGCTCTTTTGTCGTGAATACGACTTACTTTACTATGGGGCGCCTTTTCAAAATTTACCCTCTGAGAGAGTGATAAGTTTTTGATCGTGAATATCTCCTGTTGTATCTAATGAATCAATATAATTTTTGCTACATGCCATCGGAAATATGACATATTCTTGACATATTGTGTGACATATTCTCAAATAGTTCAAAATTAAACTTTTCTGAAATGTTTGGTATATACGAGTATCAAAGAGGATAATTCATAAGGCGCGTTTGCCTTTCTCGTATTTTGAAAGTTCATAGCTCAGTGATCTGTGGAAGGATTTATATAATCTAACTACCAATAGAATCGAAAATTTTCAACTTGAACGTGTATTGCAACAACATTGAGGTTTTTCAATAGTACACTATTGAAAAACCTGTTTGATTTAACCCATGACAGCACCAGCCAATCAGAACGCGAGATGTCTGCTTCTATCCATATAAAAGTTATGTGGTTCATTTTTCCTACCATTTGCTGAGCAACTGTTCCAGGAACAAGACACACGAGAGCAACATCGAGGACCTGTCGTCTCACTGTTTCCCGTTCTGCGAACAAGAAAAGGAATTTTTGCAAAGGGGCTGTCCGTACACCGCTGCCTGTAGCTTGTAAAAAATGAAATGTGATGTGAGAAATAGCGTCATTTAAGTTAAAGCAGCTACTCTGAACGTACGAGACATCGTCAGCACGATGACACCGAAAACCGGTAGAAAGGCAGCCAAAAAGTCCAACAAGGCCCATTCAAAGCACTTTTCAGTACTAAAGACAATCATAAAGAACTAGTTGAATTTGATCGCTTTCCTACCATTTTCCGAGCAACTGTTGCCGAAACAAGACACACACGAGAAGTTTAAATAATTTGCATCGTCACTAACACATTCAATTATGAACGGCAATGCGAAAGTGGAAGTGATGATGTTGAACACACGATGACACCGGAAACCGGTAGAAAGGCAGCCAAAAAGTTCAACAATATGTATTTTTGTCGTGAATTCTTTAGTATGCGGCCGAAAACAAAAATGAACAAATTGTTAGAACAAACGTTTCCACTTGATTTGCGCATTCTACTTTCCAGGCGTATCAAAACTGGTTAAATTTAAAGCAATCTTAAATATTTCTTTATCACAGTGATGTGGTCGTCTTGAAAAGGACGGGGTTTTCAACTCCTCGTCGTTACGTATGGCCAGCTGCAGATGGCGAGGGATGATTTTCGTTTTCTTGTTGTCACTGGCAGCGTTACCGGCCAATACAGAAGGGATTCATTCACTCCAAGAAGAACGATGAACCATTCTGACTATAGCTCCTTACCACATTGGGTAAGAAACGAGAGAATATCCTTCAATTTTAGCTCCGCATACACAGACTCAACCATGTATGGAGAACCAAAAACCCGGATACGTAGCTGCGTCAATGCGGGACAGTTACATATCAGATGATATGAAGTACCATAATCGCATTCACACAAATCACACGAATAATACTCAGCACGTTGAATAGTAGCCATGTGATAATTGAGTTTGCAATGTCCAGTCAGAGCTCTGACCAGAATACTGCAATGATGCTTGGAAAAATGCAGTAGATACTTTGACATTTTCAGATTTAAATCTGGTAGAAATGCTTTTGTCTGAGCGCAAGTTTGCAAGCTGCGCCAGTAGCTGGCATGTTTGGATGCAGCCCAAGAACTAATCTTGTGCTTTATCCAACTAGTTGAAAGTGGTAAAGCTAGTTCAGGACCAACGAAATCATTCGTTCACCAGCTCTAGCCAACTCATCAGCCCATTCATTTCCAGTAATACCAGAATGGCCGGGTACCCATAAGAAGTAAACAGCATTTGAAATGCTGAGGTCTTCATTTTGAGTTCGACATGCGATCACTAGATTCGACCTTGAGTCATTCGAACTGAGTGCTTTTAAGGCTGACTGACTGTCGGAACAAAAATAAATACGTTTACCACAGATCCTCTGCTGAAGTGCCGATTGTACTCCACACAGAATCGCGTAGATTTCTGTTTGGAACACAGTACAGTATCTACCAAGTGAATGAGACTGCTCCAGCCTCATTTCACGACAGTAGACACCAGCACCAGCACGACCATTCAACAGAGAACCGTCCGTATAACAAACCATGTGTTCATCAAGTTGTCGTTCCAGACAACCAGACAACCATTCCTCACGAAGAGGATAGCTCACATTGAATGTTTTGAAAGGAAAACTGCATGTGAGAGTTAGGTCACTAGGAGCGAGTAAATACTCATCCCACGTAACCATTTGAGACCACAAGCGAGTGTGGCTAGTAGCATAATCTAATGGGTTACTGTTCCAAAGCCCTGTCACCTTAAGACGGTATGCACAAGAAAATGCTTCTTGTTTTAGCAACACATGAAGTGGTTTAATGCACAGTAGCGCCTCTAGAGCAGCAGTAGGAGTTGTCGTGAATGCTCCTGTCATCGCCATTAGGACCATCCTTTGGAGATGACTCAGCTTTGACTGAACTTCCGCAACTTCTCCTTTCTGCCACCATACTAGACATCCAGATGCTAAAATTGGTCTAACGATAGTTGTGTAGATCCAATAAATGTATCTGAGTTTGAGTCTCCATGACCTTCCAAAAGCTCGTCTACATTGGCCGAAAGCCATGCAAGCTCTTTTGTCGTGAATACGACTTACTTTACTATGGGGCGCCTTTTCAAAATTTACCCTCTGAGAGAGTGATAAGTTTTTGATCGTGAATATCTCCTGTTGTATCTAATGAATCAATATAATTTTTGCTACATGCCATCGGAAATATGACATATTCTTGACATATTGTGTGACATATTCTCAAATAGTTCAAAATTAAACTTTTCTGAAATGTTTGGTATATACGAGTATCAAAGAGGATAATTCATAAGGCGCGTTTGCCTTTCTCGTATTTTGAAAGTTCATAGCTCAGTGATCTGTGGAAGGATTTATATAATCTAACTACCAATAGAATCGAAAATTTTCAACTTGAACGTGTATTGCAACAACATTGAGGTTTTTCAATAGTACACTATTGAAAAACCTGTTTGATTTAACCCATGACAGCACCAGCCAATCAGAACGCGAGATGTCTGCTTCTATCCATATAAAAGTTATGTGGTTCATTTTTCCTACCATTTGCTGAGCAACTGTTCCAGGAACAAGACACACGAGAGCAACATCGAGGACCTGTCGTCTCACTGTTTCCCGTTCTGCGAACAAGAAAAGGAATTTTTGCAAAGGGGCTGTCCGTACACCGCTGCCTGTAGCTTGTAAAAAATGAAATGTGATGTGAGAAATAGCGTCATTTAAGTTAAAGCAGCTACTCTGAACGTACGAGACATCGTCAGCACGATGACACCGAAAACCGGTAGAAAGGCAGCCAAAAAGTCCAACAAGGCCCATTCAAAGCACTTTTCAGTACTAAAGACAATCATAAAGAACTAGTTGAATTTGATCGCTTTCCTACCATTTTCCGAGCAACTGTTGCCGAAACAAGACACACACGAGAAGTTTAAATAATTTGCATCGTCACTAACACATTCAATTATGAACGGCAATGCGAAAGTGGAAGTGATGATGTTGAACACACGATGACACCGGAAACCGGTAGAAAGGCAGCCAAAAAGTTCAACAATATGTATTTTTGTCGTGAATTCTTTAGTATGCGGCCGAAAACAAAAATGAACAAATTGTTAGAACAAACGTTTCCACTTGATTTGCGCATTCTACTTTCCAGGCGTATCAAAACTGGCTAAATTTAAAGCAATCTTAAATATTTCTTTATCACAGTGATGTGGTCGTCTTGAAAAGGACGGGGTTTTCAACTCCTCGTCGTTACGTATGGCTAGCTGCAGATGGCGAGGGATGATTTTCGTTTTCTTGTTGTCACTGGCAGCGTTACCGGCCAATTCCAACACTTCAGCAGCCAAGTACTCGATCACTACCACCAGATAGATCGGTGCACCGGAACACACACGCTCGGCGTAGTTTCCCTTCTGGATGGATTCTGCCAACAGGGAACTGCAGACCAGCACGGTTCTAGCGGGACTTTGCCTTGCTCTTAACTGTTCTTCCTGTGTGCGTGTTTCTGCGTAAAAATTCCACGAGATGCTGTTCACAGATTGACTGAAAAGTGCGTATCGTTTCTATTCTAAATCCATACCATTTTCAGTTAGTACCAACTTTCAAAAGATACGTGTATAAATTTGCAGCTGTCTGATTATTAGTTTGTGAGATATTGCATTTTGAGTGAAGCTACTTTTGTTATTGTGAAAAAAAATGGAAAAAAAGGAATTTCGTGTGTTGATGAAACACTACTTTTTGACGAAAAAAAAGTGCCGCTGATACCAAAAAATGGCTTGATGAGTGTTATCCAGACTCTGCACCGGGCGAAGCAAGTGGTTGCAAAATTTCGTACTGGTCATATGAGCACCGAAGACGATGAACGCAGTGGACGTCCAAAAGAGGCTGTTACCGATGAAAACGTGAAAAAAATCCACAAAATGATTTTCAATGACCGTAAAGTGAAGTTGATCGAGATAGCTCACACTCTAAAGATATCAAAGGAACGTGTTGGACATATTATTCACCAATATTTGGATATGAGAAGGCTTTGTGCAAAATGGGTGCAGCGTGAGCTCACAATCGATCAAAAACAACAACGAAAAACCATGCTGAAATTGAACGAATTGGGCTTCGAATTGCTCCCTCATCCACCGTATTCTCCAGATTTGGCCCCCAGTGACTTTTTCTTGTTCTCAGACCTTAAGAGAATGCTCGCTAGTAAAAAATTTAGAAGCAATGAAGAGGTAATCGCTGAAACTGAGGCCTATTTTGAGGCAAAGGACAAATCGTACTACAAAAATGGTATCGAAAAGTTGGAAGATCGCTATAATCGCTGTATCGCCTCTGATAGCAATTATGTTGAATAATAAAAACGAATTTTGGCAAAAAAATGTGTGTTTATATTAAACGATACGAACTTTTCAGTCGAACTGTTAACAGCTAGACAGTCAATTCAGTATTACTGGCTGCCGCTCTACTAACATTCTCTTTTATGTAGTCTCACTGTTTCCCGTTCTGTGAACAGGAAAAGGAATTTTGGCAAAGGGGCTGTCCGTACACTGCTGCCAGTAGCAGGTAAAAAATAAAATGTGATGTAAGAAATAGCGTCATTTAGGTTAAAGCAGCTACTTTGAACGTACGAGACACCGTCAGCACGATGACACCGACAACCGGTAGAAAGGCAGCCAAAAAGTCCAGCAAGGCCCATTCAAAGATCTTTTCAGTGCTAAAGATCATCCTAAAGAACTAGTTCAATTTTGTCGCTTTCCTACCATTTTCTGAGCAACTGTTACCGAAACAAGACATACCAGAACCATCTCAATATTTCCTACCAAAAGATTAATCAAGATGGAAATGAAAATAATTTGAACCGTCACTAACACATTTTATTATGAACGTCAATGCGAAAGCGAAATCGATGATGTTGAACACATCTTTATACTAGTATGGGGTCGTGTGAAAATATGCCATGCGAAACAGGGTTTCCATATATACAGGTTAATCTGTATTTTATTTATAGAGATAAAGAAAAAACATCCATGCAGTGAAGAACTCATTGTATGTGAGAATGCCGTCGCAAGTAGAAAGTAACAACTTCTGTTAACTTTTCTTTTGCCGGTTCGGACAATAAATGGTAAAGCCCTTTATCACTACTTTCCGACATACCAGAGACTTGGGTGATTCGCATTGTTCAGATGCCTAAGCCCAACTCCTCTGGTAGAAGGTAAAAGTTAAGTTACTAGAAGATTTCTGTTTGCTTGAATAACCTTCTGTCACGTCCCACCTTTCCGTTCTATATATTCACATCCTTGCTCTCCCTTGAGTACTATCATCCTATAATTTTCATTGTCTGTTTCTAAAAAAAAATGGTCTCTGGTTAGGAGAATATCGCAAAAAGAAAAAAAAATATATTGACTACTAAACTTAGTCGTTAAAAAAGAAAAAGAGTAAAAAATTAACATGATGGGTTTCCATCGGAGTAGCGATCAATGGAGCGCTACTGAACGCATCTTACAACCTAGGCTAAACAGCCAACACGCTGTGACTCTGGGCACATAAGCAATAGTTCGAACAAATCTCCCATTCCGATATTCAACTAGCCGTATAGAGATAAAGAAAAAACATCCATTCAGTGAAGAACTCATTGTGTGTGAGAATGCCGTCGCAAGTAGAAAGTGACAACTTCTGGTAACTTTTCTTTTGCCGGTTCGGATAGTAAATGGTAAAAGACCTTTATCACTACTTTCCGACATACCAGAGACTTGGGTGATTCGCATTGTTCAGATGCCTAAGCTCAACTCCTCTGGTAGAAGGTAAAAGTTAAGTTACTAGAAGATTTCTGCTTGCTTGAATGACTCTCTGTCACGTCTCATCTTTCCGTTCTATATATCCTTACTCTCCCTTGAGTACTATCATTCAATAATTTTCATTGTCTGTTTCTACAAAAAAATGGTCTCTGGTTAGGAGAATATCGCAAAAGGAAAAAAATTTACTACTTAACTTAGTCGTTATGTATATATGTATATATATGTATGTATATATATATATATATATATATATATATATATATATATATATATATATATATATATATATATATATATATATATATATATATATATATATATATATATTTATATATGTATATATATATATATATATATATATATATATATATATATATATATATATATATATATATATATATATATATATATATATATATATATATATATATATATATATATATATATATATATATATATATATATATATATATATATATATATATATATATATATATATATATATATATATATACAGATTAATCTGTATTATTATTATTATCATTATTATTATTAAAATTACTCTATTACTCTTACATACCGAAGATCGTCGATACATTTCAGATTAGGCCATTGCAATTGTCTCGTACTGAAATTTCGAGAAGAATCTGATATCTTCGAACTTCATAGCTTCAATAAAAATAAACTACAGCAAATTAAAAAGGAATTGTTTGGAATATATAGCTGTAGAATAGTAGCTGTTTAATGTAACTAAACTGTACTTTAATGTAGGTGCATCGCTTCAAACTCTATTAGTGGAAAATGAGAAAGCTTGCACAATTCATACAATCAATCAACTAACTGATAACCGGAAAAGTGATGGGAGCGTGTCAGTTTTTTCGTATTCACGACATCCAGTTATGTCTCTGACATTATCCACCCGCCTTTTTTGTTTCAGATATCTAATAGATATCTAATGTGACATCCCCACGTGTCCTTGGAATCGAATATTCAAATCGAAAGACCTGAGCTATGGCTTCACCCCTTAGTTCAAATTGTAATTGTACTGGTTCTCGCTTCCTTGAAAATACAACCATCTCAGTTTTCTCCGTAGAGAATTCGATACCTATCTGTAAAGCCCATGTTGACAAGTTATTGAGGATATCTTGTAATAGTCCTTGAAGAACGGCTGCTTTGGGTCCTATAATAGACACAACGCTGTCGTCGGCAAATTGTCATAGCGTTCAAGGTGTGTTGATACATTCATCAATGTAATTCACGTAAAAAAAAAAATAACAGAGGGCTGTAGCATGAGCCATGATGGATCTTCGTATTCATTTAGGAGTTTTGGTATATTGTGAGTACCGGTTTGTGCAAAGTTCAGCCATCTCCGAACAAAGTTGGTGCACTTATTTTCATAATTTTTTGCACATTTTACCCCATAATTCCGGAACCGGAAGTCGGATCCAAATAAAATTCAGGAATTTTGTATGGGACCACAAGACCTTTCATTCGAATCTAAGTTATTGAAAGTCTGTTCAGCTATCTCCGAGAAAAGATAGTGCAAAAAAACGTTACATACACACACAGGCAGTACGCAAAATGCCTAGACGAACTGAGTCGAATGGTATATGACACTCGGGGCCTCGGTTCAAAAGTCGGTTATCACAGTGATTGCATAACCTTTCTATATGAGAAAGGCAACAATACACATATAATTTAGTTCACCCGAAACGACACTTTTTTGTTCAGGCGAACGCTGAGCGGGAATAATTTAATCACAATATCACAAAACCTGTTTTAATCCACCTAGTGGTGTAATGCTAACTTTCTCATTTTCATTTTCTCCTGTATATTACAGCAGAAATTCACCGAAATACTACAATTTAAAAAAGTTTAGAAAATAATTTTGAAGATTTCTGTTGCATAATACTACTACATTGATACATTACATTTGAATTTAATATGAACATGTGAGAAAGCGAAGTGAGCTCCATTTTATCACATTTGATTATTATTGCCGGTACTCCTGAAAGCTAAATATCGGCATAGTTTAGGTTCATTCAACCATGCACTAATATGACCTATACATATTTTTACGATTCTCTATGACGATTTGAAATGTACCGGTAGTTGGACATGGATAATATTCAGCAAATCATTTATGGGACTATCAATGGTTTATTTGGTTACATAGTCTCATGGTCTGTAAACTAGAGAAAATCAATATAAAGAGGTAGCTTATTAACAAAGTATTCCCGAATTTGATATTTTCATACTGAGCACCCTATCTTCGGAACCAGGGATTTTATCCGAATGAAAATTGATATCTTCTTATGGCATCTTAAGAACTTCCATCTCCGAGAAAAGTGAGTGACACTATATTCACATTTTTAATGCGCTTTTTGATGCATATCACCTTATCAAATTGGATACATATGAAATTCCGGACCTTTTTTGAACCATGAGACCTTTAGTTTAAATCAAAGTTTGTGAAACTCGGTTCAACCATCTTCGAGGAAATCAAGTGATATTAATTTCAGATTTTTGGTGCATATCATCATGTAATTCCGGAACCAGAATACGGATCTAAATTATATTCAGGAACTTTGTATGACACCATAAGACCTTTCATTTGAATCTAAGTTTGTGGAAATCGGTTTAGTCATCTCCGAGAAAAGTGAGCGACATTATTTTCACATTTTTAATGCATTACTTCACATTTTTGGTGCATATCACCCTGTAATTCCGGAAGCGGAAGTCGGAATCAAATGATATTCAGCAACTTTGTATGAGACTATGAAACTTTTCATTTGAATCTAAGCATGCGAAAATGGGTTCAGCCATATCCGAGAAAAGTGAGCGGCATTATTTTCACATTTTTTATGCGTATCACCCTGTAATTCCGGAACCGGAAGTCGGATCCAAGTGAAACTCAGGAACTTTGTATGGGATCGTGATACCTTTCATTTGAATCTAAGTTTGTGAAAATCGGTTTTGCCATTTCCGAGAAAAGTGAGTGACATTATTTTCACTTTTTATTGAATTATTTTCACATCTTTTGTGCATATCACCCTGTAATTCCGGAATCGGAAGTTGGATTGAAATTATATTCAGGAACTTTGTATGTGACTATAAGACCTTCCATTTGAATCTAAGTTTGTGAAAATCGGTTTAGCTATCTTCGAGAAAAGTGTTTTCACATTTTTGGTGACTATCACCCGGTATTTCCAGAATTGGAAGTAGTATCCAAATGAAATTCAGGAACTGTGTATGGGACCGTGAGACCGTTTATTTGAATTTCAGTTTGTGGAAATCGGTATAGCCATCTCCGAGAAAAGTGTGTGACAATGTTTGTCTAACACACACACACACAAACACGCGCGCGCGCACATACACACGCATACACATACACATACACACAGAGACATTTGCTCAGCTTGTGGAGCTGAGTCGAATGGTATATGACATTCGGCCCACCCGGGCCTCGGTTCAAAAGTCGGTTTTTGCGGTGATTGTATAGCGTTTCTACATGAGAAAGGCAAATATAGGCATGAACAGAAAATGCACTCTACTTATCTGAATAAAATACAGTTTCGCAATCAGTGTTGCACTAAGTTCATTCGCATTAGTATTAGCATTAGAGACCGCCCGTGTGTTGCTACTCCGTTATTGATCTGGACCAATTGAGATTGCAAAATGATTTTTTGAAGTAACATGTTTGGGAATAACACATTGTTTCACACTGTGCAAATTGTATTGAACCATGCATGCTGATCAATACCGACGCCGGCCACGTCCGAATGCAGATCTACTTGGGAGGGAAAGGATTGTTAGTTCGATGCATGTTGCTACTAAGAACCGAGGAATCCTCTGCATTCCCACATGCATCACAGGAGAGAATACTTTGTTAGTAAATGTTTTAATAATGTTATCATGTGTTTATTGCTCTGGGTAGCCGGCTACCAAGAATGTTTTAAAGTATTATCGTTTTATGTGTTACTTTGTGCTGGCAATATAATGCACAAAACAGTCAATCTCCGAAATTGACAAAACTCCGGACAACCGGCTGTCGAGTATGCAGTCACTCGTTTATGCATCTACCTTTCGCGTTTTTTTAGTCATGCAAAAAAAAACACATGTGGATTGATAAAAAAAGGTATCATCTCACTGCTAGGTGGATTAAGTACGTTTTTATAAATGAAACTACGTGATACAAAATAAACGAGCGAATAGGATTTAAACAAAAAAGTTGATTCATTGCATTGAAATATTCTAAACAGTTTATTTATTTATTTATTTATTTATTTATTTATTTGGAGCAGGAAAAAGCCCACTGGAGCTGAAATAATAATCTCTCACTCCAGCAGGCATAAAACCTCCTCATCGTTTATATCAACAGATTACAACAATCCAACAGATACATGTATGTACTTAATACTATCAATTAAAACTAATCCTAGCTAACTAACTCCGACACTAAACCCATCGGGTAAACGTTGGTGATTTTGCATTAAAACTAAAGAAAAAAAGAAATATGCTTTAAAATGGGAGGTAGAAGGAGGGAGTGGTGAATGAGGGTTGGCGAACGAAACGGGGTTAGGTTCGGCATGTAGATCTAATTAGTAGTCGAAAAGATGGTGGAAGACGGATAAAAAAAGAGGGCTAGCAAACGAGGTTAGAACCGACATATAGATCTAATTAGTGTTCAAAAAGATTAGAGAAGAACGAGTAAGAGCGGAGAAGAGGAGATACAACAGGATTAGTTACAACGAGCGAATTTATTAGTTTTCAATGGAGATGGTGGAGAGAACGAAGGGATGATCGAGCGGAAAGAATTAACATTAGTATTATAACTGCTAAAATAAAGAATCATGGAATAATCGTTGTATCGCATTACGAGAGAGATGAAAATCAAATTCCTGTGAGCAACTATTGAATAAACGGCACATACTGGAAAAGGGTTCATTATATCCGTAATTGGTTCTAGCATGGGGAATTCGTATAAATGGATGAGAACGAAGACTTCGACGATGAATGTCAAAATCGATCAATTGTAGGAGATCAGGACTGTCAACACGTGATTGAATTAGATCAGCAATAAAGACAGCCTTGCATACGTTCCTACGTACAGACAACGGAGCTAGCTCAATAAGCCGACAGCGATCTTTGTAACTAGGAAGGTTGAATGGGTCCCTCCATGGTAGATTGCGGAGTGCAAATCTTACGAATTTGCGTTGGACACTTTCGACACGATCAATGTCGATTTGATAATGAGGCGACCAAACGATAGCTGCGTATTCTAATGTTGATCGAACTAGCGCACAATAAAGAGTCTTCAGGCAGTGTATATTGGTAAAGTTCTTAGTGATCCGAAATATGAAGCCTAAGAGTTTAGAAGCCTTCGAAATTACATAATCGACATGATTCTTGAAATCCAATTTGTGATCGAGGATAACACCCAAGTCCTTAACCGAGGATTCACGTTTGAGGACATTTTGCAAGAGATGATAGTCATATGTAATTATTGAGCGTTTACGGGAAAAAGATATAATGTTATTATAAAATCATTTTAAATCACCAAACAAAGGTCAACAGATTTCACGCGCGTCTTGATTTTATATTATTTCCGCTTTATTATTTTAATTATTTATTAAAATTATTTATGGTTATATTAGTTGATCTGGGCAGCCGGCTACCGAGAAAAATATTAATTTACTGTTTGAAATATTAATATCAAATGTTTTTTACTATGTATTCAAAATACCGATATATGTTACCTCTGTTATTAACTTTGTAATATAAACGGATTTGCGCAATGGTTGAATTTTATCATTCTTTTTATAATCCTGAAAGACAATCAATGACATGGAAGAAGAAATCATTCCTAATAAAACTTTTCTCCGAAGCTAGACGGAAATTGATAGGTTGAATAAAGAGATGATTTAGTAAAATAGAGTAATCAGAAGTAAAACATTGAAAATATCTGATAACTGAAAGGAAAAAGAAACTCCTGCAATTGTCGCCTTTTACGACATGGAAGCAGGAACCCAGTGGATCTATTCTTGGTTCATTTTTTTCCGCCGGATTCCACACGGCATCTAGGCTGGTACAGTCCGGAGAGAGCTAATAGGTACTATCAATCTCCTAGTAATCAGTGTTGCACTAAGTTCATCACGAAAAGTAATTTATTTCACATAAATTTATCACAATTTGATTCGGCCCAATAGACACGACAAGTTACCATGATCGTCACTCACACTCACAGGTAAGCACTACTTTCCCGTACTTGACAGAGACAGACCGAATTTATATGACGACAGTGGCAAGAAAATCAATCGAGCGAGCTACAACTAATGTTCAAGAACCACAGAGATCAAAATGAAAAGTCAATCGAACTCAAGGACTCCGAAATTCGCATGCAATTAAAGGATCGTATATAAACGACATTCGCGTGCACTCCTACGTCCAAATTGAGCACTTTCACTATTTCCGAAGTGAAATTCTCACGGTCCATCGGTACACATCGGATCCGGTTCGAAGGATAACAAAATGTTCCACAAAAAAGGAAAAATGTTCGAAGGATCAAAACTGTGCGTAGTTTAGTTAGTGCTCAAGTGATTCATTTTAAGTAAATTGGTTTGATGCTTCTTTTTAGGCTAGATTTATTTCAACTAACGCATCTCGCTATATTGTGCGATAATGGTCATGAGTGGTGAATATACATGACCGATCTTTTCCTATATCTAATAATTTCTACCTGAAGTCAACGACAAGCTACTGCGAAACAGTGATAAAAAGCAACGGGTGGCAGAAAGAGATGTTGAAAACCAGCCTCCAGTGGTTACCTCCAGTGGCCTCCAGAATTCAACCTAATGGCTTGAACATCATTCTTTGCTTGTGGTTGATTATTGTCCCATCCAGGAGGAATTTTGGAGGAAGAATCTTTTTGTGAATCAGCGGCTGGATCTGTTGGATTGCTGTGAGGAAGTGGATGCAAATTTGGAGTATCCCTCTTCGGTGGGAGCCGTGGGAAGTTAGTTTCATCTTTCGGGAGAACATTTCTGCGCGGTGATCGTCATCACATTTTACTGCTATATTATCTAGTAGTTAATCGTTGGTATTCTGGGGTTCGGTACATTTCCCGCACCGACTTGTGTGTCATCCCGATGCACCGGTTTATACTTTTGTCATTCGATGATTATGCGGAACAGATGACCCATGGTGATGGAACCCTTCTCCAGATGAATCAAGTACAATTAATTACGATACTTCCGATTTTCCGTGTTGTGTCGTTTCATTTTTGCACAATCATATGCTTCTGATAGGGATTGCTTTAGTTCGAGTTCCGTCATATATGGTAGCTCTCGAAGTACAACCTTCATAGGTTTATTAGCGGCTATATCGTGTGTGAAGTATTTCGCTTTTGTCTGCTTTAGGTAACATTCCACTGGTTTGTAGTGCATAAACGTATTTTTGCTTGTAGTCCATTGCTGATCAGCGTGTTGAAATGTTGAAGGGTAGATTCGGTGGGAAGCCCTTCAGGTAGAAAGGCGGCATAAAAATATAAAACAAAATCGAAATTAGTCGTAGAAGGTTATTCATCTATCTACATCGAGAGTTAGATTACGAATTTGATGAATAGTAATGCCTATCGTTATCGTTTACAGTATGTGTATATACCGGTTGGTTGACACGAAAAACAGTAGCCTTTGAACATTTTACAAGATCCATGATATCTGGAACTGACTTCTGGGCGTGAAGTAATCTAAGGATGTCTTTCTGGTTGTACATTTTTCCAAAAATCTTCCTTAATAAAAACAAGTTCAAATATACCAATCTGTTTATAAACAATAACTGACACCTGGAGCAAACTTTTGTAAAACTAGGTTGAGTTACTTGAGCGGTAAGGTAATATTTGTGAGAGTCTCAAAATTTTCTGACGCATACTGCATATAGTAATGCTACATCTAACACACACAACCAATCAGCGCGCAGCAGCAATGCGCAATATCATATTATATTATATTATATTATATTATATTATATTATATTATATTATATTATATTATATTACTAGCTGACCCGTCGAACTCCGTCTCGCCATTAATTATTTTTTGATATCTTGTTTTCTTGTGGCAGAGTTATCTATTACGGCAGAAAATCTGTTACGCAAAAATGAATCGAATAAACCAATTATCATCTTATCCTTCAAGCGAATGCGTTGAACGTAGATATCAGATCTCTCTCTAGCTAATGGTTTTAACAAATGAAATTAAGAGTGGAACTGAAATGATTAATTTTCAAAGGATCCTTAACTTGTGTAGGCTTAATTGTAGACTGAAGATACTTGAAATTCAATAGTAATTCCTTTTATCGGTATAGAAATAAAATAAAAACATCTTTTAGATTGGTTGTCTCTAAAAACTGGTGATATTACATAGTCATGCTTGATAAATATTCGTAGCACGACAATGATGGGAACAAACTTCGATTAAAAATTTAGCGATGAAGAGAGAATTTCTTGGACATTAAACAGTTCAAATGAATATTTTTTTAAACATAATAAATACTAACTTGTACATCGTTTAACAACCATATCATTAGTCATCAGAGCCCGTTTTTAACACAATCTGAACGAGATTCAGCTTTCAAACAGCGAGATTCTCGCTTTGAGCTTGTTCTGTATCTTAAAGTTGCCAAAAAATTTCGTCTACTTTAAAGCAACTATAAAGTGATTCAGGGGTTTGGTACTCCATTTGTACCGTTTTGTGATAAAGTGCACATGACTAAGTTTAATTTTTACGTTTCGCATTCAGCTCATTAATGCTTCAACAGATTAGGATGCACTGCTAACGCCACCTAACGATTAAACATAAACATAAACATATATTTTGTTATACTATATTATATTATATTATATTATATTATATTATATTATATTATATTATATTATATTATATTATATTATATTATATTATATTATATTATATTATATTATATTATATTATATTATATTAAATTATAGAATATAATATAATATATAATATTATGTTATATTATATATTATTATGCTCAATTATATCGACAGCGGGGAAGGGCTGGGAATGCATCAGAGTACTTACAAATGAATGACTGGGTGAAGGAGTGAATTGTTAATCTGATTTGCATGAAGGAATTTGTTTTGTTTTTCTGATCGTCTGAAATGAGTAACACACAACACCTTTCGAACAAACAAACCATCAGGCAGGTTCAAGCCGGTACAGCGAATCGTTTTATTTTAAGGCCGGATGTTTTTGTTGGAAGGGTTCGGGTCCTTATAACCCATTCTGGCCTTTTTAACAACAATAATATGAAATAAACGAATTCGAATCTACTGTAAGTCTACCTGCATCCACTGGTAATACCTTAAAACTGATGGTACATATGCATACATTCGTTTTTTGCCTAATTCGACGTTCAGACGGTGTAATATTTCAGTCTATTTTTTCTGCCAGTATAGCGAATTTTCCCCCAAGTGTGTAAAATCCATTATCCGGGATATGGAATTCTTCTCCAATTAACTTATTTATGTGACAAATTAGAAACTTAATCTAGTTTAAGCGCTTAGATAGTTTGCGAATGATGAAATTGACAATTAGATTCTGTCATGATAATTGATTCTATTCTGTTTTAATCCCTTCGCACAAGTTATATTATTAAGCTTTTGAAAAATAAACTTCAACTGGAAGCCAATTATGATGGTTTCAAAGTTACTTAAAAGAACAATTTCTTATACGAACATCCCTTAACACCCCCAATACCAAGCCTAAAAAAGTTACGCGGAGCATCAAGCCTGAAAAAAAACTTGGAACGGTAACTTTAAGCTATCATAGCTCAGCTGTTACTAGACAAATTTCAATAAATTTTACACCCTTGAATTTTGTTAAACTCGTAGATTATTTTTGGTATAACATTAATGACGATCGTTTAGGAAAAACTAATGAAAATGTGATTTTTCCCGTTCCAAGTTTTTTTTTCAAGCTCAAAATATGCTCTATCTGCATTCGTGTGGCATCTGCATCGCCAAAAGGATATTGAATACTTCAACTTTACCATAACTTTGTTGTTAGTAAACCGATTTTCGAAATTTGTTCACCATTGGAAAAGTACTACTTCCAGAAATAAAATGCACTGAAACAAGAATTTCGCTGTACCAGCTTAAACCCGCCTGATGGTTTGTTTGTTAGAAGGGTGCGTCATACTCATTTCAGACCTTCAGGGAAAAACACCAAGTTTCCCCCCGTGACTCAGGTTGGCAATCCACTCCATCATCCAGTCATTCACTTGTAAATACCCTGATGCATATATATACTTGAGCATAATACAATATAATATAATATAATATAAATTCATATAAAAAAATATAATATAATACATTACAATACAATATAATATAACACATCCTAATGCAATACAAAACAATATAATATGATATAATTCAATAAACATAACACAATATATCATAATATAATATAACATAATATAATGCAATACAGTATACTACCAAGCTAGTATAAACTTTTTTAAAAAGCTGTTTAAAGCATACAAGTGAAAATACGTTAAAAATCACCGTTGCACACGACTTTGCATGTATGAATGTCTGTTGGATATCTGTTCTCTGTGATATAACATAATATAATACAGTATAATATAATATAACATAGCACAATATAATATAACATTACACAATATATTTAACAATATTTAACATAATACAATATAACACAATACATATACTTATAATATAATATAATACAATATAATATGATATAATGCAATGCCAGTATAATACCATAATAAAACATAACAGAAGATACTATATGAAATAATATGCTATGATAGTGTATGTTATGCTCTTCGTTCGTCGCACTATTGCAGGAAATATAATATTTCTTTGTTAATAACAATAATAATAATAATAATAATAGTAATAATATAATAATAATAATAATAATAATAATAATAACAATAATAACAATAAAATCAATAAAAACAAAAAAAAACAATAACAATAATAACAACAATAACAATAATATCAATAATAACAATAATAACAATTTTTTTTAATTTGTACGTTTATTTGTCATTTTCATATATGTATAATAAAAATCATCGTCATTATTTGATCAAACTACGATTTGAAGATTGAAATTCAAATTATCTAGATCTACCCTATCATCTACAGTATTCTCGATGGATGTGACGTAGCACGTTAACAGTTTAAGTATCTTTGTTCTAATTGTTTTTTGTACTCCTTCTAGCGCGGGCCTTTGCAAATCATTGTCCGCGATGTGTTGTCCGTTAGTCACTGCTAGTAATTTTTGTTGAAGCAGTGCGTAAGCGTCTTTAACTCTACGACAGCCGAAATATTTGTGCTGTATTGTTTCGACTGGTTCAGTGCAGTGAATACAGTTTTCTCCATCCGTACGTCCCATGATGTGCTGTAGGCGTCTATGCTGGAACTTTTGATTTACCCACATGTACAGGGAGCTGCGCTGTGTAGGTAGTAGCTCACGCGAAGAAATGTTTTTCCATATTCGTTTCCAATTATCGTGTGGGTTAGCAGTTTCAATTCTGGCACGCTCAGTACGCTCAATCATTTGGCGCTGAATTAGATCGGTGGAGGGATAATAGCGGATTTGGAAGGGAAGGAGTTGAATGTTGTCAATGAACAGTTTAAGGCAGGGAAAGTTTATTAGGGATATTGTTCTGCGAGTATTGATTTGGTTGATGTAGGAGGAGTAAAATGGAATGGATTCGAGTTCTTGAAGATGACGATTTACTAGCAAAGCCTTGCATTTTATCGCCGGAAGTTGCAGTTTTAGACCACCCTCTTCAATTTTGCGAGCTAATTGTTGCATCGGTATAGTCGCACTTGATCCACGGAAAAGGTACGAACGCATGGTAGCTGTCAACTTAGTCACGTGTGCTGTTGTTGGAAGAACATTTGAAGACATGTACCATATTTTTGATGAAATAAATGTGTTTAGTAATGTAACTTTTTGATGCATGGCTAAGCTGCGAAGTGAGTGCATCCATACATTTCGAGTGAAGTTCGTCACGATGCTATCCCAATTGAGTGATACCATTTGCCGTAGTGAATTAGTAAATATCACACCAAGAACTTTGATGCTACTTTCCGTGCGAACCCATGGTACTGTTATTGGATTCATCGTCACACCAACGTCGATCGCTATTGTTTTGGCTTCATTTAGACGGGCGCCTGCCACACACTCAAATTGCCTAAATAAAGCTCGCATTTCATCCAGCTGGTCTGCATTGCTGACAATGACGCTGATGTCGTCTGCGTGTGCGACGATTAGGTTTATTCCGCACACTTGTTCTAGTTTCTGCAGTAATGGATTTAACTGTATCGTGAATAGTAGCATCGCAAGAGGGTCACCTTGCCGCATCGAGCGCTGAATGGGAAAGGGTGAGGAGAGGTGTCCATTTATTAGTAGCCTGGATGAAGAAGCTGAAGCAATATGAGCAAGTAGCTCAACTAGAGCTGTTTTGAAACCCAGCGCACGCATGGTACGAAACAGATAATCATGGTTTACTCTATCAAACGCATGATCGAGATCGAATGACACTAATTTGCCGCTTTGTTTGTTGGCAATCAATTGCGCGATTTTATCTTTCAGGGCCAATGTAGCTTGAAAAATGTTTCTGTGGGAGTTAGAACATTTTTGCGAGTTTGCTAATATATGGTGTGTTTGCAGTATGCTTTCAAGACGCTGTTTTAAGATCCGAGCGAGGATTTTGTAGTCGAAGTTAATAAGACTAATCGGCCTGTACGCACGTGCCGTATCACCCGCACCGCGTTTCTTTATTAATACGATCACTCCGTCGACGAACTGAGCTGGAAAGTTAGAGTTGATGGCTTCGTTGAGTATTAGGTTCAGCTCACGATGGATTACATCGAATGTGCGCAGGTAAAATTCTTTTGGTAAACCGTCTGGGCCTGGTGATTTTCTGGATGCGCTAGTACGAATTGCAGTCAAAATTTCAGCTGTCGTGATTTCATTCATGCTAGCTTCGTTTATGGCATCCTGTTCGGGTATGACTCTGTCGCAGTGGAATGTGTCGTTATTCCCTACTTCCTCGGTTTGGCTATGTGCGTACAGGTCAGTGAAGTATTGGGCCATATGGTTTTGGATGGCGGTGGCGTTTTCGATTACTTCATCTCTCTCATTCCGAAGGTGTTCAATAATTGTTTTTCGTCTCATTCGCTCTCCCAGTTGATAAGTCGACAGCGGTTCTCCTGCAATATACGATTCGTTGCTACGCACAAACATTTCAGAGAATCTTCTTTGATGCAGAAGCATCTCGGATTTCAGCCGTGGTGAGCATGATTCGGTTGTTTTGGTAGTTGTCGATCGCCTGCCGTAGTAAACCGTAGAGACGTTGTTGCTCACAATAGAAACGGTCAAAGGCAATTTTCGATTTCCAACGATAAAAGGATTTGATCTTAGGCTTGGCGTATGACAACCACCATTCCATCCATGACGAAAAGTTTCGACGTTGACGAGTCCAGTATTGCCACCTTAGCTGAAACTCGTCGATATTCTCGGCGGTTAGGAGATGGGGTCGAAGGGACCAATATCCTCGGCCATGTGACTTGTCGGGAAGTGGAAGGCAAATTCTCATCGTAACCGCTTTGTGATCTGAGAAACAGCACACATGAACATCTGTTGTTCTCAACTGATTTTCGAGGCTTTTACTAACATACAGACGGTCTATTTTGAAGGAAGAGTTTGCTGTGATATATGTGTATTCGATTTCACGCGATCGAAGTAGTTGCCATATATCCCGTAGGTGCAAGTGCTGAACGGTTGCTTGTAAAGCAGGGCTAGAGTTGTTGCCTGTGGCATCAGAGAGCCTTATCACACAATTGAAGTCGCCTCCGAGGATAGTGTGCGTGGTGCGATGACGTAGGTAATACGCAAGCGTTGTGTTGAAGAAGCGTTCTCGCTCTGCGCGACGGACGGTACCGGAGGGGGCGTATACATTACACAGTGTTATATCGTGCACACGTAAGGCAACTAGTCTTCCATCCAAGCTTTTTTCTATATGCGAAAACTTAATGTGTTCCTTCAACGCTATCGCTGTTCCTCTTCTTGAGTGGTCTACATTGCAAATAACGTTATAGCCAGGTAAAGTTAATTGTTCGTTCTCGACCTCCTGCAGGAACACAATATCAAGGTCCATTGTGCGAATAAACATCCGGAGAGCGTTCAATTTGGTTGTGTTGGTTATCGTGTTAATGTTGATAGTTGCGATATTACAGCTTACGTATTCGAATTTTATATATCTTCATCGGTTAGCTGGACTTGTCCTTGTTCTGTATAAGGAAGGTCTTCCTCGGTGTGACGCATTTTTTTTGTGGTTGTCTGCGTGAGCTGCGTCGACTGGCGATCGATGCTTGTGAGCTGTCTGTTTCGTTTCCGTCGTTTTTGCGAAGAGTAGGTTGGGGCAAGTCTACTTGCGTAGTGATTGGTGTTTGCTGAATGGGTGCAGCGGGGGGAGCCATGGTTGTCTTTTGATGGACAACACGACTGTTGAGGTTTCGAGGCGATATTTCAGTCTTCGAGTTTTGCGGTAAGGGCTCTAGTAGTGGCACAGGCTGATTCGGTGAAGTGTTATTGACCTTTGCTGGTTTCCTTTGCTGTTTTGGATTGCTTTTTGTTACACCAGCGTACGATTTATCTGCTTCGAGTTTCTGTACGAGCAGTTTTTTGTTTTGCACGCATGGTATGCCGATGTGCACATATTCGCGACAGTGAAGACAAGTTTGTCGTTGTCCCTTGTAACCTACAGCTGTGTCTTCGCCTTCGATTGTTACAAGAGAGGGGATGTTTTTTTTAACTATCATTCGGGCAACCCGAACCCCCGTCTTTATGCCTTCAAATGTGCCGTGGCGATTGTCCCATAAGAGGTCACGAATACTTATAACGTGACCGTAGTCTGCTAAAAAGGCAGTGATTTGTTCGTTGGTAACGTCTTCGGGAAGGTCGAAGATCTGCACCTCCACTCCACCATCTTCCATTGTCACCCGAAGTTTGTGCACTTTACCGTCGAAAACGAATTCGTGCTTGTTATCGTGTTCTTCTACTATTTTTTCTGCCAAGACAAGACTGTTGACCTTCACGAAGGTACATCCAAGCCTTCTGCTTGGTTGAATTTGGAGCACATTTTCGCGAGTAAGACCGAGTTCTTTACCGATGAACTTCAAGATCGCGTCGTAGGAAAGATGTTTCGGGAACTGTGAATAGTCTACACGAAATGTATTTTCCCGCATCACGGAGAAAACAGTACCGTAGTCTCGATACTTGATACCGAACGAAAGCGGCAAATAATACTGTACTGAATGTTTGCTAGCGAATTTTCGTTTCTTGAGCTTCCGAAAGAAATGGACCGATCGATACGAAAGTTGGCTGATAACTGATAACAATAATAACAATAATAACAACAATAACAACAATAACAATAATATTAATAATAACAACAATAACAATAATAACAATAATAACAATAATAGCAATAATAACAGTAATAACAATAATAACAATAATAATAATAATAACAATAATAACAATAATAATAATAATAATAATACTAATAATAATAATAATACTAATGATAATAATACTAATAATAATAATACTAATAATAATAATACTAATAATAACAATACTAATAATAATAATACTAATAATAATAATAATAATACTAATAATGATAATACTAATAATAATAATATTAATAATAATAATAATAATAATAATAATAATAAGAACAACAATATATAATACAATGTAATATAATTCAATTGAATATATAACAAATAATGCAGCAAACAACAGAACCACATGTGTACTACCATAAATATTGCACTTTAGAATGAGCTTCAAACTACAAGCTATTTCGCACCCTCTCATTCTGCTACTAACGCGGAAGGCGATAGCACCCAGTCGACGCCGTTCTATTGACCAAATGTCATCATAGACGCTCGGAGAGGCATGAGATAGAATCTTGTGAGGACTTAGTTATCTCACCATTTGACGACCTTTTTTACATTAATCGTAAATAGCTCGAAAATCAAAGCGATGACCTATGTATTTTTACTAGCTGTAATTTTCGCCCAACTACCATTCTTGCACTATCAAAAGAAATCCTCGAAAAAAAATCGATGAATTTATGAATATATATGAATTTTTCATATTTTTCACATGTTTGTGTTTTACTAAAAAATTAATGCGATGACGTGTACATTTTTCTGCTCCAAAATATGGGAATCATTACCAGAAACAATGTATTGATGTACAAAATTATATATACGTTTAAAGAATCTCAAGAAATTTGGAACAAATACAGAGAATTTCTATATTTTAAATATTATGACATATATTGTTTAATTTTTTTTAGTTGGAAATTGATTATGAACAAAATTTACAAAAAAAAATGAAACTTTTATTTTATTGACAATCTTAAAAATTTTAGTAAATATACCTAAACTCTAAAAATAATTATATTTTTGTATTTTACAAAAGATCTAAACAATTTTTATGTGCAACCCAAAAGCAACTGATATCTACTAAAACTCTGATTTTGTTTTAGGTTTTCCGTAGAATCTCAAAAAACGGTAGATGATCGGAAATTTTAAGATGTCCGATATATTACGTTCCAACGTTTCTGCAAATCAAAGTGAATATATTGTAATCCGATTTACTAATAAAATAAATTTTGTGACAACACAAAAATTTTAAATAGTTGCAATGGCTTTGTACAATAAGAAATAGAACGTTAAATTATAAAAATTTTATATACTAACCCATTGCAAACGAAACAAACTACAATTTTAATATATTACATTGCTTGATTTTTGTTTTACAAGAAATTGAGAGCAAAAACATATATCCTAAATTTTCTGCAATCTTAAACGACATCAATTATTGTCGATAGAATATTAAAATTTAAATTTCACAAACTTAGAATTATTTCGGAATGTATAGAATTCGAAAATTATTTGAATTTTCTATTAGTAATTCAACTCAAAAATCTATCATATACTTGTTTTTCAATTCAGAAAAGTATAATTACGAATTTAGCACGAAATTAGGTAAAACCTGTTTTTATCCACCTAGTGGTGTAATAATGCCTTTCTCATATCTCTCTTATTCTCATATAAAAAGGAATGGTATTGGTCAAACAATTTTGTTTGATTTTTGAAAAACATGAAAGCTAGTGCATGAACTAGTGTAACCTACAGAATGATACAGTTCTCAGATCTTTTAGTCCATCTTTCTCAGTGAAGTGAGTTCTACTATTCCAAGTACTTCTGAAACTGGAATCGCCCTGAATATTGGCTACGATAGTTTGTACTGCGTAAATCGGACGAGAGGTATATTCCAAATTATGATAGGTATTCCAAATTATTAGTATTATAGGTATTCCAAATTATGACAGAATTTGCATTTTGTAATTGAAACCCGTGTACATAGGGCATTTCTCGTTATTGTTTTCTGTAAACATATTCATGCTCATAGCTTTTGGGGCGACGGTTATCCAGCTCTTAATAACACTGCTGAGGATAATTGACGTCCCGATTTACGGCGAGTAATATAAGTTTAACTCAAATCAAATGAATGAGATTCGTTTAATGTATGACATTCTATTGTTGGAATTTGTTAGTTTCAAGCTGCGTTGGAACACTACTAAGTAGAAATAAAATAAATATTAGCACCGGTTCATTCATTCTAGCCTATACAGTTGTCGAAGCAGGACGTTATTACGAAAGCTGTCGAAAGGAGGATGCATTAGAAGTTCTTATTTTTGGAACTCACTAAGTATAGGGTAATGCTACCCCGATTTATCTCGTATACTAAAAGAATTTTTTCCTTCCTCTATAGAAAGGTAATAAAATCGCTGGAGGATTCTTATTTTTGGAAGTCTCTAAATATAGGGTAATGATACCCAGATTTATCTCATATACTAATAGCATTTTTGCCTTCCTCTATAGAAAGGCAATAGAATTGCTGGAGCCAACGACTTTAGAGCGGAGCTCCGGAGACCCATATATACCATTTCACCCAGGTTGACGAGATCGGAAAACGTCTGTGAGAGTAGTTGTAAGTGCACTTTTAAAGAGTTTTTTACCGCTTCATTTTCTCGGAGATGGCAGAACCAATTTCGATAGACTTAGACTCGTTTGAAAGCTACTATTAGGTTGTTTGATAAGCTCGCAATACTAATGACCGAGGATAGAATCTTTCAAATGTTTTAATGAGACTATTTAAATAGCAAGTGAAATGCATTATCATACCATTAGGTGAATTAAGAATGCTATTTTTACCTGGAGCTGTTAGCGGAAATTCGTATAAAAGGATCAGCATTACAGTATTCTTTCAAACAAACTTTTAAAACGGATACACTGAAGAAGGGTGTAAATTACATTCCGAAATACGCGTATCTGTATTGTAACGTTTTGTTATGCTTCATTAAAGTATAGTGACTTTGTGAAGATGTAATAACGTGACAGTGAAATAGTGGAATTAAATGATACATAAATAGTGCAACTATTGAATTAAGAACGGTTTTAAAGTAAGATCTGCTATCAATGTTCGTTTCATTGGTTTAAAGCAGGGGTTCCCAAACTATTTTGGGCCATAGATCTCTTTACTAAAATTAACTTAGGCCTCAGACCTCCATCAACAAATTCCTTTGAAAATTCAATTTCTTGCTTTTTGCCTTTCTCATATAGAAAGGTTATGCAATCACTGTGAAACTTTTGAACCGAGGCCCGGAGGGCCGAGTGTCATATACCATTCGACTCAGTTCGTCGAGTACGCAAAATGTCTGTGTGTGTGTATGTGTGTGTGTGTGTAAAATTCCTGAATATTATTTGAATCCGACTTCCGGTTCGAGAATTATGGGGTACAATGTGCAAAAAATTGTGAAAATAAGTGCACTAACTTTTCTCAGAGATGGATGAACCGATTTTCACAAACTTGGGTTCAAATGAAAGGTCTTGTAGTCCCATACAAAATTCCTGAATATTATTGGGATCCGACTTCCGGTTCCGGAGTTATGGGGTAAAATGTGCAAAAAAATGAAAATATGTTTTCTAGCTTTTCTCATAGATGGCGCGACCGATTTTCATAAACTTAGGTTCAAATGAAAGGTCCTATGGTCCCATACGTGATTCCTGAATTTCATGCGGATCCGACTTCCGGATCCGGAAATATAGGGTAAAGTGTGTTAAAAATTGTATACCATCACTGAAAAGGACGAAAAACCGTAAAAAGTTTTCTAAATCAACCTCAAATCTTCTCCAATTAATAGTTTTTTATCAGCAGACGGTCAAACAAACCGATTTCGGTTATTGTTTTTAGGAATCGAAGAAAATTATTTTGAAGATTATAACAGTATTATATATGATGGTATGATTTATATGAGAAACCGATCCCCGGAGGGTCGAGTGTCATATACCATTCGACTCAGTTCGTCGAGTACGCAAAATGTCTGTGTGTGTGTGTATGTGCGTATGTGTGTATGTAACGTTTTTTTGCACTAACTTTTCTCGGAGATGGCTGAACCGATTTTCACAAACTTAGATTCAAATGAAAGGTCTTGTGGTCCCATACAAAATTCCTGAATATTATTTGAATCCGACTTCCGGTTTCGGAATTATGGGGTAAAATGTGTAAAAAAATGTGAAAATAAGTGCACTAACTTTTTTCAGAAATGGCTGAACCGATTTTCAAAAACTTGGCTTCAAATGAAAGGTCTTATAGTCCCATACAAAATTCCTGAATATTATTTGGATCCGACTTCCGGTTCCGGAGTTATGGGGTAAAATGTACAAAAGAAATCAAAATATGTTTTCTAGCTTTTCTCATAGATGGCGCGACCGATTTTCATAAACTTAGGTTCAAATGAAAGGTCCTGTGGTCCCATACGTAATTCCTGAATTTCATCTGGATCCGACTTCTGGATCTGGAAATATAAGGTAAAGTATGTTAAAAATTGTATACCATCACTGAAAAGGGCGAAAACCGTAAAAAGTTTTCTAAATCGACCTCAAATCTTCTCCAATTAATAGTTTTTATCAGTAGACAGTCAAACAAACCGATTTCGGTTATTCTTTTCAGGAATCGAAAAAAAATATTTTGAAGAATACCACAGTATTATATATGATGGTATGATTGATATGAGAAAGGCATCATTACACCACTAGGTGGATTAAAACAGGTTTTTTTATTTGTGCTTCAGGGGTTGATTTTGGATTTGTTATGTCTTCAGAAGAATTTCTGTCTGATACGCTCCGCTTCGTTCAGTATACTCAAAATTTGAATTTTTTGGGTTATTGAATACTGTATGTTAGGGTGCTAAATATATATTGGAGATTGTTAGAACATGCTTTTCTTTGAAGTGTGTTTCATATAAATTTAAGCGAATTTAATTTGTGAATAATAATTTTTCTAATAGTGTTTTGATCATACTTTCAAATTTTGTTGAAAATGCTTCGACATATTTCCACATTTTCGAGATGTTGATATTTGAATATTTTAAAGTTAAATTGTTAAAAAACTTGTTAGTTTGTAAACTTAAAAATATGTAACCTTTGACAAAAATATGTATTTTGATAATTAATATATAATTGTAGAACGTTTGAAAATTCGAAAAATTCATTGAGAAAAGTTATGATGGAAAAACTTGATTTTGGGGGTCTCTAATAAACAATGCATCATATCTCGACACCAATGCATTTTAAAGTGTTCATGTCTTCGACATGTTTTCTTGTTTAAACATGATCTACCAATTTTCTGAAGGCATAAATGCTCTATTTCGTGTTGTATGCAAAATATTTTTTTTAACTCACTTGTAGGTAGACTAATGACAATTTTGAGTATACTAAAAGAAGCCGACTGTATCAAACAGAAATTCTTCTGAAGGCATAAAAGTTCCAAAATCAACCTCTGAAGCACAAACAAAAAACCTATTTTAATGTACCCAGTGGTGTAATGATGCCTTTCTCATATTACTCATTACATCATACATATAACCGTGAAATTCGCAAAAACAACTGTTTATTTAATAGAAATAGGAAAATTTGTTCAGACCTAATCTCACAAATTCTACAAATCCTGTTTAACCCGTAGTTCGGAAACCGAAAGTAGTATCCACAACAAATTAAGGAATTCCGTATGAAACTGTAAGACTTTTCTTCTGAACTTAAGAGTTTGTGAAAACGATTTTTCCATATCCAAGAAAAGTGAGTTAGATCCCTTTTGCAGTTTTTAATCACTATTTCCAATTTTTCCGAAACCGGATTCAGATAAACGGAAAAGCCGAAGTTGGTTCATTTGCTACCAACGAATATGACCTACAAATTGGAATAGTTTTGAACGTAGTTAAATCTATACTTTCTATCTCATGCTCTAATTCGATTAAACCGATTAAACGAAATCTAACAAACGAAACGAACCTGCGTTTCTGTTACTTCTGCATTATTATTATTATTATTATTATTATTATTATTATTATTATTATTATTATTATTATTATTATTATTATTATTATTATTATTATTATTATTATTATTATTATTATTATTATTATTCAAGATTTGTTAAAATCGGTTCAAACATCGCAGAGAAACCGAAGTGAATTTCGAATTAGGAGTTTTTCTTCTCCACTTTCGGTGCTCTCGGAACAGGAAAAGAGGGGACCAGTAGTGCCGAATTAAGTTTTCATGCCCACAAACTAACAAGCTCTGCAAACTTGAAGAATTTATCAGACAGTTTTATGGGATTTGTACCTGTTTTTAACCATCGTTCGTGGAAAAATACTAATAAAATAGGTCATTTTCCACTTATCACGCCAGAACGCAGTTCAGGAACTGGAAGTCTGATCCAGATAACTGTTCTACAAATTTTTAGGATATTATAATACCTTTCATTTGAATATTTGCGAAAATCGGTTGAGTTGTTCCAGAGATAATTGAGTGTAAACTTTTTATCAAATTTTCACGTATTACCATATAACTCCGGAACCGGAAGTCACATTCAAATGAAATTCAATAGCAA
The DNA here is from genome assembly GCF_030247185.1 of Malaya genurostris. Classification (NCBI taxonomy): domain Eukaryota; kingdom Metazoa; phylum Arthropoda; class Insecta; order Diptera; family Culicidae; genus Malaya; species Malaya genurostris. Next base: position 151,718,015 of record NC_080572.1, read on the forward strand.
GCTATGGGACCATAATACCTTTTATTTGAATCGGTTCAGCCATCTCTGAAAAAAGTAAGTGCATATTTTTTTATCTTTTTTGGTGCATATCATCCTATATCTTCGAAACCGGAAGTCAGATCGGGATGGGACTATGAGACCTTTCATTTGAATCTTTGTTTGTGAAAATCGGTTTAGCCATCTCTGAGACAAGTGAGTGCATATTTTTGTTACATACACACACACACACACACACACACACACACACACACACACACACACACACACACACACACACACACACACACACACACACACACACACACACACACAGACATTTGCTCAGTTCATCGAGCTGAGTCGAATGGCATATGACATTCGGCACTCCGGGCCTCGGTTAAAAAGCCGATTTTCACAGTGATTACATAGCCTTTCTATATGAGAAAGGCAAAAACGCGTATTTTGAGATGATTGGGATCACCGTGGGATGGTCAAATAAACACAACTATTTTAAAGTGAATATTTCAAATAACAACTTATATCAAACAATAGGGGGTCGATTTCTATCTATTTAGTATATGGACTACTTTGGGAACCCCTGGTTTCAAGGGTAATATGGAAATTGGTGGATTCGCTTCGACTCTTCACATCGCGATAACTGCAGTGTTGCAGAATCGTAGAGCTAGATCTTTTGCGATATTGCTTCTCAAAGCCGAAGTGAAAATCACGATGATTATTTCATGGCCAGTCTTTTTCAAGGCTACCTGAATCACTAACTAAGTGACTAAGTGATACAAAGAGTGATATTAGAGTGACTAAGTGATACAAAGAGTGATAATAGAGTGACTAAGAAATTAATCAGCCTTTTTTAAGGCTAGCTAGGAGTCTAATCGAAGACTAATTTAGCCTAGTTAATTTAATTTAAAATTTCAATTATTTCAAAAATGCCTGCGTCCAACCGGAAAGGCAACAAGCCTAAGGCTAAAAATAATTCAATACGGAATAAATCACAATCCGTTATTCAACATTTTTCTAATAACATTCACGATCTTATAGAATCTGAATGTAAAAATAAACGACAACGGACGGATTTCCCTTCCGCTGATCCTATGCCGTCTAACAATATTTACGAGATTCTTCCTGAATCCGATTGTAGCGACATAGAAGAAAATTCTTCAAAAATTCCCAAAATGGACGCTTGTCGTTCTGGGAAGAAACATCAATCTATGCCACCAGTGACGGTGATGATTTCCGACTTCAAAGCATTCCGTACTGAGCTTTCTACTTTTCTCCCGAAAGTAAAAGTCTCATTTCAAATCGGACGAAGAGGAGAATGTCGAGTCTTGGTGGATGGATTGGAAGATTACGAACGTCTTATTCGATATTTGTCCGAAAAACTTCATAAATTTTATTCATATGATATAAAATCAGACAGACCCTTCAAGGCTGTCTTGAAAGGATTATCAAATGATCAAAGTATTGATGAAATTAAAAATGAACTAAAAGAATTGCTTGGTTTTGCCCCTTCCCAAGTAATACTTATGAAAAAAAGAGCGAACGGTACTTCTAAACCACGCTCTGGAATTTCCCATGAACTTTACCTAATACACTTCAATCGAAGTGATGTAAACAATTTGAAAACTTTAGAAAAAGTACGTTTCATTTCCCACATTAAAATTCATTGGGAACATTATAAACGGCATAATCGTATTGCAAACTTAACGCAATGTCGTCGTTGCCAAGGCTTCGGTCATGGAACCAAAAATTGTCATATGGATATACGGTGTTTGAATTGTGGTAAATCGCATTCGAAAGACGTTTGTCCAATGAATGAAACCACTGATAAATTTTCATGTTCAAATTGCAATGGAAATCATAAATCCAATTATTTGAAATGTCCTGTCAGGGAAAAAATTTTAAACGCTCGTTCGCTTAGACAACAAGTCAAATCAACGACCCTAAATTTACAGAACATACCTGAAAATTCTTCTAAGGCACCTGCCAATTCGTCTTCTAACGAAAACAATTTATTGACAGGTAGATCGACCTCGTCATCATCTTCTTCTAATGTCAGTTATGCTGGTATATTAGGTAGAAATCTATCTCCTATTTCTTCTAATGTAAATAATCAAAACACAGGACCGCCTTGCAGTTCTTCTTCTAACGAAAACAATTTATTAATAGGTAGACCGGCCAAATCATCTTCTTCTAATGGCAGTCTACCTACAAATATTCCTTCAATGCCATTCGCTTCTTTAAATGAAGTCGATTTAGGCGATATAACTGAAAATAAAATGATCTACCTACAAGATCAACTTTTTCAAATGATCATCCAAATGAATTCGACTTCATCACTTTTTGAAGCATTTCAAATCGGATGGAAATTTGCAAATAATATTATAATGAATTTAAAATTTAACAGTGATGTTAAATAATTATTTGAATATTTTAAATTGGAATGCTCGATCTTTGAAATCGAGTGAAGATGAATTTTTTAATTTTCTAAAAGTTCACAAAATTCATATTGCCATTGTGACAGAAACTTTTCTTAAACCAAATGTAAAATTGAAAAGTAATCCACATTATGTGGTTCATCGATTTGACAGGTTTACTGGAATTGGTGGTGGAGTTGCCATTTTTGTCCAACGGCAAATTAAACATCGAATTTTACCTTCTTTCAATACTAAAGTTATTGAAAGCTTGGGAATCGAAGTTGAAACCATTCATGGAATTTATTTCATCGCTGGAGCATATTTGCCATTCCAATGCACCGGCGAACAATTAAATTTCTTTAAAGGCGATTTGCAAAAACTTACAAGATATCGATCGAAATTTTTCGTAATAGGGGACTTAAATGCTAAGCATGTCCAGTGGAATTGTAGGCAAAATAACAGTAATGGTAAAATACTTCATAATCAACTCTCAGCTGGTTACTTTACAGTTCTTCATCCCAGTAATCCTACTTGTTTCTCTTCCGTGAAAAACCCGTCTACAATTGATCTGGTTCTAACAGATCAAAGTCACATTTGTAGTGAACCGATTACTCATGCTGATTTTGACTCAGATCATCTTCCTGTAACATTCAGACTTTCCAACGAAGCTATAATTAATCCAATTAGTTCTATTTTCAACTATCATAGAGCTAATTGGTTGGATTACAGATCTCACATTGAAAATCATGTGGATCATGAAACTATTTTAGAAAATTCTGCGGATATCGACACAGCAATTGATAATTTGAATCATTATATTATCGAAGCTAGAAATCTTTCAGTTCCCAAAGCTCAAACTAAATTAAATTCTCCTATCATCGATGACAATCTTCAACTGCTCATTCGGTTGAAGAATGTTCGTCGACGACAATATCAACGTTCTCGTGATCCTGCTATGAAAAACATAGTTAAGGATTTACAAAAAGAAATTAAACATAGATTTACTCTTTTGCGAAATGAAAATTTCGCTAAAGAAGTTGAACAAATTAAACCATATTCTAAACCTTTCTGGAAACTTTCTAAGGTTCTTAAGAAACCTCAGAAACCAATTCCTGCTCTCAAGGAAGGAAATCAAATACTTCTTACAAATGGTGAAAAAGCTCAAAAACTTGCTCAGCAGTTCGAGAGTGTCCACAATTTTAATTTAAACGTTGTGAGTCCTATTGAAAATGAAGTCTCACTGAAATATGAGCATATTTCAACCCAAGTGTTATCACACGATGACATTATTGAGACGAATTTTGATGAAATTAAATCAATTATTAGGAAACTCAAAAACATGAAGGCTCCTGGTAATGATGGAATTTTTAATATTCTTATTAAAAATCTTCCCGATGTTGCCTTGAGACTCCTGGTTAAAATTTTCAACAAGTGTTTTTCATTAGCTTACTTCCCAAAAAGATGGAAAAACGCTAAAGTAATTCCTATCCTCAAACCTGATAAAAACCCAGCAGAAACATCAAGTTATCGACCAATTAGCTTACTTTCTTCTATCAGTAAACTTTTTGAAAAAATTATCTTGTTAAGAATGATGACTCATATAAATGAGAATTCAATTTTTTTACCAGAGCAGTTTGGATTTCGTCATGAACATTCAACTACTCATCAACTTGTCAGAGTAACGAACATGATAAAATCAAATAAATCTTCTGGGTTATCCACTGGAGTTGCTCTTCTAGACATAGAAAAAGCATTCGACAGTGTTTGGCACAAAGGTTTAATAGCAAAAATGTCTGATTTCCAGTTTCCTATTTATTAGATCAAAATGATTCAAAATTATTTAACTGATCGTACTCTTCAGGTTAGCTATCAGAATTGTAAATCTGAATTGCTACCCGTACGAGCCGGTGTTCCGCAGGGTTCGAGTGTAACTCCAATCTTGTATAATATTTTCACTTCTGATCTTCCAAATCTACCCGTTGGTTGTCAGAAATCGCTATTCTGTGACGACACAAGTCTGTTAGCCACAGGTAGAAATCTAAGAGTGATCTGCAGTCGCCTACAAAGAAGTTTAAATATTTTCAGTGATTATCTGTCAAAATGGAAAATTAAACCAAATGCAGCAAAAACGCAATTAATTATCTTTCCTCACAAGCCAAGAGCTTCTTTTCTTAAACCAAACAATAATCACATTCTCAAATTGAATGGCTTGGAATTGACATGGTCTGATCAAGCTAAATACTTAGGTTTAACGTATGACAAAAAACTCACTTTCAAGGATCACATTGAAGGAATCCAGGCAAAGTGTAATAAATATATTAAATGTTTATATCCTCTTATAAACAGAAATTCTAAGCTCTGTCTAAAAAACAAATTGTTAATTTATAAACAAATTTTCAGACCAGCCATGCTTTATGCGGTACCAATTTGGTCAAGCTGTTGTTCCACCAGGAAGAAAACGCTTCAAAGGATTCAGAATAAAATTCTGAAAATGATTCTGAAGCGTCCTCCCTGGTTTAGTACAAATGAGTTACACAGACTCACAAATATAGAACCATTAGATGTAATGTCACATAATATTATAAGCAAATTCCGACAAAAATCGATGCAATCTTCAATTGAATCGATTCGCTCTCTGTATTAGTTAGTAAGTTAGTATATAAGTTCCTTTTCCCCAGTACACAATACAAGTAGGTTTAGAATTTTCCCTACACAAAAATCTCAGAATTGCGGAAGCAAATGATGTCTTCATGGTAATAACCAAATCATATATATATATATATAACAGGGCTGAAAAGTCACCACTTGTGGCTGAACACCCAATTTAAATCTTAATAATTTAATTTTAACTCATATTTCAATAAATAGTTATTTAAAAAAAAAAAAAAAAAAAAACGATGATTATTTATTAACTTGAATCACTTTCCATGTTGTGCCCATTAATTACATCATGTTGTTTCTGTTAATGAAACTAAATTTATTGATTTTTTTTTATTTTACCAGGATGAAGATCTTACAACAATTCCGATGATTATATTAACTTGAATCACTTTCCATGTTGTGCCAATTAATTACATCATGTTGTTTCTGTTAATGAAACTAAGTTTATTGTGTTTTTTTTTTATTTTACCAGGATGAAGATCTTACAACAAAAACAATATGCGATTGGAAGCGCATCAATACGCTTGCACATTACGGTATCAAAGAATCTGCAGTGATGTCCCTCGTTATCAAACAGAATGATAACTACAACAATTTTAACAATAAGCAGTCTTTTCCTAATTGTTATTATATTAATAACTCTTCATCTCATCTGTCGATCAACGGAGACATGGTCCATCAAACGTCATCTTTGCAACACAATCATTTGCTTAATTTTCAACAGCAATCGCAACATCATCAGACTCGTGTATACCATTTAGTGAAACCGATGGACGAAAAATCTTTATTTGGGCAGCCACAAAGCATGCACGAAAGAACTCATAAAGCTATACCAGAAATTTTTCTCACGAGATTATTAGCTACAAAAGGCACCATCCAAAAATTTGTCGATGATTTTTTCGCTACAATTTTAACGGTTAACGGTGTATTACCACCTGCAGTTAAATGGATTTTTGATATACTAGATGCAGCCGCCAAACGCCACGGCATTGTTGATCCTGATGTAGTGCATGCTTGGAAATCTAACAGGTATATAGTTAATTAAAAATATAAATACTGGTTAATATATATATATTTTGATTACAGTTTGCCATTAAGGTTTTGGGTAAACTTTATCAAAAATCCAGATTTTATTTTCGACATTAACAAATCCCCCAGTGTTGATGCTTGTCTTTGCGTTATTGCCCAAACGTTCATGGATGCTTGTTCAACGACGGAATATAGGCTAGGGAAAGATTCGCCTTCGAATAAGTTACTTTTTGCTAAAGTGAGTACTGTATCTGTATCTATTCTTATATCGCAACATATTACATTTACAATTATTTGAAGGATTTGCCTCATTACCGCGACATGGTTGCTAACTTCTACGCTGAAATCGCTCGTCTAACTCAGATAACCGACCAAGATATGTGCACGGCCATGCAACAGCTTTCAGTTCATCAGCAAGATGAGTTTGACACGATTGCTGCGCTGAAAGAACTCTTCATATACGTAACAAAGTATCGAAATAAGGTAATATAGCAATTGTTTAACTTGATTATTTTGGTGCTTTATCGTTATTAGAAAAAATAACTTTTATCATAGATTATAGATTCCCTGGACATGGATATTCAAGCGAAAAAAATGCATTTGATTCATAAGCTTGAGAATGTTTCCTGTACACTAGAAGGTAAGTAAAGAGTGTGAATGAAAAAAATGATATATGAAAATATGTATGCCAAATGTCTTACACTTACAGGAAACGTTGAGATCTAGCATCATCTCGAAATTTGTTGTGGGGAATACGACTTATATTACAATTTGGCGCTTTTTCAAAATTTACCCTATACAAGAATTGGTAGAACTTAATAGTGCAAACGTCTCGTTGTTTCCGGCCGAGCGGCGGCGGGAGAAAAATAACGAAAAGGGATGTTTCTTTCTGTTCTATACGGAAAATCATAACACTCTTTGTCAATAAACCGTTTTTTTTCCTTTTTTTGTATTTCTTCACTTCTATTTGGCTACTCACTTGAATACACTTTTGGATCAATTTAGTATCGGAACTTTTATTACTATCTCTTCCCAATTACATGGATACACTCTTGAATACACTTTTGGATCAATTTAGTATCGGAACTTTTATTTCTATCTCTTCCCAATTACATGGATACACTTTTGAACAAACTTTTCGTTCTGCTTTTGCCGTAATCTACCTACAGTAGAAGTTAATTGATTGACTGTTTCGGTTATCGCGTAATACACTACTAACGGCTATTTACCGTCAACTATTTGGAACCGACTAACGACTAACTACTAACTTGTAATTTTTCCCAACTATGGGTTTTAAAGCTCCTAACTTTTCTTTTCAGGTGAAGCCCGAAGATTTTAGTACAAGCCGAGCTTGTGATTTTAGGTAGAAAGTTTATCCGACTTTCTCCCGAAGTTCTACCGAAAGCCGAGACCACTGTCACTATGCCAGAGATAGTGACCAGTGTCCGTGAAAAAATAGCTTTGTTTTTACAACATTGCTGCGCTGAATAATGCCCGGAACTGTCTATGGTTTTATAACAAAGTTTCTTAAACATCGTTGCGATGACTAATGCTCGAAAATATGCACGCTTCTATAACAAAGTTTATACATGAAGGTTGCGCTACGCTGATATGAGAGTTTCCTTCACAATTTCCTACTTTTTCAATCGTAGCAGTCTGTGCTCTAGAACGGATGGAAAAAATTTTCGCTTGTCATTTTTCCGTTTTAATTACAGACAATTGAAAATTAGTTTTTCCATCGTTATTATTTGAATTAGTGAACAGTTGCAATAACCAAATAGACTTGTTATAAGTTCCTAGTGAAAACGGTGTTAGTCGGTTTGTGCTTTTTCCTCACGGAGGTTTTTTGCACAATATCAAAGCGGTGATTCACCGGTCCACGAAGGTCAGACCTTGGTGGCTGCTCTTGTTTTAGGATTATAAGCTAAGTATTATTTTCTTCAATCCCTTTCGTCTTTCAATTTAGTATAATATTTTGTTCTCGAACGATCCTTTTCCGTATCTGCACGGATACAATTCCGTGACATGGTAAGTCGTCTTGAAATTGACCCCCCTCATCCCGATGTTGAAATGGAAACTGCTTCCAAAAACATCAAGACTAGAATTAAAAACTATGCTGATGGACTCGCACTTCCGGCCGGGCCATATGCGGTCTATTTCCGGACCAAGTCCAACGAAAAAAAAAATTGAATATTCTAAAAATATCGTGAGACCTGACTTCGCGATATAATACCATAAAAAGTATTGATAGAGTGCGGCCAGACAAGCTCAGGGTCTTGTTTACCAGCTCAAAACAGGCTAATGAGCTTGTTCAAAAGGATCCTTTTACGCTGGAGTACCGCGTCTACGTGCCAGCTCGCGAAATAGAAATCGACGGTGTGGTCACCGATTCGAGTTTGACTTGCGAGGACATACTTAAGTACGGGGCGGGTTGTTTTAAGGATCCCTCACTTAAGAACGTAAAGATACTGGACTGCAAGCGATTGCATTCAGTATCGATCGCAGGGGATGGAACAAGGTCTTATCCCCAATCAGACTCTTATCGTGTGACCTTCGCCGGATCGGCTTTGCCTAACTTCATCCTCTTGGACCGGGTTCGTCTACCTGTTCGTCTGTTTGTACCTCGAGTAATGAATTGTACTAATTGCAAACAATTGGGGCATACAGCTACCCATTGCAGCAATAAGCCTCGTTGTGCTAACTGTGGAGATGCTCATGCGGATGGCTCTTGCGGTAAAAATGCTGAAAAGTGTCTCTACTGTAAGGGGGTTCGCATGATCTAATGGCATGTCCCGCATACAAACTGCGCGGAGATAGGATGAAGCGTTCTCTGAAAGAACACTCCAAGCATTCATTTGCAGATATGCTTAAAAGTGCCACCCCTCCTAAACAGACAACAAATCCATATGCCTGCTTGTCAACTGACGAGAGCGAATCTGACGACCCTTTAGAAGGTCCATCTTTGGCGGTCCCTCATAGCTGTAGGAAAAGAATAAAGAAATCCTCTCATAAGCTCCCTAGTAAGGGTTCGAAGATGTCTTCCGAAGGGCTTCGGAAAGTTACAGCTAACGGGAATCGTGACAAACTACCGAAGCAAAAAGCTCCTGGTCTCGGAAAACTCAATTCCGAGATGGAATTCCCACGACTTCCCGGGACTACAAAATCCCCAAGCATCCCTGAAAATCTACCAGAGAATCAACTAGGTGCTGGACTTATCAAGTTCTCTGATGTTGTGGACTGGATTTTTACAACTTTCAATATTTCTGAACCTCTTGAAAGCATTTTATTTACTTTCATGCCAACAGTAAAAACATATTTAAAGCAGTTGACTGCAAATTGGCCCCTTCTCTCAGCGATTGTATCTTTCGATGGCTAAATCATCCACCGAGGTCACGGATCAAATCACTGTTTTACAGTGGAATTGCAGAAGTATCATTCCAAAAATAGATTCTTTTAATTTTCTAGTAAATAATCTGAAATGTGACGTATTTGCATTGTGTGAAACTTGGCTAACTTCTGAAATATCCTTAAACTTCCACGATTTTAACGTTATTCGCCTGGATCGAGATGATCCCTATGGAGGAGTACTTTTGGGGATCAAAAAGTGCTATTATTTTTATCGCATTAACCTCCCCTCGATACCAGGTATTGAAGTTGTCGCATGTCATGTTACAATCAAAGGCAAGGACCTTTGCATTGCTTCCATCTATATTCCCCCAAGAGCCTCGATAGGGCATCAGCGGTTCAGTGATATCATAGAGCGCCTTCCTGCATCGACGTTGGATTTAGGAGACTTTAACTCACACGGTACGGGATGGGGCTGTCTTCACGATGATAACAGATCAGCTATGATCCATGATATTTGCGACAACTTCAATATGACAATCTTGAATACGGGAGAATTGACACGGATTCCTGCACCACCAGCAAGACCAAGTGCACTGGACTTATCCCTTTGCTCGACATCGCTACGGTTGGACTGCACGTGGAAGGTGATCCCTGATCCCCACGGTAGCGATCATCTACCTATCGTAATTTCAATCACCTGCGGATTAGGACCATCGGAGACAATCAATGTTTCGTATGACTCCACACGAAATATTTATTGGAAAGACTACGCAAGTTCGATATCTGAGAAACTAGAAACAACACAAGAACTTCCTCCGGAGGAAGAGTATACGTTTTTAGCTAGCTTGGTTCTCGACTCCGCGAGTCAAGCTCAGACGAAACTTATACCCGGTGCGAAAACTAACATCCGTTCTCCCAATCCGTGGTGGGATAAAGAGTGTTCATCACTGAACGCGGAAAGAACCTTCGCGTTCAAACAGTTTAGAACCAATGGAACACCTGATAGTTATTGTAATTACGCAACCATAGACAAGCAAATGAAGAACTTAATTAAAGCAAAAAAACGCGGTTACTGGCGCCGGTTTGTTGACGGATTAACAAAAGAAACATCGATGAGCACTCTTTGGAACACAGCTCGGCGAATGCGCAACAAAAACAACACGAACGAAAGCGAGGAATATTCTAACCGCTGGATATTCGATTTCGCTAAAAAAGTATGTCCAGACTCTGTTCCGGAACAAACGATTATACGCGTCGCCTCATCAAACAGAAACGAAACACCTTTTTCAATGGTAGAGTTCTCACTTGCGCTTTTATCGTGTAACAATAAAGCTCCGGAGTTAGACAAAATCAAATTCAATTTGTTGAAAAATTTGCCTGACTCTGCCAAAAGACGCTTATTGAATTTATTCAATAGGCTTCTTGAGGATAATATTGTCCCACATGACTGGAGACAAGTAAGAGCCTCCGATCACAATTCGTATCGGCCGATTGCTATGCTTTCCTGTATCCGGATATTGTTCCAAAAAATGATTCTGTTTCGTCTAGACAATTGGGTCGAGACTAATGGCTTACTTTCCGATACACAATTTGGTTTCCGCAGAGGCAAAGGAACGAACGATTGTTTGGCGTTGCTCTCAACCGAAATTCAAATGGCATTTGCTCGTAAGGAACAAATGGCGTCAGTTTTCCTAGACATCAAGGAGGCTTTTGACTCAGTTTCCATAAATATCCTATCTGAGAAGTTGCATCAGCATGGTCTTTCACCAATTTTGAATAACTTTTTGTACAATTTATTGTCCGAGAAATACATGTATTTCGCGCATGGTGATTTGTCGACAATACGATTCAGTTACATGGGTCTTCCTCAGAGCTCATGCTTAAGCCCCCTTTTATACAATTTTTACGTAAACAAAATTGATGAATGTATCAACACATCTTGCACGCTAAGACAACTTGCCGACGACAGCGTTGTGTCTATTATAGGACCCAAAGCTGCCGATCTCCAAGGACCACTGCAAGATACCCTCGACAACTTGTCGACATGGGCTCTTCAAATGGGTATCGAGTTCTCTACGGAGAAAACTGAACTGGTTGTATTTTCAAGGAAGCGAGAACCAGCACAATTACAGCTTCAACTAGGGGGTGAAACCATAGCTCAGGTCTTCACATTTAAATATCTCGGGGTCTAGTTCGACTCCAAAGGCACCTGGGATGTCACATTAGGCATCTGAAACAAAAATGCCAGCAGAGAATCAATTTTCTTCGCACAATAACCGGAACTTGGTGGGGTGCCCACCCAGGAGACCTGATCAGGCTTTACCAAACAACGATATTGTCCGTAATGGAATATGGATGCTTCTGCTACCGATCCGCCGCGAACACCCATTTCATTAAACTGGAAAGAATTCAGTATCGTTGTTTGCGTACTGCCTTGGGTTGCATGCAATCGACTCATACGATGAGCCTCGAAGTGCTGGCGGGCGTCTTACCGTTGAAAAATCGATTCTGGGATCTCTCATATCGATTACTTATCCGATGCGATATCTTGAATCTGATGGTGATTGAAAACTTCGAAAGGCTGATCGAGCTCAATTCTCAGACCCATTTTATGTCCTTGTATATTGATTACATGGCTCAAAATATTAATCCTTCTTCGTTTGTTTCCAACCGTGCTCATTTCTTGGATACTTCTAATTCTACTGTGTTTTTCGACACATCCATGAAAGAAGAGATTCATGGAATTTCGGATCACGTACGCCCTCGAGTGTGTGTTTATTGTGTTTTTCGACACATCCATGAAAGAAGAGATTCATGGAATTCCGGATCACGCACGCCCTCGAGTGGCCCCAAATATTTTTTATAATAAATTCAGAACAGTCAACTGTGAAAAGGTGTTTTACACTGACGGATCAAACATCAACAGGTCCACAGGCTTCAGCATCTTCAATCATAACATCACCGCTTCTTACAAACTCAGTGATCCGGCTTCAGTTTACGTCGCAGAATTAGCTGCTATTCAGTACACTCTCGAGATCATTGAAACCTTGCCCAAAGACCATTACTTCATTGTGACGGACAGTCTTAGCTCAATAGAAGCTCTCCGGGCAATGAAGCCAGGAAAGTATCCCCCATATTTCATGGGGAAAATACGGGAACATTTGAGAACTTTATCTGAACGGTCTTATTCAATATAGTTAGTCTGGGTCCCTTCGCATTGTTCCATTCCGGGAAATGAAAAGATAGACTCATTGGCTAAGGTGGGCGCATTAGAAGGTGATATTTATGAAACACCAATCTACTTCAATGAATTTTTCAGTATCTCTCGTCAAAAAACTCTCGAAAGCTGGCAAACTTCATGGAGCAATGACGAACTGGGACGATGGCTACACTCCATTATCCCTAAGGTATCGACGAAACCTTGGTTCAGGGGGATGAACGTGAGTCGTGATTTCATTCGTGTTATGTCGCGGCTCATGTCAAATCACTACACTTTCAACTCACATCTCCGGCGTATTGGGATCGTGGAGAGCGGGCTCTGCACCTGTTGCGACGGTTATCAGGACATCGAGCATGTCGTGTGGTCGTGCGTAGAGTATCGTGACGCCAGGTCGGAGCTTCTGGAATCCCTCAGGGCCCGAGGTAGACCGCCTGAGGTTCCGGTTCGGGATGTGTTGGCGAATCGGGATAGTTCCTATATGCTTCTTATTTACCAATACCTTAAACATATTTATATACAAGTATCTTCACATATCTTCACCATCTCGATATCAACTAACTAAATATTTGTCGTTATTAGTTATTTCGTTTCCATACCCCCCTTTAACAATCCGTTTTCCTCAACAATTACTTCTCTATTTTTTTTTCTTCATACTATTCGGCAACATCACCATCATCGCATACGGAAAGCTGCTCCAGTCGATGACTAACATGCGGGCCACCCGCCGGGTCTTCGCAGCCTGGGAGTGTTTTCCGCGGTCCCACAGAAGGATGCGCAATTTTAAATACATTTTCACGTCACCTGGCTGATCCCAAGAACGTAGGACCACTCCTGTCGATAACTAGCACGCGGGCCACCGGCCGGGTCTTTGACTCGGGGGTGTCTTCCATGGACCCATACGGACAAGCATACGGCCACTACCATTTAGTAGCAACGTCACCAGTAAAACATTAGAGGCCAGCTCCTACACAAACCTTATTATTAGAAAATGCCTTTGGCATCATAGAGCTAACGCATTGTGCCTTAATAAATATATCTTAGGAAAAAAAAATTTCCTACTTTTTCCTATAATACTAGTAAATTCGAAGGAAAATTTGCTAAGGGCGCTGCATGTCCCCTTACTTACTAAGCTTGATGTTACCTGAAGGGTAAACACCAAGTCGAATGCGTTGGTTTATAACATTGAGGTTTGTAGCTGGATCACAAATTTCCGTACTTATAATTACTATTGCCGGACTTCTGTACATATGTTTTTTTTTGCTATACGCAAATTGAATTTCCTAATCTTACGGTGGTCATCGTGTGTGTGTTCTCCTCTGATGCCATCTTGTTCCGTGGTATGCTTCTATTGTTACTTTATCTGTGGGGTGATCGAACGGTTGCTAGTTTCGGACTCTGGGTACCGTGTCGTTCTCATTCCTAATGGCTCGTTCTTCAGTGTTGGTGATTCGTATTAGGGCTTCTCGTTGTTTAAGTACTCGCTTCATTGGGCATAGTTGAAAATTGATCATTGACTCCTTTGCGTTTTTGGGCATCATTGAGATTACTGCCAGTAGTAATAATAGTTCCGTGAAAATGTGATGAAGCTTCTTCATTGATTAGTCATGTATTGGTATTCTGTATTGTTGCTTCTCATCATGGCTTCTCGTTGGGTACAATGTGTTGAGGCTCCTAGCAGCTTTTATGTATTTCATTTGATTTCGTGGTTGTTTTCTGCGTAGTGTTTTTTAGTGTTCCACGTATTAATAAACTTTGATTTTCATATGTTTGTTTATGATATTCAGTTGAGCTTTGACGGTGCTCACTGAATAAAATATGGGGTAGCAATTTGTAACGTTGTGGCATACCCACGCAAGTCATCTTTAACTGTGTTGACTGCGTAGGAGGTAGCCTTGTTTTGTTATTAGTTGTACTTGTTGATGTAGCAATTTGTAGCATTGCCATTATTGCAATTTGTTATCACGTCTTCCATATTAAGCTATCATAAATTTTCTGCCTCGATTTCTTCAACTCTGCTGCTCTTCCTTCTGATATCTTGGTGGTTCCACCGTGGAACCGTTCCCTTTGCCTTCAACCTGCCACCGCATCCGATCACACCCTCTCGTTCTCTTAGGTAGCTTGGCTAAGCTACTGACATCCTTCCTTCTGCAACGACTATTTTCGGGCACACACAGTTCGGGACTCGAAAAAAAAAACTTTTATTTGTTTAGCAAGATTCTGTGCCTGTAATGTAATCTATTTTCTATTCTATGAGTGTTATTATTATTATTTTTATATACGTATTTTTTCCATAATTTCATTGTACATCGTATATATATATATATATATATATATATATATATATATATATATATATCTATATATATATATAAATGCAGAGATCATTCTTTGTAATCGCATCACGTAAGAACGGATGGACGGATTGAGATGCTTTTTTTTTTGTTTGATCAGTTTTTACCCCCACCGGGTTCGTACATCAAAAAAATTAGGAAAACTTACCGGAAAAGTGGGAAAAACCAATAAAGTTATTTTGTATGGATAATGGAATTTTCCACAGGAAAAGTCGCAAATGATTGCTAGACCATCGGTAGGTGTTTGGCACATAACGAGTTGCATAAGTGTTTGGCCGTCGAAGAAAGGAATACTAGATCGTTGAAAGAATCTTTTGGCGCGCAACAATTTGATTTGTGTGAAGTGCATACTTGAGTCATGTGGTTCGTCATTCCGAGCCACGTGCCCAATTGGGTATAAACATTGTCGCTTACTAAATGACTGGCGGAATTCCAGAATGTGTGTAATGGAGTCAGATGAATACTATTGGTCGTTGTGTATCAACAAAAAGTTTGTGCTCTAGAAACGCTAAAGTCAAACTAAGTGATTTTTCTTGCATTTTGCTTTCAAATGATTATTAAATTTTAGATTACACGAAGCGCACAAAACAAGTGGGAATTAGATAGTCAATATTCAAGATGGATTGATACTATTTCTCTAAATTGTATACATCATCGTCAATCTGGTATGTGATGCTACAAGAACTCGATGCCTCTCAATGCATGAACCGTGAAAGATTTTTCTACATTTTTCCGCTCCATCTCATACTTTGAGTATTTCACGGCCCTTACCAAAATAGATGCAGTTTTGCAATAATCGGCGCTGTGTGGAATTTGCCAAGAGATAATAGCAATTTGACAATTATCTCAGAAAATCGAACTGATGAATCAACTTGATGATTCTCATACTAGGTTACAATATTTCAAAACCTTTATGTTGAACGTTCACAGATATTTCCATAGACACAACTTATACAGAAGTAATATGTACATAGTTACAATACGCGACAATAGTAAAATTATTCTATCACAATTATCCACTGCCCGTATAGAATCGGATCGCAAAACGAGAATTGCTTCAGAGCGAATCCCTACCTCAACGTGTTAACCCGTGATGCTCAGACGGGTCGTCGAGAGAAAATCGTTTTCGCACCGGTGTCCATTCTGTGATGATATTCGTCTCTCTTTGATGGCACTGATTGAATCGTGTGAAGAGTTGCTAGAGAGCGTGGTCTCTCCAAGGCACCAGAAGTTCCTTCGTATCTAAAAATATCCACTTTATTAGAGCTCTAAAATACGTGTGGTACTTTCTGGTAACTTCTTAAGCCAAACATTTTTTTTGCGAAATTTTGGTTACTTGGGCTAAATACAAATTGTAAATATATTCTACTCTACCGAATGAACCACTCTAGAAAAGAAATCCTTCAACATATTGTTAAATTTATCAATACAAATCTCTTTTAGAGAGGTATTTTATTGATTACCGGAAGCAAGAATCACACCTGGAAGAGAAAACGTCTATTATGTCAAAGCCATTAGAGAGGGATCTCTGTTCACTGCTTAACAGAAGTATTTCACATCATCACAATAATTTGTGATGATATTTCTAATTGGGCTACAACGAATGTGTGTCAAATTCCGTTAATTGTGGGTTAAGTAATCAGAAAAATAATGGAGAAAAATGTTAACCACTTAGTCGTTTGAAAATAAACATAAATTTGAACAAATAATCTCTAATCGAGACGAAGTTCGACGGGTCAGCTAGTATATATATATATATATATATATATATATATATATATATATATATATATATATATATATATATATATATATATATATATATATATATATATATATATATATATATATATATATATATATATATATATATATATATATATATATATACCAAACCAAAACCAAAAGATCGACATCAACAACGCGACTTGAACCGAAAAACATTAGATCCCAAAGCACACCAGTTAGTTGACTGAGCCACAGAAGCACATATCTGCTTGGTTGGTAATTGTGCATATGAATTCATACAGTCTCACTTGCTAGCCGAGTGCAAATTACATTCGGAGCCAGTAAATTTCTGTACGAATGGAATATTGTGTCGTTTGAGAAGTTCAGTAGTTATGAATTGTATCGTTTGAAAAATTATGTCACCTGTAAAATTAATAATTTCTTTCTGTGCGTGTTCATTTTAATGGTGTCTTACCATCCTTGCCTCCATAGCTTCAGAAGTCATCCTTCCGTTCAATTATTGGAATCGTTTTTAAACTGGTCGGTTGTGTAATGTCCATGCCGCAGCTTCTCTCTCCCACTGTTCTCCTTTCTAAAAATAGACTCAAATCTGAGTTTTAATATTTTTTAATAATAACAGGAACCCATAAAGTAACTTAGATTCTAATTCCGTTCTGTTTTCAATCAAAAATATATTATTTTTATTTGTCTTGTTATGTTTAGTTTCCGAATTATTCCCCTTTGTGATGCCAACTCATATCTCTTTGTTTCTTGAGGATTCCAATATTATTAGTTTGTTAGTGATAGAGTTTTCATATATGTTTTTTTTTTGTTAATCCCCCATGAATATTTTAATTATTTCTTGTATCTTTCTTTCATAGTGTTTTCGTAACTAATTTTTCAAATTGCAATGGAAATCATAAATCCAATTATTTGAAATTTCCTGTCAGGGAAAAAATTTTAAACGCTCGTTCGCTTATAAAACAAGTCAAATCAACGACCTTAAATTTACAGAACATACCTGAAAATCAAAAAAACCGTTACAAAAGCCACGCCTAATTCTTCTAAGGCATCTATTTCTTCGAATGTAAAACAAAAAACAGGTACGCCTGCCAATTCGTCTTCTAACGAAAACAATTTATTGACAGGTAGATCGACCTCGTCATCATCTTCTTCTAATGTCCGTTATGCTGGTATATTAGGTAGAAATCTACCACCTATTTCTTCTAATGTAAATAATCAAAACACAGGACCGCCTTGCAGTTCATCTTCTAACGAAAACAATTTATTGATAGGTAGACCGGCCAAATCATCTTCTTCTAATGGCAGTCGATCTACAAATATTCCTTCAATGCCATTCGCTTCTTTAAATGAAGTCGATTTAGGCGATATAACTGAAAATAAAATGATCTACCTACAAGATCAACTTTTTCAAATGATCATCCAAATGAATTCGACTTCATCACTTTTTGAAGCATTTCAAATCGGATGGAAATTTGCAAATAATATTATAATGAATTTAAAATTTAACAGTGATGTTAATTAATTATTTGAATATTTTAAATTGGAATGCTCGATCTTTGAAATCGAGTGAAGATGAATTTTATAATTTTCTCAAAGTTCACAAAATTCATATTGCCATTGTGACAGAAACTTTTCTTAAACCAAATGTAAAATTGAAAAGTAATCCACATTATGTGGTTCATCGATTTGACAGGTTTACTGGAATGGGTGGTGGAGTTGCCATTTTTGTCCAACGGCAAATTAAACATCGAATTTTACCTTCTTTCAATACTATAGTTATTGAAAGCTTGGGAATCGAAGTTGAAACCATTCATGGGATTTATTTCATCACTGGAGCATATTTGCCATTCCAATGCACCGGCGAACAATTAAATTTCTTTAAAGGCGATTTGCAAAAACTTACAAGATATCGATCGAAATTTTTCATAATAGGGGACTTAAATGCTAAACATGTCCAGTGGAATTGTAGGCAAAATAACAGTAATGGTAAAATACTTCATAATCAACTCTCAGCTGATTACTTCACAGTTCTTCATCCCAGTAATCCTACTTGTTTCTCTTCCGTGAAAAACCCGTCTACAATTGATCTGGTTCTAACGGATCAAAGTCACATTTGTAGTGAACCGATTACACATGCTGACTTTGACTCAGATCATCTTCCTGTAACATTCAGACTTTCCAACGAAGCTATAATTAATCCAATTAGTTCTATATTCAACTATCATAGAGCTAATTGGTTAGATTACAGATCTCACATTGAAAATCATGTGGATCATGAAACTATTTTAGAAAATTCTGCGGACATCGACACAGCAATTGAAAATTTGAATCATTACATTACCGAAGCTAGAAATCTTTCAGTTCCCAAAGCTCAAACTAAATTAAATTCTCCTATCATCGATGACAATCTTCAACTGCTCATTCGGTTGAAGAATGTTCGTCGACGACAATATCAACGTTCTCGTGATCCTGCTATGAAAAACATAGTTAAGGATTTACAAAAAAAATTAAACATAGATTTACTCTTTTGCGAAATGAAAATTTCGCTAATGAAGTTGAACAAATTAAACCATATTCTAAACCTTTCTGGAAACTTTCTAAGGTTCTTAAGAAACCTCAGAAACCAATTCCTGCTCTCAAGGAAGGAAATCAAATACTTCTTACAAATGGCGAAAAAGCTCAAAAATTTGCTCAGCAGTTTGAGAGTGTACACAATTTTAATTTGAACGTTGTGAGTCCTATTGAAAATGAAGTCTCACTGAAATATGAGCATATTTCAACCCAAGTGTTATCACACGATGACATTATTGAGACGAATTTTAATGAAATTAAATCAATTATTACGAAACTTAAAAACATGAAGGCTCCTGGTAATGATGGAATTTTTAATATTCTTATTAAAAATCTTCCCGATGTTGCCTTGAGACTCCTGGTTAAAATTTTCAACAAGTGTTTTTCATTAGCTTACTTCCCAAAAAGATGGAAAAACGCTAAAGTAATTCCTATCCTGAAACCTGATAAAAATCCAGCAGAAACATCAAGTTATCGACCAATTAGCTTACTTTCTTCTATCAGTAAACTTTTTGAAAAAATTATCTTGTTGAGAATGATGTCTCATATAAATGAGAATTCAATTTTTTTACCAGAGCAGTTTGGATTTCGTCATGAACATTCAACTACTCATCAACTTGTCAGAGTAACAATGAGAACATGATAAAATCAAATAAATCTTCTGGGTTATCCACTGGAGTTGCTCTTCTAGACATAGAAAAAGCATTCGACAGTGTTTGGAACAAAGGTTTAATAGCAAAAATGTCTGATTTCCAGTTTCCTATTTATTTGATCAAAATGATTCAAAATTATTTAACTGATCGTACTCTTCAGGTTAGCAATCAGAATTGTAAATCTGAATTTCTACCCGTACGAGCCGGTGTTCCGCAGGGTTCGAGCGTAGCTCCAATCTTGTATAATATTTTCACTTCTGATCTTCCAAATCTACCCGTTGGTTGTCAGAAATCGCTATTCTGTGATGACACAAGTCTGTTAGCCACAGGTAGAAATCTAAGAGTGATCTGCAGTCGCCTACAAAGAAGTTTAAATATTTTCAGTGATTATCTGTCAAAATGGAATATTGAAACAAATGCAGCGAAAACGCAATTAATTATCTTTCCTCATAAGCCAAGAGCTTCTTTTCTTAAACCAAACAATAATCACATTCTCAAATTGAATGGCTTGGAATTAACATGGTCTGATCAAGCTAAATACTTAGGTTTAACGTATGACAAAAAACTCACTTTCAAGGATCACATTGAAGGAATCCAGGCAAAGTGTAATTAATATATTAAATGTTTATATCCTCTTATAAACAGAAATTCTAACAAGGATAAATTTTTTAAATATTACCATTTAATTCTGTTATAAGTATATCACGTCACTGAAGATGAATATAAATTGTATTCGAAATGTGCATATGTGATGTGACGTTTATTATACAAGATTTATAGTGTCGTGAGATACATAGTGAATTTGTATAGTGACGTGATATACTTATAACAGAATTAAATGGTAATATTTGAAAAATTTATCCTTGTAAAATCATTCTGTTCAAACACTCAAACGAAAAGTTAATTAAAGAAATTCTAAGCTCTGTCTAAAAAACAAGTTGTTAATTTATAAACAAATTTTCAGACCAGCCATGCTTTATGCATAAGGCTCGGATCCGTACTGTATTTTACAGTATTGTACTGTATTTTGGGCCCAAATACTGCGTACTGTTTTTTACTCTAAAATGTACTGTATTTTTCTTTGCACTGTATTTTGCCTTTCAAAAGTACTGTTTTTTTAAACAGAAAAAAATAAATACACAATTTTATTCTTTTGACGATACGAATTTTGGTATACCGAGTTTATGTTCTGTGGCAATAAAATAAAAATAATGCCTGATATCAAGTGATATGCGGATATACTTGATAGTTGAGAATATTCCATACAATTTGATGCCAACGCATATCACAATCGCATAGCGAATATAAATACATGCAAACAGCCAGGGATTAATCTGTGAATCTGGCATCTCTGCACACAGCAAACGGTGAATTTTATCGCTCCACGATACAAGGGCATATCTGCAAATGAGAGCCTCTCTTTGTTGACATTCTTTTTCAATTATTGCTGCGCTTTTATAGAAATTTTCTCAGTTTCTAATAATATTCGAAAGATTAAGGATTTTGCTTGAGACTTATGCGAAGTGTTAATAATTATCAAATAATAAATCAATCAGGTATTTTACGAATCGCCAAATAAACAAAGACAATCTGTCATTTATAGCTCGGCCCTTTTTTGTGAGACGATAGTACAGAACGAATGGAAATGTCAAAAAATTTGTCGATCTCCTTTTCGTCATGAAAATATCACAATATTGAGAAATGGCAACGTTTCAGTTATGAATCGCTGGATGGAAATATTCAACCATCTCAAACGTGCAGATTGCAAGTATAAAGACATTGCTATAATAGTTGAGTATATTTCATGCTTACCAGGAACATCAGCATCAGTGGAACGCATATTTTATGCAGTCAATAAAACTTGGACCACAAATAAGACGTGCTTGTAAGTGGATACACTGGAAGCGATACTGATTGTGAAGTGCAATTCAAAGTACGAACGCGTTGAATTCTACAATTACCTCAAAACAAAATATGGACTGCTTCGTCAAATTTCATCAAAAGAGAAACTGCGGCAACTGCAGAAAGATCGAAATCGAAGGTCGATACAAATGTATACAATTGATGGTTATTTCATGATTCGTATATTTTGTTATTTTTTATTGACTTAAATATTTATTTTATTTCAACTGAGAAATGAAAAAAAAAATAATGAGAATATTAATTAATAGTATCTGATAATAGTTTTGTTTTGTTTTAGTCATCATTTTTATATAAAATGTGTACTGTAAAACGTACTGTTTTTTTAAAGCCGATGTATTGTATTTTTTTGTTTTTTCTGTAAAATGTACTGTATTTCAAGAAAAAAAATATCCGAGCGTTATTTATGCAGTACCAATTTGGTCGAGTTGTTGTTCCACCAGGAAGAAAACGCTTCAAAGGATTCAGAATAAATTCTGAAAATGATTTTGAAGCGTCCTCCCTGGTTTAGTACAAATGAGTTACACAGACTCACAAATATAGAACCATTAGATGTAATGTCACAAAATATTATAAGCAAATTCCGACAAAAATCGATGCAATTTTCAATTGAATCGATTCGCTCTCTGTATTAGTTAGTAAGTTAGTATATAAGTTCCTTTTCCCCATTACACAATACAAGTAGGTTTAGAATTTTCCCTACACCAAAATCTCAGAATTGCGGAAGCAAATAATGTCCTCATGGTAATAACCAAATCATATATATAATAGGGCTGAAAAGTCACCACTTGTGACTGAACACCTAATTTAAATCTTAAAAATTTAATTTTAACTCATACTTCAATAAATAGTTATTTTAAAAAGAAAAACATCACACGAATGAAAAATAGACTCAAATCTGAGTTTTAATAATTTTTAATAATAACAGGAACCCATAAAGTAACTTAGATTCTAATTCCGTTCTGTCTTCAATCAAGAATATATTATTTTTATTTGTCTTGTTATGTTTAGTTTCCGAACTATTCCCCTTTGTGATGCCAATTCCTATCTCTTTGTTTCTTGAGGATTCCAATATTATTAGTTTGTTAGTGATAGAGTTTTCATATATATGTTTTTTTATTAATCCCCCATGAATATTTTAATTATTTGTTGTATCTTTCTTTCATAGTGTTTTCGTAACTTTTACATGTCCATATTGTCGTATCTGTATTTTATCGACATATTAATTTGAGTGCGTAATTTGCACTTTAGAAATCATTAATTCATTCATATAGTACGCATATATAGTTTTTTTTTAATTCCGGGGTCGCGATCCCCTTGTCCACACACACACACTTAATCACTCATACTAATATCATTGCATAAATTCATACATTATATAGAAATTTTTTGCTGGCCAGTGTCATTCTGATAGTTGTTACTCTGTCCGCTTGTGTCTTATCTTTTCTTGTCGTATCCGTCATATCTCATCCCTATTTTCTTTTTTGTTCGAAGTATTTTTTTTAGTATATTTTCAGTGTTAGTTTTATGTTATTTAATGATAAACCATCTTATTTCACCATAGAAAATCTCCTTATAACATTATTTCCGTATTCCATACCATTATGTTTACCTCTCTTGTGTAATGCACTCTTTTTTCTAAACGCAAAAAAGTTACCCCCAGTTCATTTTAATTTGTAGTATTATAGCTTCCTCCCAAAAACGCATTTTGCTCACATCTATAATCTTCCTCTTGAATTTAACTTTTTTTTCTTATAACCAGCACGGTATTACTGTGTATGACATGATTCCCATGTTTATAATACATTTGAATTTTCTTGATTGGTTGACTCATCTAGGATCATTAGAATCCCATATTTTCCCATAGTTTATTTCCACTTTGTATTATGTCAACTATATGTTTGAGTTTCTCTAAGTATACTCTCTCTTTTTTCTTCTTCATATGTTTTCCTCCCATTATATATCTTCTTTGACAATGTAACCTATTGCTTTATTGTCCCTCTGATGTATCTTTATCATCATCAGTTTATAATCATCTGTTTCACCTTATTTTTCTTTCTTAGTTCGGTGTCCATTTGTTTTCATTGTGTTCGTTTCATTACATAAGTAAAATTTTATTTCTTATTGACCCCTCTTATTACCCTCTTAAGGCCATCGTCCAAGTACCATGCGCGCGGGTGGTTTTAGGAAATTTTCGATGGAAATTTTGAAAAATTTGCCAAAACCAAAAACATACAGACCTTTGAAATACATTTATCTATCTACAGGGTGAAAATGGCTGGAAAATTCGGAGGATTTTCCGAGTCTTATAAAAAATAGCTCTGAAAAATGAGTGTTTTTGTGATCTTTCACAATTATCTGGAAAAATAAAGCGATGACATAAACTTTTTTTATCAAATAAACTTTATTATGGATACACAGATTACATTCGGACACATTTTTGGAAAACCTTTTCACGCTTTTCATAGAAAATCCACGAATTTCAAAAATTTCCACGAAATCGGTTATATGACATTCGTTGATGAAAAGAGTGAAAAGGTTTTCCAAAAATGTTTTCGAATGTGATCCTTGTTGCCAGCATGAGGTTTTTTTTTGAAAAAAAAAATTCATTCCATCGAATTATTTTTTCAAATAATTGTGAAAAATTACAAAAAAAGCTCATTTTTTCAGCGCTATTTTTGATAAGACTCGGAAAATCCTCCGAATTTTCCGGCCATTTTCACCCCGTAGATAGATAAAAGTATTTCAAAGGTCTGTATGTTTTTGGTTTTGTCAAATTTTTCAAAATTTCCGTCGAAAATTACCTAAAACCACCCGCGCGCATGGTACTTGGACGATGGCCTTAACAGTTTTAATATCCTTCTGCTCGCATTCATGTTTTTTTTCTCGTGTTCGAATTGATTCATTTCGACTTTCATCTTACATATTTCACTGATATTTTTCCCTTCTTGGTATATTTTTCATGTTGTTATCTTATCCATTGTTTTCCTTACACTGTGGTTTTAAATTTTTTAGTTGAATTCTTATGTCAACGTATCATTGTATGATGTTTGCTGTTAATTTCTGTTATAACTGTATCCTATTTTTCTTTATATCAATTACTCTCAGGATTTCAGTTTCCCTTATATTTTTAATATTATTTTCTTTTTATTTAGTTTTCCGATGAAACTCTTAATACAATATGTTTATTTTCGTGTATTACTTTGTATACATTTTGAATCTCTTTATTACTTTTCTAACGTTTCGTTTATTTTTATTCAATAATATAATATATTTTTAGGTACACTGCTTAAGCTCTAAGATGCCAAGGATATTTTCTAATCTTAATTAACGACTTACTTAAAACTAGAATAGTATCATTAGATTATTAGATTTTCGAGAGTCCAGCTTTCAGCTGGCGTTCGGCAGTGGTCGGTGAATTGAATATTGCATGGGTCTTTCAGATGGCGCTATATATTACCGCTTCCTTTCGGTTCGTGTGGGTCCGCGGGAAACACCCCCAGGCTACGAAGGCCCGGCGGGTGGCCCGCATGCTGGTCATCGACTGGAGCGATAAACCGTAGGCGGTGATAGTGATGTTACGGAAGAGAATGAAGTAAATATTGTGGAAACCGAGGTAAAAGGGCTATGGAAACAAAATGTCTGAAAACTACAGAGATCTAATTAGTTGCCATCGAGATGGTGAAGAGACGGGGAAAGGAGGAACGAAAAGTTAGTGACAAAAAAAAAAGATCTTGTTAGTTCCAATGAATATGGTGGACAGGGACGGGGATCGAGAGAATCGGGCGGATGTTAGTGTCGAACCTGTAGGTGGAGATTATACCCGATCAGAAGAGAATAGCAAACGAAGACCATGTTATGTCATTCTTTTCAGAATAGCTAAATAGTTCTATTTGGTATCGGTTAGGTTGAATTAAGAGCTAAAATATCAAAACTGAAAACCAAAAATTTACACCATTCATATTTAAGATACCAAAACAATACCACAAAAATATTAGTTTATACCCAATTTCTTTCTTGATGTCTATTTGTACCCAATTTTGATTACTACGATTTAATCGTGCTGATCTTAAAATAGAATCACAAGCTTAATGTATTTATAGCCAACATTTAGGCATACGAAATTTGCCATAAAAAATTATTGAATTACGCTTATGAAGTGGATGTCGGTAGCTTCAACGCAAGACCATATTATAGCCATTATATTATAAGCCCTACTAAATGACTTCGTCAGACAGATATGAAAACGTTTTCATCGCTGCTTCGAACTGTTTAATTTTTTGTCTCTTTCGTTCCGTGGTAATGAATAATCAAATTGCAAAATCAGGTCTGCGTTTACTCTTATTAATCTAAAAACAAAATCAATAATTTCTCGAGCATAAGAAAATGCTTTGCAAATTTTAAATGTGAATGAGGTGATACAGATATTGAATTTACTTCGACAAGCAACTTTCTAATCCTTCGTGGAATATGAACGGGATGGTTCTGGTTTTTCTGTGGAAATTCAACGTTTGGTTACTATCACTTATTATTTGTTTGAGTTGCCCTTTGGTATTAAGAAACGTTTATCGCCGTCAAAGGGTCTCATTTTCTTTCATCAATAAATGTGATGCAAAAATATACAAATATTAAATAAGATTAATGAACTTTTGTGCATGCATTCCAGGTACATCCATGTGATTCTCAAATATGTAGTAAAAACATAGCTACTATATTAAATTTTTCAAGTGCATTTAGTATATGCCACACAATGAGTTCTTGTTCATCGTACCTCTACGAAATCATAATGCTATTCGCCGTCGCCCATTTTGTGGTACACTGCAGTTGTTTCGAATTTTTTGACAGAGTTCTGGATACACATGTAATTTTATGACAAGTGGGTATTACAGACCGTAATTCGAAAATACAAAGAAAGAAAATATCTTTAATGTCCATGGAACTAGCATGAAGTAAGACTTACTTACCTTATCTAACAGCTATAGGCCTGGGGTGTCCTTTGCTGTATCAAGCATACGTCTCAACATAACTCGGTCCATGGCTGCTCGTCGCCAGCCACTCAAGGCACGGATGCTTCTGAGATCAACCTCCACTTGGTCGATCCACCTTGCTCGCTGCGCTCCTCTTCTTCTTGTACCAGTCGGATTAGATTCAAGAACCATTTTCACTGGGCTGTCGTCCGACATTCTTATGACATGCCCAGTCCATCGTAGACGTCCGATTTTAGCTGTCCGTACGATAGGTGGTTCTCCTAGCAGCTGTTGCAATTCGTGATTCAAACGCCGTCTCCACGTTTCGTCTTCCATCTGAACTCCTCCATAGATGGTCCTCAATATCTTTCTTTCGAAAATACTGAGGGCGCGTTGGTCCTCTGCCAGCATAGTCCAGGTCTCGTGGCCATAGAGAACAACTGGTTTTGTATATGGTCAATTTCGTGCGTTGGCGTACTTTTCTCGATCGAAGGGTTTTTCTGAGTCCAAAGTACGCACGATTCCCTGCCAAAATACGTCTATGAATTTCTCTGCTGGTGTCGTTATCGGCGGTCACCAGTGAGCCCAAATCACCAGTGAGCCCAAATACACGAACTCGTCAACCACCTCGTTACCGTCACCATCTATCAATATTCGTGGTGGGAGGCGTAGTGTTTCTTCTCTAGAGCCTCTTCCTCTCATGTATTTCGTTTTCGACGCATTTATGGCCAGTCCGATACGCCTAACTTCAGCTTTCAGTCCGATGTAGGTTTCCATCATTTTCTCAAGGTTACGTGTCACAATATCAATATCGTCAGCGAAGCCAAAAAGTTGTACGGACTTTCGGAAGATCGTGCCACTCGTGTCGATCCTCGCTCTTCGAATCACACCTTCCAGGGCAATATTGAACAAGATACAAGAAAGTCCATCACCTTGACGTAGCCCTCTCCGAGATTCTAAGGGACTCGAGAGCGTCCTTACTCCATGGAGTAAGACCCGTCCCCCAAAAAACACATTTTGTAAAGACTAAACAGAATATATGTTAACCGGAATCCATTTCGTCTATTCCCTTTTTGTAAACGTTTGTAAGGGACACACTAAGAGAAAATCATGTAAGTTTACGTTTCAATTCACTTAAATTTACAATCAAAAGCATGTACAAATTTATCATGTCTCTAAATTAACTTGCAACTTTTAATACGTCAATATCGGATGAATACAATTAAATCTAGAAAAGCAGTTCAAGTATGTATATTTGAATGCAGAAACCGAACACGGACTTAAGATTACTAAAATCGTTAAGAATACTTGTATTTTGCGAGAACCGAACAAACATTTCTATCGAAAGAACGAGTTTAGTTTTGACCAAATTTTACTGCGAATGAAGAACAATTTGTGAACAGTCGGCCCAAAAGTAATCGAATATAGGCATTTGTTTCGGAAGAACCAGCTAACCAGAAGCTATAAACCTGTTTTTGTGTACAATTTTTTTGCACGGTTTTAGAAATGAAGATGTTTTAGAACAATTTTTGTCTGTTTTTTTACACCCAATGTTTAATAGTACTTCTCCGATTTTTGCATTGATTTACAAATTTACATTCGCTGATTATTGTGTTTTGCCTTTCTCATAAAGAAAAGTTGTGCAATCACTGTGAAAATCGACTATTAAACCAAGACTCATAGGGTTGAGTGTCAAATCCGAATCCGTGTCAAATCTCGTCAAATCCGTTCATCGAGATCGGCAAAGTCTGTATGTGTGTGCACTTTCTCTCAGAGTTGGCTGAACTGATTTTCATAAGCTTAGATTCATATGAAAGATCTTGTGATCATATACAATGCTCAAGAATTTTAGTTGAATCCGAATTCCGGTTACGGAGCATAAAATTTGAAAAAAATTGGGTGCTTTTCATGTAGAGAGATGCGATTCGCTTGAAAATTGATAATAAATTTCTCTAGTAACTAGATCTTGCTGACAGATCACCAAACAATCTCACTACAGTTATACCGGTCCCCAGTTTCCGGTTGCCTAAGTAACGGAAAATTGTGAATTTTCTCTGTGAAGATTTTTCAGAGATTAACTGGTGGATTTTCATAAACTTAGGTGTAAATGAAAGGTATTATAATTTTGTACGATACTCGTTCGGATGCGACTTTCGGTTTCGGAATTACAAGGTGATGTAGGCTTGAACTTTCAAACAGTCGTTACAGAGCGACGATGTGGGAAACGGACAAAATTGGATCCCTCGAAAAAAAAATTCTCGAAGTTGTCCTGCTTAGTCAAACACTCTGATTGTAGTGAAACATAACTTAGACGGCAACCCGATTAAACAATACTCCGTGCATGTTCAGATTGTTCACGGTCACTGTCCCATCTCAGATCTCACAATAATCATAATTTTCATGGTATCCTTGTCAAATTGGGTCAGTTTTATGTTGTTATGTTTTCCGTAATTCAATCAATTTCACCTTACACTTCTCATGTCTGGGGCACTTGCTACATAAATAACCTTATAATCTCCATTGAAATAAAAGTAATATTTATATTTGTCAAGAAGCATCGTTTCTCGTCGAATAAATTTTATATTGAACTTCCTATTTTTAGTGAACTTGCTACAGCTCTCCTCCATGATCTGAATAGTGTACAAATAGTGAGAAAAATCACAATATTCCCTTATGACACCCTCTGAATTGTAAAAAATACCTGTGCCAAGTTAGGTGATAATTTACTGAGTTGTTATGGAGGTTTGCTGAAATATATCGATTCTTTTTAAATTAGATAAATTTCGCTGTTGCCCCATATTAAGGACACCGTATTAAGGACAGTTGCTACACACTCTCTCCTATGAAAATGTCCTAACGATCATATCTGAAGAAAGAAGTATCTGTGCCAATTTTTATAGTAATCCGTTGAGTAGTTCCGGAATTATTCCGTTACAATCATTACATCTCTTTTTAGAGGCCCTCTCTTAATCAACCCCCCTTATAATCATATCTAATTCGTGCAAAAGAGTATCTATGATTTTTAAAAAGTATAGATTCTCGTCAAATTAGATAAATTTTGTCATGACTCCCCTTGTTAAAGACAATTACTACGCACTCTTCCCCCTAGGAATATCTTTATGACCATCTCTGAAGAGCAAGAAGTATCTGTGTCAAGATTGGTGGCAATCCGTTAAGTCGTCGGAGTTATGGCGTTACAAACATACAAACATACAAACTTACATCCTCTTTTTTATATATAGATTATACTTCGAATAAATTAATCAGCCCTCACAATCATTTAAACAGGGTTTACAATTTTCAATCCATTATTCTGCCAAAATTCGACTTTTTCGTGTATATTATGAACTTCTTACTAAAATATACTAAAAATGACGGAAAATGCTGACAGCGGCACTTTAATACATTCATACATTTCTCACTGTCTGAATAAGGAAATAATAACAAAACGAGCTGTCATTGTAAATTTATTCATTACTTTACTATTTCCAGCAATTCTTGCAACATTTCACAATCCTTTATGATAGCTAAATAAGCAATGATAACTAAATGAACTATAGTTATGATATTGGTTTGCTTTTCTCTTATGATCGGGTACTTTCTGAGCGAGATGTAACAGATTACACTTGTATATTAATGTGCTTTAGGTAATGATATATGAGAAGCATATATGCACCCTCATTCTTGTTTAGTATGCGATACGTACGAAAGTATATCAAATTCGTATTCCCATTTACGTTCGAATCAATCACTATTTTAAACATCGCACATGCATAAAAACAACGCCCATCCAACTTTAAACTATCAGTTCTGGTACAGATTTTAGTTGTAATTAAAAATCTTTGCTATCATTTGTTATTTGACTTGTTTTTTTCGCTGACTTTGTATCATCATGCTTGCTTACGTCCGTATCGACCATACGACGAACACATGCTTTCGAACGAATGCGAACAAGCCATTTTTGTTTTCACTCGAACGTGTACGTACGCGACTCCTGTGCAAAAGAAGGATCGTCTGCGCAGGTAGTTGTTTTTAGGAAGATTCCAATCATCAAGGAAGTGACGAATGCTACATAGTAACGTACTCAGGACTAATTTTATTCAACTCGGTAAATGAAATTTTCAAAATAAACTTCGTGCAAAGTAAAAAAAGCAGTCCGATCAGTATTATCTGCGAAAAATATGTTGCATTTTTCTTGCAATTTTGTCATGTTTTCGATAGTCTTCATATTTATTACATTGGTAAAATCCTGCATTTAATATAAAATAAAGCATATTTGCCCATGGCGTATTTTCCAGTACCTAATGGATGTAAAATTTGATGCGTAAAAACTTGGAACCGCGCATATATTCGAAAGCTCGCCAGAAAAAAAAACAGCATTTTACTATACTGCTATGCTTTCTAAATGTTTTCTGCAATACACAAATTTATGATTTGATTGAAATCACCTTTAGACTCGAAAATAAATTTGTTAGAAATCGGTTAAACTTTTTTCAATGTGTTCGAACGATTGATTCGCAACATAAAACTGACGAATCGAAACCACGCCATTTCGTCTATTCGTCCGTAAACGAGAA
Source organism: Malaya genurostris (assembly GCF_030247185.1). NCBI lineage: Eukaryota > Metazoa > Arthropoda > Insecta > Diptera > Culicidae > Malaya > Malaya genurostris. The sequence goes on from NC_080572.1 coordinate 151,749,475, forward strand.
TGGGACTTTCCATTTGTACGAATGATGTTCGAAAACACGTATCGTTTGAAGTTAAACTGCGATACATTTTAGCGTTTCGCATATGGATAATCACAAGAATTGGACTGATTTCACCAAAGCTTAGCATTTATTTGAAGAAGTTTACTGATATTTGATTTTTTTGTTGGAAACGAGTCGTGTTCAAATTCATTCGAGTGAAAACAAGAATGGCTTATTCGTATTCGTTCGAAAGTACCCGTTCGTCGTACTGCCTATACGGACGTAAACAAGAATGAGGGTGATGAACTATCCCGACTCGCCATCACATCTCGGACCGGAACCTCAGGTGGTCTACCTCGGGCCCTAAGGGATTCCAGTAGCTTCGACCTGGCGTCGCGATACTCTACGCACGACCACACGACATGCTCGATGTCCTAATAACCCTCGCCACAGGTGCAGAGACCGCTCTCCGTGAGCCCAATGCGCCGGAGATGTGCGTAGAATGTGCAGTGGTTTGACATGAGTCGAGACATCACACGAATGAAATCGCGTCTCACGTTCATCCCCCTGAACCAAGGTCCCAGTTCGTCATTGCTCCATGAAGTTTACCAACTATCGAGTGTCCTCTGACAAGAAATGCTAAAAAATTCATTGAAGCAGATTGGTCTTTCATAAATTTCACCTTCTAATGCACCCACCTTAGCCAATGAGTCTGCCTGTTCATTGCCTGGAATGGAACAATGTGATGGGACCCAGACTAAGGATATTAAATAAGACCGACCAGATAAAGTTCTCAAGTGTTCCCGTATTTTCCCCAGAAAATATTGGGGATACATTCCTGGCTTCATTGAACGGAGAGCTTCTATTGAACCTAAACTATCCATAACAATGAAGTAATGGTCTTTGGTTAAGTTTTCAATGATCTCAAGAGTATACTGTATAGCAGCTAATTCTGCGACGTAGACTGAAGCCGGATCACTCAGTTTGTACGAAGCTGTGATGTTTTTATTGAAGATACCAAAGCCTGTGGATCCGTTGAGATTTGACCCATCAGAGTAAAACATCTTTTCACAGTCAACTGCTCTGAATTTATAATAAAAATATTAGGGATCATTGGAGGCCACAATTCGAAAAAAATGCAGCTGAAGCGCATCGAATGTTCTCAGAAACTTACGGTGATGCTATTCTGAGTAAAAGAACGTGTCGAGAGTGGTTCCAACGTTTTAAAAATGGCAATTTCGATGTCAAAGACATCGACAAGGTGGTGGAAGAGAAAAAACATTCAAAGATGAACAACTTGATTTAATACGAGCTCTTAAAACCGGGGGAAACCATCAAAGGAAATCGCTACCGAACGCAACTAATGCGCCTTAGTCTCGCGCGGTAAAAAAAGCGGCCACAATATCAAGAGCGACATGATAAAGTCATCCTCCAACACGACAATGCTCGGCCTCACGTCGCAAATGTGGTCAAAAAGTACCTGGAAACGCTGAAATGGGAAGTCTTGCCCCACCCGCCGTATTCCCCCGATGTCACCACTTCTGACTTCCACCTATTCCGTTCGATGGCACACGGCCTGGCAGATCAACATTTTCAATCCTGCGAAGAGCTAGAAAAATGGATTGCTTCATGGATAGCGTCAAAAGAGGACTCCTTTTTTCGAGCCGGGATCCGAAAATTACCTTTTACAATTTTATCTTTAAGGTCCGTCGCAAAAATATATTATTTATCAATTATTATGATAATTATTAATTTTCATAAAATTAATTTCATTACGATATTATTAATTTAATTAATTTAAACATTATCCAGAGGGTACTTCTAGTCTAGTCTGTTTTAGATATGGATGGATAGTCTATTTTAGACGCAAAAAGGCATTAAATGTGATGCGAATTACAAAGGATTTGACATCACATTTCACTGAAGTTGTAGAAATCTCTAAAGTTAATAGAGATAAAATTCGAGTTGGTTTCATTGCTAGTTGCTGGAGATGAGCCTTGTTGTACATTGTTTGCTGTTGCTGGTTGGTTGGATGGTAAGTTGTTCACTGCAGTTAATGCTATTTGTTCTATAGGGGATACGTTGGATGGTTTCGTTGAAGTGGATGCTTCTCTGTTGTTGGTGACTGTCACAGGTGTACTGGGATTGCTTTGGGTTGGTGTGACGGAAGCACTGTTGTCCTTTGGTGTAGTTGTCTCCTTGTCCAGTTTATCACATGGTTTACCGTAGTGAACAGCTTTTTGACAATACTGACATGTGGCCATCTGATTGTCATAGGTAACAAGTGATTTGCACGGTATTCTTGTATCTTGACCGAAAATCACATAAGAAGGTATTTTTTTTTTTTTTTTTTTTTTTTTTTTTTTTTTTTTTTTACAAGGTGAAATGCATTTACGCACGGAGTGTGGGACTCTCCACAGGACTACCCAACTGTTGATTGGAACTACCCACTAAAACACCTTGGATCTCCAGCCCTACCTCCCCGGCACCACCGCTAGGTATTACTTCGGGGTGGAAGGCTATTGGTGCTCACAGCACCCTCCCCAGATTTATGCAGAATGGAGATCAGCATCCTGCTCTCAAGGGATCGACCAGTTGGATGACGAGGTCGGTCCAGTGATGCCGGCTGGAGGGTAACTTCCGGTTCACTGGCGCCTCGACGACCCAAAACTGATGCTACGTCGCGGAACTACTCGACTAGTCTCCGCCAAAAGATCTAGTCTACACCGACGGAGGGTTCCCCGACGAGGGAAGTCCTCCCTAACCGACGCTTACGGTACGCGTCTACGACCCGACCGAAAGGATGCCTAAGTCGATCCAATGATTCCGGTTGGAGCGTGGCTTCCGGTTCACTGGCGCTCAGACGATCCTATCGGTATCACGCGACGATCTACTCATCTAGTCCCCGACAAAGGATCTAGACTACTCCGACGGAGATTTCCCCGGCGAAGGAGGATCTCCCGACACCGATTCTCTTACACCACACGGGACACCCGATGGAGTGCCGAGGTCGGTCCCGCGATTCCGGTTGGAGCATGGCTTCCGGTTCGCTGGCGCCTCGACGACTCGAATCGGTGATGTGGCGGCTACTCGACTAGCCCCCGCCGAAGGATCTAGCCTACACCGACGGAGAGTTCCCCGACGAAGGAGGCCCTCCCGAAACCGACGCTTTCGATTCCCGTCAACGCCCGACCGAGAGGATGCCTGGGTCGGTCCAATGATTCCGGTTGGAGGAAAGCTTCCAGTTCACTGGCGCCCTGACGATCCTAGCGGTATTACACCACGATTTACTCGTCTAGTCCCCGACGAAGGATCTAGACTACTCCGACGGAGATTTCCCCGGCGAAGGAGAATCTCCCGACACCGAGTCTCTTACACCACACGGGACACCCGATGGAGTGCCGAGGTCGGTCCCGCGATTCCGGTTGGAGCATGGCTTCCGGTTCGCTGGCGCCTCGACGACTCGAATCGGTGTTGTGGCGGCTACTCGACTAGCCCCCGCCGAGGGATCTAGCCTACACCGACGGAGGGCTCCCCGACGAAGGAGGCCCTCCCGAAACCGACGCCTTCGATACCCGTCAACGCCCGACCGAGAGGATGCCTGGGTCGATCCAGTGATTCCGGTTGGAGGAAAGCTTCCGGTTCACTGGCGCCCCGACGATCCTAACAGTTTTACGAACTACTCGTCTAGTCCCCGACGATGGATCTAGACTACTCCGACGAAGAACTTCCCGACGAAGAAGGTTCTCCCGGACCGACGTTTATTCGCTGATCCCTCTTGAGCCTGTTACGGTACGCGGCTGATCTGTTGTTGATCCGCACTCCATTTCCGCTGCAATATTCCCGCAATTTGGGATGCCGCGGTCGACACTGCGTTCCAGTTCTCTACGCAGTGGCACATTCTCTGGATCAGGTTTTCCGGTGTGGTGTCCCTGCCGCATGCCTCCAGTAGCTCACTCCTTTGAGCCGCGAAACGGGAACATGCGAACAAGACGTGTTCAGCCGTCTCGATCTCGTCTGGGCAGCCAGGACATACAGGGGATGTCGCGTGGCCGAACCTGTGGAGGTACCATCTGAAGCACCCGTGCCCTGTGAGGAACTGCGTCAGGCCGAAGTTCACTTCTCCGTGAGGTCTATCTAACCAGCTCGAGACCCTAGGTATGAGCCGATGTGTCCACCTGCCCTTGGTTGAGCTGTCCCACTCTTGTTGCCATCTGCGTAGAGAAGCGGCTTTGGAGGCCCTACGGGCGTTCCTGTCTCCTCGCATGCTGTAGCGCTCCGCGTCTTCCTTCACTATCAGACTGATAGGCATCATGCTTGCAACCACGCAGGCCGCATCCCTCGATACAGTGCGGTATGCACTGATTACGCGAAGACACATCAGTCTATGCGTACTCTCCAGCATCTGTGCGTTGCGTTCCACATTCAGTGCCGACGCCCATACCGGGCTGCCGTACCTGAGGATCGAAACTGCCACTCCTGCCAGTAACCTTCGTTTACTGGAGCGCACAGGCGAGCTGTTGGCCATCAAACGAGAGAGCGCCGCGATCGCTGTTGATGCGCGCTTGCAGGCGTATTCAACGTGCTTGCTGAAACTGAGTTTGTCGTCAAGCATCACACCCAATTGCTTCAGTGATCTCTTGGAGGGGATCACGCAATCACCGGCATGTACCAGCGCCTCCTGTTCCGATTTGCGGTTGTTTACCACCATCACTTCTGTTTTGTGGTGCGCGAGTTGCAGTTTCCTGCTACGCAGCCAGTCCTCCACCAAGCAGATTGAGTGTGATGCACTCAGTTCGACCTCTTCGATGGATTCGCCGTAGACTGTCAGCGTGACGTCGTCCGCGAACCCGACTATCTTGACACCCGGAGGGAGCCTCAACCTCAGTACTCCATCGTACATTATATTCCACAGGATCGGGCCCAAGATAGATCCCTGTGGTACTCCAGCCGTGATTGGAGTGCTACGTGTGCCTTCGTCGGTCTCATAGAGCAATACTCGGTTCTGGAAGTAGCTTTCCAGAATCTTGTACAGCCCTTCCGGTACTCCTAGTCGAAGTAGGGAATCAGCAATGTCTGCCCAGCAAGCACTATTGAACGCGTTCTTGACGTCTAGCGTTACTACCGCACAGTAGCGGATCCCTCGTCGTTTGCGCTGTATAGCTACCTCCGCCGTGGTTACCACCGATGTTATGGCGTCCACCGTCGACCTGCCTCTGCGGAACCCGTACTGTTGACCGGACAGTCCTCCTGCCTCCTCTATGAAGGGGGCTAGCCTGTTGAGGATGATTTTCTCAAGGAGCTTACCCACAGTGTCTATCAGACAGATTGGTCTATACGCCGAAGGATCCCCTGGGGGTTTCCCAGGTTTCGGTAATAGTACCAATCTTTGTCTTTTCCAAATGTCTGGGAACATACGCTCGTCCAGACATCTCTGTATGACCTCCCTGAACATGTCCGGTTTTGTCATTATAGCCGCCTTTAGAGCCACGTTCGGGATACCGTCTGGCCCCGGGGCTTTCTTTGTATCGAGTGATCTCGCCGCAGTGAGCAACTCCTCGTTCGTCACCTTTACGACTTCATTCGCTGGAAGCGGAGCTGGCTGCCAGGGGGACGTGTCGTGGTGGGGAAAGAGAACCGTTATGATTTCCTTCAACCTCGCCGGACTACGTTCAGGGGGTGCTAGCGCCCCTCTCGTTTTGGCCATCACCATCCTGTAGGCATCGCCCCATGGGTTGGAGTTGGCTCCCTCGCTTAGCTTTTCGAAACAGGTTCTTTTGCTTGCGCTGATGGCCTTGTTTAGTGCTAGCTTCGCCGCTTTGAACGCCGTGTTCCTCTCCATCCTCATCTCCGCTGATCGAGCTCTTTGCATCCTTCTTCTAGCACTGAGGCAGGATGCGCGAAGGCGTGCAATTTGCTCGTTCCACCAGTAGACCGGTGGTCTATTGGTCCTCGGTTGAGCCTTTCTAGGCATGGTCGCGTCACACGCCCGTGACAGGATAGCGACCAACTCGTCCCCTCTCAGGTTCGCGTTGTTCTCCTCTAATTCGAGGGCAGCGCAAAACGTTTCGCGGTCGAAGTTAGCCACCTTCCACGCTAGAGTTTTGGGAGTATTACTCCTCCTTGTGTTTCTCGCCAATTGGCCGATCGTGTAGCGAATGGCTAGATGGTCGCTATGGGTGTAGCCATCATCAACTCTCCAATTAAGATCTCCAGCTAGGCCGGGACTACAGAAAGTCAGGTCGATAAACGACTCGACTCCGTTCCGCTGGAAGGTACTTTTCAGTCCATCATTCGCTAACATGACGTCCAACTTGGCGAGGGCCTCCAGTAGCGTCTGTCCTCTCCTATTGGTGAAGCGGCTGCCCCAAGCCGTTGCCCAGGCATTGAAGTCTCCGGCTAACACCACCGGCTTCCGACTCACCAGGTCTGCGGTCAACATGTCGACCATCCGAGTGAACTGGTCTATTGACCATCTCGGTGGTGCGTAGCAGCTACAATAGTAAACTCCGTTTACCTTAGCTATGGCTACTCCCTCCGCTTGTGTTTTCACCACCTCTTGCACTGGGTATCGACCAGTCGTCAAGATCGCCACCGTCTTGGCTTCGTCAGACACCCAGTTCCCGTTATCTACCGGTGTGTGATAGGGATCCGAAAGAATCGCGACATCAATGCCCCATTCCGTCACTGACTGGTGCAGCAATTGCTGGCCAGCTGCACAGTGATTTAGGTTCAGCTGTACTACTTGCATGCTGTTTTACTCCCTCCACTTGTTGAGCAAGTAGGTCCGCCCATGACGTGGTTTGTGGCCTTCTTCTTGCTCGCGCATAGCATGCAACGTGGCGTTCTTTCGCATGCATACGCCTTGTGCCCCTCGCCGCCGCAACGCTTGCAGAGGTTGCTTCGGTCTGGGCCTTTGCAATTCCACGACTTGTGGCCAGGTTCGAAACACCTGAAGCACATGTCGACCACCGGCGGTTGGTAAGCGGTCACTGGGCATACCGACCATCCGACCTTTAGCCTGCCCACTTTGAGGACCTTATTGGCATCCGTGGCCGATAGCTTAAATGTAGCTATCTGGGTGCCCTGTGGTCCTTTCCTCATGCGGATGGATTCCCGTGGGACATCCACACCTCCTTGCTCCTTGATGGCCATGGCAAGTTCTTCTGCGGTGGCGATTTCGTCCAACCGTTTGCACTGGAGTGCAACCTCGTTACGCAGGGCTCTAACTTCGGCCGTATCGCCCAGGACTTGTTGGGCAAGCGCAACAAGCTCCGTTCCGCCCTGAGCTCCCTTTTTAAGCTCGAGCAGCATCTCTCCCGTCTTCGTACGACGGATGCTGCGAACCTCTTTGCCAAGCTCGGCTAGCTTTGCCTCGCTCCGCATGGCCTTGAGCACATCGGCGTACTTTTCTTTGTCGGCCTTAACCAACAAAGCCTCTCCTTTGTCCCTAGCCTTCCTCGCGGGAATGAGCCCGGACTCTTTTGGGACTTTTTTCTTTTTCGCGACCTTCACCCATGGATTCTCGCCGGGTTCGCTTACATGGCTCGGATCCGGGGTTCGAGTGCCGAGGTTTGGGTTGAGCCCCTCGCCTCGTTCCTTTGCCTCATCACTTCCGCCATGGTCTTTGCTCCTTTTGGCCTTGGGAATCAGGCGTTTACTGCCTGGAGAATCCCTGGTCCGTTTCCGGCGCTGTTTATTCCGCTCAATCGTGAGCCGGAGCGCATAGTCGACCGCCTCCTGTTTTTTGTCGGTATCGAAGGTGAAGGGCTCTGTTTGAGAGCACTTCTCCGACTTTCCGCCACCCTCTAGCCGCGCTATCAACGCCTCTTGGTCCCTTTTAGCTACGTTCACGGCCTTACGTAGCTTCAGCAAGTTCGCCTTCAGCTCCTTGCTGATATTGGATTTCTCCTGCGCGAATTCAATAATCGCGTCGAGTTGATCTATGACCGCTGTCATACTCGGCTTGATTACTTCCTTCGCTTGCTCCTGGGACTCAGGCTGGTTCACTGGTTTGACGTGGACATTGCTGTCACTCGTCTCTTCAGCTACTGCTTCGCTCTCCTTTCTCGCACCCGTTCTGGATGGAGACCTCCTCAAACCCCCTCTTGCGAAAGGGTTTACCTCCTCACTCGACGCCGATGTTGATGGTGTTGAACTCATGTTTTATATGGGTCCCCCTTATGGCTACCGTCAAACCCAGCCGAAAGTAGTCGCTATCATGATCCCATGGTTACCTATGCGGTGCAGTGAGGCCATGCGAGGGTTGGCTTTACGCTCAGAGCCGGATCAGCGCAAATCAGGAAAAGGGCATCTGAACCTACTTCCACCCAGTCATCCCAACCGGGTGGCTGAAAGTGAGACGGCGTGCCATAAGGCCTGCCACGGTTTTATGGGACGGAAGGCAGCTGCGGCATTAGCCTACTCGCCATTTCAAGCCGGTTCCACCCTGCTTTACTGAAGGAGTAGAATACCGCAGCTGTCAGCCCTAGTTTCTCTATATATTCCGATCTACCGTATCGTATCCATGGATGGTATGGTAGCCAGTATGCCATAGTTAGGACCTCACTGGCGTTAGTCCTAACGTGCCGAGTCGGCACTCCCGTTGGGCTTGTGCACTTTGAGCGGCACACGATCGCTTTGGTAGGACTTGCTTGCGGATACATGCAGCTTTTTGTAGGGGATTAGCAGAGCCCACTGCCAAACCCCACCGCATCCTAGGCAAGCCCTACAACTCGCAGTTGCCGGGGGAGGGGTCGTCAAGCCCTTAGACATAGTCCCTGCTGCCCCTAAGGCTTCTTCAAGTGTATGCATAATACATGTACGCCATTTCGAATACCGGGGAAAAAATTCTTCCACTTTTCTTTTTCGATAGAGAGAATCTCTCCGTATTGGGACATAGTTTTGCGAATATAAGGATCGGTGACGCTCGAGTGAAGATCATGCACACGCACTTCTATAGCACTATCATCCATATATACTGGAATGTTGTACCTAATGTTCTCGTGTTCCACATAGTGCACATTGTTATTGTCTTTTGCGAATTGAATTGCATTCAACTCTTTATAAAACTGGATGTAAACAACATTATTCGTCTTATTGCATTGAAGTAAATGCACGCGTTTAATGTCCAGCTGCATTTGCTCCTTAAGCAAACCTTCAAGTTCTCGTATCGAAGGTCGAATTTTGCACTGCCTAAAGTCAACAACAATTGTATTCTTTCGTGTCGGCGGTAGCTTTTGTTCGTTTGGTTCACTCATTTTCGAGGTCTATTGTTCACTACACAATACTGTACTTGGTTTCTTCTGTTTCCAACGTAAGCGGTTTTGTTTTATCGACTGACTTGGAGGAGATGTAAAACCGAACTGAAAATTTGAGTTGTTGTTAAAGATTTAAATGAGGCAAACGAAATTGTAACCTGTAAATTATACGTGATTGAATATCGTGTTTACATTCCATTGAAGGAGGTGGAAATTGACGGTGTTGTCACTGAAGCAAGTCTCACAGACGATGATTTACTTAAAAATGGAGTTGGTTATTTCAAAAACTCCATGCTTGAGGGTCCCGGGTTGTCGGTTCAATGCATAGGACGCTGGTCTTACAAGCCAGCTGTCGTATGTTCGAGCCCCGACCTGGAAGGATTCTTAGTAACAGTAGGATCTATAGTACTAGCCATGCAATGATTCTGTACGCTAAGAATCGGCTGCGAAGTCTGTTGAAACAGAAAGGCCAAATTCCACGAAAGGAATGTAATGCAAAGACTTTGCTTATGCTTGAGGAAGTTAAGATACTCGAGTGCAAGCAATTGTACTCAGCATCTATTGTTGTCCCTCAGACTCGTTTCGAGTGACATTTGCCGGATCTGCGTTGCCTGGTCAAGTCTATATCGATAAAATTCGTCTTCCTGTTCGGCTTTTCGAACCGCATGTTATGAAGTGCACGAACAGTGAAAAATTCGGACATACAGCTACTTAAGTTTAAATGTATCAAATGTCAAAGGCCCCATAAGAATAATCTTTGCGATAAACATATTGGAAAATATGTTTGTTATGGGGAGAGTCCTCACGATCTCTCAGCATGGACTGCATTTAAGTTGCGTAAAGACAAAATTCAGCTTCCTTTAAAAGCACGGTCTAAACGCACATATGCAGAAATGCTTAAAACGGTCATAGATGTCCCCCTATTGGAAACCGAAAACGGGTCTCCAAATTTTAAAGTACTTCATTTGTCACTCCTCAAGATTCTGTTAGAGGAAGAAGTCCCCCCACCCAAATTACCTAAAAAGACACCTAAAATAACACCTTCAAAAAAGATCCCCGTGTTAAATCTAAAAAGCAAAATTTAAAAGCAGAAATTATACCTCCTTGTTTGTTAAATTCACAAGCCAATCCCGGAACTAGCACAAGTAAAGACAATAATCCAGTGGGCTTCGTTTCACATTCATCAACAGAATTACTGAAGTTTTCGGAAATTGTAGAATGGATTTTCACAGCATTCATTATCCCTGAGCCTCTGAAGACCATCATATGGGTATTCCTTCCAATAGCTAGAACTTTTTTGAAAGAGCCATTAGCTCAATGGTAAGTTTTCACAGGTTTTGTATTCTTTGATGGATAATTTATCAAACGCCGCAAATGATTCAATCACTGTCCTGCAGTGGAATTGTCGAAGCATCATTCCAAAACTTGATTCATTTAAAGTTTTGTTGCATAGTCAAAATTTTGATGTATTTGCTTTGTGCGAAACATGGCTTACAACAAACATAGCCTTAAATTTAAATGAATTTAACATTATACCTCTCGATAGAGACTCTCCGTATGATGGAATGCTTTTAGGAATTGAGAAATGTTATTCCTTTTATAAATTAAACATTCCTTCTACTTCTAGTACAGACATTGTTGGTTGTCAAATAAACATTAAAGAAAAAGACATTGGCATTGCTTCGGTATATATTCCTCCAAGAGCACAAGTTAGACAGCGACAGCTTAATGAAATGGTCGAAGGATTTTGGTGGGGTGCTCATCCGGAAGATCTAATAAAATTGTACCAGGCAACGATACTTTCAGTGATGGAATATGAATGTGATTGCTTTCGCGCCGCTGCAAACTCTCATATTATTAAACTGGAGCGAATTCAGTATCGTTGTTTGTAAATCGCCTTAGGCTGCATGCGTTCGACACATACAATGAGTCTTGAAGTTCTGGCGGGAGTTCTTCCATTAAAAGTTCGCTTTTGGGAGCTTTCATCAGGACTCCTAATAAGATGTGAGGTACTGAATCCCCTTGTTATTAATAATTTCGGAAGACTAATCGAGCTTCAATCTCGAACAATATTCGTGACAGTATAGTTTAACCATATGTCACAAAAAATCGACCCTTCATGATATATTTCTATCCGTACCAGCCTCCTAAATGTTCCTGACTCATTGTTATTTTTCGACACATCCATGCAGCGCGAAGTGCGTGGTATCTTGGACCACCTACGCTCGATGGAATGCCACCTACGCTCGATGCATCTGTTTATATAGCAGAATTAGTAGCAGTTCATTATAGCTTGAGTGTAATTGTCACATTGTCTCCAAACCATTATTTTCTCTTCACAGATAGTCTGAGTGCAATTGAAGCCATTCGCTCAAACGCTGCTATCAAAAGTGAACCGTTTTACTTGGGTAAAATAAAACAGTGCCTGAATGACATATTGAATAATAATTATCAAATCACAATAGTGTAGGTCCCGGCTCATTGCTCCATTCCAGGCAATGGAAAATCCGATAGTTTAACCAAACGTAATGCTATTGAGGGTGAGATTTATGAGAGATCGATTGCTTTCAACGAATTCTACAGTACGTCTCGCCAAAGAACACTTGCCAGCTGGCAAGCTTCTTGGGATGAAGATGAATTGGTTAAGGATGCACTCAATTATTCCTAAAATATCGACGAAGGCATTGTTCAGAAGACTGGATGTGAGTAGAAATTTCATTCGTGTGATGTCGACTCATGTCTACACGTTATATGCACATCTGCTTCGAGTTGGACTTTCAGAGATTAATCATTGTGCTTGTGGCGAAGGTTATCGCGATATTGATTATGTCGTTTGGACATGCGTGGAGTATCGTGATGTCAGATCTCAACTAATAAATTCTTTGCGTACCCAAGGTAGACTATCCAATGTCCCATTTCGCCACATTTTTGCTTGTTGTGGCCTTCCTTACATGAAACTTCTTTATCATTTCATTAAGTCCATTGGAGTTCCAATTTAATTTTTTTGTTTGACTCTTTTTTCTAACATGAGTTCAACCAATAGCCAGCTATCAAGCCAGCATATACAAAATAAATGTATTTTATTTAATGTAATTTATAATAGCAAATCGCTTGATAAAAACAGTGTTTAGATTAACTAATGAATACCAACATACTAATATGATATTCGAAATGTATTAGGTTTAAAGTACACTAAGGTCTCTTTTTACACGGGGGTGGAAAATTTGATGTAATAATTCCAAAAACCGCAGATTTGATTATTTGTTTGTTTTGTTTTGGATGAAATATAACTTTTGATTATTTGAAGGGGAAAAAAGATTATTTTTAACCCCCAAATTTATGCAAGGTGCACATAACTGTGAAAATGTAACTGTTATATCTTAATAAAAACGGAAATCTAAAAAACAGCCTGAGGTTACGAGAAGGGTCCAGTCATACTTTGTTTTTATTTAAAAGAAATTTTATTCAGGCCTATTTTCGTACAAGCTTTACGTGGCCGATTTAGCTGAGTTTTTAGATAAAAATTTGTTTGTTTTTCCTCCTTTTTCTAGGGGGAGAGGAGCTTCCATTTTCTTCCTGCGAGGATTGAGGGGCAGTTTGTTCGTGGTTCGTCTCGTCATCCATTGCCGTGGTATTGTTGTTGATTTCGTTACTAGTTGCGCCTTGTTGTACATTGTTTGCAGTTGCTGGTTGGTTAGATGGTAAGCTGTTAACTGCAGCTGGAGTACTTTGTTCTATAGGGGTTACGTTGGATGGTTTCGTTGAAGGGGATACTTCCCTGTTGTTGGTGACTGTCACAGGTGTACTGGGGTTGCTTGGGGTTGGTGTAAAGGAAGCACCGTTGTCCTTTGGTATAGTTGTCTTCTTGTCCGGTTTATCACATGGCTTACCGTAGTGAACAGCTTTTTGGCAATATTGACATGTGGCCATCTGATTGTCATAAGTAACAAGTGATTTGCACGGTATTCTTGTATCCTGACCGAATGTCACATAAGAAGGTATAGGCCTCCTCAAGCGCATGCGTAACAAACGTACGCCATTTAGAATACCGGGGAAAAAATTCTTCCACTTTTCTTTTTCGATAGAGAGAATCTCTCCGGGACATAGTTGCGCGAATATAAGGATCGGGGACGCATGAGGGTAGATCATGCACACGCACTTCTATAGCACTATCTTCCATATATACTGGAATGTTGTACTTGATATTTTCATGCTCCACATAGTGCACATTATTATTGTCTTTAGCGAATTGAATTGCATCCAACTCTTTATAGAACTGGATATAAACAACATTATTGGTCTTATTGCATTGAAGTAAATGCACACGTTTATTGTCAAGATGTATTTGCTCCTTAAGCAAACCTTCAAGTTCTCGTGTCGAAGGTCGAATTTTGCACTGTCTGAAGTCAACAATAATTGTATGCTTTCGTACCGGCGGTAGCTTTTGTTCGTTTGGTTCACTCATTTCGAGATCGTTCTATTGTTCACTACACAATACTGTACTTGATTTCTTGTGTCCCGAACCTAAGCGGCTTTGGTTTATCGACTGACTTGGTTGAGATGTACGAGCGAACTGTAGGGTCCAGTCATACTTGATAAAACACATTGGATGACAAATTAAAATTAGAACACTTAGAAAACACGTTGTAGGATAAGCAAATTATTCTACATGGCTCATACCTTCTGTATATTGCATTCAGTTTTCAAAAGAACGATAATACGTACAATTAGAAACCATAAACACTTTTACTACAAAAAAAAGCTTGAAAATAAGTTCTTTTCAATTCTGAGGGTGCGATGTGTAGTAAACACTAACGATCTTAACAGTAATTCTCAACTAAACTGAGTGGGAAGACATGGGTATTGGATGAAGATCTATGCACGCAGAGACAGAATCAAAGGGGAAGAATTCATAGAGATGAATAGGGATCAAATTAGAAAAGGTATTAGTATTTGTCATGCTAAAGAAACTCTTTTCATCTGTGTAAATCATAATACTACTAGAGCTATAGAATGGGTATAAAATACTGTACTGTTTGATATGACGAATAGTTGACGAGATTAGTAAATCCGACTAGTTTCTCAATGATACAAAATTCTCGATGATATCAATGACGATGCTGACATTATACACCACAACTGAGCGAAAGAGACGTTGTCGTGTAATTTACAACAGGGATTTAAGATCTAAAGACTGATTAATTATTTTATGGAACGATAGTCAATGATCCCGTGAATTGTTGAATGAATGATTTTTGTTAACTTTCAAACTTTAAATTAGCTTTCACAATCGTTTTCTTACAGACAACCTGTTCCCTTTTTTTTTAATTTTTTCTCAAAAAACAAATGACAGTGCTTTTTAAACTCTCATCAGAAACTGTGTTAATTGCGAAAACCGTGTAAATAAAAACCGTGTTAATTCCGGAATCCGTGTAAAAAAGCCGTGTATAAAAAAACCGTGTAAAAAAAGACCTTAGTGTACTATGTATTGTGGATGCCACCGCGAAGAAAAAAAGGTGTTAATGAAAAACAACCTGTTTTAATCCACCTAGTAGTGTAATGATGCCTTTCTCATATCAATCATACTATCATATATAATACTGTGGTATTCTTCAAAATAATTTTCTTCGATTCTTAAAAGAATAACCGAAATCGGTTTGTTTGACCGTCTACTGATAAAAACTATCAATTGGAAAACATTTGAGGTCGATTTAGGAATTTTTTAAGGTTTTTCCCCATTTTCAGTGATGGTATACAATTTTTAATCTACTTTACCCTATATTTCCGGATCCGGAAGTCGGATCCGCATGAAATTTAGGAATTACGTATGGACCACAGGACCTTTCATTTGAACCTAAGTTTATGAAAATCGGTCGCGCCATCTATGAGAAAAGTTAGAACATATATTTTCTTATTTTTTGCTCATTTTACCCCATAACTCCCGAACCGGAAGTAGGATCCAAATAATATTCAGGAACTTTTTATGGGACCTCAAGACCTTTCATTTGAATCTAAGTTTGTGAAAATCGGTTCAGTCATCTCCGAGGAAAACGTTACATACACACATACGCACATACACACACAGACATTTTGCGTACTCGACGAACTGAGTCGAATGGTATGTGACACTCGGCCCTCCGGGCCTCGGTTCAAAAGTCGGTTTTCACAGTGATTGCATAACCTTTCTATATGAGAAAGGCAATAATAATAATGATGGATTTACACCAAACTTGGCACATTGATATATATATATATATACTACGACCTTGAAATTCTTGCAACTCTTGTTTTACAAAAAAAGGGAGATGAAAATTTATTTTCAAAAACCCCTCCTTAACATAGTCCAAATGTCGATTCTCTTCAAAGTATATAAATTTCGTTATTCACTCCCTCCCCCATGTTAAGGTAGCGCTTCGCCGTGGTCACGGGAGTTCACTGCCTATTCCGGGGTTTCACGCACTTTACCCAAAATTGTGAGGAAACGGGGAGGAAAACGGAAATTCCAAGAACATACGATTCTAGATAATTAATTTTTCTATCGATTTGTGTATAAATTGTGCCTGATAAACGTTTTTATCGAAAGATTTCGTGCGAGTTTTTCCTTATTCTTTCGCACGCACACAATGTCAACGCATGCATTGGGGTGTGCAAAATGCCACATGCGGTAGACGCTAACAACATTTCTTTTGTTGTCGTTGTCCGTTCTCTCTGCGTAAACGTTGAATGTAGATGAGTAGAAAATGTAAGTAAGTGTTACTACTTTGTAAAATAATTTCTATTCATGTTTCAGTAGAACCAGAAATCAGTAATGATTTTCATCGCTACTAGCTTTGACGCTTTGTTGAAAACGTAGCACATCCCTACATATGCGAGTTGTTTATAGCGAGAAAAGGAAAAAAGAAAACAAAATGTTTAACAAAACTCGCACGAAATATCGCGAAAGAAAAGCTTTCTAAAAGATATTTTTCGCCAAATGCATAGTAAAATCATTTACCTACAATCGTATGTTTTTGATTTTTCGTGAATCGGCTTAATATTGGAGAAATTTGCATTTTAGGGTGGAATTTCGGCGACAAAGCAAGAGGAAGCAGTGAGTTGTCTCGCTTTGACCTGACCACGGCGAAGCGCTACCTTAAGGGCACTTGCAACATACACTTCCTGAGGGAATGGCTTAATGGTCATCTCTGAAGAGCAAGAAGTATCTGTGACAAATTTGATAGCAATCCGTTCAGCAGTTTCGGAGTTATGTCGTTATATCCCCCTTTCTAAAGGCGCTTCCTACATCCACCCCCCATATAAGCATATATAAGATATGGAAAATGTTTGCATGGTCTTCAAAAATGATCAATACTCGTCATATTTTATGAATTCTTTCATGACACTTGCTACACTCCCTTGCCTATAAAAATACCTTTATGACTAATTTTGAAAAGCAAGAAATACCTGTGCCAAGTATTATAGCAATTCGTGCAGTAGTTCCGGAGTTATGCCGTTATAAAAATTACATCCCCCTTTTTAGAGGCACGTATTACATCCACCCCACACGAATACCCTTATAATCATATCAATGTGCCAAGTTTGGTGTAAATCCATCATTATTATTATTGCCTTTCTCATATAGAAAGGTTATGCAATCACTGTGAAAACCGACTTTTGAACCGAGACCCGGAGGGCCGAGTGTCACATACCATTCGACTCAGTTCGTCGAGTACGCAAAATGTCTGTGTGTGTATGTGCGTATGTGTGTATGTAACGTTTTCCTCGGAGATGGCTGAACCGATTTTCACAAACTTAGATTCAAATGAAAGGTCTTGAGGTCCCATAAAAAGTTCCTGAATATTATTTGGATCCTACTTCCGGTTCGGGAGTTATGGGGTAAAATGAGCAAAAAATAAGAAAATATATGTTCTAACTTTTCTCATAGATGGCGCGACCGATTTTCATAAACTTAGGTTCAAATGAAAGGTCCTGTGGTCCATACGTAATTCCTAAATTTCATGCGGATCCGACTTCCGGATCCGGAAATATAGGGTAAAGTAGATTAAAAATTGTATACCATCACTGAAAATGGGGAAAAACCTTAAAAAATTCCTAAATCGACCTCAAATGTTTTCCAATTGATAGTTTTTATCAGTAGACGGTCAAACAAACCGATTTCGGTTATTCTTTTAAGAATCGAAGAAAATTATTTTGAAGAATACCACAGCATTATATATGATAGTATGATTGATATGAGAAAGGCATCATTACACTACTAGGTGGATTAAAACAGGTTGTTTTTCATTAACACCTTTTTTTCTTCGCGGTGGCATCCACAATACATAGTACACTAAGGTCTCTTTTTACACGGTTTTTTTATACACGGCTTTTTTACACGGATTCCGGAATTAACACGGTTTTTATTTACACGGTTTTCTCAATTAATACAGTTTCTGATGAGAGTTTAAAAAGCACTGTCATTTGTTTTTTGAGAAAAAATAAAAAAAAGGAAACAGGTTGTCTGTAAGAAAACGATTGTGAAAGCTAATTTGAAATTTGAAAGTTAACAAAAATCATTCATTCAACAATTCACGGGATCATTGACTATCGTTCCATAAAATGATTAATCAGTCTTTAGATCTTAAATCCCTGTTGTAAATTACACGACAACGTCTCTTTCGCTCAGTTGTGGTGTATAATGTCAGCATCGTCATTGATATCATCGAGAATTTTGTATCATTGAGAAACTAGTCGGATTTACTAATCTCGTCAACTATTCGTCATATCAAACAGTACAGTATTTAATACCCATTCTATAGCTCTAGTAGTATTATGATTTACACAGATGAAAAGAGTTTCTTCAGCATGACACATACTAATACCTTTTCTAATTTGATCCCTATTCATCTCTATGAATTCTTCCCCTTTGATTCTGTCTCTGCGTGCATAGATCTTCATCCAATACCCATGTCTTCCCACTCAGTTTAGTTGAGAATTACTGTTAAGATCGTTAGTGTTTACTACACATCGCACCCTTGGAATTGAAAAGAACTTATTTTCAAGCTTTTTTTGTAATAAAAGTGTTTATGGTTTCTAATTGTACGTATTATCGTTCTTTTGAAAACTGAATGCAATATACAGAAGGTATGAGCCATGTAGAATAATTTGCTTATCGTACAACGTGTTTTCTAAGTGTTCTAATTTTAATTTGTCATCCAATGTGTTTTATCAAGTATGACTGGACCCTACAGTTCGCTCGTACATCTCAACCAAGTCAGTCGATAAACCAAAGCCGCTTAGGTTCGGGACACAAGAAATCAAGTACAGTATTGTGTAGTGAACAATAGAACGATCTCGAAATGAGTGAACCAAACGAACAAAAGCTACCGCCGGTACGAAAGCATACAATTATTGTTGACTTCAGACAGTGCAAAATTCGACCTTCGACACGAGAACTTGAAGGTTTGCTTAAGGAGCAAATACATCTTGATAATAAACGTGTGCATTTACTTCAATGCAATAAGACCAATAATGTTGTTTATATCCAGTTCTATAAAGAGTTGGATGCAATTCAATTCGCTAAAGACAATAATAATGTGCACTATGTGGAGCATGAAAATATCAAGTACAACATTCCAGTATATATGGAAGATAGTGCTATAGAAGTGCGTGTGCATGATCTACCCTCATGCGTCCCCGATCCTCATATTCGCGCAACTATGTCCCGGAGAGATTCTCTCTATCGAAAAAGAAAAGTGGAAGAATTTTTTCCCCGGTATTCTAAATGGCGTACGTTTGTTACGCATGCGCTTGAGGAGGCCTATACCTTCTTATGTGACATTCGGTCAGGATACAAGAATACCGTGCAAATCACTTGTTACTTATGACAATCAGATGGCCACATGTCAATATTGCCAAAAAGCTGTTCACTACGGTGAGCCTTGTGATAAACCGGACAAGAAGACAACTATACCAAAGGACAACGGTGCTTCCTTTACACCAACCCCAAGCAACCCCAGTACACCTGTGACAGTCACCAACAACAGGGAAGTATCCCCTTCAACGAAACCATCCAACGTAACCCCTATAGAACAAAGTACTCCAGCTGCAGTTAACAGCTTACCATCTAACCAACCAGCAACTGCAAACAATGTACAACAAGGCGCAACTAGTAACGAAATCAACAACAATACCACGGCAATGGATGACGAGACGAACCACGAACAAACTGCCCCTCAATCCTCGCAGGAGGAAAATGGAAGCTCCTCTCCCCCTAGAAAAAGGAGGAAAAACAAACAAATTTTTATCAAAAAACTCGGCTAAATCGGCCACGTAAAGCTTGTACGAAAATAGGCCTGAATAAAATTTCTTTTAAATAAAAACAAAGTATGACTGGACCCTTCTCGTAACCTCAGGCTGTTTTTTAGATTTCCGTTTTTATTAAGATATAACAGTTACATTTTCACAGTTATGTGCACCTTGCATAAATTTGGGGGTTAAAAATAATCTTTTTTCCCCTTCAAATAATCAAAAGTTATATTTCATCCAAAACAAAACAAACAAATAATCAAATCTGCGGTTTTTGGAATTATTACATCAAATTTTCCACGCGGTTTTTTTGCACGGTTTCCGCAATTAACACGGTTTTCTTTTACATGGATTTTTTTTAACACGGTACGTAACCATCGTGTAAAAAGAGACCTTAGTGTACTTTAAACCTAATACATTTCGAATATCATATTAGTATGTTGGTATTCATTAGTTAATCTAAACACTGTTTTTATCAAGCGATTTGCTATTATAAATTACATTAAATAAAATACATTTATTTTGTATATGCTGGCTTGATAGCTGGCTATTGGTTGAACTCATGTTAGAAAAAAGAGTCAAACAAAAAATTTAAATTGGAACTCCAATATATATATATATATATATATATATATATATATATATATATATATATATATATATATATATATATATATATATATATATATATATATATATATATATATATATATATATATATATATATATATATATATATATATATATATATATATATATATATATATATATACTAGCTGGCCCGTCGAACTTCGTCTCGCCTGAAATTATTTTTTTAAATTTGTGTTTTCGGACAGCAGAGTTGTCAAACGTAAATATTTCTTTCCATTATTTTACTGATTACTTAGCTTACAATAAACGAATTACGACAAATTCATATCCAACATCATGAATTATTGTGGATATGTTCAATGGTTTTGTTACGCAAAAACTAAACAAATGCACCAATTGCCATCTCATCCTTCGAGTCAGTGTATTGAACAGAGATTGTATATCTCTCTCAAACTAAAGATTTGACATGTGGGTTGATGGATTTGATTGAATCATATCTGACTGGTCGAAGTATGACCGTGAAAATTGGCGACTGCGTTACTCCATCATTCATCGTGAGCTCTGGCATTCCTCAGGGAAGCCATCTAGGACTATTCATATTTCTGCTATATCTAAATGATCTAAATTTCGCATGCAATGCATGAAGCTATCATTCGCCTACGATTTCAAGCTGTTTCATCTCATCAAATATCTGAAAGACTCAAACTTCTTGCAGTCACAGTTGGATGTATTTTTTAACTGGTGCAACGTCAACAGAATGGTTATAAACGCCTTCAAATGTTTCGTTATCTCCTTCTCTCGTAAACGAACCACGATCATGTATGATTACACTATTTCGCAAGCTGTACTAAAACGGGAGACATCAAATAAGGATCTAGGAGTGTTATTGGATTCAAAACTTAATTTCATAGAACACATAGAATCTCTAAAGCTTTAAAGATGCTAGGATTCATCTTTCGCATCTCAAAAAATTTCAATAACATATACTGCCTGAAATCGTTATATTGCGCTCTAGTTCGTTCTACACTGGAGTATGCTGTTGTTGTTTGGGCACCATATTACCAAACTGATAAGCAGGGCATTGAAGCTGTCCAGCGCAAGTTCATTCGTTTTGCTTTGCGTCGCCTGCCCTGGAGAGATCCATTTAATCTTCCAAGCTACGAAAATCGTTGTAGGCTCATACACTTCGATTTGCTATCTGTCCGCCGTGATACACAAAAAGCTGTTTTCGTCGCGGACCACATCCAATGTCGAATTGATAGTGCAGATCTCCTACAACAGCTAAGTTTTGACATTCTTCGGCGTAATTTGCGGTTTAATCCCTTTCTCAGAATTCCTCGTGCTAGAACTAACTATGGCTTCAATGAACCGTTTTCGAGTATGTGCCGCGTATTCAATACTTGCTCTGATGAATTTGATTTCAATTTATCTCGTAACACCATTAAAACCCGTTATCTCCGAATCTTTTCCCGCTAGTTTTATTTACATAATTATACGATATGAATAGTTGTTAGTTAGCTTTGTAGTTTAAATAAGGGTAACTAAAGATTTCGTTATGTATCATTTGGTCAAATGTTATCTGTTGATACAAAAGATGAGAAGGTTTTATGCCGGCTGGAGAAGGAGAACCAAAATCTCAGCTCCAGCAGGCTTTTCCCTTGCTCCTAAATAAACAAATAAACAATGATGGATGAAAAAGAGATGACCAAGATAAATACTTTAAATTGACCCCACAAATTTCCAAAAGCAGCCCTCGGGGATGGTTGTTTGTCATTGAATGTTAAGACTTATTTGTACTGAAGACGTTTAAAAATTTAATAGCAAATCCTTAGGGATTATCGAAAGTAATAAACTAATTTTGAACGGTTGTCCATAATTTGCTTCACCGCTAGTGATATTATTCAGTCGTGTTTGATGAATGTTCGTAGCAGGATAATGACAGGATCAATTTTAGATTAACGTATTAGCGATAAAATGAAAAATACTTGGACATTCGAAAGTTCAAATTACCCTTTTATTAAATATTGTGTCCATTAACTTTGACATGAACGCTGGATTCGTTCAAGAATTGTATCAAAAGGTCTCTCATTCGTCGAGCCACCACATCGTTTTTCTTAGTATTCAGTCCTGAGAATCAATATTCTGTTCTAGCGAAGTGAACATGAGGAGTGATTATACCAGTATTCTTCTTATCGTTAAAGCCAATGTATAAAACAGCAGATCTCACAACTAATGGTTCTTACATGCCACGATTTCTCCTTCAGATATGATATTCACGATTCCCATATGGTAATTCGTCAAATAATCCAAAGTTCGGAAAATGAAATGATTTGACTTAAGCAGCTTACAAATGTCATGAATACCATCCGTTTTGAAGTAAACCACTCTTGAAAACTCACCCGAATCGGCTGAACAAACTTCAGCATGCTAAATGCAAGGAAAATATTTTCATCTGAACTCATTATTTCAACAGCAGAATCCTATCATTGATACGTAAAAAAATCGTTACATAATTTTATTTGTTCAACTCACGCCCACGATGGCCAACATAATTCATCTAACTACATCTACTGGTAAATGACATTAGAACTTGTGTTGCTGTTTACGGTATAGCTAAATCAGTCATTTGGCAAGTAATGATTTTGATACCCTATTAAGCACGTGTTTCCAAATGACGAATCAATCATGCATGTAAAATCTCCACCCAAATCTACTCGTTGCGCGCCAAAAGATTCTTTCAACGATCTAGTATTCCTTTCTTCGACGGCCAAACACTTATGCAACTCGTTATGCGCCAAACACCTATCAATGATCTAGCAATCATTGGCGACTTTTTCAGTGGAAAATTCCATTGTCTATACAAAATAATGTCGTTTTCGTTTTTAAATTGCACTACACTGGTGTAGCGAAAGCTGCACTGAAACCGTTCGTTTTTACCAATTGCACTACACCAGTGCTACACTTTTTCTGCACCGATACCACTGGTGTAGCACTCATCAAAAGTTTGGTGTAGCCCTGCGCAATGGAATCGTTTATTGTAGTCAATGGTTACTGTTTATGTTTTCGTCATTTTTGTTCGTTTATTCATGCCTCAGTGTAGCACTGCACCGGTGTAGTGCAAATTAAAAACGAAAACGCCATAAGTTTATTGGTTTTTCCCACTTTTCCGGTAAGTTTTCCTAATTTTTTTGATGTGCGAACCCGGTGGGGGTAAAAACTGATCAAACAAAAAAAAAGCATCTCAATCCGTCCATCCGTTCTTACGTGATGCGATTACAAAGAATGATCTCTGCATTTTTATATATATAGATATATAGATATATATATATATATATATATATATATATATATATATATATATATATATATATATATATATATATATATATATATATATATATATATATATATATATATATATATATATATATATATATATATATATATATATATATATATATAGATATATAGATATATATATATATATATATATATATATATATATATATATATATATATATATATATATATATATATATATATATATATATATATATATATATATATATATATATATATATATATATATATATATATATATATATATATATATATATATCGCAATTCTCTAATTATACAATATATACTTTTCTAGGTCAAAACTATTTGTAAAGCAATACAGCAGCATTCTAAACATGAAGCGAGAAGAAGCAGCTGATAGCTTACGTGACGCAATGAATTCTCCAGTATTGTTTTCCGGATTGGTTTCATAGTAATAATGAGCGTTCCCGAAATTTCGAAACTAAAACTAAAAGCTTACCGTGTTCACAATTTTATGTATCTTGTAAATGTGAAAGCCCATTCCACGCCAGCCCTATAATCGGCATTTATTTGCAGGTATGTGTGTATATATGTGTGAAGCTACCATCAGTTCAAGATACTATTACCAGTGGATGCAGGTAGACTTACAGTAGATCCGAGTTTGATTATCAGACAGCTTTCATATTAGTGTTGTTAAAAAGGTCAAAATGGTTAATGAGGACCCGAAGCCTTCCAGCAAAATCATCCAGCCATATAATAAAGAATTTCGCTGTACCAGCTTGAACCATCAAGCAGTTTGTTTGAAAACACAAAGCTTCTCCCACGTGACTCAGGTTGGTAATCCATTCCTTCATCCAGTCATTCACTTGTAAGATACTGGTGCACTCCCAGCTACCCTGACTCAATATTATACAACTCAATATAATATAATATAATATAATATAATATAATATAATATAATATAATATAATATAATATAATATAATATAATATAATATAATATAATATAATATAATATAATATAATATAATATAATATAATATGATATAATATAATATAATATAATATAATATAATATATCATATCATATAAAATAACTAGCACGGCCGCCGAACTTAGTCTCATCCAAAATTATTTTTGTGAAAAATTTAAATTTTCAAAGGATGATATCGCGACTTGTTGTTCTTCATTGCATTTCAAGACTTAAGTGTAAACTGAAAATGTTTAAAATTCAGTAAATCTTCGAGATTTGCGGAAGGACAAAAAATGTCCATTTTTAAACCCGAACCCGACCCGTACCCGAGTGAGCAGTAAAATTTTTTACCCATACCCGACTAAAAATAAAAAAGAATTACCCGTACCCGTTTAAAAACTAAAATAAATTACCCGTACCCGATTGAAATTAAATAAAACTACAAGGATCTGCCCCATGGGGTTGTTTGCAGCTATTGATGTGGAACAAGGCAACCAAAATTTCTAATGATCTAAAATCAAACAGTTCAATCAATCGTCACACTTTTGAATACGCAATTGCACGAAAGTCTGCTTAGATTGATCTTGATTAAGAACCAACGCCGAACATTGTTTGTATTGATTTGTATTTGTTTTATAGCGAACGAAATTACATCAATATCCCAAATGTATGCAATTACATCTTTGTACATACTTGCGATACGGATATCGATATTCAAGCTTCCCTTTGCCAAGCTTGTGTTCAAGCTTTGTATGCACGCAGTCATTTTTATAGCGTTAAGCTTCTCTACCACTACTACCATCCTGCGATTTCGGTTGAAGCGGTAAACTTTTTCTCATTATTTATCCAGTTCATCTTATATAAATTAAAATTAATCTTAAGCACTCAGAATTTACCCTAGTGTACGGGTACGGTTCGAGTTTCGGGTACAAATAGTCGTTACCCGACCATTTCTATAACGCTTACTAAAACACAAGCTCAGAAGTGGCTCTTCAGTGAGGGAATCAAAAGTACTCATTTCCGACAATTTAGACAATTGTCAAAAATATGTTATGTATTCATCGACTGGAAGTGGAGTTTATAGTTCTTATTTGTGGCTTTCTCAGTCTAATATGTAAGGCAGACGATGTATTTGTTAAATTGTCCGGCTTTTAGGCCGTTTTTGATGGCCTTTTTCATGAGAAACTAGAATTAGTGTATATTTATTCTGGTGGATATTTTGTACAATATAAAATGTATACAGATTATATGTGAACTCACTTCAGTCTTTTCGTCTTTGTAAGTGTCGTTTATAGCCAACGATAGGATGTTGAGTTAACATATATTGTGCTGGACGATAATTAGTGGATGAATTGTAAAATAATCACTTGGTTTATTAGCACTATGGTCACACACTCGAACTATACGCATTTTTTGCTCCCGGCTCATTTAACAATTTATTTATTTATTTACCATTATTGTGTCCATTGGTTACAAGATCTAAATGGACAATTAGAGCGGGAAAACCCCATTTGAGTTGAACTGTTCGTTAGTTTGCGCAAAATTTACTAATCCACTAATCTACATTGTAATGGATTACAATGTAACTTAAAGCTAATATCACAAATGTCTCTAACAAAATAATATCTTGCAAATTCAAATAACAGTAGATCGTTTCAGTTTTTTGCGAAATAACTAGATGATTCACCAAACTCGAAAAGATCCTCAACAGTGGTGAAAATTCCAATGGAAGCAGTAATCGGTTCATTGAAGCCAAAACGAGTCCTGTGAAATCTCTGCTGAAGCAGTGTTATATTCCGCAGTGTTCTATTCGGTATCCGAAAATTCACTTCAGACCCAAGTAACAATTAAAATATGTTAGATTAGAAAAAATAATATGAGATGTTCAATAGGTGTCTCATAAGAGTATTTTATGTTTGGCAGGTTGATGTTGTTTCATATGAGCATTTCAAAGCATTTAATTGTTTTACAGTATTCTATTTCATTGTATTCCCAACTTCAAAATAAGATGTTGTTCTTGATAGTAATAAGTCCTTCAACAAAACAAGTTAGATATGTACTTTTGAGTTAGATGTATCATGCATGTAATAGATAGGAATTTCAAATGATTTTAATAACTATGTTGGAACATCGAAGATCTAATTTTCTCTAAACATACCAAGTATTCAGACGATGTTCTATTAGTGATTTTAGCGTGTGTTAAACATCTTAAACTTTAAAAATATATTTTATCTGGCATCTGGCTTGCGGTAGCTCAATCAGTTTTGTCGCGAATATAGTACACAGTACATTTGGAAAAATGTTTAGTGATAATCACCTTTGGAAAAATATAAAAAGAAACGGTGCTTTTCGACTAAAAAAAAGTACGGGTGTGTAATGTCAGAGACATAACTGGATGTCGTGAATACGAATATGACACGCTTTATTTATGCTTCCGAATTCGAATTGGTAATTGATCGATTGTTTGAATTGTGCAATTTTCCCCTCTTTCATTACTAGAAATTTAAACGATGCGCCTAGACTAAATTACATATTAGGTTCATTAAACATTCTGAAACGCAATTAAATATTATGAAATAAGCAGTATAGTTCATTCAGCAAGCGAATTATAGTTGCTACCTGAGCGTTTGAGGTTTTAACCACGCCAAAGGGGCACTCTCCGTCGCTACTGGTTGATGGTTTAACTCTCGCAATGGCAGTCTTCTCGCCTTGATGGCCAGCAAGCGAATGATAGTTGCTACCTGAGCGTTTGAGGTTTCAACCACGCAAGCTGCTGATGGTTCAACTCCCACGACGTCTGCTTCCACCGAACGCACGA
Organism: Malaya genurostris; assembly: GCF_030247185.1. Taxonomy (NCBI): domain Eukaryota; kingdom Metazoa; phylum Arthropoda; class Insecta; order Diptera; family Culicidae; genus Malaya; species Malaya genurostris. The sequence goes on from NC_080572.1 coordinate 151,776,704, forward strand.
AAAGAAATGATCGATTTTCGACCACGGTTTCCCTTTTATATGCATTCAGTTGAAGATATGTGCCTGACTGCCTCAAAATTGTCGTCCTTGCGCGAAAAATCCAAGCGAAAGTAAAGAGTTTTCCGCATTATTTTCAAATTTCGAGAAAACTTAATTTTCGAGTTGTTTGTAGTTATCTCACATTGTTCAAAATAGTATCCTGAATTCCTGATCATATTTTTGATGAAATGGTGAAAGAATTATGTTGATACCATTAATACAAGTCGAGATATTCACGATTAAGTTCTGCCCATTCTTCCATATGGCTAATTTTGAAAAGGCACCCCATAGTAAAGTAAGTCGTATTCACGACAAAATGCAATGATTAAGCAGGCATTGAATAATCTAGATATTGCTAAAAACAAATCTATTTTCACTTCGGAGGTGGATGAAAACAGTGAAATACCACAAATGGAAAACTCACACATCGTATCGTGGCTGGAATTTCAATCAAGTACGATGGAGGCCATTGAAGAAGAATATGAAAACAATGATATCGATGATTCAAGCCTGAACAATACGTCATTGAAAAGTAATATCTATGATTTGCGAGAAGACTTAAAATCATGGGCTATTCAGCATCAGATTAAACACACTGCCATAAACTCATTTCTAAATATATTGAAATCAAACGTTCATGACAATGCTTTACCAAAAGATGCCAGAACTCTTGTACAAACACCCTCAAGAACAAATGTTTTAGTAAGCGAAGAAACAGGTAGTAAATATTGGCTTTATGGCTTTCAGCACGCACTAATAAATGTTCTGTCAGCGAGTGAAAAACATGTTTTAAAACAAGTTTCCTTAAACGTTAATATCGATGGACTACCAACATTCAAAACTTAAACATTATCGTTCTGGCCAATATTGGTAAACATCCATGAACTTAAATTTATTCCACCTCAAGTCGTTGGAATATTTTGTGGACAATGTTAGCAAAATATTTATTTATTTATTTATTAAACAAAATCCATCGGACTGATGTCTAAATGGACTAACAGAGTGGGAAAAAGCCCATCTGAGTTGAATAATGTATATCATTCTCAGATAGGCATAAAAACCACTATCTTTTAAAACAATCACAAAAATTACATGACAACTACACAACTACTTAAAAGCTATTACAAACAACTTATAACAAATTAAATTATCCATAGTCAGATTATTTCAGAACGCTTGATTTTTATCAACGAAGCGGCGGGAAGGCTCTCCAAACTCAAACAACTCTTCTACTGTAGTGAATGTTCTTATGCATGCAGTAATTGGCTCGTTGTATCCGAATACAGTCCTATGGAATCTGTTCTGAAGCAGGTTTGTGTTACGCAGTGATCTATTCGGTATTCGAAAATTAAGGTCATAAAGCAGTTCAGGAGCATCAATCTCTCCGTTGATCAACTTAGCAATTATCAACGCCTGTTGAATTTTTCTACGTCGCAGTAACGTGTCGATTCCTAACAATTGGCATCTGTCTGAATATGGTGGCAAGTTTACTGGATCTCTCTACGGTAAATTTCGTAATACTATACGAACAAATCGTTTCTGTACTCGTTCAATTCTAAGGCTCCACGATACTTGATACGGAGTCCAGATTACCGACGCGTTTTCGAGAATTGGGCGAACGAGTGAGCAATACAAAGCCTTAAGGCAATGCGGGTCTTTTAAATCCTTTGCAATCTTAGCGATGAAACCCAATTGACGTGTTGCTTTTGAAACGATTTGAGAACGATGAGCATCGAACGTCAGTTTAGCATCCAACTGTACACCAAGATCACACACTTGATCCTCTCTAGAGATAATTGTACCATCAATGTTATAGTCAAATATGACTGGAGATGAAATCCTATGAATTGTGATGACTTGGCACTTGGCTACACTTATCATGAGTTCGTTTTTCCTGCACCAATCGCTGAACAATGTAAGCAGACATTGTAGTCGCTGGCAATCATCTACACTACGAACAGTGAGATACAGTTTTAAATCATCTGCGTAGACTAATTTACATCCAGCTCCCAAATGCAACGCCACATCGTTGAAGAATAATACGAACAACAGGGGTCCTAAGTTACTACCTTGTGGGACACCTGATTTATTCGAAAATTCGGATGATGTGCTGTGGTCTATTTTCACGCGTAATTTCCTATCGGAAAGATATGAGTCCAACCAAGATACGAGTTGCGAAGATAATCCAAGGCGAGATAATTTGCAAAGAAGTATTTTATGATCTATTTTGTCAAAAGCAGCTTTGAGATCGGTATAGATAACATCCATTTGTGTTTTAGCTTCCATACTAGTTAAGCACTGGGATGTGAAGGCCAACAAATTCGTTGTAAAAACCATGTTGATCGAATGAGATATAATTCTTTGCGCGATCCAAAATTGCAACACTCACAATTATCTCGAATAATTTCGACGATGCCGAGAGGCTTGTTATTCCACGATAATTCGCTACATTACGTCGATCACCACTTTTATAAATTGGACAAATAAACGACTGTTTCCATATACGAGAGAACCTAGCTTGCTCAAACGATCGATTGAAAATGATGCTCAATGGTCCAGCTAAAGTTGAAATACAGCGACACAAAACAACGTATGGTATACCATCCGGACCAGGAGAAAAGGAGCGTTTAAGTTTTTTTGCTGCTTGTTCAACCAAGTATGGTGTAACGGTAAAAATATCCAAATCCAACAAATCGGTAGGTACATTTGAAGCAGCGTCATTCGCGTCGAATGTCGAGGTAGAACTACTCGAGAAAACACCGGCAAAGAAACTCGCAAATAGTTCACAAGATTCTGGAATTGAAGCAGAAACCGTATTGTCCAAAAATACGTTTGAGGGGATTGAAGAACATTTTCTCTTTGAATTTACGAATCGCCAGAAATTACGAGGGTTTCTTCGGAGGTTTGTCTGCACTTTAAGTACATACGATCTATACAATGTCGAATTCAGTGTGCGATATACATTTACAGATTGGTGAAATTTTATAGTATTTGCTAAGCATCGATTCCGCCGCAGCTTACGTTGACAGGAATTCCGCTCACGTTTCAATTGACGTAATTTTGATGTACTCCATGCTGGAGTGACAGCCGGCCTGATACGAGGAACATTACTATCAAGCCACTGATTGATTTCACTGCAAAAAATCCTTGCCATATCGTCAAAGTCCTCAGTTGAAAACAATACCGCCCAATTGATATTTCTCAAATGATCAGAGTGCGCAGTGAAATCCAATAATTTATAGGCCATACACTGTTACTGTCGCCAACCGATAATGAATAAATCGAAGAGTGAACGGTAACAATACTCGTTGGAAGATAAATAGCAAGCGGTGGGTGATGGGTGTCAACGGGGAGCAGCGGGGCTAAGCTGAGGTCGACTGTAGCTTCACAATCGGATCGACAAAACACCAGATCAAGTACGCGACCGAGATTATTACGTATGCAATTTTTTGCTCAAACCGTAAGAATTCAATTCCGTCAAGCAATGCATGGCTAGCCGATGGCAATTGTGCGTTGTACATAGCATCATAATTATTTTCAGTCCAACTTATACGAGGTTGATTGTAGTCTCCACACACAAGAACAGTCTCATCGGTACAATTATCACATAATTCTTGCACAGAGGCAATATGCTCGTTAATTACGTTGACGTCCCGACTTCGATCAGGCGGAATATAAACAGCACATATTCTCAAATGTTTTCCCTTAATCCTTGTTGAGACAGAAACTTGTTCAATATTTTGCCCACGTTGTAAGTTAATCAATTTACTAGAAAACTTTTGAGCCACCGCAATCAGAACACCGCCAAACCGAGATTTGCTGCTATTTCGGGAACAACGATCACAACGGAATACATTATAAGCCATACCGAATAGTTGAAGTGAAGTGATGCATTCGTCAAGTCCGGTTTCAGTAAAAATAACCACGTCAAATACGCAGTCAGCGGAAGTCAGGAACAGATCGTCAATTTTCGTCCTTAGTCCTCTCACGTTCTAGTAGAAAATGGATACACTGCTGTCATGATCAAGAATACGCTGCAAGGGGTAACTATTGAATGCAGGTGGTTGGACAGGATTGTTTGAATTTGAATTCACGAACTCTCTAAACATTACTCCTGAAGGCCAACTTGCTGCGTCGAGTGCTTGCTGCTTTAGTACTGGGTCAAGACCGATTTTAAACGAAATATAGTTCAAATTAGCTGCATCCACACCTTTTGGCACGAGACGAATGACATCGATCGAACCAGTCAAATTTAGGCAGCGAGCCACTATCTTCTGCACGTCATTATTGCTGATTAGTGGTTGAAATCCAGACAAGTACAGCCAAAACTTAGGAGGTGCTGAAGCAGGCATGATGAATGGAACAGAGAGATCTCCAAAATCGATATCATTTGTGCCACGGTCAAAAGCTGGGTGCACTGATAGACTGTCTTCGCCCCGACGACGTTTAGCGTTCAATGCAGGCCATACTGGCATTCTTCCGTCACGGAAGTTTTGAGTGGAAGCACTAACAATGCAATCCACTTTTTTACTAAGCACCTCAACAATACCAGATAGCTGCTGGATCTGTGTATTGATATTGTTGTTGCTAGAGTCAGAACATTCAGCTTTTTGATTTTGGTCCTCAATAAACGCACGAATATTTCTGCCGTTCATCTCGTTCTTGCATTTTGTGCAAATAAATACTGCTTTACCTTTGGCAAAAACATCCTTACAGGAACGGAGATTGAAGCCACAGCAGTTTTGGCTGATGTGGAAAGGAGTTTCACATAAGCCATAGCGCACTGGCTCCAAGTCGTTTATATTATGATGGCACTCTCCACATTGTTTTGAATTCATCTTTGTTTTGGTCAAATATTCGCAAATCAGAACTGACGAAACTCGCTTGGCAAGGCAATAAAGGACTTTAGTAGTGGTTGGTGCTAGCAGTCTTATAGCGCCAAAAACACTTGAGATCGGCCGACCAAAAAACAGCAAAAAACCAGCAAACGAACAAATTATTTATGTAAACTCCAAGAACTAGTAGCGACGAATGGGTTGCCGAAAACAACCAATACAGTTCGGTGTCGTCTTAATAAAAATAACACTTTCAAAAAACGTAAAAAAGGTTCACAAAATTTCAGCACTACGCTTCAATTTGATACTACACGGAATATAAATAAATATATTAAATATGTCTACAACACGTTTCTTCTATTTTTAGATTAGCCAAAAAATGTAAATGCATTCTTACGGCCTTTCTTTGAAGAACTAAATGTTGTGTTGCAACAAGGAATTAGAATAAGCAGTAATATTATAAAAATTTCGTTGCGGTGTTTTATATATGACACACCCGCTCGAGCCATGCTACGAGGTAATTAATAAATTAATCATACAATTTATAACTTTTGAAAAAAATTTGCTATCAGGTGTGATTGGACATAACGGATATGGATCATGTCAAAAATGCAAAACTGATGGAGAATAATCTCATGGGTTCGGAAAAATGATATTCCCACAGTTGGACGCACCCCTACGAAACGACGAGGAATTTCGAACAAAAGCAGATGAAGGACATCATAAGTTCACAAGCATTTTGGAGAATATTCAAGAATTAGATATGATTAAAGACTTTCCCATTGGTGATTCATTGCATTTGATTGACTTAGGCATCACAAAACGGTTCCTAAGTGGATAGAAAACTGGTACACTTAATAACAAGAAAGCCAAATGGTCCTCGTCGGAATCTCAGCAAGTCAGCAATTTTATGATTGGATGTAAAATGCCAAAGGAAATACTAAGACCAATTCGGGGATTATAGCACCTTTCTCGATTTCTGGTTAGATTGTAGTCCGACTTGAATCATTTTTTTGTCATGAATTTATCCATGTTGGCCATAAAATTTGTCATTTGCAGTGTAAGAGCTTTTATTGCTTTTATTTCATTCTCTATATCGTCGAGTCGATTTATTGGGGGTCAAAGGTGCACGACATCCTGGAAGGAGCGACAAATATCATATCTTACTGTTTGTATCGGCAGTTTGATTGACTTAGCTCTGGTCGTCACAAGCCCCGACCTCATGCCTACACGGTGTCAAATGATGACTGGTGACTCCTGTTTTTAGCAGTATGAGGAGTTGCGGAGTATTAGCAAGCGGTGGGACAGAGTGCAACTGTTGATAAGGAACTAACATCTTACTATAGATGTCTCGATTATCAACCCACTTTGTGACATTTGCTAATATTCTCAACGTGGGAAGTGTGCAACATGTAAACTTTTATTAAAAAAAATTATAAATTTTATATTATTAATAGTAACTATCCTATTGCCCTGAGCTTAGGATGATAAACTACAGGGCGCGTACCCTGCTTGGCGGATGGGGGTGGGAGTCAATTTACGCTTCGTGTTGACCAGGTCGGATCATACCGAGATCGATCGTTCGCTTAAAACTGTAAAACGAATTTATTATGTCATCTGTATTGATCACGGAGTTGACATGACTGATACTGCTTGAGATTGACAATGGGCCATTGGGTTGTTTCAGGCATTTCTGATGCAATTGGGATGCTTATTCACCCCGGCTCTGTGTTTCGTTCGAGTCGGATTGTTTCGATCGGGTATGAAGTTTTGCGTTCTGTAGCTCGATCGAGTTCGAGTTTTCCATACAAAGGCATCACTCGATCGAATTACAGAGTGCAGGTTTTTACATTCGTTCGACGGGGTCCGATTCGATCGAGATGCAGAATGGGGGTGATTGATATATCACATCCATCACAGCAGGTGAATTAAATTCGGAAAGTGGACTTATTGTTATCAGGAACAGAGGACGAACTTGGAAAAAAGGTCGCGACAATTTCAAAAGTCTGTAAAATTTGCAGATTTACAGACATATCTGCAGCTCTGGCATCTCTGATCAGGAATAAGAGCGGATTGACATCTTATGAACCGTTAAGGAAGTTTCAAACCTTTCCGATCCGGTTCGATATCGGTACTGATGTTATACAATTTGCATTGACGGCGAAACTGATTCGGGCAGGTGTGAAGACATCTTAAGCAATCGTGCCATACTGTGGCTTCCCTGGACGGTCTGGTGTTGAATGCGCATCCTTACCTCACATCATATAATCCAACAAACTTACTAACACCTGACTTAATTTTATCTTATTTCATTGTCATGGTGGGGGCGCAATGAAACGAGAATGTTGAAATAGGGAACTGTCATCGAAGGCCTAAGAGCAAGGAAATTTTAGGAAGAAAAACCCTGGGGCGTCTCCAGAGAATCACGAAAAGGTGGTACTCTGTGTGATAGCTTGACTTTTGGTAAGTTGAGGTAAGGTGGGAACAGAGGGGTAATTGCACTATTGTTTTTAATGTCACTTTATTATTATTACCATTATTATTATTATTATAAGTATTATTATTGTTCCGTACGCTTTATTTTCAGCCACAAACACAGTAACAGTTCGGCTGAAAAGTTCGTATCGTTTAACAGAAACACACATTTTTTTGCCAAAATTCGTTTTAATTATTCAACATAATTGCCATCAGAGGCGATACAGCGATTATAGCGATCTTCCAACTTTTCGATACCATTTTTGTAGTACGATTTGTCCTTTGCCTCAAAATAGGCCTCAGTTTCAGCGATTACCTCTTCATTGCTTCTAAAGTTTTTACTAGCGAGCATTCTCTTGAGGTCTGAGGACAGGAAAAAGTCACTGGGGGCCAAATCTGGAGAATACGGTGGATGAGGGAGCAATTCGAAGCCCAATTCGTTCAACTTCAGCATGGTTTTCATCGACTTGTGACACGGTGCATTGTCTTAATGAAACAAAACTTTTTTCTTCTTCAAATGAGGCCGTTTTTTGAAATTTCGTCCTTCAAACGCTCTAATAACGCTATATAATAGTCACTGTTGATGGTTTTTCCCTTTTCAAGGTAGTCGATGAAAATTATACCATGCGAATCCCAAAATACAGACGCCATAACCTTACCGGCCGATTGTTGAGTCTTTCCACGCTTTGGGTTCGGTTCATCGCGTGCAGTCCACTCAGCTGACTGTCGATTGGACTCCGGAGTGAAGTGATGGAGCCATGTTTCGTCCATTGTTATATATCGACGAAAAAATCGGTTTTATTTCGATATAACAGCTCCAAACACTGCTCAGAATCATCAATTCGTTGTTGTTTTTGATCGATGGTGAGCTCACGCGGCACCCATTTTGCACAAAGCTTTCTCATATCCAAATATTCGTGAATAATATGTCCAACACGTTCCTTTGATATCTTTAGGATGTCAGCTATCTCGATCAACTTCACTTTACGGTCATTGAAAATCATTTTGTGGATTTTTTTCACGTTTTCATCGGTAACAGCCTCTTTTGGACGTCCACTGCGTTCATCGTCTTCGGTGCTCATATGACCAGTACGAAATTTTGCAAACCACTTACGAATTGTTGCTTCGCCCGGTGCAGAGTCTGGATAACACTCATCAAGCCATTTTTTGGTATTGGCGGAACTTTTTTTCATCGAAAAGTAGTGTTTCATCAACACACGAAATTCCTTTTTTTCCATTTTTTTCACAATAACAAAAGTTGCTTCACTCAAAATGCAATATCTCACAAACTAATATTCAGACAGCTGTCAAATTTATACACGTATCTTTTGAAGGTTGGTACTAACTGAAAATGGTATGGATTTAATTCTAGTGGCGCCCTCTCATAGAAACGATACGAACTTTTCAGCCGATCTGTTAGTTAGTAGTAGTTAGTAAACTTCTAAATGCTATATTTCCCTATTTATCTCCACTATCCCTAACCTAATGTATCTGAAACCAGTGGGACTCAGAGCAGCGCCTGCTGGTGGAGGAAGCCGGTGTGCTATACGGTCTAGTGCATATCAACGGTCAGGCTTTAGTAGGCTCACAACCAGCTTGAAGTGAACCTCACTCAGGTCTGCCAGGTTGTGGGCTGATAAATTACAATTACAATTACAATATATCGTCGAGTCGATTTATTACTTCTGTAACATGGCAACAACGTTTATTAAAACCGTTTTCATCTTCGGTTGCGTTTTCATTTAAAGCAGCTTCACATATTAGAGGCATTACAGCTCCATTTTCAAGTTGAATGTATTCAATGTTGCTTTCACAGATAATCTAGTTACAAGTCATAACAATATTTTATTTTTATCGTATTAGTCATGACATAACTTACTTGCTGATCTGCCGACTGCGTTTGTGTGTGATGTGAAACGGAGAACGGATTTTCGGTTTCGATGGTCATCACGGAACCTAATGATGCCGCATCCGATAAGACCTGGTTTGATGGAACAGGTTAACTCGTAGGTAGCGCAACTTTAGCACTAGCAGAATCGAACAAAGCACAAGACTCCGGACTCTGGGACACATGTTCGGCCGTCATAGCCGTAAACGTTTCTCTATTTTCTTCGGTAGAAACCTGCGTCTAAAACAAAGAATTAAAAAAAATTGTTCCTTATGTCGTTTTCGCTTGATGCCAGACCTAACCCAGTTTCCACCCTCATTGCTGTCAAAGCGTTTGTTTAAAGCCAGTTTCGAACCTAGTTTCAACGTTGTTGAACTGAAAATCGAGTTAGTTTCGAAACAGGTTTTTATATCAGGTTTGCTCAAATCCCCGTTAGTAAGTACGAAACCAAAACAGTTTCGCAAAAAGTGTTCGATTTATGAAACTACCGTTGCTCCGTTTCTGTTTTCTCAAGCGAAAACTACATTATTAATTAGTGTTTATCTTACCACACTTTGTAACTCATATGTGTTAGTAATCTAAACACATGTTCGATTGGCTTTCTTAAAGGTTAAAGGAGTTAATGGCACTTTGGTAACGTAAATGAAACAATAAAAATGGAGGAGCGATTTTGTTATCATGAACAGTAATCGTCACAAGAAATGGACTCTCAAGTCTATGATAATACAATTATGTAGAGAGAAAACAATTATAAATGCTATTTTAGAAGCATGGTGCAATTTCATTGAATTGAATATAAATTCGTAGTACTGATCATATTTGAAATGTTATAAAACTCTCCTGTAGTGACTGGAACTTAAATTATGAGACATACTGTTAAATGTCGACCGTTTCATTGATTAAATGGTAATGTTGATTTGGGTTTTTAAACGTATTTTACTGCATTTAGAATTAGAATGGAAGTATACCTATTCGCTATAATCAATAATCTATTCTTTATTAAATGTTTTAGAGCATAAACAATGCATAACAAATTTAATTTATCCAAATAAGTTATTAGTTCTAATTCAAAACAAACCTTTCCAAGTAGAGCGTCAAAATTCTGAAGGTATGATAGCACGTTTCACGGTAAAATATGATTCGTATGTGCTTTTAGCTCACAAATATCACACAATATTTTTTTCTGTATTTACCTATATTTATAATCACTAAAGACTTAGAGAGTTCTCGATACTGCAATCTTTAACTAAAAACATTGCTGGAACATTATTCTTGGAAATTAAGTTCGATTTGTTTTTGCACTCAAAAACTAATTCGTTCTGATGTTTGTGATTGGATTTTAGCAATCCAAACTACTTCAGAAACATCTTCAACTTTAAAAGTGAATATCGGTCACATTCAGATAGAATCGCTTATTTCATCATTCAAAACATCCTAAATACGTGTTGAATCAAGTTTTTTCAACCAAAATAAATGTTCTTGGGAAATGTTTAAGAACTAGTAATAAACCGAGGAACTTGTTCTACATCAAACGTTAAACTGCGCTTTTTCGGTCATACAAAAGTACCAATACATGTTTTTTCAGCAAGCAAAACTTGTTTCACATCAAGTTCAACGTACAATACACAAACAAAGTATGCTACTTTGGGAGCGTAATTCAGGAGCATCAATTTCTCCATTGATCAGTTTTGTAATTAATAATGCTTGTTGGATTTGTCGGCGCCGATGAAGCGTATCGATTCCTAATAGTTGACATCTATCCTGGTATGGCGACAGATTCGCAGGATGTTGCCAAGGTAAGTTTCCAGACTCCAGACGAACGAATCGTTTTTGAACTCTTTCAATACGTATGCTCCGCGAAAGTTGATTAGGAATCCAAACTACTGAAACATTCTCTAGAAGTGTCACCCGTATAATATTATATTGTCAAGTGAACAATGCAAAACTTTCAAATAGTGAGGATCTCTGAAATCCTAAGCGATTTTACTGATAAAGCCCAACTCACGTGATGCTTTTGAGATGATCAGTGAACGTAAAACAAATGATAATTTTTCATCTAGCAGTATTTACAAATCGCAAACCTGGGTAACTCTAGTCAAAACTGAGCCATTGATGTGATAGTCGAATTTAACATGCCTCAGAGTACGGTGAAACGTGATCACCTGACATTTTGCGACGTTGATAATAAGTTTGTTTCGACTACACCAATCCACAGTGGTTTGAATCGACAAAAACGTGAACTTAATTCACTAGCTGCTAAACCGTTGATCCGATATACATAGGTCCTTTGGAGAACTCATTCACAAAAATATACCTCGTAATTTGATCACAATAAAATTTTGAAGTAATTTGATCACAATAAAATTTCGACAATTTTTTTCCCTTAAGAGATAGAAAAACGATGTCTTTGACAAAATTTTAGAACTTCCAACGAGAAAAAACTTCGCCGAAAAAACTATAGGTCTAACGTAAAAAGTTTCGGATATATGAAGCATTTTCGTTTGAAACCACTAAAAATCAATTTTTATGCATAACTTTTTTCGCAATTATTTTCAGTGTCTACTATGTTCGAGACAATTACTAAAAACGTAAAATTATATATTTTTGTTGAAGACAGTGCACGGTTTGGCGTTTTCCTTAAAAAGTTATTTAACATTCAAACTTTTGTATACACTAACTTTAACTACTAATAGGAAGCAGGGTCGCAGACCAAAAGGCACGTACATATACTTTTTGGAAAGCTTAAATCAAGCAATATAAAGTTACGAAGTGCGTAACGTGGCCAATTACTAAAAACGTAAAATTATATATTTTTGTTGAAGACAGTGCACGGTTTGGCGTTTTCCTTAAAAAGTTATTTAACATTCAAACTTTTGTATACACTAACTTTAACTACTAATAGGAAACAGGGTCGTAGACCAAAAGGCACGTACATATACTTTTTGGAAAGCTTAAATCAAGCAATATAAAGTTACGAAGTGCGTAACGTAGCCCTTTTTAATTGTGTAAATAAGACAACGAAATACCTTATGATCAATAAAGAACTGGAATTTTCATTTTAAAATTCCCGCGCTTGTCCAATCGGCAAACTTTTATTCTCTCAACATTTGGCAACACTTTTATACACATTCTGTCAAATTTTGACGCATATCGTACGATTAGTTTTTGTTTGGTGTCTATACAAAGAAGTTGAAAAATTTTCGTGTGGCGATTTCTATAATGGATGAAAATTTAGATTAACGTGCGTGCATCAAATTTTGTGTTGCAAATGGATTTAAGTATTCCGAAACGTTGAAAATGTTAGAAAAGGCCTTTGGTGAATCGTGTCTAGGAAAAAAAGTACAGGTGTGTAATGTCAGAGACATAACTGGATGTTGTGAATACGAATACAACTGACACTCTAACTTTGTACTTTAGAATATAAATTAGTTGATCGATAGTGTGAACTGTGCAAGTTTTGCCCTTTTACACTACTAGAATTTGAAACGATACACCTAAACTACAGTACAGATTAGTTACATTAAACATTCTGACACACAAATATTACGAAATAACCAGTATAGTACCTTATGATAAAATAATGGTGGTATTGAAAAGAACCTTTTATGAAGGCGTTCGTGATGGAGAGTGACGAGTTTAGTTCAAATTCCGATGGATACCATTGACTTCCAATGGATTACACTGACTTCCGTCTTCTATTTCCAGGATGACCTGTTGTCCGTGAATGCGAAACTGATATGTGTTCTGTTGGAGTCTCCTGCTTTTTCCGCTTGCGGTAACAAGCTTTGTATTTCGCTTGGAGATTCCTCGATCGCACCATAATCAACACGATGACAACGACAGCCAAAGAATAGCTTCTGAGTCGGTGCTATGCATTTTATATAGCAAATCAGCAGAAAGTTTACTACAAACTACAGCTGGTTGAAAAATGGGCTATATACAGTATAGTGAAGTAAAATTTCGTATAATTCTTTGGGTATAAAATTATGGTTCTAAATGGCACCTTAGAGAATTTTGATGTAGATTATTTCATTTCGGATTTCAATATTTTAGTAAAAGATACTATCAAAATGCTGTACGGGATTAATTTCTGAATTGTATAATTTTCTAAGATATTAAACACTGATTAGATATAATCAATCAAATTATCTTAGATTTGCACTACACTGATAATTTTAATTTTCGATTTACAAAGAAGCAATCTTTATAGTTCTTTAGGTAACATTTAGAGTCATTAGAAGGGTTGATTTTGCATAATGTTCCACATTGTTGTCCATTTTCCGTTGTATTTTGCTCCAATGCAAACGACCACCAACAGGATGATGTAATCGATCTTCTTCGAAGGGAAACTGGCTCTGCGACCTGAGCGTTTGAGGTTTGATACCACGCTAAAGGGCTGCTCTTATTATTGACGACTGCTCCACCTGACGACCGAAGTCCAAATGAAAGCATTGACGACTGCTCCACCTGACGATTGAAGTCCAAATGAAAGCACGACCTAAGCGTTTGAGGCTTTATACCACGCAAAAGGTCTGCTTTCATTGCCAACTGCTCCACCTAACGACTGAAGTCCAAATGAGAGTTGCGACCTGAGCGTTTGAGGTTTTTTACCACGCAGAAGGTGCACTCTCCGAAGCTGCTGGTTGATTGAATCATTCCCACGACGTTCGCTTCCATCCAACGCACAAGAATGAATGATCGATTTTCGACCACGGTTCCCCTTTTATACGCAGTCAGTTGAAGATATGTGCCTGACTACCTCAAAATCGTGGTCCTTGCGCGAAAAACACAAGCGAAAGTAAAGAGTTTTCCACGTTGTTTTCAAATTTTGAGAAAACTTAATTTTTGAGTTGTTTGTGGTTATCGCACACTGTTCAAAATTTTATTCTAAATTCCTGATCATATTTTTGATGAAATAGTGAAAGAATTATGTTGCTGCCATTTATACAAGTCGAAATATTCACGATTAAGTTCTGCCCATTCTTCCATAAGGATAATTTTGAAAAGGCACCCCATAGTAAAGTAAGTCGTATTCACGACAACACAAACATACGAGTGGTATAAACTCTTCAAAGGTGGTCGTACAAGCTTGGATCATGATGAGATCCCTGGCCGCCCAACAACATCTGAAGAAAACATTGAATCGGCGAAGCAAATCGTGTTGCAAAATCGTTCTGTACCGATTAGAGAGATTGCTGTGTTGTTGGGCATCTCTTATGGATCAGCCGAACACATTTTAACTGATGTTTTGCGTTTGAAACGCTTCGCTTCTGGGCTGGTGCCAAAAAAGCTGAATTTCATTCAAAAACAGCGTCGTGTTGATGTGACCAAAGAGATGATTTCCAACGCAGATAGTGACCCCACATTCATCGAATGTATCATAACAGGTGATGAGGTGTGGATCTATGAATGTGACGTCGAAACCGCACAACAATCGACCGAATGGCGCTTCGAAGGCGAGCCTTTGTTCTAAATTTTCATCCATTCTAAAAATCGCCACACGAAAATTTTTCAACTTCTTTGTATAGACGCCAAACAAAAACTAATCGTACGATATGCGTCAAAATTTGACAGAATATGTATAAAAGTGTTTACCGATTGGACAAGCGCGGGAATTTTAAAATGAAAATTCCGGTTCTTTTTTTATCATAAGGTATAGAATGCTTTTTTGATCATTTTCTTAGGAAAAACGTACAATAATAAAATTTAATTTCAAACAATCTTCATATCACGCGTGTTTTGTGATATCGACCGATAAGTTACCTTTGGGCAACAACTTTTGTAAGAAATTGCAGTCGAGGTATAAAAAATAGAACATTAGTTTTAACACCAGACGAAAGTGAAAACTTTTCACTATAGCTTACTATTATGACTTACTCTCAGCGAGTACCGAATCTTTCGGAATTCCTCTTCAAAGTAAATGTTGATAGGTGTCTTATTGACCGTTATCACAAAAAGATCGCGAGATATTACCGACTTCAGTAGAAAATGTAATAGAATTGCAGTATGGCAACAGATTAGTTACAATTATAACCCAACCCAACAAAATCGTTTTTCTTGGTTATTATTCTTTCTTCTAAGTCTGTCCACGTTTTTATACTCAAGTTCAGGCATTTCTCTTTTAGAAAATGTCTAGACTCATAATTTATATAATTTGATTTGATACTTTACCGTGTACGTCTGTATGTAACGTTGAACCACTCACGCATTTTATTGTAATACAGGGTGATTTTTTAAGAGCTTGAGAACTTTTTTAAACAATAAAACGCATAAAATTTGCAAAATCTCATCGGTTCTTTATTTTAAACGTTAGATTGGTACATGACATTTACTTTTTGAAGATAATTTCATTTAAATGTTGACCGCGGCTGCGTCTTAGGTGGTCCATTCGGAAAGTCCAATTTTGGGCAACTTTTTCGAGCATTTCGGCCAGAATAGCCCGAATTTCTTCGGAAATGTTGTCTTCCAAAGCTGGAATAGTTACTGGCTTATTTCTGTAGACTTTAGACTTGACGTAGCCCCACAAAAAATAGTCTAAAGGCGTCAAATCGCATGATCTTGGTGGCCAACTTACCGGTCCATTTCTTGAGATGAATTGTTCTCCGAAGTTTTCCCTCAAAATGGCCATAGAATCGCGAGCTGTGTGGCATGTAGCGCCATCTTGTTGAAACCACATGTCAACCAAGTTCAGTTCTTCCATTTTTGGCAACAAAAAGTTTGTTAGCATCGAACGATAGCGATCGCCATTCACTGTAACGTTGCGTCCAACAGCATCTTTGAAAAAATACGGTCCAATGATTCCACCAGCGTACAAACCACACCAAACAGTGCATTTTTCGGGATGCATGGGCAGTTCTTGAACGGCTTCTGTTTGCTCTTCACTCCAAATGCGGCAATTTTGCTTATTTACGTAGCCATTCAACCAGAATCCAGACCTCATCGCTGAACAAAATTTGTCGATAAAAAAGCGGACTTTCCGAATGGACCACCTAAGACGCAGCCGCGGTCAACATTTAAATGAAATTATCTTCAAAAAGTAAATGTCATGTACCAATCTAACGTTTAAAATAAAGAACCGATGAGATTTTGCAAATTTTATGCGTTTTATTGTTTAAAAAAGTTCTCAAGCTCTTAAAAAATCACCCTGTATTATCATCGACCAAAAGCTTCAGCATTTGTATTATTACCCAACTCTTTTGTGTTCTTAAAAATAATATGCAGCGTTGCTCTCACCAACACTAACAGTGCATATTTGGAGTAGGAAATTTAATATAAAGTTACTTCACTGTGCTTCATCATTCAATATACTTTAAAAGTATAAGTATAAGCGTCGATATAAATAAACGATCATATTCATTGAAATTAATGTATTCCAATTTAGTTTTACATCGAGGACGATTTTGAATCGAATTTTTTATTCAACTGATGTCCATTTCTGTGACCTGTTATTCTTTGGTCACAATGTTGTTCCTTTGGTCACTGAGTCCAGCTTGTATATATATATATATATATATATATATATATATATATATATATATATATATATATATATATATATATATATATATATATATATATATATATATATATATATATATATATATATATATATATATATATATATATATATATATATATATATATATATATATATATATATATATATATATATATATATATATCAAATTTTGTAATATTTTTGTTAATATTGATTGTCAGTAAATGTCTCAGTAGAATTTAAATGTCATTCGCGTTTCTACTCCGTGTTTACACGTTTGAGTCACGTTTAAGTTCTGCTTAATAGCCTAGGTTGGTGTCAAAAGTAGGGTTTTGTTCAATTATTTATTCTATTTATTTATTTATCTATATATTTATTTATTCATTTACATTTATTTACTACAGGGTCCGGCACTCGAAGTGTAACCAATTAAAAAGGCCATAAATTCAGTTTGGAAAATTACTTTTACTTCATTCAAAGTACAAAATGTGTAAAAATAATACAAAATTCAGAATCAATTCACTTTTGCTCGATATGACCACCTTTTGCCTTGACTTGATGACTTGAGAGAGCGAAGGAGTTGCTGAATTTTGTATTATTTTTACACATTTTGTACTTTGAATTAAGTAAAAGTAATTTTCCAAACTGAATTTATGGCCTTTTTAATTGGTTACACTTCGAGTGCCGGACCCTGTACATATTCATTATTAAATTATATATTATATTCAAAAGTATTTATTTATTTATTTATATTCATCAATTTATGTATGTATCTTTGTTATTGTTCAATTCATATATCAAATCATATCACATATTAAATAATATTTAGAAAAAGGAAACAAGTATAGTAGGTACAAATATTAATCAAGACACCAACCAGAAAACGATAATACATTGTAACCGTCATCTGTCTACACACTGTCATCGTCGTCATCATCGTCATCATCGCAGCATAAAATGCGGGGTGGCATGCTTTGAAGGCGGCGGTGGGATTGGGATGGAAAATGGACAGCAAGCCGATAAAACCGCGGGAAAACCCTTAAGTGGGAGCTAGTATTTTGTTGACCCGGTAGAGTGAAGGTTGCAGCAGCGTGTCACCCACCAAAAGTGACAATCCGTTTCGTTCCGTTATTTGAATTCTGGTATAAGTGGATCCAAAGGGATCAGTATTTAGTACCGAGGTATCCCACGAACGTTTGATTCGGGACAAGTGCACTAGACCGGTTAAGTTCGTTTGCTGTTAGCCCGGCGTGTGTGCCTTTTCGGTGAAACGAAGAAAATAGTACGTGCAGTACCACTATCTGGGTATTACCCTCGGAACGAAGGCCTCCGCTACAGACAGGCCGAGTTGCAGCTTAATCTGAAGACGAGTTGCTGTCCCACCGCCCCGAAGCCAGTGCCGTTCCGCCCGTCGTCGCCCGCCGAGATCATCAAGTCGACCAACGATCATCACGGCCGCAACGGAGACCTGAGCTAAGACGTTCACCAAATAAACTTGCGCAAGTAAAAATTAGTGAATAGATACAATATAGTGTTTAAAAAAAGTTAAAATTATACGGTCTTTCTTTTTATGCAAGCTGTGTCGTCCATTTTGTTTATTTTGTTACTTGTTTCCGCCGAAACGATTTACTCAGTGGCCACAGGTTGGGAAGAAAGTCCGCCCAATAAAATAGTTAAGTAAAATTTCTCCGGTGACCAAGAATGTAAACGACCCTGAACTGGTGGTCCGGTACTGAAAAGCAGCCACCAGAAGTGATACAAAACGAAACGTAACATTTCATAGTACCATTTATTTATAAATCGTGAGAATTTCATTATTTTTTCAGTGTATGGTAGAATGACATGATTCGTAGAATGACATGATTTTACAAAAAGGATTCAGCCACTCAGGCAACACTTACACATTTCAACACATAAAAATTAATCTCATAAGCATTAAATTTAAACGATTTTATTAGGTGTACTGGTAATGGTGTAAGATATCATCCTTGAAATGAATTGGATTGGAATTAAAAAAACGGATAAGGAATATTCTATTGAAAGAATAAGTAAAACTTGTCGAAATTTAATATGCTTCGTTAGTTCGATCAATTGCATACAAGAATGCATCATGAAATTATATTCAATCATTACACCATTGCACCAAAGCTACACTAACGACCGATTCCAATTTTTGGACATTTCCTACAAAGCTCTTTTTAATAAACAAAAAATAGTCGTTTTAGTAAATGTTTTTGCTAAGAAAATGGTCAAAAAAGCACTCGATATTTCGATGTCTTATTTACACAATTTAAAAGGGCCACGTTACGCACTTCGTAGGTTTATATTACTTGATTTAAGCTTTCCAAAAAGTATATGTTTGTGCATTTTGGTCTGCGAGCCTGCTTCCTATTAGTAGTTAAAGTTAGTGTATATAAAAGTTTAAATGTTAAATAACTTTTTAGGGAAAAGGCCAAACCGTGCACAGTCTTCAACAAAAATGTGTAATTTTACGTTTTTAGTAATTGTTTCAAACATAGTAGACACTGAAAATAATTGCGAAAAAAGTTATGTACAAATAATTGATTTTAAGTGGTTTTAAACGAAAATGCTTCATATATCCGAAACTTTATGCGTTAAACCTATAGCTTCTTCGGCAAAGTGTTTTCTCGTTGGAAGTTCTAAAACTTTTTCGAAGACATTGTTTTTCTATCTCTTAAGGGAACAAAGTTATTGAAATGAACTTTTATCGTAGTTGGCTTTGCACATTTTTTATTGTAATCAAATTACGAGGTATATTTTTGTGAATGAGTTCTCCAAAGGAACTATGTATATCGGATCAACGGTTTAGCAGCTAGAGAATTAAGTTCACGTTTTTGTCGATTCAAACCACTGTGCAATCTACGAACGATTCAAGTGCATTTTGCAACCGCCAACAATCTTCCACAGTGCGAATAACGAGGTACAATCAAATACAAATAATACTACCCCAGTCCCATTCAAACGTATCACCATTGTTTGGTTCACCAAACGAACAATTTTGCTTAGCCCATACTTCTGTTTCATAGTGACAGTTATGTACTGTTGAAAAATAACTTTTCTGGCAACGATTCAAATTAGTTGCTACGGCGAACAACAAGCATGTTTATGTTTACCGTTGCTGTAAAAAAATTCAACTGCTGCTCGCTTCATCATGATCTTGGTAAGTAATTTAAATGTGAGATTATCGACATGAAAGATAATTTAGCTCCCGATATATTGATCCGTAAGGGTCCGCCCACTCGGGCTACAAACGAATTCACCAGAAGGCCAACGCCATCACTACGTCCCTCTCGATAGAAAAACTGCTCGAACATCAAAAGCAGCAGGAGCTATTGGAGAAATTCCTTGTGGCTCCCAGTACTACAGCGACTATAACCACGACGAATACAACACCGAGGTAAGCGAAAATTGCTGTAACAAATCTCTTTGACTAATGTTTAGTTTATAGTTTAGTATAAACTTTATATGTATTATTCTAGACCAACGGAATCTGGTCTGTGTCACTCGGAGAGCGATTTAGCTGATACGATCCGTATTGTAGACGAAGTCAATTGCGTGCCGGAAATGTTGGAACATAACACCTCTAAATAAAAGCAGCTTGCCAAGAAAGTGGAAGCCCAGCTAAACAAGGTCTACAGTGACGCACAGAATCTTAGTAGAATGTAGTACACAAAGGTGCGAAACGACAGTTTCAGCAAAGGTAGTGTACTAGTGAATTACTTAGTTGAGTTGGCCGATCTGACGCCAGACATCAACACGTTAGAGATCAAGACATTGTTCCACGAAACGTTGATTACAGTACTTGTAATGATAATAGTGAAACCTAGCACGGAATTGGACGAAGAGCCTGAGGAAGTTCTTAAAAAATCAATGGAGAATTTTCAATCAATGAATAAATATTCACTTTAATTTTCGAATTTGTTTTCAGATGACACTACACAATTTCTTCAAATATTTCACCGTCGCACGCTCGTTTTTTAAGGCTATTTTTTCGAAAAACCTACAAAAAATAATTGTATTTTATATCTTTTGTGAACATATTTAAACAATATTTAAAATCTCTGGAGTCGCAGAATATTTTCGGAGATACACCGATCAACAGAAAAAAAGATTGCCAACTGGATCCTGTTTGATTTAGTAAAACTAAGAAGAAAATTTGATTAGTATCGTAGACATGAAATATGTTTTTATAAATAATTACAGTTAATTTTCAATGATAAGAACATCGGGTGTAAAATCAGGCACTCATGTTGAAACGGAAAGTAAACAGTAACCACAACAAGAACAAATCGTATTCATGGTTATGTTGTATTCCGATTTCCAGTGATTCCAATTTCATCGATATTTCATCAAAGTACATTGTCACTCTGACAATGTACCTTTGACAGTGTACCGCATCGTACAAAACGTGTCCACGAAAATTCATCAGAGTATTCCGTATTATAATTTGTATTTGGTACAATTTCAGGTCGTTTACATATGCCAATTTACTACCTTGGGGAACTCGTGAGTTGTAAATTACTGCCTTGGGGAACTCGTGAGCTGTTAGAGAAAAGTAATGATGAACTGTTTTGCTCAATTTTATTCGTGAAACTCTCGCGGAGCTCAACCACAAGGTGGGCGAAAAATCCGAGACGAGTTAATTTGCTGAGAAGTATTTTGTGGTCAATTTTGTCGAAAGCAGCTTTTAGATCCCTGTAAACGACATCCATCTGAGTTTTAGCTTCCATACTAGCAATATACTTTGAAGTAAATGTTAGAAGATTTGTTGCAACTGATCTTCCTGGTATAAATCCATGTTGATCGAATGATATATAATTCCTTGCTCGACATTATATAGCACTACTCACAATAATCTCGGAAAGTTTCGATGAAGCGGTAAGACTAGTTATGCCACGATAGTTTACAGCATTACGACAATCGCTATCTTTAAATGTAGGATTGTTTCCATATCCGCGGGAATTTAGCTTGCTCAAATGATCGAGTGAAAATAACACTTAGTGGTCCAGCCAAAGCATCAATACAGCGATGTAAAATAACAGCAGGTAAGCCATCGGGCCCAGGAGAAAATGAATTTTTTTTGCAGCGCATTGAACCATTCCCGGGGTAACGATGAAAGTGTTCAAGTATATCATGTCAACTGGAATATCCGAAACAGCCGCTTGCGTATCACTACTTGAAGTGAAACTGCTCGAAAAAACACTAGCGACTTGCTTGACTCACACGATTTCGAAACAGGCACAACCGTCTCATCGCCAAGAAATACGTTCGAAGGTACAGATGAACTTTTCCTTTTCGAGTTAACAAACGTCAAACGTTTTAATTGACGTAATTGCCAAGTGCTCTAAGCTCATTCGTAACCGAATGTTCGAAGTAAACACACGCGTTTTTTTACAATCGACATCGGCAAGACGAAGGTGTCTATCAGAGCAGAGGCTGTAGTATAGGCATTGAATTGAAGTGGTGAAAAGTAGCATCCCGCAGATGAGTTCTGTCTGTGCACCGCACAGTGGTTTGAATCGACAAAACCTGTTTAATTCCACCTAGTGGTGTAATGATGCCTTTCTCATATCAATCATACTATCATATATAATACTGAAAAAAAAATTTTCTTCGATTCCTAAAAGAATAACCGAAATCGGTTTGTTTGACCGTCTACTGATAAGAACTATCAAATTGAAAAAGATTTGAGGTCGATATAGAAATTTTTTTAAGGTTTTTCTACATTTTCAGTGATGGTATACAGTTTTTAACCCACTTTACCCTATATTTCCGGAACCAGAAGTCGGATCCGCATGAAATTCAGGAATTACGCATGGGACCACAGGACCTTTCATTTGAATCTAAGTTTGTGGAAATCGGTCGCGCCATCTATGAGAAAAGTTAGAACACATATTTTCTTTTTTTTGTGCACATTTTACCTCATAACTACCGTACCTGAAGTCGGATCCAAATAAAATTCAGGATTTTTCTATGGGGACTCAAGACCTTTCATTTGAATCTAAGTTTGTAAAAATCGGTTCAGCCATCTCTGAGAAAAGTCAGTGCACTTATTTTCACAATTTTTTGCACATTTTACCTCATAATTCCGGAACCGGAAGTAGGATCTAAATAATATTCAGGAATTTTGTATGGGACCACAAGACCTTTCATTTGAATCTAAGTTTGTGAAAATTGGTTCAGCCATCTCCGAGAAAAGTTAGTGCAAAAAAACGTTACATACACACATACGCGCACACACACACATACATTTTGCGTACTCGACGAACTGAGTCGAATGGTATATGACACTCGGCCCTCCGGGCTTCGGTTAAAAGTCGGTTTTCACAGTGATTGCATGACCTTTCTATATGAGAAAGGCAAAACGTGAACTTGATTCTCTACCTGCTAAGCCGTTGATCCGATATACATAGTTCCTTTGGAGAACTACTATGTTCGAGACAATTAATAAAAACGTAAAATTACACATTTTTGTTGAAGACTGTGTACGGTTTGACCTTCTCCCTTAAAAGTTATTTAACATTTGAACTAACTTTAACTACTAATAGGAAGCAGGGTCGCAGACCAAAAGGCACATGTATATACTTTTTTGAAAGCTTAAATCAAGGTATAAAGTCACGAAGTGCGTAACGTTGCCCTCTTGAATTGTGTAAATAAGACAACGAAATATAGAATGCTTTTTTGAGCATTTTCTTAGGAAAAACGTACATTAATAAAATTGTTTATCTTCATATCACGCGTTTTTTTGTGATATCGACCGATAAGTTCACTTTAGGCAACAACTTTTTCAAGAAATTGCAGTCGTGGTATGAAAATTGACATTAGTTTTAACACCAGACGAAAGAGAAAACTTTTCACTATAGCTTACTATTATGAATTACTCTCAGCGAGTACCGAGTCTTTCGGAATTTCTCTTCAAAGTGAATGTTGATTGGTGTCTTATTGACCGTTATCACAAAAAATCGCGAGATATTACCGACTTCAGTAGAAAATGTAATAGTATTGCAGTAAGGCAACAGATTAGTTACAAATTCCTTAAAACCAAACAAACTTGTTTTTGTTGGTTATTATTCTTTATCCCTAGTCTGTGCACGTTTTTATACTAAAGTTCAGGCATTTCTCTTTAAAAAAAGTCTAGACTCATAATATACATAATTTGATTTGATACTTTACCGTGTACGCCTGTATATAACGTTGAACCACTCACGCATTCTATTGTAATATTATCATCGACCAAATGCTCCAGGATTTGTATTATCAACCAACTCTTTTGTGTTCCTAAAAATAATATGCAGCGCTGCTCTCACCAACACCAACAGTGCATATTTGGAGCAAGCAATTTAATATAAAGTTACTTCACTGTGCTTCAGTTTTCAATATACTTTAAAAGTGAAACAAAGCGTCAATATGAATAAACGGTCATATTCATTGAAATTAATGTATTCCAATTTAGTTTTACATCGAGGATGGTTTTGAATCGAATTTTTTATTCAACTGATGTCCATTTCATAGTACTATTTATTCAGAAATCGTGTGAATTTCATTATTTTTTCATTGTATGGCTTAATTCATGAGAACGTATTTTGTAGAATTGCATGATTTTACAAAAAGTATTCAGCCTTTCAAGCATTTTAACAGATAAAAATTAATCTCAGAAGACTTAAAGGGTGTAGGTTTTCATATAAAAACTGCCCCCTAACAGAAATGAAATTGATATAAGTTGTTTGAAAGAGTATGTATTGGAGATGGTTTTTCCAAAATTTTAACCCTTTAACTGCCATATTTGTGGAGTTAGGGTGGTTCTTCTGATTTTCATTATATTTAAGTTTTTCAAAAACCTCTTCAGCAAAAAAAAAATTAAAAAAACAGGAGTCTTCACATTTAAATATCTCGGGGTCTGGTTCGATTCCAAAGGTACCTGGGGATGTCACATTAGGTATCTGAAACGAAAATGCCTACAGAGAATCAATTTCCTTCGTACAATAACCGGAACTTGGTGGGGCTCTCACCCAGGAGACCTGATAAGGTTGTAAAAAACGACGATATTGTCAGTAATGGAATATGGATATTTCTGTTTTCGCTCCGCTGCGAATATTCATTTCATTAAACTGGAAAGAATTCAGTATCGTTGTTCGCGTATTGCCTTGGGTTGCATGCAATCAACTCATACGATGAGTCTTGAAGTGCTGGCGGGCGTCTTACCGTAGAAAAACAGATTCTAGGATCTCTCATATCGACTGCTTATCCGATGCGACATTTTGAATCCGATGGTGATAGAAAACTTTGAAAAGCTTGTCGAGCTTAATTTACAGACCCGTTTTATGTCCTTGTATTTTGACTACATGGCATAAATTCTTCTTCGTTTGTTCCCAATCGTGTTCATTTTGTGGATACTACTAATTCTACTGTGTTTTTCGACACATCCATGAAAGAAAAAAATCGTGGAATCCCGGATCCTGTACGCCCTCAAGAGATCCCAAAAATTTTTAATAATAAATTTAAAGAAGTCGGCTGTAATAAAATGTTTTACACTGACGGATCATATCTAGACTGGTCCACTGGCTTCGGTATATTCAATGTAAATTTCACCGCTTCCTATAAACTCAGTGATCCAGCTTCAGTTTACGTCGCAGAACTAGTTGCAATTCAGTATACCCTTGAGATCTCTGACACTCTGCCCACAGATCACTACTTCATTGTATCGGACAGTCTCAGTTCCATTGAGGCTCACCGTTCAGTGAAGCCTGGAAAGCACTTACCGTATTTCCTGGGGAAAATACGGGAACAATTGAGTGTTTTATCTGCAAAATCATACCAGATTACCTTGGCTTGGGTCCCCTCACATTGTTCCATACGGGGCAATGAGAAGGCGGACTTGTTAGCCAAGGTGGGCGCACTAGAAGGTGATATCTATGAAAGACCAATCTGCTTCAATGAATTTTTCAGTTGCTGTCGTTAGAAAACTAGCCATGGAATAGTGGAACTCTGCGACGATGGTTACACTCAATAATCCCACAGGTATCGACGAAAGCTTGGTTCCGGGGGTTAGACGTGAGCCGAGACTTTATTCGTGTAATGTCAAGGCTCATGTCTAATCATTATGTGTTCACCGCGCATCTCCGTCGTGTGGGGCTCGCTGAGAGTGGTGTCTGCGTTTGCGGTGAGGGTTATCATGACATCGAGCATGTTGTTTGGACATGTGTCGAGTATTGTGATGCCAGGTCCCAACTCATAGGTTCCCTTCGGGCCCGAGGTATACCACCCTTCGTACCAGTCCGCGACGTCTTGGCAACTCGAAATCTTTCTTATATGACTTTCATCTACAATTTCTTAAAATCTATCAATGCTCAAATTTAGTGCTCTCCCTATATCTTTCTCGTCTACAGCTCTACCGCACTCTCCTTTACGTTACTGGAAGTATGGCCTATGTAAACGATGCTTCGGAGCACGCACCTGCCTTGAACTGACTGAGTTGCTGGAAGCTACATAAAAACGTCACACCAACAAAGCATCCCAATACAGAATAATCTCTTCTGTAACCTGAGACCGTTGGAACTAGACCCGTTTCAAAATTTAGCGAATGATTTTTTTGCGCCACTCCCTAAGGAGACCAAACGCCTGGTTTGTTTGCCCAGCTAATTGAGACCCTTCCTATGGGCGGGTATTGACTGTTTCTGAGTTCCGGTCGAGACGGTCCAACGGATTTCTGGTTTGTGTTCACCACGTTCTACGCGGTAATTATCTGGTGTCGGGAATGATCGAAGCGATGGTTACTGCTCCCTGCCTAGCGCGTGGTTGACTTTTGACGATCAGCGCTCTTCCGGTCGGTTCACCGTGAACTTTGTAGCTAGATGGTGGAGTAGAAGGTGGTCGTTGATACTGGTTAATCGATGTGACGGGAATTTTGCAGCACGAAGAACCTGCACAAAGTCACGCACCCAACAACATGCTGGTTTTAGAAAACGCACTACACCGTCCGCAAATTTGCACCTTACCTTTAATCGATAATACCAACACTAACTATGCTCCAATAAACTCGGAGCCACTAACTTGCCTTATAGCTTGGCACTGGGGAAGGAAAACTATTTTATGGTGAACTGATAAAGGGAAACTCAAGATATTTTAGATTACCTACAACTACACATCGAGGCGCGGAACAAATTTAAACCACTCCTGCCTCTTTCACGATCAAGAACAAAGTGGATGATCAGATCTTTGGAGTCCTTAGATTAAGCGTGAGTCCGGAACTACGTAATTAATTACGAAGTTTTCCGAATCTCCTGCACACGATTTCAATCTCCCCCGAATGCTCCCAGGGCATTGATCTCCTAACAAAAAAGTTTGAGTCAGTCCGAACGATCCCTTTTAAACCCCAGAGAAAGACATATTCTTCTCCGTATATCGCATTATCAAGTTTATAAACTAAGAAAAAGAAACCTACTTCAAATAGGGGGGTTACGCCCGCGTCGCGACCACCCGTCGAACGTAACTCAGTTCCAACCAGTCAACCAGGTCCGGCGTGAGAGTGCGTACTACAATATTCATTGGTACTCGGCGCTCTCGAGAGAATTTATTTAGAATTGTATGCGATACTGAGAGTTGGCCATCAACGCGAGGGGCCATACAATACTTAATTTATTCGGTAATGCTACATCATTCCCAACTCAGTCTTCGAAAATTTGATTGGTTGAAAACCATTCAAATTTTCGAAGGTATTCTGTATTTGCATACGTGCATCACCCGCTTACTTGGGTCATATGTGGTCATTGTCAATATTTTGACTCATCCTCTATTTGCAGATTATTATCTGTTACTGACCATCATCGTTTTTCAACTCCGGTCTCCAGCAGTAATCCAGTAAAAATACAGCGATGCAAACACACCAACCCGATCTACATACTCTGAACACGGTCGTCTTTACTTGACACTTTCGGCAAACTTTGGCTTGTGGTATTTGGCACTCCCAATCAGTCTTACAGCAACAACAAAAAAACGGACGCATTTCTGCATATCTCAGTGTAAGAACTGAGAAGCTGAAAATACACTCCCAAATCCGAAAAAAACTCACTTATAAATAACCCATATACTTCGTTGATCTAACCTCGGAATAATATCCAAGAAAACCGATTCAACTTAACATACTAACAGTGTTTCAACTATAGTTCACCCTCTGACAAATCACAGAGGCGTAATTGAAACTATAATTGAAACTCGAATTCATACGTACGATGTTTTCTGTTCATCAACTTAAATTGACAACGAAACTCGCAAATTAACTACAACACAACAAATAAATTTCTCTTTAATCACCCCTCTACCACACGTAATGAATTATCATTCATCTCATTCATGTGTCACTCACTCTCTTGCCAATACCACAGCTCAATACCGTTACATGTCACCAAGCCTGTATTCAATATGGTCGCATATTTCACGGACAACTTCGGTGGATGCGGTTTCAACACGAACATAGTGCAAACATGCAGTGATATCTCGCATTTCAGAAAAGTTACATTCAGGAGAGTACATTGACTATAGTATCTTGTCGATGTAAGTTTGAAAAGAACTGTTTTTGTTTGTTTCCTCCGCAGTTACCGTAGCTGCTTATCGACTACCACCGATCGCTAACTGGAATAAGAAGACAATAAGAAGCGGATGGATGTTATTTGAAGGATGTGTGATAAGCTGCAATTTTGGACTGAAGGCCTATCGATCTCTAACATGGATCAGCTTTATATCTCAGTTACTATATTCGTTCGAATCTACAACCAAATAACACTTGAAGCATAAACATTTCAGTACCTTTCATTTTAGGGAATGATTCAAATGGAAGACCAAAATATACGGAAACAAACTATGAATTTCCTCGAAATTATAACCGGATTCCAGCATAATTCGAGAAGGAAACCCGTACGTGATTTTAAAGTTTTTACTTATTACTGTGATGTTTTGAACAATCACTTCGCTGTCTCGTTTCATTATCTAGTAGATCGTCGAATAGGTTCAGGGTCTACCAAGCCCAGGCTACATTTCCAGCCGCGGTCGTCTTCACTGCAGTCTTCGACAGTGCACTGAGGACTGGTAGAGGTTTGCTCCTCTTTTCTTCGCATTTCCACGGCCTTTAGTCGAAATCATCGCAAGGTCTCGCTTTAGATTCACAGCTATTACTTTCCCCAGGTCATTGTCCTGGCTCCTTCTAGGGCATCGTGGATTGCATTACTTTGTGAGCGAGTCATCGCAAGCCTCTGTCTCACCCCAGTGAAATGCCTAAGAACCCAGCAAAGTCGTCGATTGGTACCGTTCGAAATTTAAATCCCCGTAGGTGTTTTTTTCATTGCAATTTTTAGGTACCCTGTAGAGCGACATAGCTTTTCAATGGACTCAGCTTAGCCCACCTACCTGCTTGAATGGGAAGAACTAGGGGTAAGTTTCTTCAGCTGATCAGCAAAAAAAAACTCCGATCCTTTTTCCTGAAAGGTCTTAAAGTTCGTATGTGTGGGATCCTAGCAATTTTCTAACAACACAAGGTTCGAATCTGGGTGCGAGTTTTTTGCAAAACCCTTTTGTCTTGTCTGATAATTGGAAAGTTTTTTTTAAGAACAGTTTCCCCAACGGTATATCGCGGACAGTTAGCGTTCGAGCGCAGGTTATAAGTAGTCTCATGACGTTTGTACGCTGCCGACAGATTCTTCCTGACTTCCTCGAACAGTTCCTGTTCGACATTTCCTTCCCGTCAGGCTCATCGGGAGTGCGGATTAACAACAGGCAGCCGCGACCGCTAGCCGCGAGCAACCGTAATAGGCTCAAGAGGGATCAGCGAATAAACGTCGGTCCGGGAAAACCTTCTTCGCCGGGAAGCTCTTCGTCGGAGTAGTCTAGATCCATCGTCGGGGACTAGACGAGTAGGACGTAAAACTGCTAGGATCGTCGGGGCGCCAGTGAACCGGAAGCTATCCTCCAACCGGAATCACTGGATCGACCCAGGCATCCTCTCGGTCGGGCGTTGACGGGAATCGAAAGCGTCGGTTTCGGGAGGGCCTCCTTCGTCGGGGAACTCTCCGTCGGTGTAGGCTAGATCCTTCGGCGGGGGCTAGTCGAGTAGCCGCCACAACACCGATTCGAGTCGTCGAGGCGCCAGCGAACCGGAAGCCATGCTCCAACCGGAATCGCGGGACCGACCTCGGCACTCCATCGGGTGTCCGGTGTGGTGTAATAGACTCGGTGTCGGGAGATTCTCCTTCGCCGGGGAACTCTCCGTCGGAGTAGTCTAGATCTTTTGTCGGGGACTAGATGAGTAGATCGTCGCGTGGTACCGCTAGGATCGTCTGAGCGCCAGTGAACCGGAAGTCACGCTCCAACCGGAATCATTGGATCGACTTTGGCATCCTTTCGGTCGGGTCGTAGACGCGTACCGTAAGCGTCGGTTCGGGAGGACTTCCCTCGTCGGGGAACCCTCCGTCGGTGTAGACTAGAACCTTTGGCGGTGACTAGTCGAGTAGTTCCGCGACGTAGCATCAGTTTTGGGTCGTCGAGGCGTCAGTGAACCGGATGTTACCCTCCAGCCGGCATCACTGGACCGACCTCGTCATCCAACTGGTCGATCCCTCGAGAGCAGGATGCTGATCCCCATTCTGCATAAATCTGGGGAGGGTGCTGTGAGCACCAATAGCCTTCCACCCCGAAGTAATACCTAGCGGTGGTGCCGGGGAGGTAGGGTTGGAGATCCAAGGTGTTTTAGTGGGTAGTTCCAATCAACAGTTGGGTAGTCCTGTGGAGAGTCCCACACTCCGTGCATAAATGCATTTCACCTTGTAAAACAAAAGGCTCATCGGGTTTATAGTTGTCCCTTATCGTCGCGTACTCTCTTTCTTCTGACACCTGATTTCTACCGAATACGATAAAATAAGGGCTGTATTTAGTCGGACAGAAGTCCGGATTCCTTTAGCAATTGTTTGGATATCATCCGCACAATGCCTATGTCGTTTTTTCAGCGTGGCCCTTATGGCCATCGTGATGACCCGGTTCACACGCTCCGTGTTATTAACTTGAGGATGATACGCTGGGGTAAGCCAGTGATTTACATGGTAGGCATCGAGCAAGTTTTTGAAAATTTTAGAAATAAATTGAGTCCCATTATCAGTCAATATGGTTTCCGGCACACCGAATAGCTTGAATATCATTGTTTCTACAAATTCAGCTAGTGGCTCTGCTTTAGCCTCTCGGAATGGCTGCACTAGAACGAACTTACTAAAAACGTCTGTCGCCACTAACAAACAAGTGAAACGATTTTTACTGGAAGCGGGTAAAGGGCCGACGAAGTCCAATGTCACAAACTGCCACGGATATTCAACTAGTTTTTGCGAACCCATCGGTGGTGTTACATTGACATTTCCGCTCTTGCTTGTTTGACAACGCAAGCACTCTCTGCAGTGTTTACGTATTTGTTCGTTTATCTTCGGCCAGAAGTATCGTTCCTTGATGGCAACCGAAGTCTTTTCGAATCCGAAGTGGGCCTTACTGTGTTCTAGGTGTATGATTTCGTCTCTATTTGCAGGCTGTGGTAACTGTTTCCAAACAAACCGGTAATCTCCGTATTTTACGGGATCGGCCACGATTTGAGCGGCAAGTTCATCGTATTCTGGGTCGGTCTGCGCTACGACAATGGCTTCGATTGATCTTGACAGACAATCAGCAGTGATGTTGTTCTTCCCTTTCCTGTATTCCAGTTCGATGTCGTACGACTGAATTCGCAATGCCCATCGGAGAAGCTTTGAATTTCCGCTTTCAGCTCATATTTTGAATAGCCATAACAAGCTTCTTGCGTCTGTACTACCTTGAAACGCGTTCCTTCGATGTAATGTCTAAAGTTGTCTATTGCCAACAGAACTCCGAGACACTCTTTTTCCACCGCTGAGTATTTCCTTTGTGTACAACTAAGTTTCTTACTAAAATATCCCACCACCCTAGTCTCTCCATCATGGTCCAGAATTAACGCAGCTCCCACAGCGTTTTCTGAGGCATGGGTTACGATGACGAATGGTTTGTTGAAATCGGGATTCACCAAAATAGGGGCAGATGTCAATGCTACTTTCAGCTCACCGAAAGCCGTTTCAGCTTCCTCTGACCATACAAACTTCTTCTTTCCCATCTTCAATAGATCAGTGATCGGAGTTGTTATACGGCTATAACCTGCAATGAACTTTTGGTAGAATCCCGCCAGCCCCATCAGACGGCGTATATCCTTGATAGACTTTGGTCGTGCGTAGTCCAATATCGGCTGTACCGCGTACCACGGTATGCGTGGTCCCTGCCTCCATCAGTATACCTATGATTGTGACGATTGTTTCTATTGTATCGACCGGATCGATAAGGTCCTCTGTTGCGTTAGGCAACTTGAGCTAGCTGATGATTCGTAACTACTTTGTGAATCTCATACTGTCTTGTTTTATGCCTGCCCAGTTCACTCATCTCATGATGACTCGATGTTCTGCGACGAGTATCATTAGCTCCTTCGTTCGGTTCGTCGTCGCTGCTAGTCTTCTCTTTCCCCCTTCTATTGTTACCATGTAAACCATACCCCGAAAACTTGCTAGTCAAGTTTTTAAGCAGCTGTTCCATCTTTTTGATTTTACAGCTCAACTCTAAATTGTTCTCTGTTTCAATCGGTGTACTCGTGTGCATCCGGCGACTGTCTTTTGGTCTAGTACCCGTCTCCTTTGCCGATTTTGTACCTTGTTGCGGAAGGGATCGATCGAGGTCGTGTCGTTTGTCACTCTGGCTCTGGCTACTCATTGCATTTGTCGTTTGTCGTTAATCAACTGCTTGAACGTTGGTGGGCCTATCTTGTGTGTTCGCATGCACTCTTCAATTCGACGCACTAACTATCTTCGCATCTTTTTTTGATCTTCAGTCACTGCCTGGCACCGCTTTGCACGATACCAGTAGTGTAGCATACGCGACTCAAATCGCGGTTCAACCTCAATTCGCATTAATGATCTAGATAAGTCCGCAACCCATCCCGAAATGTGAGAGAATTCTGCCGAAATATTGAAAGGTGATCGATAGTTTTGACTATTTTTGATGTCGGCTTTAAATAGGGTTCTTAGAAGCCTCTGTTTACCAGCCAGGTCAAGTTCACAGTTGGAAGCTTCCAGTCAACCTCCTCAGAATTTAAATGCTCAGCATATGGAAATCGATCCATCTTTGAGAGATTATGTACTATCCTGTGTAATATACAATCACGCTTCTTATGGCCAACCTTTTGACAATGGTGGCACACGACAGTCTTCAGTTTTCCGTCCACTTTTAATACCGCTGAATCCGTCGGAATCACGTTTTTGCGCTTCTGTACTTCGCTGATGATTTTATCTTTCACAAGTGTTTATCTCCGACCGGTTTTCTAAAGTAGTGGTTAACGCATCAAACGTACTTGGTAGACTGCGAAAAACTAGGATCACTTGCACATTATTGTCGATATTCGTCCCTGCGTTGGCTAATTTCTCGAACAAATTTTCAAATTCCGCCAAGTGATTTTCAATGTCATCTCCTTCTTAGAACTTGAGATCACCAATCCGCTTCAGTAAATGGACCTTTGAAGTCAGTGACATCTTTTCGTGTTGCTTACGTAAATTGTCCCATAGATCTTTAGCAGTTCTCATTTCCCGGATATGACCATGCTGACTCCTGCTTAAAGGACACCCGATTTTAGCACGTGCTTTGTGGTCACCTTCGTCCCAAGCTTCAAGCACTGCCGCATTCGCTCCGTTTTCAGCCTCTTCCGGTTTTATTCCAGGAACAATATATTCCATAAACCTTCTCTCACCAGTAGAAACTCCACCTCTAGCTTCCAGATTTCATAGTTTCCGTTGGTCAGTTTTGCGATTCCAGATCTTTCCATCCTGAATATCTTCTGGGCACATAACCTCTTGGATGATTAATTGCAATAGACAGGTTTTTCTAATCAAGAGAAAAGAACGTCTATGCTTGGCAATAGACAAACTTGGAATGAAATTTTATTGAACATAATTATAAATATAAGGTTGCTATTATTCTGCATCGCCAACTAGATCTCCATTTCCAACAATGGCCACGCACATTTCTGCTGCCACAGAAAATTCGGACCTCTAAACCAGCGGCTAGACGGTGAAAGGTCTGGAATCCTTTGCTACTTCGTTCCTTCATCGGCTACGTTAAAATTTATCCTCCCAATCAACGTTAGAGCGCCAAATATCTAGGCCCAGCGGATCGTAAACTGACATGAGTGTACGCAGAACTTCACGCTTTGTGGGGGCTTGCTCTCCAGATAATAACTCCTGTTTGCATCGTTTGGGGATTCTGAAGGTAAATGTGTCACTGACGGTGTCCCACCACATGCCCAGAACTTTCTGTGTCGCCAACTGGCTGGACTTGATAAAATCCTTCTGTGATGAGGTTTGTGCGCCCATAGCGCCTACCACCATCTCCGAGTTTGACAGCCACCCTCGAATCTCTTCTTTTTTTCTAAACGCATTGTAACTTTTCCCAAGTTCATTTTAATTTGTAGCATTATAGCTTCCTCCCAAGAACCCATTTTTCTCACATCTATAATCTTCCACTTCAATTTAACATTTTTATACTTCTGACCAGCTCGGTATTGTTGTGTATGATATGGTTCCCATGTTTATAATATATTTGAATTTTCTTGATTGGTTAATTCATCTACTATCATTAGAATCCCATAGTTTCCCATATTTTTTTTTCTTCTTCATATGTTTTCCCCCATTATATATCTTCTTTGACAATGTAACCTATTGCTTCGTTTTCCCTCTGATGTATCTTTGACGTCTTCCCGATCTTGTCTGCTAATAACCATCAATTTCGTCTTATTTTTCTATTTACGTTTGATGCCCACTTGTTTTCATTATGTTCGTTTCATCGCATAAGTATAATGTTATTTCATTATTCGTAAAACATATGTATATTACCCTCTTAACAGTTTTAATATCCTTCTGCTCGCATTCATTTTTTCTCGTGTTCGAATTGATTCATTTCGTCTTTCATCATACATATTTCGCTGATATTTTTCCCTTCTTGGTATATTTTTCATGTTTTTATCTTAACCCTTGTTTTCCTGTGGCTTCAAGTTTTTCGTTGAATTCTTATGTCAACGTATCATTGTATGATGTTTGCTGTTAATTTCTGTTATAACTGTATCCTATTTTTCTTCATTTCAATTACTCTCCGGATTTTAGTTTCCCTAATATTTTTAATATTATTTCTTTTTGTTTAGTTTTCCGATGAAACTATGTTTATTTTTGTGTATTACTTTGTATACATTTTGAATCTTTGATACTCGAGCCATTTAGAACCAATCGCCATATTTTATGATATTGAATTGAAAATACTATTTTATTCAAATAGTCGAAAGTACCGAAAATTTGTGAGAATATAAACAATTTACCATTTCTCATAGAAACTATAATAACATAGTATGCTGATCTATAAATAGAAAAAAGGCGGGTGGGTAATGTCAGAGACATAACTGGATGTCGTGAATACGAAAACAACTGACATGTTCCTTAACACTTCCGAATATCAATTGTATGAATTATGCACGCATTTTCCGGATTTGCATATTTTATTGAAAGAAACTATCAATATGCTGTAGGGATTCGTTTCCAGCATTCAGAAGAGTCAAATTGCGTAATTCTCTACGACATTAAACTCTGGAACATTTTTCGCAAAAAAAGGCTTCACTTGATCTCGATTACTGCGAATTTCACACAGCGAAAAGTGCACAAATCTAAGCAAACTGTTCTTGATTTGCAGTAAACTGAGGATATTTCCCTACGATTTGCGAACAACAAATCCTAATAGTTCTTTAGAAAACTTTTAGAGCCATTAGAACGGCTGATATTGTGCAATGCTCTCCACCGTTGTTTCTTGTCTTGAATACCACTTACTTTACTATGGGGTGCCTTCTCAAAATTAGCCATATGGAAGAATGGGCAGAACTTAATCGTGAATATCTCGACTTGTATTAATGGTAGCAACATAATTCTTTCACCATTTCATCAAAAATATGATCTGGAATTTAGGATAATATTTTGATCAGTTTTATTTTGAACAACTCAAAAATTAAGTTTTCTCAAAATTTCAAAATAATGCGGGAAACTCTTTACTTTCGCTTGGGTTTTTCGCGCAAGGACGACGATTTTGAGGTAGTCAGGCACATATCTTCAACTGAATGCGTATAAAATGGGAACCGTGGTGAAAATCGATCATTTCTTTTCGTGCGTTCGATGGAAGCAGACGTCGTGGGAGTTAAACCTTCAACCAGCAGCGACGGAGAGAGCGCCTTCTGCGTGGTTAAAACCTCAAACGCTCAGGTAGCAACTTTCATTCGCTTGCTGGCCTTCAAGGCGAGCAGACTGCCATCGCGAGAGTTAAACCATCAACCAGCAGCGACGGAGAGAGCGCCTTCTGCGTGGTTAAAACCTCAAACGCTCACGTAGCAACTTTCATTCGCTTGCTGGCCTTCAAGGCGAGCAGACTGCCATCGCGAGAGTTAAACCATCAACCAGCTGCGACGGAGACTGCACCCCACTATAATTCGCTTGCTGGCCATCAATACGAGAAGACTGCCATTGCGAGAGTTAAACCATCAACCAGCAGCGACGGAGAGTGCACCTTTTGTTTGGTTAAAATCTCAAACGCTCAGGTAGCATCTCTCATTCGCTTGCTGGCCATCAAGGCGAGAAGACTGCCATTGCGAGAGTTAAACCATCAACCAGCAGCGACGGAGAGTGCAGCTTTTGCGTGGTTAAAACCTCAAACGCTCAGGTAGCAACTATCATTCGCTTTCTGGCCATCAAGGCGAGAAGACTGCCATTGCGAGAGTTAAACCATCAACCAGCTGCGACGGAGAGTGCACCCCACTATAATTCACTTGCTGGCCATCAATACGAGAAGACTGCCATTGCGAGAGTTAAACCATCAACCAGCAGCGACGAAGAGTGCACCTTTTGCGTGGTTAAAATCTCAAACGCTCAGGTAGCAACTCTCATTCGCTTGCTGGCCATCAAGGCGAGAAGACTGCCATTGCGAAGTAAACCATCAACCAGCAGCGACGGAGAGTGCAGCTTTTGCGTGGTTAAAACCTCAAACGCTCAGGTAGCAACTATCATTCGCTTGCTGGCCATCAAGGCGAGAAGACTGCCATCGCGAGAGATGAACCATCAACCAGCAGCGACGAGAGAGCGCCTTCTGCGTGGTTAAAACCTCAAACGCTCAGGTAGCAACTTTCATTCGCTTGCTGGCCTTCAAGGCGAGCAGACTGCCATCGCGAGAGTTAAACCATCAACCAGCAGCGACGGAGAGAGCGCCTTCTGGTAGCAACTTTCATTCGCTTGCTGGCCTTAAAGGCGAGCAGACTGCCATCGCGAGAGATGAACCATCAACCAGCAGCGACGGAGAGAGCGCCTTCTGCGTGGTTAAAACCTCAAACGCTCAGGTAGCAACTTTCATTCGCTTGCTGGCCTTTAAGGCGAGCAGACTGCCATCGCGAGAGATGAACTATCAACCAGCAGCGACGGAGAGAGCGCCTTCTGCGTGGTTAAAGCCTCAAACGCTCAGGTCGCAACTCTCATTCGCTTGCTGGCCATCAAGGCGAGCAAACTGTCATCGCGGGAGTTAAACCATCAACCAGCAGCGACGGAGAGAGCACCTGCCATCATTTGGTTTTCGGTAGTCGTAACGAGAAGTTCAATTTTCAGATTTTAGTTCCGCAATATAGGTTTAGAATTCAGAGCCTGCGTGCTGAAACTGTATTCTGTAACTAATTTGAGTTTCGAAATTGCAATTCTAGAATTGAAACTGGATTCTGAGTCTGTTATTGGTACTAAATTTAGTTCTTGAACTCAGGATCCAGTTCTTTATTCCAGACTTCTTCTATTCGGTTCTTTTGAGAACCATAATAATACTCCTAAAGAATTTTGCGGAAATTTACTTTATTGTACTCTATAAAACCCATTCTGGTAGTCATGGCGAAAAATCGTCTTCATGTTTTAGAGCTTAGTTCTGGAAAATGGGTTTAGAATTCAGAGTCTGCGTGCTGAACTAACTCAAATCGTCACCATTTTTTTATTATAAAGAACTATACTGCTTATTTCATAATATTTAATTGCGTTTCAGAATGTTTAATGTAACTAATCTGTAATTTAGTCTAGGGGCATCGTTTAAATTTCTAGTAATGAAAGAGGGGAAAGTTGCACAATTCAAACAATCGATGAACTACCAATTCGAATTCGGAAGCATAAATAAAGCGTGTCATATTCGTATTCACGACATCCAGTTATGTCTCTGACTTTACACACCCGTACTTTTTCCCGGACGATTTGTTGTACAGCAGCAGATATTTTGTTCTCTTCCTTAGAACGCGTTCTGATTGGCTGGTGTTGACATGGAGCAAATGAGACAGGTTTTTCAATAGTGTACTATTGAAATACTTCAATGCTTTTGCTATACACGTTTAAATTGAAAAATTTCGATTCTATTGGTAGTTAGATTATATAAATTGTTTCACAGATCACTGAGCTATGAGCTTTAAAAATACGAGAAAGGCAAACGCGCCTTATGAATTATCCTCTTTGATACTCGTTTATACCAAACATTTCAGAAAAGTTTAATTTTGAATTATTTGAGACTATGTCACAAAACTGAAAATTTTATCATAAAATTGTGATCATATTTCCATGTCGGCATGTCGCAAGAATTATGTTGATTCATTAGATACAACAATAGATATTCACGATCAAAAACTTATCACTCTCTCAGAGGGTAAATTTTGAAAAGGCACCCCATAGTAAAGTAAGTCGTATTCACGACAAAAATGGGTTGTATAGAGGTACAGTAAAGTAAATTCCGCATAATTCTTTAGGAGTATTATTATGGTTTTAAGAAGAACCGAATAGAAGAAGTCTGGAATAAAGAACTGGATCCTGAGTTCAAGACCTAAATTTAGATCCAATAACAGACTCAGAATCCAGTTTCAGTCGCTGCTGGTTCTCGCCTTGATGGCCAGCAAGCGAATGAGAGATGCGACCTGAGCGTTTGAGGTTTTAACCACGCAGAAGGTGCATTCTCCGTCGCTGCTGGTTAACTCCCGCTGCTGGTTAAGGTCCTCTCGCCTCGATGGCCAGCAAGCGAATGAGAGATGCGACCTGAGCGTTTGAGGTTTTAACCACGCAGAAAGTGCATTCTCCGTCGCTGCTAGTTAACTCCCGCTGCTGCTGCTGGTTAAGGTCCTCTCGCCTCGATGGCCAGCAAGCGAATGAGAGATGCGACCTGAGCGTTTGAGGTTTTAACCACGCAGAAAGTGCATTCTCCGTCGCTGCTGGTTAACTCCCGCTGCTGCTGCTGGTTAAGGTCCTCTCGCCTCGATGGCCAGCAAGCGAATGAGAGATGCGACCTGAGTGTTTGAGGTTTTAACCACGCATAAGGTGCATTCTCCGTCGCTGCTGGTTAACTCCCGCTGCTGCTGCTGGTTAAGGTCCCCTCGCCTCGATGGCCAGCAAGCGAATGAGAGATGCGACCTGAGCGTTTGAGGTTTTAACCACGCAGAAGGTGCATTCTCCGTCGCTACTGGTTGATGATTCCACTCCCACGACGTCTGCTTCCATCGAACGCACGAAAAGAAATGATCGATTTTCGACCACGGTTCCCCTTTTATACGCATTCAGTTGAAGATATGTGCCTGACTACCTCAAAATCGTCGTCCTTGCGCGAAAAACCTAAGCGAAAGTAAAGAGTTTTCCGCGTTGTTTTCAAATTTTAAGAAAACTTAATTTTTGAGTTGTTTGTGGTTATCGCACACTGTTCAAAATATTATCCTGAATTCCTGATCATATTTTTGATGAAATGGTGAAAGAATTATGTTGCTACCATTAATACAAGTCGAGATATTCACGATTAAGTTCTGCCCATTCCTCCATATGGCTAATTTTGAAAAGGCGCCCCATAGTAAAGTAAGTCGTATTCACGACAAAAAAACAAGATATAAATAAACTATTCTTTCCATAGAAACCACGATGATATAAATAGGTATAGGCCCATGTTACTTCGATATTATGATATGATTTAAGGATATTCAATATACATCACTAAAGGAATTTGTTCGCCAATAAAGACTAGGTTCAGTCAACATTTAAATGTTAGTTCAAATAAACCCATAAATAAATTATACATCAAACAGTTATCAGTGTTTCAATAAACAACGGTTTAAGGTAGAAATTTCTGAGTGGGTATTCCACTAGAAATTTCGTCCTGTCTGCTTCATTATCTCGGGTACGACAAACCAATCTGCCGCATACCTCTCCTCAGGTTATGGGCCCAGGCTTTAAATTGGTTATTCTTAACGAGCATTAATAAGCAATGGAAAATCGTATACGTCGAGTAGCAGTTCCAATCTTCATCGGAACAGAAAAATCGTTCCTATTATGGATGCGAAGATTTGAGCAACATTTGAAGACAGAAGGCCTTGTACATACATTGGATAAATCCCCGATAGAAGAGGTTTACGCTGTTTCTGATCCAGCCGCAACAGCTGCAGCAGAAATTGATCGTAAAAAGTTGTATAATGATCAGTTAAAGGAAGACGACAAGGCAGTCAACGAATTTTGGTTAGCTCTTGAAGATGATGCTATGGCACAAGTTTTCAATTGCCAGTACGCGAATGAAATTATGACGCAGTTAAAGGAACTATATTTTTGATGCTCATGAAGTACTGATTAGAAAGCTTGAATCAATGGGAGAGGCAATATTGAAGGCAGACAAGGTCAATACCTTACTTGCTGCTATTCCACAAGATTACAAGCATGTTCTAGCAGCACTATCTGTAATGCGACGCGACGATCTCAATGCTATGTCTTTAGAACAAATCAAGCGATTGTTTCTAGATGTTGATGAGGAAAAATGAAAATCAATAAATCAATCCTCATGTGAAAATGTGGCCCATGTAGCAAATATGGCGGGACCGAAAAAGAAAATTGCGTGCTATGAATGTGGAAAAATAGGTCATAAACGTCGCAACTGCTTCAAATTGAAACAAAAACGAAATGCGGAAAACCCCCAAGGAAGGCTATCAGCTGTTGCAAACATAGCACTAATGGCATCACATGTTGGCATGGATGATCAAGAAAATCCTCGTATAAATAAAAATCATCAGCTAGATCAACAATTTCGTCAACTATGTCTAAATGATATGCCAGTAAAATTTCCTTGTGTGTTGGATTCAGGTGCTAGTTAACATATGATCAGAGACATCGAGGCTTTTAATCGTCTTTGGGAAATAGAAAACATTGAAATATCTACAGCTGAAAATGGTAAGCGAATGGTCTGCAAGAAAGCTGGTGATGTATCATTATTAAATAATAAAAGATTACGGTTAGAACTTTATAATGCACTTTTTATTCCAAGTCTCCAATATAATTTAATATCAGTTTCTCGAATTGAATCCGTAGGTATGTCAATTTCATTTGTTAATGGTCTGGTTAATAACAAAGGAAAAATAATTATTCAAGGAAAGAGAGTCAACGGTTTATATTTATTAGATCTCTACTTGGATAAAAGTACGGGTGTGTAATGTCAGAGACATAACTGGATGTCGTGAATACGAATATGACACGCTTTATTCACGCTTCCGAATTTGAATTGGTAGTTGATCGATTGTTTGAATTGTGCAACTTTCCCCTCTTACATTACTAGAAATTTAAACGATGCGCTTAGACTAAATTACAGATTAGTTACATTAAACATTATGAAACGCAATTAAATATTATGAAATAAGCAGTATAGTTCTTTATAATAAAATAATGGTGGCTCTGAAAAGAACTTTTTATGAAAGCGTTCGTGATGGAGAGTGACGAGTTGGGTTAGTTCAGCACGCAGACTCTGAATTCCAAACCCATATTCCGGAACTAAGCTCTGAGACTTGAAGACGATTTTTCACCATGACTACCAGAATGGGTTGTATAGAGTACAGTAAAGTAAATTTCCGCACAATTCTTTAGGAGTATTATTATGGTTCTAAAAAAAACCGAATAGAAGAAGTCTGGAATAAAGAACTGGACCCTGAGTTCAAGAACTAAATTTAGAATCAATAACAGACTCAGAATCCAGTTTCAATTCTAGAACTGCAATTTTAGTTCCGTAATACAGTTCGAGAATCCAGTTTCAGCACACAGGCTCTGAATTCTAAACCTATATTGCGGAACTAAAATCTGAAACTTAAACTTCCCCGTTACGACTACCGAAAAGCAAATAAGAGTTGCGACCTAAGCGTTTGAGGTTTTAACCACGCCGAAGGTGCACTCTCCGTCGCTGCTGGTTAATGGTTTAACTCCCACGACGTCTGCTTGCATAGAACGCACGAAAAGAAATGATTCATTTTTCACCACGGTTCCCCTTTTATACGCATTCAGTTGAAGATATGTGCCTTACTACCTCAAAATCGTCGTCCTTGCGCGAAAAACTCAAGCGAAAGTAAAGACTTTTCCGCATTGTTTTCAAATTTTGAAAAAACTTGATTTTTGAGTTGTTTGTGATTATCTCACACTGTTCAAAATATTATCCTAAATTCCTGATCATATTGTTGATGAAATGGTGAAAGAATTATGTTGCTACCATTAATGCAAATCGAGATATTCACGATTAAGTTCTGCCCATTCTTCCATATGGCTAATTTTGAAAAGGCACCCCATAGTAAAGTAAATCGTATTCACAACAAAATTGAAAAGGTTTGTCTTGGAAATGTGCAGGATAAAGTATTATTGTGGCATAAAAGATTTGGACATATGGGCAGCTCAAATTTGAAGAGGCTGGTATCTGAAAATATGACAGATGGGTTGGATTTACAACTTCTGTCATTCAAAAGTGATAATGCTGTTTGCGAACCTTGCATAGCAGGAAATCAGGCTCGAGAACCATTCAAAAGAGCCATAGAAAATAGATCTAAAAGGCCTCTCGAACTTATACATTGTGACCTGTTATTCTCTGGTCACAATGTAGTTCCTTTGGTCACTGAGTCCAGCTTGTATATATTTTTCAAACATTGTATATTTTCGTTTATTTCATTGTCAGTAAATGTCTGAGTAGAATTTAAACGTCAATCGTGTTCATACTCCGTGTTTACATGTTTGAGTCACGTTTAAGTTCTGCTCAATAGCAAAGGTTGGTGTCAAAAGTAGGGTTTTGTTGATTTATTTATTTATTTCCATTTATTTATTTATTAGTGATTTATCTTATTTATTATTTATTTATTCTATTTATTATTTATTTATTTACATTTATTTATTGTTTATTTATATATTTACAATCATTTATTCACATTATTTATTTATTTATTTATATCATTCATTTATTTACATTCGTAAGTTCATATATTTCTTTATACAAATTTATTTAATAAATTATGATTATTTCGGCAAAAGGAAACGAAATAGCAAATACACTTATAAAAGTACTAAAATTCAAATACACAGTTCATGACACCAACCATAATAAAACGATAAAATATTGTAACCGTCATCTGTCTGCACACTGTCATCGTCGTCATCATCGTCATCATCGCAACATAATATGCGGGGTGGCATGCTTTGAGGGTGGCGGTGGGTATGAGATGGAAAACGGACCCCAAGCAGATAAAATCCGCGGGAAAACCTTTGCGGAGAACTAGTAGATTCTGACCCAGTGAAGTGAAGACAGCAGCAGCGTGTCACCCGCCAAAAAGTGACAATCCGTTTCTTTGAACCACAGTCCAAATCGATCCCAAAAGGGATCTCTGTAGTTATCCGTGTCGAAGATCCGCACGAACGTTTGTTTCGATCACGGTAATCGAGTGGGGCAAGTGCGGTAGGATCGTTTTTTTATTCCCCGGTTTTACTCAAAATAGTGCTAGCACGACGTGAGTGCATTCCCGGTCAGTGAAGGGCCAGAAAAATTGTGTTTGGCAGGCGTTGAGGACGCCACCGTAGTGAAAAACCGGGGAAAGCCCAAAGACCAATAAGTTAAATGTACCACTCGATCATACGTCAGACACTCGCGATCGGTTAATAGTGCACAGTACCACTCACTGGGTCTTCCTCACGCGAAACGGAGGCCTCCGATACAGATAGGCCGAGTTGCTGCTTCATCTGGAGTCGAGTTGCTGTTCCACCGCACCGAAGTCCGTGCCACCCCGTCCGTCGTCGTCAGCAGAGTCCACCAAGTCGACCAACGATCATCACGGCCGCAACGGAGCGTCGAAGCTAAGTTTTTCTACAAAATAAAAAGCGCAAGTAGAAAGTATATTCTTTTGTTTTTTTAAATATAAAATATAGTGTTTGGAGTTAAAAATTGTACGGTCTTTCTTTCATATACAAGCTGTGTCGTCCATTTTGTTATATGTTGTTACTTGTTTCCGCCGAAACGATTTACTCAGTGGCCACAGGTTGGGAAGAAAGTCCGCCCAAAAATAGTGAAGTGAAATTTCTCCGGTGACCAAGAAGATAAACGACCCTGAACTGGTGGTCCGGTGCTGAAAAGCAGCCACCAGTAGTGTGATACAAAACCATACGTAACAACATACAGATGTTTGCGAACATTTACCTGTAGAAACATATGACGGATACCGTTATTTTATTAGTTTTATCGATGATTATACTCATTTTTTAATTGTATATTTAATCAAACATAAGTACGAAGCTTTTAATAAATTCAAAGAGTATGAAGCTTTTGCTACAGCTCATTTCAATTTAAAAATTGCTAAATTAAGGTCAGATAATGGTGGTGGATATTTCAATTCAGAATTTAAAAATTATTGTAAACAAAAAGGAATTAATATGCATCCAACTGTACCA
The DNA here is from genome assembly GCF_030247185.1 of Malaya genurostris. Lineage (NCBI taxonomy): Eukaryota > Metazoa > Arthropoda > Insecta > Diptera > Culicidae > Malaya > Malaya genurostris. The sequence goes on from NC_080572.1 coordinate 151,821,332, forward strand.
TATACTCTGCAACAAAATGGGGTAAGTGAACGAATGAATAGAACATTAATGGAAAAAGTTCGAACAGTTTTAAACAACTGTAAGGGTCCAATGTATTTATGGAGCGAGGCTTTATATTCCTCAGTATACGTAACTAATCGAAGTCCTACAAATGCTTTGAATGTAGCAAAAACTCCATATGAAATGTGGTTCGATTCAAAGCATAATGCGTAAAGAAACTTAAAGTGTTTGGGTGTGTTGCGACTCACATATCAGCAAAGAACACCGAGCAAAACTAGAAAATAGAACTCAAATAATGGCATTTGTTGGATATGCACACAATGGTTTTCGTCTTTGGAACAATACAACTAAAATTATTGTTATTTCCCGTGATATTATTTTCAATGAATCTCGTTCTTTCTTTGAATCAATTAATCCTAAGATAATTCAAAACATTGGTATCACATATTGCGAGGTGGATACACCTGCAATATCTAATACACCTATCACTCAATCTGTTAATCAAAATCAAGAGAATTCTATAATCAATACTTGTATTCGTGAAGAAAATAATATTAATAATTATTCTGAAAACTATATACAAGCAAATTCAGGAGATGAATCAGAAGATTATTCTGGACTTCGTAGATCTCAAAGAAATATCAAACGTCCTGATTGGTTAAACAATTTTGACACTAGTTTTGTTTCATCCGAAGTATTGGAAGAAATTCCTCAAAATATAACTGATTTAATGAAACGCAGTGACTGGAATTCATGGAAACAAGCCATTGATGATGAGCTTCATTATTTGTCTGAAAATAACACATGGTCTTTGATTAGCGAAATTCCACCAAACAGAAAAGCAATAAATTCCATGTGGGTGTTTACTATCAAAGATTGTGAAGATTTTCCACAATACAAAGCTAGACTTGTTGCGAAAGGTTGTTCACAAAGACCGGGTATAGATTACAATGAGACATTTTTTCCAGTAGCAAAAATGACTACAATTAGAATGATGATATCAATTGCTTGTCAAAAGAAATTGTTCATTCATCAAATGCAGGCGCGTATACAGGGGGGGGTTTTAGGGGTTCAAACCCCCCCCCGAAACAAAAAATTACAACCCATGGGAAACATTGTGATATAAATTGTACATGTGTTCTAAAACCCCCCCCCTCCCCCCCCCCCCCCCCGAAAATTTTCTCTGGCTACGCGCCTGATCAAATGGATGTAAAAACCGGTCATGGTCATTTAACGGAAGAAATTTATATGAAACTTCCTATGGATGAATATGGAAACTCGGGATTATGCAAATTAAATAAAAGTATATATGGATTAAAACAAGCAAGAAGAGCGTGGAATTTTAAATTTATCAATGTAATTTCAAAATTCGGATTCACAAGGCTCAAAGAAGACAATTGTTTGTACATTCATAAAGACAAAGAGTTGTATGTGGTTTTATACGTTACTTACCTACCTTACCTAACAGCTATAGGCCTGGGGTGTCCTTTGCTGCATCAAGCATACGTCTTCACATAACTCGGTACATGGCTGCTCGTCGCCAGCCACGGGTGTTATACGTTTATACGTTGATGATATTTTAATTTTAGGAAAAAACATAGAATACATCACTGGATAAAAGAGAAACTCTCGATCCATTTCAAAATGAAAGATTTAGGCGAGGCAAAACATTTCCTTGGTCTTTACATCATTCAAAATTTTGAAAGAGGAATAATCGAGTTGTCTCAGAAAAAATATATCCAGAAAATTCTACAACGTTTTGGTATGAGCCATTGTAAACCTGTATCTACTCCAATGGACCCTAATTATATATGGAAAAGTGCAGAAATACAATGTAATGAACCTTTTAAGTAATTATTAGGTTGCTTACAGTATTTGGCTCTTATTTCAAGACCTGATATAACCATATCTGTGTGTATTTTAAGTCAATTTCAGAGTTTACCAGGGAATGAACATTGGATGGGTTTAAAAAGAATTTTACGATATCTACAAGGAACAATATCATTACATCTGGTATACACAAGAAAGAACTCTAACATACCATTGGAAGGCTACGCAGATGCTGATTTTGCAAATGATGTTGAAAATCGAAAGTCAAATTCAGGATATGTTTTTAAGGTTTACAGAAATATCATATCATGGAGTAGCAAACGACAACCAATTGTCACATTGTCCTCGACTGAATCCGAATTGGTATCATTATGTCATGCAATCAAAGAAGGGATTTGGTTGTCAAATATACTGAGTGAAATAGGAATCACCGCTATTCCTTTTACTATATATGAGGACAACATCACTTGTATAAGGATTGCTGAAGAACCTAAAGAACACCAAAGAACTAAACATATAGATATAAAATACTTATTTATTAGAGAATTAATCAAAGATAAGAAATTAATTATGAAGTATTTGTGTAGTAAAAAACAATTAGCAGATATTTTTACAAAAGCTTTAACTAAAATAAAATTTTTAGAATTCGTGCATTCACTAGGAATGACAAATTGAAGGAAGGTGTGAAAATATAAACAATTTATCATTTCTCATAGAAACTATAATAACATAGTATGCTGATATATAAATAGAAAAACAAGATATAAATAAACTATTCTTTCCATAGAAACCAGGATGATATAAATAGGTATAGGCCCATGTTATTTTGATATTAGGATATGATTTAAGGATATTCAATATACATCATTAGGGATTTGTTCGCCAATAAAGACTAGGTTCAGTCAACATTTAAATGTTAGTTCGAATAAACCCATAACACATGGATCAATAAGTCCCGAGACTAAAGCAGAGATGGCGCTCGTAGTAAACCAGTAACCACGTCTTTCTAGAGTACTAACCTTTGCTTGAAACGGGTCAAAATTTTAAGTCGATCCGACCAGAAACAGCTGAGTTATCGAGGTTGGAGTAAAGTCGTTTTGTAGTTTGTTTAAAAATTGGAAAAACCGAGTTTCGTGTTTTGATAAAACATTGTTTTTTAGTGGGTAAAAACACCGTGCAAGCGAAAGAATGGATTGAAAAATGTTATCCGGACTCTTGTCCATCAAAAGCAACGATTTGTCGGTGGTTCGTCCATCAAAAGCAACGATTTGACGTGGTCGTACCGACACAAATGACGCGGAACGCTCGGGTAGACCTGTGGAAGCCGTTACACCGGAAGCTCCGTGAGATTGCTGAGATGACACAGATATCATATGGAAGTGTATTTACTATCCTTCATGAAAAATTGAACATGAAAAAGGTTTTTCCAATTGCTTTCGATGGAACTAAAACAGCAACGATTTGTCGGTGGTTCGCCGAGTTGAAGCGTGGTCGTACCGACACAAATGACGCGGAACGCTCGGGTAGACCTGTGGAAGCCGTTACACCGGAAGCTCCGTGAGATTGCTGAGATGACACAGATATCATATGGAAGTGTATTTACTATCCTTCATGAAAAATTGAACATGAAAAAGGTTTTTTCCAATTGCTTTCGATGGAACTAAAACAGCAACGAGTCGATGATTCAGAAAGCAGTTTATAAAAAAAAAAACGTTGGAACCATTGTATCACCCTAAAAGGTGATTATGTTGATGAATAAAAAAAAATTTGCAAAAAAAGTGTTTTTTCCATTGTTAGTATCTGGACTTATTGATCCATGTGTTAAATAAATGATACCTCAAACAGTTATCAGTGTTTCAATAAACAACGGTTTAAGGTAGAAATTTATGAGTAGGTATTCCACTAGAAATTTCGTTCTGTCTGCTTCATTACCTCGGGTACGACAAACCAATCTGCCGCATACCTCTCCACAAAATTCGCTTTCACTAGCTTTATGTTTTGAAAATTTCAGTAGATCAAATTTGATGTCATTATTATTCGTACTTATAGCGTATTCTTCGAAATACGAGAGTGCTCCCAAATAATTAATTCTTATTATGCGCTTTTTGTAATTTTTGAATGGTTCATTGGGTTGTCGCAAAGTTTCTATTTTTAGAACAACGACTCCGATTCTTTTGATTTCTCCAAATTCGCGTATAAGATTTTCTTTGATTTTAGGCCAATTTTCGGCTTTTATGTGCAGTAATCTAGCTGCCGCTTCTTTTTTCAACTTCAATGATATCACAGACTAACAGACATGACAGTATGAGTAAATTCTTATAAAAATCATTTTTCGTGATGCACTAGTTCCACCTATATTGTACTGCGCGAACTATTTATAATCGGTACACCCCTTGTGTTACGAAAAAGTTTTTTTACTGGTTGGTTTCCCCTCGTTTGTCAACACCGATCAGCTGCTTGCAGGGTTGCCTGATTTTATCGAAATATTTGATAATGAGTCGTCACAATAAATTATTGGATTACGTTGATAATATATTTAACTTTTTAGCGATGTTGGAAGGTAAACATTTATATTTCTCAACGTTGTTCATCTAGACTATTTTTGATTGTGTTGGTAATTTTCACCCGAAATTAAGTGACGGCAGACCAGAAGCAAGTAAATATTGTAACAAAACGGGTTCGATTTTGTATTGCGTTGTAGAATGAGAAGTAGGCACAATTCTGTATATAGTTTTGGCAATATGTGATTAATCTGTATCCTGCATGAAATTCGCATGGGGGTATACAAATCAATACATTACAGGTAATTCTGTATGAATGGCAACTCGGTTGGTAGATGAAAAAAATAAACACAGTCTAGATGACAAACACGATGTATTTGATAGGGTAACGTGGCGCCATCATAACATATGCGAGTATTGTCCCAACTAAAGGAATATTCGAAATGACCGTTTATATGGTTATAAAATCTAATTTGAGTGTCCTGTCTGTTAGTCTGTGATGATATTACGTATCGTCGCTAGATGTCTCTTCTGGGAATTGTTTTTCGAAATGTTCAATATGATACATGAATGCATCTAATTGTTCGGTAGTTCCATCGAACTCTGGAATGCACTGCAGTGCTTTCGCTTTAGGGAATTGAAATTCCATGCTTGTTTGAATTTGATTCTTGTACTATGATATCTCTGTCAAGCCTCCCAATTATTATTTGGCTTGCCGTATGTTTAGAAAATTCTGAAATGAATGCCCCTGGCCGATATTTATTTTTACCTGTGAATAATTACGATCTTGACCGACATTCATTAACGTAAATAAACTTGACATAGTCTCACATTACTGGTCATTGTATAGTACAAAGCTTCAACCACATACTAACATACAGGACACTCAAATTGGATTCTTTAACCATATAAACGGTCATTTCGAATATTCCTTTAGTTGGGACAATACTCGCATATATCATTGTGGCGCCACGTTACCCTATCAAAAACATCCTGTCTGTCATCTAGATTGTGTTTATTTTTTTCATTCACCAACCGAGTTGCCATTCATACAGAATTACCTGTAATGTATTGATTTGTATACCTCCATGCGAATTTTATGTAGGATACAGATTTAATACATATTGCCAAAACTATATACAGAATTGTACCTACTTCTCATCCTCCAACGCAATACAAAATCGAACCCGTTTTGTTACAATATTTACTTGGTTCTGGTCTGCCGCCACTTAATTTCGGGTGAAAATTACCAACACAATCAAAAATAGTCTAGATGAACAACATTGAGAAAAAATAATGTTTATCTTCCAAAATCGCTAAAAAAGTTAAATATATTATCAACGTAATCCAATAATTTATTGTGACGATTCATTATCAAATATATTGATGAAATCAGGCATCCCTGCAAGCAGCTGATCGGTGTTGACAAACGAGAGGAAACCAACTAGTAAAAAACTTTTAGGTATCACAAGGGGTGTACCGATAGTAAATAGTTCGCGCAGTACAATATAGGTGGAACTAAAGCATCACAAAAAATTATTTTTATAAGAATTTATTCATACTGCCATGTCTATTAGTCTGTGCTTCAACTGCTACGAGCCCTGCGTGGTCGAATTTCGTTCGCACTGGCATTTTTATTTATTATTGAGCCAGCCCAACTCGGTGCTCTCAAATTTGTCATGCCCGCTGTGTGCGCAAACCAAACTATCTTTGTCATTCATTATTTTTTTAGAAGTCGTCAACCTATATTCGATCGGCAGTAATTACTTGTTTAGGAATTATCTAAAAATATGGAAATATTTCCTGAGGGAAGCCTCAAGCCATTTCATTCTCAACCGTTTGAATGTATGGCATATTTTTTTTCAAGAATTTCTTCGTCATTACTTTTTCCGGTAGCCATTCTAATTCAGGTATAATCAATTTTGGTATTTATATTTTTTTGTCAATCGGGAAACGGTTAGGTGCCCAAACGATTTCATGGTTAAATAAATTGTTACTATTGCCCTACATTTGGATTGACCTGGGTTAAGGAAAATCTGCTGTGATTGCATTTTGGTTGGTAAATAGCCTCGTGCAACTTACGTTACGTGCTCCCTGTTGACCGTGGCCAAAAAACGTAAACAAATTAAATACAAACGTAATCTCTACGTTTGCTGCTTTTAATGAAACTTGAAACTCGCTCGAGCTCATACCAGCTCCAATCTGAACAAGTACGGGTAACCAAATGTACTCCAGTGCCGAGCCAATATGGTTGGTTGATAATAACGATATATTATGGTAAAAATGTTATGGCTCACCCTATTGTTACTAATCCGTTGATCATCATTCTTGCCTCCAATTCTTTTCCTCTCGCACTATTGGTGTCTCCTTACCGCTTCTTTCTACCGTCCACGGTCAGTGCCGCTGTCACCAGATGAATAGCCTAAAAACCCGAATAGCCCATATTGCCGCGCAATCCGAGCGGCGTGCGTTGAGGATTAAGGGGGTGTTTTCTTTTTCACAATTAGAAAATAATAGATTTTTTCTTCTGTTCTTCTTTAAACTTTTATTTATTTCTCTTAATTCGCAATTAAGACTTTCACACAGTAATAGCAGACTGCATAATGGCAGACAAATCTTCGCAGAAACCTGTTATCATTTGTTATCTTTTCTCGGGAACACTAAAGTGGACCTACGCTTCCTGTGCTGTATGTTTTGTTCACGGAAAATAGCTATTATCCCTCAGTGACTAGTTACTTCTTCCACTTGCTACCATTAGGCCGACGACACGACCAGACACTCCGAAGAAAAATCGGAATAAAAAGTGTTCGTGAGCGATTTACCACCAGTTACCATAAATATACACTGAAAATAATGACATGGTAGAAAAAACAGTGTTGCATAAATTTTCAAATTTACCATGAATAACAATTACTCTACCATAAGATTTTCCAAATAACCATGTACTCCGATTAAACATTTCTTGTTGCATTTAAATTATTACATGTTCAATACTAATTTGTTTTTTCTTGTGGACATAACAATAACATAGTAACAGTTTTACTATGAACATGGTATTGTTAAAAGGTTTTATCAATATTTTTTACTTAAACATGAATAAAATTTCGAAATTATCATGAACATGGTATTTTTACATAAGCGTATTGAGTATCCGTCATTTTGTGAAAAATTAATTTTCTTCCGCGTCATTTTGTGTATGGTATATGTACGCGTGTGTCTAAAAAGTGTGATTATCGAATGAAGAACAATAAAATTGAAATTGTTGTGGATGATCTCGTATCCAATCCGCAATTCATATTCGGTAAGTAATTTACATAGAGAATTAACTAAAGCAATATTCCGAATTTCAATCCACAAGAAAATGATGCAAAATCCACTTTTGATCCACTAGACAATGATGAAGATCCAGAGCTATATGGGATCGTTATTGATAACTGGAAATTGAAACCAGATACATATGCAATCCTTATCGGTATTTGCATTCTGGCGTTAATGGAAATTGTGTTTAAAGATTTTTGGTTTTAGGTCACGGTATTACAGTTGCCTACCTAAAATTGTTGGATCAAAAGGCTTTGAATGATGTATTTTCAGTAGCTAAATGGACGAGTCATAAACATGCTCTACGTAAAAAACTCAGTGAATGGCAAGAAAGCTGTCTATTCAATCAAATTCCTAGTCATGAAACGGATTCGTCACAAGTAAACTGGATGCCGGAACCAGCAGCATACAAGCATAAACTTTTGCCAACAAACGTTACGTACACTTTATTGGATGATATTTTGCAACGAAACGAAAAAGGCAAAATAGTAACACAATTCTATAAAGGGCACAATAATCTGGACTCAGAGCACAGGAAGTTTTTAGCTCATACTATTGTAGACTTTTACATCGCAAATAACATGTATTTTCCTCTTCCTGATATGGCACGATTTGCTCAACTGATCTCGGAACGATTTCTTTCAGAGATTTCAGTAATTATCTCTATACCTAAAAAAATTCTCAAAAATTATAATCCACGAGACAGTACGGTAAACAAGAAAAATCCATCCGGATTGATCTACGATCGTTTCCACAACCGCAACAAGAAAGCGTTGGTCAAATCCAAAAGTGCAGTTATTACTTGTTTGCAAGCTCTAAGGAATAAAGCATTGGAACTTCCATTCGATGGTACACGAAAGCGATAAGTGAGCTTAGGAACGAGTTTGAATCTCGTAGTATACCGTTCACACCAAGAATATACGCAATTGGAAAACCTGAATTGCTAGAATCGTTCTACGTAGTTACAAGCTTACTAGAGTATCAGCTACCTTCCTTCCTGCGTTGTATAGATGTGATTGTAAAACTGAATTGCGCCTTGGATTTCGAATATCCGGAGAGTTGTGAAGTTTTTTGGTGTTTTGTTAACCGGTATTTCTACGACATCAAGTACGTTCGATAATCAAAAATCAACTTGCTTCAACTGTTAGCATATTTGAATCAACGGAAAAACGAACTGCCAACTGTGTAAGGAATCGCATAACAATTTGCAAAGCCTTATCGATCACTTAACTTTAGCTCATGGAACACCATCAGTTTTCAAATATAATTGTACGGTATGTGTGCCGACAACAATGTTCCCAAATATATATCGTTTCAAACGCTATGTACGGTCACAGCATGGTGAAGTTTTTGATACAGTTGGAGAAGGAAGTACTTCGAACTGCGATAAAAAAGTTAACGAAAATGTATGCGTAGATCCTGAAGAACTCGTAGAAATGTTAAATAACATGCAGTCTTGTACCACTTCGAATGATAGAGAGAGAAATATAGAGAAAGTTAGTGAAGAGAAAATTTTAGATTTAAGACAGAATTTGAGAGAAGCTGTTTTTAATTTCACTCTTAATCTATATAGCAAAAAAATCTGTCAAGAAAAGATGTTCTTTAGCTGCAGGAAAGTATCTCACAAGATATAGTCAAACCGATTTGCGACACCATCAAAATTTTAGTGCAGATACCTGAAGAGCGTAGCTATAAAGAACTGTTAAAAGATTTAAGTGACCCTTTTCAATTTATTTCTACAGAACATAAAATGAACAAACAACTTCAAAATTTGAATCAGAAAGAAACTCCAAAAACGGTATCTTATGACGATGAAAACGGCAATGCTGTTTCTAAGAGTTGCCTAATGCCTATAAAACAACAAATTAAAATATTTTTTGAGACGGAACAGGTTTTTGCAAAAACGATTGAAAATATGCGAAATATAGAGGAAGAAAATGAAATCACTAATGTTATAAACGGACAAATATGGCAAGCGGTTAAAGCGGAATTTGTAGATAAGACAGTCATGCCATATTTCTTGTTTTCGGATGAAGTAGAGATGAATGATGCAATTGGTGCCCATTCGAGAACCCATAAAATATGTGGGTTTTACTATAACCTTCCTTGTATTCCGTCTCATTTCTTATCACGCTTAGATAATATTTTTGTTGCATCATTTGTAAAATCGAAGGACATAATGGATTACGGTCCTTCTGATACAATGAAGGAATTGATAGACATTTTATATGATTTGGAAAGTAATGGTTTGAAGCTGGTAATTTCTGGAGAATCTGTTACCGTTTATTTTGTACTAGCAGGAATTCTTGGAGACAATTTAGGAATGAATACTTTGATGGGGTATACGGCATCCTTCAGCTCTTTATACTATTGTAGATTCTGTAAGACAAACAAATATGAATGCCAAGTAATGACACAACTGAACTCTAATTTGAATCGGAATAAAAAGAACTATTGTGAAGATTTAACCAGGTGTTATAAAGAGACAGGTATCAAAGAAGAATCGGGTTTTAATAAGTTGAAGCATTGTCACGTCGCTGAAACTGCAATAGTCGATCCGATGCATGATTTATATTCTCATGGAATATGCAATTATGATTTATCGCTTGTTTTAAACTACATGATAAAAAATAGTAGTAGTAGTATAGTATTTCACTTCAATGTATAAATTATAGGATTCAAATGTTTAAATATGGAGAAACAGAAAATCGTAATACGTTTAGAAAAATAACAAAAGAGCAGATTAAATCAACCAACTTTAAAATGACATCAAGGGAAATGTTACTCTTCATTCGATATTTTCCTTTAATTTTCGGTGACTTGTTTCCAGAAAATGATAATGTGTGGGATTTTATTTTGTCGCTGATTGAACTCATAGATTTAATTCTATTGCCTAGGTTTAATGAAGAATTATTACACACATTGAAAGAACAAATATCTTATCACCACACACTCTATAAGAAACTATTCGATAAAAAATTAAAACCGAAGTATCATATTTTATTGCACTACCCAGATACAATAAGAAAAACGGGACCACCTCGTTATACATCGAGCTTCCGATTCGAAGCATTTCATTTAATTTTTAAACGGTATTGTAGAAACATAACATCTAGACGAAACATTTGTTTAACGCTTTGTAAAAAAGCAAATTTCATTTTTTCGAACAATGCCATAAACGCTAATTTTTTTCACGATCCGCTAGTTTGTAAAAGCAAGATCAAAATAAAACTAATTGATTTACACTATTTTCCGTATTTACAGTTAACAAATAAACTACTAACATCATGTTTTTACGCATGTAAAACGGCATTGTATAAAGGAACTGAATATAAAGTTGGTTATTTTTTGACATTATATTTGAATATGCAAAATATTGAGTTATACGAAATTAAAGATATATTGATAGCCGATGAAGTGCTTTATGTCGCTGGGCAGCAATGGCAAGTTTTAGAGTACTCTGATCATTTCGCAGCTTTTGAAGTTTCTGAACCTTGTGTTAAGTTTTGTTTAAAAAGAATCGATGTGTTCGATGGACCACCAATTCATTTATATACCATTAATAGTAGGAATTATATAAGACTCAAAAAGTTTTTCATGTAAACCCTGAAATATATTTAAAATGAGTAATAACGAAATCTAGTGTTTTGATATAAAAATTAAACAGAATAAGGTTCATTTTCAAGTACTATTAAATGTTCTGTACTGTACTATATTATGGTAGAAGTCGATAGTAGTTCCAGCCAGTTGAAATAAGTGAATGTCACCATGCGCATAGTGATTGCAACCATAAGATAGAAGAGAAGGCGTGGTAAAATTTACCATCATTGTACTATGATATAACGAAATTTACTATGTGCATGTGCCTCAATGGGAATGGTAGAAGTGACAATAATTATTCTCGAGATAAACATGTTATATCGTCTGCCAAAATTCATTGGTATACTCTTGTTAACTTAACCCTCCAAAATAGTAACGATTACCATGATCTTCGTTTCAGTGTAGCGACCCCTTGAAAATGACAAAAACTAACTATTCGAGCAACACTGTTTAGGTTGCTATGAACTAGTTACCAAGGAGCACCAGAATAAATAAACAAACAGTTTGAAATAGTTATGGCATAATTCCGCATTGCATTATTAAAAACCTTTTACAGAAAATTGCTGATAACGTATCTCGATCGATAGCTTCCGTTCGAAAAGTTGTTTCTACACTAGAACAAGCAACGACACAAATCCGCGACGTCGTTTGTCAAAAGTTTGATGATGCAATCAAAAAAGATAATTTGGCATCGGTAGAACGATTCTTCAAATTTTTTCCTTTACTTGGAATGCACGATCAGGGAACACATCTGGTGGTGGATCCGTTGATAAACTGAATGCGAAAGACATTGATGCCCTCATTAGTGGAATAACAATAATTCATTCGTGGGCTGAATTATAATATATAAAATTGGTCAAACACCGATTCTTGGTGAGTGGTTTATCTTCGTATAAATGGATTTCAAATCGCTTTGTGTTTTTTAGTTTGATCTCGAAAAAAGTTCTCTGGAACCAAATACTTTAAATGAGTTGATTGAAAAGTCCCGATCGAATACGCAAATGCAGGAAATTCTTGGGATATATTTACTTTTTGAGCGTTATTTCATGGAAGAAAGCATCCTGAAAGCGATAATTTTGGACAGCATTGAAACGGGGCAGCAAAGCTCTAGCATGTTGGATGATGTATTTTTCATTATTCGGAAGTGCATTCGACGTTCGAATGGAACGCAATCTAGTTGCTTGGAACAAGACTTCATAAATGCTTTGAAATCACCTCTGAAATCTGGTTACCGGTTACATAGATCTAGCCCAATCGGCACTTCAAAGCTCAATCCAGCAAGGGCAATTACAAACTAGTGATGTTGAACAGGCACGTTCAAAATTTTTGACAACCGTAAACAATGCTGATATGTCCACCAAGTTTATAGAAACACTGTGGTCGCCTGGAGTTATAAAAAAGTCTACATTCAATCGGCTTGGTGGACTAGTTTTAAACCAGGAAGCTCGAGCAAAACTTTAAACGAGGAATGTAATTCTGGGAACGTTATGAAAGTGATAAATGCTTAGTTAGATGAATATATTCCCTCTGAAGATAACACACGAGAAGTTTTTTATTGCCTTAAACAACCGAAATCAAATTTTTGGTAGTGAATAATTTGCGTTGCCGGTACGGTACGCCACTACGAATTACATATTCGTTATGAGACAAGTACTCCAGAAGTGTCGAGAATACAACGCGCCATTGACTTCAAAGCGGCGTACGATACAATCGCTATGGTAGATTAGCATTAGCATTAGAGACCGCCCGTGTGTTGCTACTCCGTTATTGATCTGGACCAATTGAGATTGCAAAATGATTTTCTGAAGCAACATGTTTGGGAATAACACATTGTTTCACACTGTGCAAACTGTATTGAACCATGCATGCTGATCAATACCGACGCCGGCCACGTCCGAATGCAGATCTACTTGGGAGGGGAAGGATTGTTAGTTCGATGCATGTTGCTACTAGGAACCGAGGAATCCTCTGCATTCCCACATGCATCACAGGAGAGGATACTTTGTTAGTAAATGTTTTAATAATGTTATCATGTGTTTATTGCTCTGGGTAGCCGGCTACCAAGAATGTTTTAAAGTGTTATCATTTTAAGTGTTACTTTGAGCTGGCAATATAATGCACGAAACAGTCAATCTCCGAAATTGACAAAACTCCGGACAGACGGCTGTCGAGTATGCAGTCACTCGTTTATGCATCTACTTTTCGCAAATTTTTTAGAAATAAGTGTAACATGTAGACATCGCACATTTAGACGAGCGCCCATTCCAAACGCTATCCTGAACCACGTCGAGTCTGCTTTCCCAAACGAATATTTCAAACGCTAAATATTACCTATTGTTCGAACATAATTCACGTGCTTTATGTTAGGTTATGAATCCCTAGGACAGAGCCTGAAAACTGGCCTGTCCAGAAAGCATCTTCCAACTTTTTACCTGTGATGAATTTGAAGAATCGGCCAATGTTTCAGGAATGAAAGGGAGGATTAAAATATTCAACGCAATTTGAATTACAACTCATATGAAAGATTCAATCTGTAGAACTTGTTTTATGAATTTTTGATTTTTTAAATTTTCTAACTGTTTCGGTAGACTTTGTATTTTTTACCGAAAAATTATCTTCTTGCTTGCCTAAGTCAGTAAATTCGCTAAAAACGCGAACCGTAGAATAACAAAGCTAAAACTAAAAAACGGAGAGTAACAAAGAAGATTAGAAAATACCAAATGAGGTGATGGGGGCATATCCGACAACGCATTAGTTCTCATCCCCTTCGAGTATCAACACGTTTGCGTCCATCACGACTACGTGCTTGTTGTCCGGAATATGCATGATTGGACAACACACGGCAGAATAAATGTCGTTTCAATCTAAGCTACAACAAGTGGAAAATATTAGCTACAAATAAAAAATAATTTCACAAAAAAAACTACTGGAAATAGCACAAAAACAAATTGATATTACTGGCAGCGCTGTTTGAGAGAGATCTGGCATGACAGCCCTTTAGGGATACATTTCGTAGCCCTTTAGAAATATATTATTAGAAAAAATACTCCCTTGTATGGCGGCAGTCATTCCTGTGTGGTAAAATATATCCTTTCAACCACGCCAGTCGTTCCCTCAACCAAACCTTTATTCAGCACGACTTCACCATCACTGAAAATCAATAATTAAACTATTTATTTCACTAGAACTTTCTAAAATCACTGAAAAAAACACTTGTTATTAGAGCAACACAGAAGCACTGTGTTTTCTTCTCCAGTGATGCCAGTTCCTCCGATTCAATCGCTATGGTAGATTATGCACGAATGCGGATTTCCGTGTAATTTGACGTGATTGGTCGAAGCAACGATGGATAGAGTAATGTGCTACGTCCAAGTATCTGGGACGCTCTCGAGTCGTTTCAAGTCTCAGAGAGGGCTACGGCAAGGTTTTGGAGTCTTTTGTCTCTTGTTCAATATTGCTTCGAAGAGCGCGGATCAACACGATCTTCCGAAAGTACGTACAGCTCTTTGGCTTCGCTGACGATGTTGATATTGTGACACGTAACTTTGAGAAGATTATGGAACGAAACATCGAGCTGATAGCCGAAGCTAGAGGTATCTGACTGGCTATAAAAAGATACATATTTAAAAAATGAGCAAAAATGACTCAAAACTCTTTGAAAGAATAAATTTAATACCTGCCAGCGGGCCAACTACACTCAGTGGTTTCGTTTCAAGTGAGAATCTCTTGTTTTTGTTTACATTCCATATGTAGTAACCAAGGCTACTGGCAGCGTTGCCAGGTTGCCAGATTTGTCTGGCAAATGCCAGATATTTCTCGTTTCGACAGACACTCAAACTAACCAGATCTTTTGCCAGATTTTCCAAATTTTCCTAGATTTTGTCAGATCTTGCTAGATCTTTACGGTTTTGCCATCTTTACAATAGGTGGGAGACCTTTTTTTTGTTCATTGAAAATGAAGCCCGGCAAAAATTTCCTTGTATATAGTAGACCCAGACAAATCCAGATAAATTTTTGAGTTTTGACAGATTCTTGAAAAAATAACCTGGCACCTCTGGCTACTGGTAACTGTTTTTCAAAATCAATAACTTACCAACTTGTGTTGCCAGTTCCAACATTTTTTCAAGCAAATCCGTTTTGACATTACCAGTTACTGAGGGGTAGTTAAATTTGCGATACAGTACTACCCTTCTGGTAGCCCCCCCGACAAATCAGATTCCTAGCAACACTAGCAATAGAAATTGGTACTATCTAACCAAATTTTTACCTAGCGAAACAGAAGAAAATATTACCAACTACGTTCAATCTAAAACTAATTGTAATCGTAGCCACATTGTTTGCATCAAGCTTGTTAGGCAGTACCAGGACAGACCGCTATCTTTCATTTCGTTCAAATTAAGTGTTCCGCAAGCTTTTGAGCAAAATATTACGTCACCTAATTTTTGGCCGAATGGAGTGACAATCACCTCTTTTTTAGAGCGCAAGCCAGAACAGAGAACAGAATCAGCTATGCGACCACAACCGATATCCCTACGCCGATCGACCCCCTCTCGTCCCCTGCCCCAAAGATTGCTAAATTATCACAGGACCAGCAGGCAAAATCAATCACCTCGTTTGTTTCCAGCCGCTACACGTCTCACTCGTCTAACCCCTCACCCCCGTACACCCTTGTTGTACCCTCTGTCGCCGACACCGTTTCATGCATCAACAGAGACACTGGTCTGAGCATCTACTATCAGAATATTGGGGGAATGAACCGTTCTCTCGTGGACTACTATCTGGCCTGTTCTGATGCTGCGTATGATATCTATGCTTTTACCGAAACCTGGTTAAATGATAACACGTTAACCAGGCAGATTTTCAGCAATTCCTACTCCGTATACCGACTTGATCGCAACGACGAAAACAGTTTGAAAAAGAGCGGCGGTGGTATTCTTATTGCCTGTCGCTCCAAATTCAATTCTCGCTTGGTGTCTCTCTCAAACTGTGAAAATGTTGAGCAAGTTTGGATCGCTCTTTCGTTCACACACTTTACATTGTACATCTGCGTGCTTTACTTTCCGCCTGATCGCGTGAATGATTTGAATCTGATCGAACAACACTTAAGTTCTCTTTCATTGATAAGCGATAAATTGAGCTTAAATGACAAAATTATAATTTTAGGTGATTTCAACCAACCTGGTATTAAATGGACTCGCAGTTCTAGTAAATATCTTTATCCGGATGCTTCATGTTCTTCTAAAACTCATACTACATTACGACTCCTGGACGATTACAACACCGCAGGTTTAGTTCAGCTAAATGATAACTATAATAGCAATAATCGCCTTCTGGATCTTTGCTTCGCCAGTTATGAATTGTCGAGTACTTGTTCCATATCCATCGCTCCTTCGCCACTGGTTAAAATGTGTCGTCATCACCCTCCTCTCCAAATCACTATACCTGCATACACGCCAACCGTTTTTAATAACGTTTCTGAAGGCACATATTACGATTTCTAAAGAGGAAATTTCGAGGCAATGAATCAGTTTTTGCTGTCGCTAGACTGGAGAAGCCTGTTTACTAATGGCGATTGCAATTCCATTGCTATGTTATGGTCCCATATAGTTTCGTATGCTATCGATCAATTTGTACCCAAAAATATTCGACGTGAATCTGTCCATCCCCCATGGTCCAATCTGACCCTAAAACGTTATAAGCGTGCTAAACGTTCTGCTCTAAGAAAACTATCGAAGCATCCTTCGCTCCATTTGAGATCGTACTATATGTTCCTCAACAATCGTTATAAGCGACTGAACAAAATGTTATTTCATTCCCACCTCCTTCGTGTACAAAATAATTTAAAAATCAACCCCAAAAGCTTCTGGAACTACGTGAACGAACAGAGGAAGGAATCAGGACTACCCAACCAGATGTTTCTTGGTGACGTTGAATCATCCGTGTTGCCTGACATTTGTAGCCTATTTAAATCACATTTCAGCAATGTATTCTCTGATGAAACCTTATCGAATGATCAGATCTCCAAAGCTATCATTAATGTTCCTCGCCGTTCCCCGATTGGCCCCCATCCAATCATAACGACAGCTATGATTGATAAAGCGTGTTCTAAAATGAAACTATCTTCTAACGCTGGGCCCGATGGTATTCCTTCTCTGGTATTGAAAAAGTGCTCGAACAGCCTTCTGATTCCACTATCGATGCTGTTTAATATCTCACTCAATTCAGGAACTTTTCCGGATATTTGGAAAACATCATATATTTTTCCGGTTTTCAAGAAGGGAAATAAAGCTGATGTATCTAATTATCGTGGGATAGCCGCACTATGCGCTGTGTCTAAGTTACTTGAGAATATAGTTCTGGACTTCATCAAGCATAACTGCAATAACTACATCTCGGAAACACAACACGGTTTTATGCCAAAACGATCAACTACAACGAACTTATTGTCTTATACATCTTTTATAATTCGATCCCTACAAGCACGCCTTCAAGTTGATGCTATCTATACGGATTTCTCCGCAGCCTTCGATAAGATAAACCACCAAATTGCAGTTGCTAAACTAGAAAAACTTGGATTCAGTGGATCTTTACTCAACTGGCTTCAATCATATCTTATTGGTCGGAAAATGTTAGTGAAAATCGGTGAATGCATTACAACACCATTTGCTGTAGGTTCTGGAGTCCCTCAAGGCAGTCACTTGGGACCATTTTTATTCTTGCTCTACCTCAATGATCTCAACTTTCTATTGAAATGCCATAAACTATCTTTCGCAGATGATTTTAAGCTTTATCATCTAGTAAGATCGCCCGACGACACTATATTTTTACAGTCACAGCTTGAATCATTCGTGAACTGGTGTAACGACAATAGAATGGTCCTAAATGCCTCGAAATGTTCCGTTACGTCGTTTACTCGCAAACACTCGCTATTTAGCTACGACTATAACATTTCGCAGATTGTACTGAAACGAGAGTCTACCGTTAAAGATTTAGGTATCATTCTTGATACCAAATTGAATTTCAAAAGTCATATCGATTATGTGATCTCTAAGGCCTCTAAGCTTTTAGGTTTCGTCTTTCGCATTACTAAGAGCTTTGTCAATGTACATTGTCTTAAAGCATTATATTGTGCTCTAGTCCGCTCGACGCTTGAATATTCAGCTGTTGTCTGGTCACCCCATTATCAAATCGACATAGATCGGATCGAAGCTATTCAACATAAATTTATTAGATTTGCCCTGCGTAACCTACCATGGAGAGATCCTACTAATCTTCCTAGTTACATAGATCGCTGTAAGCTTATTGATCTTGATCGGTTATTCGTTCGTCGGAATGTCTCCAAGGCAACATTCGTTGTTGATTTGCTTCAATCACGTATCGATTGTCCCGAACTCCTTCAATTGATTAATCTCGACATTCATCGACGCAATCTTCGTTCCCACCCCTTTTTGAGATTACCTGTTGCAAGAGTTTGGTTATAATGAGCCGTTCTCCAGTATGTGCCGAACATTCAACAACTGTTCCAATGTCTTCGACTTTCATTTATCTCGAAACATGATTAAACGATTGTTTCATAGTCACCTGTCAGATTAGGATTTGTCTGGAACCGTTAATATTTTATTTTCATTCAACCCCCATTCCGTCTCTCCATCATCTTCATTTGAAACTAACTAGATTCGCTCGCCTAAATTAACCTGGTCGTTACTTCCTCTTTTTTCTGTCTTCTACCATCCATTTTGATCACTAATTAGATCTACATACCGATTCTAACCTCGTCGTTTTTTCTGCCTTCCACCATCTTTTTGATAACTAATTAGATCTACAGGCCGATTCTAACCTCGTCGTTTTTTTTTCTGTCTTCCACCATCTTTTTGATAACTAATTAGATCTACATGCTGATTCCAACCCCGTCGTTCGTTTTCGCTCGTTTAGCACCTCCTCCACCAACCCTTGTTTTCAATTTACCTAATAAATTTTCTCCTCTATCTCACCTTCTAAGTAAGAGTAGTAATATTGTTATGCTTGGTGTCATTAACTAGTTATAGTGTTATAAATTTAGTTTTAACTGTTAGTTTTAATTGTAGTGTTAGGCTTAAATGTATCTGTTGGATCATTGTAATCTGTTGATACAAATGAAGAGGAGGTTTTATGCCTGCTGGAGAGAGAGAATGTCAAATTTCATCTCCATCGGGCTTTTCCCTGCTCCAAATAAATAAATAAATAAATAAATAAATAAGATAGTCGAGTGGCAGGTCGTGTCGTCGATTAGGCTATGTCTGGACAAATCCGATATTTACTTTTATTTATCACAATTCAAAACTACTTTCATGCTTTTCTGTCAACCACATTTAGCAGATTCTTTTCTTACAACAATTCAAATCTGACTGACTCGTCTACGGGACGACGCTCGAGACTTACGGATATTTTCCGCGAACTCTCTGAAACTGACTAACTGCATAGCTCTTCCCAACTATGGGTTTTTAAGCTCTTAACATTTATTTTCGGGTGAAGCCCGAATATTTTAGTACAATCTGAGCTTGCGATTTTAAGTGAAATGGTTCATCCGACTTTCTCCCGAAGTTCTACCCGAAACCGAGACCATTGTCACTATGCCAGTGGTAGTGACTAGTGTATGTGAAAATGGCTTTGTTTCTACAGCATCGCAGCGATGACTAATGTTTCTACAACAAGGCTGCGGTTACGCTAATATGAGGGTTAGCTTGACGAGTTTCCGACATAACTTCCTACCTTTTTACTAGCAAATTCAAAGGAAAATTTGCTAAGGGCGCTGCAGCTGCCTTGAAATCATCAAACAGATGGTGAGTATGCAAATTGTACTCTCGGAACTTATCTTGGATCGTCCGCAGGCTAAACATCTGATCCGTCGTTGATCGGCCCTCGCGAAAACCAGCCTGGTATATTCGCCGACGAAGGACTCTTCAAGCGGCCTCAGTCTGTTAAACAGGATGCGCGACACTATTTTGTGCGCCGAATTCAGAAGGGCAATTCTTAGGAGGATATGGTGGATCGATTGGTGCAGCTGCTCACTTCTGTGTTTGAGAAGTTCGACCGGGATCTCATCCTTTCCAACAGCCTTACTGTTTTTCAGCTCGCTCAGAGCCTTCTTAACCTCATACAGTGTTGGTGATTCCACTGCGATGACCTTATGTTTTTCAGATTCATAGACATGGTAGACACAGTTTTACAACAGCATTGAGGTGGTACAGCGTACACTGAACATGTTCCTATCGTAGCCGTCTTACGAACGAACACTTTTATCTAACCATCTTCTCTGTTTATCGCTCTCCACTCTTCTCGCTCTATCTCGTTTAAGTGTCTTCTCGTGAAATATCACGACCTTATTCGAATGTTGGCACAACATTCGCGATTTGACTGGAACATTTTTAACGGAAAGAATGACTATCTAGTATGGATTAATGAGGAATATGTTTTCTGGTTCAGTTTTTGTGGTTAGATTGAAATGTCTCGTTTTTTCATATGTATGTGGCGCTTATCATAGTGCTGCTACTCGGTAATAGGTGGCGCTACCCGCATAGCTTTTAAATTTTCATCACCAATTTCCATATTGTCGCAAAACTGAAATGTAGAGGCGCTGCTTGTTTAAAGATGATACTTTCAGCAAAGCAAAGTCTTGGCATTACATTCCTTTGGTGGAATTTGGCCTTTCTGTTTCAACAGACTTCGCAGCCGATTCTTAATTTACAGAATCATAGCATGGCTAGTACTATGGATCCTACTGACACTAAGAATCCTTCCAGGTTGGGGCTCGAACATACGGCAACTGGCTTGTAAGACCAGCGTCCTATGCATTGAACCGCCAACCCGGGACAAGACTTTCAGCAAGAGCTGTCTAATCGATAGGAAAATTTCTAATTACTCCACCTTTTCAACGATTTCTTATGAAAACTGGCAAATTCATTTGAAAAATCATAGTAGAAGTTAAAGAAAAAGTTTTTACTCAGAGGTGGTAATGTTGATCTTAGTTCATTGTGCGAAATCTACCGGTTATTCAGAATAGAGCATTAAACTTGGTTTGATAGAATTTTTCAAATGCCTGGAAATAACAAATAAAGTATCCAAAATAATTAGTACTCGATCGCTATACATTCTAGTACTCGACATTGCACTGGTATCTGCTGAAAAAAATGTTGATCCGAAAAAACCTAACCTTACCCAATTTCACACATTTCTGAAGATTTTTCATGTTTAATCGTAGTTTACACTAAAAAAAAGTAGTAGTAATCACTTTGAAATCGATTTTCTTCTACTCCGAGTGTACTTTTATTGCTGATATCTATTTGTACTATTGAATAAACGATAAAAATGTTGCAAATCACTACTGCCGATATGAAAATTTCCGAAAGAATCCTCCTTTTCTTGGTTCCATTTTTCATTGGTAGGCGTCGTTACCGGTAAATCAGCTTTGCGACAATGTGCCAATCGGAATCAGCCAAACATAATTTCAATTTCATATACCTTCAAAATGTTGGCTTGGTAAGTTGATGTAGGATTTCAGCGCTCAACTTAAACTATCAACACCATTTAAAGATTTTTAGATCAATTTGTGATTCGTCGATTGATTACAAAACTCTCATCTCGTCACTACTACCAAAGAGAGCTCAGACGAACAAAATTATTTTATTCTTACCTTTTTTTGAAAAATCTGTATGAATCTGTATTGAGTTTAAAAAACCTGTACAAAATCTGTATTCTGTATGATATCTGTATGTGCATGTAAAAATCTGTATAATACAGATAAATCTGTATAAATGGCATCTCTGCCTGTATCTAAGTTATACCACGACGTAAAATACACTGGTGGTGTGATAAGACAGTTTTGGTTGTGTTGGTAATTTTCTCACGAAAATAAGTATGGCGCGCCGGAATTCAAGCATGTAAACATAAACAAACGACCATTTCAGATCGGGATTTCACTTCTAAGTTACTCCAGTTGTCGCGCAGCCTGGCGAATCTTTGTCACTAATTGAAAATCTGGACATTTTTTCTTCAAGGGCTTGCAAGGTAACGTCGAAATATAGAAAATTGTACACACATCCGATTCTGTTCATTTCGTTGGAGGAAGGATTTGGCGGATCGCATTGTGGTATCTATTACATTTATTATGGATAATGGAGTGATTGTGCTGTGGGTGGCATTTCAAACAGATGAAACATCCCGGAACAAAACACCGCATTTCACTGTCAATATTTTCGCAAACAGAACCAACTCTAAATATTTTCATAAAAGCAACTCCCGGAACGTCATTTGTTTATGTTTTTTCTTCTTCACGTATCTCTGTTATTCCAAAATAAAATGACAACCGCACTAACACATAGAAAAACGTGATCACCAGGGTATTTTACATCGTGAAGTTATACCATGTTCACCAGCCCCCTGCTATGACGTCATGAAACTGTGGCCAGCATTATTCTGCAAAAACCAAAACAATGAAGAAGAATGGCTAACAAAAATCTGGATATTACAAACTACTTGTTTATTCAGTACCCTTTAAAACACTTCCCCGCAAATTATCGATCAGAATATCATCACTACGATAAGGAAATTAAGATTTTACTCGAATTGAAATGCTCGAATGTTTGTTTACCGTACTTTGAGCGTTCTGATTGCCCACCAAATGCCCCAGATGTTGGCCACGCTAGCACTTGCTGGAGCGCCCTTTCTTTGCCACCGGGCTGATGTTCACATTAGCGCTGATTAGAGTGCCTATAACCAGAGTGGCGACTTCTCATCCGTAATGTCGGCAACAATTCAAAACATTCCATTAGCTTTACATTGAATTGACAGGTCGTTTGCTCGTTTGGAACTGGTAGCTGTCATTCCAAACGAACAGCTGTCACCACTCTGATTATAGTCACTCTAACGCTGATATCACTCGATATACCGAGATGATATGCATATCATGTCGAAGTGTTCACATATGATCGAAATGATATCGTTTGACAATCAAGTTGTCATATTGAATGTTCTCATTAGAAACAAGATCAATAATATTACCTTTCTCTATTAAAATTGAATCAATAATTGAAGTCTTGCATTTTATGGTCTCCGAACACAAGTATTGGTTGAAAAAATCGAAATTATAATGATTGTTTATTGTCACTCGCAAAGTGACGTTCATAAATAAGTGCGTTCAATGCCATTATCCGTGTTGCTAGTTGTGATTTTTGACCACTCGACATGATATCGTACATGATATCCCGGATATCATGCCAAAATGATAATACGCATTGACATTAAATTGTATGGGATATCAAGTGATATCGCACATGATATCATCGGATATCAAGTATATCCGTATATCACTTGATATCAGCGCTAATGTGAACATACTATTATCCGAGCGTTTTCATCTTCTCACCTTCGCTGAAAATGTCAAAAATTTCAACACTCTCATTAAACATAACTCAAAATAGAGTGACACATCACTCAAATTCATAAAAAGTGCACATACTCTGAACTTGAGTTACCACCTACCTACTCATTTTTGAGTTAAGGGACGAAATTGTCAAAACTTGAGTAATTTTTTCTCAGGCTGTGAACCATTTCACGGTTAATTTTAACTTTTGGTTAAAATCTGTCACTTGAGTGGTTATTTGGTAACGAGTAGTTAAATTTGACTAAAACTGTGGCCCATTTCAAAATTTGACGGACGGAAAGTTATTTGGGTTTATTTTCCACTGGAAATAATTTCAACTGAAGAATTAGTATTAGAATTTTCATTGCGAGATTTTTTTCAGTGTTGGAAAATAACTATCGATCTGTCAAAAATAACCATGCTCTCGAGCAGGGTTATTTTTGATAACATCAAATTACACGCTTAAAAATAGTTACTCAAAAATGAGTAAGATCTCACTCATCTATACAGAAAAAGTGGAACAACTCTAATTTAGAGTAACTCCGAAGTTACTTAAATTTGAGTTCTTCCACTGGAAACGATGTTTGGGTAAAATCTACTCATTTACTGAGTAATACTTTATTTTTACATGTGCCAAAAAATAGAGTAACTATCACTCAAATTTTGAGTGAAATTTTATTTCAAATATACCAAATTTGCAAAAAAAAACTCCTTTTCTGATTGTATTGTATTAAAATATTAAGTAATTGAACTCAATACTATATCAAGTGTTGGTCGCTAGGAGTAGTGTTTTAATCGCAAATTAACATACATGTTAGTTATGCTCAGGCACCAATCAGACAGTTATTCCTCATAAATGACATTTGAGCATATTCGTTTCCAGTCTAAAGCACAGCACGGAGTTTATCATTCCGGTTTTTGCAGACACAACACCGTTTGTGTTGAGCGACTCACCCTCGAAAAACGCGATCTCACGAACAAAAAATACAACCTGTTGCTACAAATGGTTAATACAACTTTTAGACTGATCTTGCGAATAGTAACAAAAAAACGAGTTCTTGCGTTAAACTCAAATTTAGAGTAGGAGTTACTCAATATCATTGATGATAACTACTCAATTTTTGACGTTTCCATGTATCATTTGAAAACGAGTAACTAGTACTCAAACTTTGAGTAACTTTTTCTAAGCGTGTAACCACTCGAGTGTCAGATTTTAACCAAAAGTTAAAATTAACCGCGAAATGGTTCACAGCCTCAAAATAAGAAAAAAATATTTTGTTCAAAATTTGAGGAAGTTCAACTCAAAATTTGAGTTCTTTGCTCTAAAAATGAAGAAACTTTTCTTCGTTATTTTCATATACAAAGTTATTCTTCTTTCTTTTGAATGCGCAAAATAGTGATTCAGAACCGTTTCCTTTTGAATGGTTTGGAGTCAAAATTGAATTATTTTGATATCCCCATGTTGGGCTTTTCACTAAGCATAATTGAAACCACAAAACATCGATGATTGACTTTGATTCATGTCTTCAAAACCGGATCTAGAAACGTTAATGAAAAACGACGTATTCTTGCATTCTTTATTTCGATAAGAATATTTCGAGAATGAAAACGCACTGAACTGCAAGAAGTGTTTTTTTCACTCTAATGTTTAAAAACTCAACGCTTATTGAACAATCCAATCAGCGTGGTCACCACGAGATAGCGTTATGGTGATTGTTTTGACATATCCCATGTATTTAGAGAAATTTTTGAAGAATTTTTCAATTTACTTGAGTTTGAAAGAATGCAGATGGCAAAACCTTGCAAATATGGGTAAGAAAAACGATTATTCACGTGTTGTCATCAAACATATGATTTCAAATTGTCGTATACTCTTGACAATCTCGGATGAAATTTGAAATTTTTCAATTCACATACAGATTTGATTTAGATGGTAAAACATGAGTAAATACACTTGCCATAAAACTTTTGATCATAATGTATCAATTAATGTCAAAATCCAACCCGAAAAATAAAGAATATCTCAGATATGAAAACAGTACCCGACCTCACTTCTTCGAATTTGGTATTTCATGTTACGATTTCTCCGTAAATATCAATCAAACATACCACGGAAAGTTACTGAATCATTAAAGATCGATTTTTTACCAAATTATCACACGTTTTTGTATGTTAGTATTCGATTCATAAGAAAAAAAACCCTGCATTTTGTTCGAATCTTCAAGCAAAATCTGAAAATTATCACCATCGCTTAGTTCAAAGCTCGCCACTCGGGCAGCGCAGCGATCGCGAAAGTGTTGGTTGGATTCTTCAATTCTAATATATGAATAAATGCGAGAGAACTCATGACAATGAGTTTATTTTACTTAACTCAAATTTTGACATATTGTTCCAGTTTATGAAGTTGAGTAATCGCAATTCAAACCTTGAGTTATGTTCAAAGAGCGTGTATACACTGAA
Organism: Malaya genurostris; assembly: GCF_030247185.1. Taxonomy (NCBI): domain Eukaryota; kingdom Metazoa; phylum Arthropoda; class Insecta; order Diptera; family Culicidae; genus Malaya; species Malaya genurostris. Next base: position 151,847,438 of record NC_080572.1, read on the forward strand.
ATGAAAATCTTATTTATATTCATTAGATTTGTCATATGTTTTTATTTAATGTGTACGTCAAATCTAAATGGACGTTATCATAATGAAAGTTATAAAAATATCCCATACAATTTATATGGAAATCCGATGAAAGTCGTGAATCGTACTGCTTGAAGCTGAAGGAATAGTTGTGTCATCAATATTCGTCAACTTCTCCAGACCATTTTTTTCAGGAAGTTCCGCATCTCAATGTAATTTTAAATCGCTGAAAAAACAGCTTATCCAACTTCGTTCAAGGATATGCGTTAACGGACCATGAAATATATATCCGGTACGTTTCATTACTCTATCTGTCTAGTAAGATTCATTTTTTTTTAATTTTCAGTCTCGGGATCTCACTTCTCTTTCGCAAATATCATGAGGTGCTCCCTTACCGAACGGAATACTAGTATAGCTTGAATCCTCAAAGAAAAGTAGTAGTTTGCAATTATCTACTATTCGTATGACCTCCATTGAAAGTTATATATATATATATATATATATATATATATATATATATATATATATATATATATATATATATATATATATATATATATATATATATATATATATATATATATATATATATATATATATATATATATATATATATATATATATATTATACTTAACTAGTCATATGGTATATATGAACCTATCTAAATAAATTCGAAGTGAATATAATATGCGCTTCATAAATTGTTCCAATGTATGTTGTGCGGATATCTAGTAATGGTTATAAGACGCGCCAATAAATTTGACTCAGACTGGAAATTTCATTCGTTATATGGAAATCTTGTAAAAATAATGTTAAGAAGAGTTTTATGTTTCATAAGATTATCTCATATATTTGACATGATGTTGAACACATCTTGTAACTATTATTGGAAATGCTAATAGTGCAAAATCATTAGAATATCATATAATGTGAAAAAGAAAATTTAGCTCAGTGTAGTTTCACCCAAGTACAGAGTTGCCAGGTTATTTTATCAAAAATCATTCGAAACTCAAAAATTTATCTGGATTTGTCTGGGTCTACTATCTACAAGGAAATTTTTGCCGGGCTTCATTTTCAGTGAGCAAAAAAAAAGGTCTCCCCACCCATCGTATAGAGGCCAAAACCGTAAAGATCTAGTAACATCTGACTAAATCTAGGAAAAAATGAAAAGTCTGGGAAAATTTGGAAAATCTGGCAAAAGATCTGGTTAGTTTGAGTGTCTGGCGAAACGAGGAAAATCTGGCATTTGCCAGACAAATCTGCAACCTGGCAACGCTGCCCAAGTATATTTCTACGCAGCGATAGCAACCCTACGGATTTATCCGTACACTGAGCTAAATTTTCTTTTTCACATTATATGATATTCTAATGATTTTGCACTATTAGCATTTCCAATAATAGTCCAATCCACGTGCGAATGTGTTGGTGTGATTATTCTCAGCAGTTGAAAGGTTAATGCTAGTGTGAGTGTGTCGAAATAACCCAATGAATTTTGTCGAGCCGCATCGTGACAATTATTGAAAACATATATGCAATAAAAAACACTGCAATGCCAAGAGAACAGTTGAGAAAGACATAAAATCGTTCATGAAACTCTATATCACGTAATGGTACTGTCTTCTACTTGGTTCATTAGTCCATAGCTTATGAAATTATATATGCATTTTTCGCAGTGTATGATTATGAGTGAAAAATGTTTTTATTTTTTTGTTTCAATTATAGAGGCTTTAACATCTTAGGTCATTCGCCTCTTCGGACCAGAAAATCTTTCTGACCCTATGTGCGGGGTTGGGAATCGAACCCAGGCGGGCTGCGTGAAAGGCATCGACTATCCCATCACGCTATACCCGTCCCCGTGAAGTGAAAAATGTTTTTCCTCAGTGTAAAATTGAACCCACAACAAACTTTGACTTCGGCTCGCACACATTCCAATTTCGTATATGAATAGATCTGCGCACTCTACATCGGTGTGAGTATCAGAGACGTCAAATTGCTCAATAGTTACAAGATGTGTTCAACATCATGTCAAATATATGAGATAATCTTATGAAACATAAAACTGTTCTTAACGTTATTTTTACAGGATTTCCATATAACGAATGAAATTTCCAGTCTGAGTCAAATTTATTGGCGCGTCCTATAACCATTACTAGATATCCGCACAACATACATTGGAACAATTTATGAAGCGCATATTATATTCACTTCGAATTTATTTAGATAGATTCATATATACCATATGACTAGTTTTATAAAATTTATATTTATGTATATAAATATATATATATATTTATATATATATATATATATATATATATATATATATATATATATATATATATATATATATATATATATATATATATATATATATATATATATATATATCTATATATATATATATATATATATATATATATATATATATATATATATATATATATATATATATATATATATATATATATATATATATATATATATATATATATATATATATATATATATATATATATATATATATATATATATATATATATATATATATATATATATATATATATATATATATATATATATATATATATATATATATATATATATATATATATATATATATATATATATATATATATATATATATATATATATATATATAACTTTCAATGGAGGTCATACGAATAGCAGATAATTGCCAACTACTTTTCTTTGAGGATTCAAGCTTTACTACACTGAGCTAAATTTTCTTTTTCACATTATATGATATTCTAATGATTTTGCACTATTAGCATTTCCAATAATAGTTACAAGATGTGTTCAACATCATGTCAAATATATGAGATAATCTTATGAAACATAAAACTCTTCTTAACGTTATTTTTACAGGATTTCCATATAACGAATGAAATTTCCAGTCTGAGTCAAATTGATTGGCGCGTCTTATAACCATTACTAGATATCCGCACAACATACATTGGAACAATTTATGAAGCGCATATAATATTCACTTCGATTTTATTTCGATAGGTTCATATATACCATATGACTTGTTTTAAAAAAAATTATATATATATATATATATATATATATATATATATATATATATATATATATATATATATATATATATATATATATATATATATATATATATATATATATATATATATATATATATATATATATATATATATATATATATATATATATATATATATATATATATATATATATATATATATATATAACTTTCAATAGAGCTCATACGAACAGCAGATAATCGCCAACTACTACTTTTCTTAGAGGATTCAAGCTTTACTAGTATTCCGTTCGGTAAGGGAGCACCTCATGATATTTGCGAAAAAGAAGTGAGATCCCGAGACTGAAAATAAAAATGAATCTTACTAGACAGATAGAGTAATGAAATGTACCGGATATATATTTCATGGTCCGTTAACGCATATCCTTGAACGAAGTTGGATGAGCTGTCTTGTCAGCGATTTAAAATTACATTGAGATGCGGAACTTCCTGAAAAAAAATGGTCTGGAGCAGTTGATGAATATCGGAGACACAACTATTTCTTCAGCTTCAAGCAGTACGATTCACGACTTCCATCGGATTTCCATATAAATTATATGGGATATTTTTATAACTTTCATTATGATAACGTCCATTTAGATTTGACGTACACATTAAATAAAGATTATAAGTTTCCATATAATTTCTATGAATTATATTCTGCATATGATTCATATGACAAATCTAATGAATATAAATAAGATTTTCATTTCAGTGTAGACAAGAAGCCAAATCTACGGATTTGACCTCAGGGAAAAGTGGCATCACTGCTTCTACGTGTTTTTTTTTTTTATTTCAGTGAAGGTAAACAGTAAACACTTCGCTACAGCGTGTCGATTTTGTCTTCGAAAAAAATTAAGAAATCTTTTAGGTAATTTTGTAATATCTATCACTTTTTTCCTACTAATGTACAATTTTATAATTAACAAATTTATACAGCTCATGGAACATTTAGAAGATATTGAAGACTTATTATTGTCGCAAATTATATCTCCCAAAGAACGCTATGCAAGGAAAAAAAATGTTACGGTCAGACCACGCGATAAATTTAGAAACGAAGAATTCAAAAGCACGATTGAGAAAATTGTTATTTCAAATATTGTTCCAGAAACTCAAAAAATTTTTTTGAAAACTTGGGGATGTTCTCATAATAATTCAGATAGTGAGTACATGGCTGGACAACTTGCATCGTATGGGTACCGTATAACACAGGACAAAGAAGAAGCAACTCTATGGTTGCTTAATAGCTGCACAGTCAAAAATCCTTCAGAAGATACATTTCGCAATGAAATTCAGACAGCTCAACGAATGGGTAAACATGTTGTTCTAGCCGGTTGTGTACCTCAAGCTGCGCCGAAGTCTGAATACCTAAAGGAATTCAGTGTTGTTGGTGTTCATCAGATAGATCGCGTTATTGAAGTCGTAGAAGAAACACTTAAAGGACATTGCGTGCAGCTGCTGCAGGCAAAAAATCGAAATGGAAAAAGAGTTGCCGGACCAAATTTGTCGCTTCCAAAAATAAGGAAAAATCCTTTGATTGAAATAATACCAATTAATTCTGGGTGTTTAAACGCGTGCACTTATTGCAAAACCAAATTTTCACGAGCAGACCTTGTTAGTTATCCAGTAAAAGATATTATTGAGAGAGCGGTACGTGTTTTTACTGAAGGAGTATGCGAAATATGGTTGACATCGGAAGATACAGGTAAAATTGAATTATAAAATAGCTTTGTTCTAGGCTAGAATCGTGCTCCTATTCAATAAAAAACCACAGTTCTCAAAATGTGCACTACCCCGACGAAATCATACGCTTCGATTTCATCCGACGGAAATGTCTATTAAATCGAGCTAAGCTTTCGTTAATGTATTAGTCAATTGATACCGTATATTCGAACCGAGGAACCGATAAAGGCTGTTAATCATTTCGCGAAATAGTTGACCTTTTAGTTAAAATTTGACACTCGAGCGGTTATTTGGATGTTGTCAAAAATAACCCTGTTCGAAAGAATGGTTATTTTTGGCATTGTACAAGTTAACTCTGACGCAGACGGAGGTTATGGCGGAGAAAAAGTAAAACGCGTGCGTGCTTACAAGTGACTACTTCCCTATGAAATTTGTCGACCCGTATCGGTCCGATCATCGGCCCGATTATCGGACCGATTGAGCACGATATGGGGCCGATCGTAGCGCTTCCATCGGCCCGTCATCGGACAATTCTGCACCATTTGCATCAACCGCGTCGTCCTAAGAAAGCTTTATTTTTACATTATGTATCGCTAGAGAAACAGAGCGAAGGAATATCAAACAAGGCATTTTCAAGACGACGTCTTCCCGATAGGGTGTGAAATAGTGTTGAACATTATTTTGTTTCGATCATAGAGGCTTTAACCTTAAGGTCATTCGCCTCTTAGGGCCAGAAAAACTCTGGCCCTATGTTCGGAGTTGAAAATTCAACCCCGATATATCCCATCCTCTGTGTATAAGACATCCGCTCTCTGCTTTGGTATTTCTTCACTCTTTTGTTCTATCGATACACTATGTAAGCTTGAAACGCAGTCAAAAGCTTTCTTGCACGATGCGTCCGATGCTCGGATTTACTGGGTTAGGGTGAAGCCAGAGTGGGAGCGACGCGATGCGACAAGCGACGCGATGCGAATATCAAAGGATTGCACGGCGAAGCACGACCGAATTTCGTCTACTTTAAAAAAATGAACATGCATGCCACAGTAAACACCATGCGTTGCGTAGCGACGAGCGATTTTCAGCGCGACAAGCGACCAAGCACCACGTGCACAGTTTTCACGCGATTTACGAGCGAACAGAGGTTGAATTGATTTGTGTCATGACGGAACAAAAAAAATCGATTGATGTTGAAGCGCTAATCGGTGCTATTTTTGAACGAAATGCGCTCTGGGATCAACAATCTCGTATTTACCGGAACCGGGTTCTTGTGAACAAGTGTTGGAAAGAAGTTTCGGAAATATTAGGAACTACTGGTTAGTATAGTTTACGTGTTTACTGTGGCATGCATGTTTATTTTTTTAAAGTGGACGAAATTCGGTCGTGCTTCGCCGTGCAATCCTTTGATATTCGCATCGCGTCGCTTGTCGCATCGCGTCGCTCCCACTCTGGCTTCACCCTTAGGAATGAGTTTTATTCGTACTGTGTCATACATTGTATGTGTGTTAGAAATATAATGCACCGAAGGAAATTATTTAGTAGAAATGACGGCGGTGTCTTAATGCTGCGTAGCCCAACACTCCTCCTTACCGTTGTCAGTTCGAAGAATGAATTGCGTCTTTGATGCCGATAGCAAATCGGTGTCGCTCCAGCTTCACTCGGTCTAAAGGTTTCGTCATGAGGTCTGCTATCATGCTTTCTGTAGGCATATATCGAAGTTCGATTATCTGTTGCTGGTGTAGATCCTTAGTGTAGGCATACTTTGTATCGATGTGCTTAGAACGCCTTTCGAGACGATCTGACTCAACAATCCTGATGCATGACTGATTATCTTCCCAGATAACAACAGGGTTGATTTGTGCTTGCTGTAAATCTTTTAGCAATTTCCGGTACCACATTAATTGTTGACAGCCGTCTGTTAATGCTACAAATTCCGCTTCCGTCGAAGACAAAGCAACGCAAGATTGCTTCCGTGTGCCCCAGTCGATGAGACCTCCACCAAATTTTAAAAGAAAACCAGAATGTGATTTTCTGTCACTTTCGTCGCCAGCCCAATCAGCGTCGACGAAACATTCCAAATCACCAGATCCATTGCCGAGATGTAAGCGAAAATTCTTTGTAGATTTGAGATATCGAAGAACTCTCTTTGCTTCAGTCCAATCACGGTTTGTGGGATTTGTGACTTTTTTTTCGAATAGTGACATGGCTACGCTGATGTCAGGCCTTGTGTTTACCGCTACATAAAGCAAACTTCCTACCAAACTGCGATACGATGTGCTTGTAGGCAATTTGTCCTCCTCCTTTTGCTTGAGGTACGCGGGATCGATTGGTATTTTTGATGGTTTGCCTTCTTCGTGCCCAAATCGACATATCATCTTCTCAATGTTGTTTGTTTGATCAAGAGTGAAGTGACCATCAACTTTTTGTACATGTATTCCGAGAAAATGCTTTAGTTCACCGAGACAAGAGAGCTTGAATTGGTGATGCAGGTGTCGCCGAATTTTCTCAAATTCGTCTTCTGAACTACATACGACGACCATATCGTCAACGTATAATAAAATATAAGATTTCTTACCGCTAAAATTCCGAATGCACAAGCACGAGTCGCTCTCAGCTTGTTTAAAATCCATGCTTTTGAATACTGTATCAATATTTTTATTCCATGCTCTAGCAGATTGTTTGAGTCCATAAATGCTCCATTTGAGATGACATACCAATCCGTCACTGTGGTCAAAACCTGGAGGCTGTTTCATGTACATGTCTTCTTGCAGTTCTGCGTTTAAGTATGCACTTTTTAAATCTAGATGTTTAACTAACATTTAATGTTTGCTAGCTAGTACCAGAATTGTTCGAAGAGTAGTTTGACAAACGACAGGGGCGAAAACCTCATCATAATCTTGTCCAAATTTCTGCGAAAATCCTTGGGCAACTAGCCTTGCCTTGTATCGTACTGTTTGTCCGTGTTCATCTTTCTTCTGTTTATATAGTGATTTTCACTGTCGGCTAGAAAAGATTGCGATGCGATAAGATAGCGACAAAATGCCGCAAAAATAGCGAAACTGTCATTCGCATCGATTCAACCCCTTCGAGACCACAAGCCAGAAAAAAATATTTTTTGAATTGACCGTTACAACTATTTTTTTATTTATTATTAAGAAAACTTCAGTCATAATTAATTTATATTGATAATGCGTATCATTACGGCTTCAACTTGCACGGATTTTTTAAGCGTGTGCTATTTATTTGACATAATGTACAATTCAGACGATCCGCCTCCTTCCGTCACCGTCACCGAAACGTCAGCTTCCGTCAAAATTAATTTAATACTTTCTTTACCTGAACGTTCACACGCTCCGTCCGTCAAGACGTTCCGTGACGGTGACGTTACGTGTGAATGGTCCATAAGAATGCATGTAATTAATGTTGACGGTGCCGGTGACGGAGATTGACTGTGACAAAAGAAGACGGATCGTCTGAATTAACAATTGTCGCTAAGGAATTTTACCAGTTGAAAATGCAATTGGCCTCAATCCAACAGCGGATTAATTTTTCTTTTGGCTCTAATGCTAGTTAATTTCAATACAACAGACAGCGAAGGGGTTAAAAAAAACTGTCCAATTTTCTGGCAGCGATGCCAGGTGAAATTTTAGGCGTCTGCGTATTAGAAATGGTCCTATGCGACCTCAATATTTCGAAGTATGACGAAAAAACCAAAAGAAAACCCTACAGTAATAGCAAAAGTCATTAAAATGAACGATTGTTTATAAAAATTTCGAAAATCTACAAACAAATCGGCTTAATTGCAAGTCTGCTAACAAACGAAATTGCAAATTTACATACCAATTTGCAAACCTGGCATCAGTGGTTCTGACGCTCATTATTTCGCAATCCTGTGACGATTCCATCGCATTCTATGTCAAGCCTAGGACAGGACCTGACAATTGTTAATCCACTTTTAGGACCAATTTCGGACCAGCTCATGATTGGTTGAAATTGACATAAGCAATCACAAGTTGTTGAAATCAATATTACTGCAGAGTGGTAGAAAAAGTGTTGTCAGTATCGTCGGTAACAATGTAGCTTGATATTGGATATTTTATTTTTCGGGTCATCTTTTCAAAATTATTAATTTCAATAGGATTTAAGGTCAATTCGTTTTTAAGTCCTGATAATGCGAAAAGTATACGAGTACATTTAACAATCACTGGATGATACAAAGAGAAAGACTGAAATCACGAAGTGTGATATGGACGAGAATATTGATTATGTTGGTTGAGAATAGCACCGAATCTTTGGATATTTCTGTATGTTATTATTTTTCTCAAATAGAATATGTTGAATACTTTAGTTAATAAAGCTGCAAAAATAATTACCCAAAATTGAGTGTTTTAGAAAAAAAATTTTAAGCTCTTTCAACTAAACATTTTCTTCAAAAGAAACATCTGATCAAAATGAATCCAGAGCTATATTTTTAACCGATATAACATTTGTCTAAGTGTTTTCAAATGATAAATAGTTGCATGTTATAAGGGGAGAAAGTTTTCAGAATGAATAATTATCTCTACTGGCAACAGTGATCGCGAGGCATTTATTATTTACAGCAGGGAGCAACCGGAATAAGAAGAGAAATATTTTTTCTGAAAAAAGAAGCCAGTTGTCTGGTCCTGTCCTAGTGTCAAGCTGAAAACCATATATCCACTTACATCCAATTAGGGATGTCGGAAATTTCGAATTACTCGATTATTCAATAATCGAGTATAATGTTAAAACTAATCGATTGAAATTTATTCGATTATCTGGGTTATTAATCGATTACTCGATTATTCATTCGATTATTACTATGGGATTTTTTTAATCATTCGATTAGCTCAATAATCGAATATTAGTTTTGAGCTATTCGATTAAATATTACTCGATTATCTGGGTTATTAATCGATTACTCGATTAATCGATCGATATTACGACATCCCTACATCCAATGCACAGTGGTCCGGATCCACAATTTAGGGGGACAAAAACATTTGTGGCTTAGCCTCATACTTTAGAGCTATGATGTCTTCGGAACAAATGATCAGTGAAAGATAAGCCATATTTTGAAGCATATGGTATTAGGGTGGTTCTAATTATTAGGGTGATTCAAAAATTATTTTCCGTATGTGTTGAGATAGAGGACTGCATCCTTCGGCAAAATTGTAGGAAAACTTATATCAAGCAACTTTGCCGAAAACACTATTGTAGTATCTCTAACGGTTTTAGTGTTACTTCTATTTTAATAGATCAACTTAGGGTATTCCCAAAAAAAATCAGATTTTTTGCTCTAGCTTTCTTAATATTCACTTCTCGATTTTGGTGTCTTTGAATATCTTTTAGAGTTTGTTGAAACCAATTTTTTCATGACTAGCGCATTCAGGTAGCGTTTTCTGAACCGAAGTTATAAGCAAAACTAGTTCAAAAACAGATCATTTTTAAACTGCTATATCTAACATTTGAGCAAACGAAATTGTGTTCAAACATTGGATTTTTTCATTGAAAAATGCTCTTTCATGTAAGACATTTATTAGCTATACATATTAAAATAAGGTATTGCTGTCTTCTAGCGTGTTTAAATTAAAAATGTTAATTCAGCTGCATAACCGGGAAGATGGAGTACACTCACGTTGGTTGTTACTCTATTCGATAATGCTATTACAGGATCAGACGTTAATAGAAATCGTTTGAATACATTCTTGAGCTTGAGCGACCACCCCTGGTTGCTACTCCGTTACTGATCGGGATTAGCTGAAATTGTACAGGGAAAAAAAAAATTAAAAAAAATAAAAATAAATAAAAATACTACTGCGCACTCCACAAGTGTCACGGGAGGATATTTGTTAGAAAAATTTCAGTATTGGCATTATTTGCGCGCGTCTCAGTATGTTCCGGTTTCAAGATGCTCGGATGCACCACTAAACTCACTGACCTCCCGAGTTAACGTTTCAACAACATCCTATATTGAAGTCCCGGCAAGTCTTGATTTACAGCTCGTTTTCGAAATTTCACAGCTCTTTATAAATGAAATTACGTGATACAAAATAAACAAGTGAAAAGGATTTAGATAAAATAGTTCATTCATTGTATTGACATATTCTAAACAGTTGTTATAAAATCATTTTAAATCACCAAATAAAGGTCAACAGATTTCACGTTATATGGTTATATTGGTTGATCTGGGCAGCCGGCTACCGAGGAAAATATTGAAATCATGTGTTTTTATTATGTATTCAATATACCGATATATGTTATCTATGTTATTAACTTTGTAATATCAACGGAGTTGGCGAAAGTTGTTTTTTATCATTCAATTTATAATCCTGAAAGACAATCAATAACATGGAAGAAGAAAACATTCCAAATAAAACTTTTCTTCGAAGCTAGACGAATATTGATAGGTTGAATGAAGAGATAATTTAGTAAAATAGAGTAATCAGAAGTGAAACATTGAAAATATCTGATAACTGAAAGGAAAAAGAAACTCCTGCAATTGTCACCTTTTATGACATGGAAGCAGGAACCCAGTGGATCTATTCTTGGTTCATTTTTTTCCACCGGATTCCACACAGCATCTAGGCTGGTACTGTCCGGAGAGAGCTAATAGGTACAATCAATCTCCTAGTGGAACCCAGCCCCTCGTTTGAATACATTCTCTAGATTCTCTAACTCTCTTGCGCTTCCTTACTGTACATACCAATAGGAAGCAAAGCATGTTTTATAATCGCAGTCCCATGCACCAGAAGTTTATGCACGGTTAGCGACAGAGCATACCATCCATACAGCTCCACAAAACGAGTTCTTGTTTGTTCAGTAAACTCCTGGAAAGCAGGTACCGAAATCTTCACATTGCTGTTTATCAACGGTAAGATTATAAAAAACCGTTCAAGTATATTTCCATTTAACTCGATGATTTGCGCTACTGTGTTATATTCTTTGAAAAATCTACGGGCCCAGATACTATCATTCGAGTTGCCGCCTCCAAGTAATGGTTCACCAATGCTAGACCCTGTCAGCTTGGAGCGAAATCAATCTTCAGTATAGGAACGCCATCACACGGCATCATATTCAACATATCATGTCAATTGTGTGGGTGCGCAGTGCTGCTATTTTGCGCGCAAGAATTTGACATTTCTCTTCCAAATTGATATTTGTTTGGATTATTCTCATTTGTTTTAGTTCTTGAAAAATTCAGAGCTTTTCCTAAGCGCTTGCATATGTACCAAGCTTGGGAGTGTATGCCTGTTATGTCGTTTAACACTTTCGTATCGTTCAGGCAAAACACTAGCTTCGTTGATACAAATACTTTCCACAGTACTGTGGGAGAAAGCTCTAGAATTACTGCATTTACATTGTCCACTTCCTGCTGTTAGTTCCGTGTTTTCCTTTTGAAAGATTATTATTTTGGGCAGCAAAGGGAAACAGATGAAGGATAATTGTTGTTCCAGATTATCCAGCCTTCTTGCTCAACAATCAATCGCAAGGGAACCAAACAGATAGCAAATAATGTACTGTAAGGAAGCGCAAGAGAGTCGAAATAAATCAATTCGCAAGTATAGGCAGTTCCATCCGCAGAACTTCAATCGTTTAGTGAATCTAGAGGATGTATTCAAACGATTTCTATTAACGTCTGATCCTGTAATAGCATTATGTTTAATGTTTGAACACAATTTAAAAAATTTAAAAAAATATCTCCTTTGCCATTTTTTCTATAAACATGCTCGAAAGTATTTTCTATCAAACGAAAGAAACCGATTTTTTTTTTCGTTTGCTGCAATGTTAGATATAGCAGTTTAAAAATGATCTGTTTTTGAACTAGTTTTGCTTATAACTTCGGTTCAGAAAACGCTACCTGAATGCGCTAGTCATGAAAAAATTGGTTTCAACAAACTCTAAAAGATATTCAAAGACACCAAAATCGAGAAGTGAATATTAAGAAAGCTAGAGCAAAAATCTGATTTTTTTTGGGAATACCCTAAGTTGATCTATTAAAATAGAAGTAACACTAAAACCGTTAGAGATACTACAACAGTGTTTTCGGCAAAGTTGCTTGATATAAGTTTTCCTACAATTTTGCCGAAGGATGCAGTCCTCTATCTCAACACATACGGAAAATAATTTTTGAATCACCCTAATAATTAGAACCACCCTAATACCATATGCTTCAAAATATGGCTTATCTTTCACTGATCATTTGTTCCGAAGACATCATAGCTCTAAAGTATAAGGCTAAGCCACAAATGTTTTTGTCCCCCTAAATTGTGGATCCGGACCACTGTGCAATGGCTTTTGACCTGGTGATAGGGGAACAAGCTCCCATGTACCGCTAGCTTGGAGTGATTCCATCTCCTCCTGCATCGAAACTTGCCAAAACGCTGTATCTGGACTTTCCATTGCTTGTGAGTAGCTTTGTGGTTCATCGCTTACATGTTTCGTCACGCCAGTTACGTCACGGTAACGCGGAGGTGGGAGACCTTTCGTTTGACGAGTGGATCGTCTTGGTTTTTCAAACTCGTTCTCTCCTAGAAGCGGGGGTTTTTCGTCGCTAAAACCTTCGAACTCACCATTTGACTGAGTCACATCCTCGACGGCTGAATCGAAATCCTCAGTTTCTTCCGCTTCGGGTTGAACTTTGGGTGCCGCTCGAGCAGGGCTTGCAAATTGAAGCAACGAATATGAACGAAAGGGTTTCACCATCTGTGCTATTCACACACATTCGTATGTCAGGTAGAATTCACAGCGCACCCCAAGCCAGGAGAGCTGCTTCGTTCGTTCATTAGTTCATGAATATGCCCGCTTGCTGAGACCTATGCTTCATGAGGTTAGCATTTGATGAATGGTTCTCAAATTGTAGATGCCTATGAGGAAACTAGTTTCATAACTTTTAGTTCCGATGAATATTAATTTAAAGAACATTGCTTTTAGTGTTTCTAGGATATATACCCAGTGTAAACTGCCAAGAAACAAATTGATCGTTTTGAAAATGGGCTCAAATGCAAAACTTCTGCTATAAAATGTTTAAAGTATGTTCGAAATGTGATCAAATTTGGTCTTGGAATGCGAACATTATGTTAAAAATGATTTCTGTAAACCTACTTTTTAAAAATAAACCGTAAACATTGCCTATATGACTTTGCTTCGCGTCTTGTAGCACACCGTGAGGCAAGGTCTTCTTTCTCGTACAATACTAACGAGAGCGAACCCTTCATTTCATTACATTGTCATGGATTGCTTAGTTCATGTGTTAACTGAGACTGAGAGCACAGACAGTTTACTTGGCAAGGGGAATTGGTCTGCTCAGTAGCATATACTCTCACGCATCCAGTTTCTCTCAAATATAGGTCTCTCATTCAGCTATGTCAAGCAAAGTGTTCACAGCAGATATTTTTTGTTGCTTCGTTCGTTTGAGGATTCACAATACAAGCCCTGCGCTCGAGTGCTTCGTGGAGTACTATCGAAAATAACTTCGTTTTCTTGGTACACGTCAATTGCATTATCATTCGCGTCACTTTCGATAAACGTAGCATCGCGACTCACGTATATCTTTCGTCTTGCTCTGTCTAGAAATCGATAAGCTTTATGTTCTGATGAGTAACCGACGAAAGTTAACTTTTGTGCTGTGGCATCCAACTTCTTCCTTTTAACTTTCGGAATGTGGACCCATGCATAGCAACCAAAAACTTTAAGATGATCAACTTTAGGTTTATACGGTCCAACGCTCAAAAGGTGTAATGTCAAGCGGTTTCGTTGGGAGTACGTTCTGCAGGTAGACTGCTGCATTTAATGCTTCTGCCCAATAGTTTTGCTCTAGCTTTGCATCAAACAACATGCATCGCACCATTTCAACGAGTGAGCGATTTTTCCTCTCTGCAATTCCGTTTTGTTGCGGACTGTATCCCGCCGTGTATTGAGCGGAAATTCCTTCACGTTTATAAAACGATCTTAATTGCTTTCCACTATACTCACCACCTTGATCGGACCGTATTGCCTTTGGTTTTCGACCGAAGAGTGTGTTTACGTGTGCAACGTATTCTTCAATTTTTGTAGGTACTTCTGATTTTTCTTTTAACACGTAAAGAACGCAATATCGACTATAATCATCAATCATGAATCAATATCGACTATAATCATCAATCATGAAGTATCGATATCCACTAACTGACTAGATCTCCACCGGTCCACAAACGTCTGTGTGCACTAAATCCATCAACGCATTTGACATGGAATTAGATTTAATTGGGAAAGGTGTACGAGGAGTTTTAGCTTTCAGACAGCAGTCGCATTTGTCAATCACATTGCACTCTTGGATCGACAGACCATCCACTAGCTTTCTGTTCAACAGATACTCGATTGCCTTCGGGTCACGATGTCCGAACCTGCGATGCCACAAGTGCTGACAATTTTTGTTCTGATGACCGTTTGCCACCAACACAACATCAATTGGTTGCTTAACCTGGTACAGACCCTCTTTCAAACATGCTACGGCTATGACGGTATTATTTCGAATAATTTTACAACCTACCGCATCGAAAACAACTGTAGCTTGCTTTTTAACTAATGCAGGCACCGACAGTAAATTCATAGAAAGGCTTGGAGTATAGAGTGCACAACTGAGATTCATTTCATGACGACGTCCTTGCTCATTGACGCATTCAACGACGCAGGATCCTTCACCTAAAACATTCGCTCTCTGCCCATCCGCCAAGTTAACGAACTTAACCTTACTCGTTTGTAACTTAAAAAAACATTTCCGATCCGCAACTGTGTGTCTAGTTGCCCCGGAATCAACAATCCACGGTTTGATCGCACTGCTGTTCGTGTGCTCCACTGTGGTTAACGCAAATGAAACTGTTTCCTTTTTACTGGTTGCCTTTTCATGAGGTCTTGATTGCTTTTCCGAATCACGCACAAACTTTCGACATTCCTTTTGTTTATGTCCAGCTCGCTTGCAGTAGTGACAGACATTTTGATTTTTCTTCTTCTTGTCGTTACTAACTCTCAATGCCGTGTCAGATCCAGCGATCTGTCGTTTCGCAGCTTCATCTAGCAATTTTCTTTTGACTAGCTCTAAGGTAAGATCATCTTCAGATCGACTTTCCAGAGCAGTTGTAAGTGTATCGTACGAGCTAGGGAGGCTTCTTAATATCATCGCAACAGTAAGATTTCCCTCAAGCTCTTGTCCGGCGTTAGCTAAGTGTGAAAACAGCTCTTCCATATCAAACAGATGTTCACCCATGTCGTTGCCATCGGTAAAACGTTTGTCACAAATCCGTTTTAATAGCGATACTTTCGACGTAAGGCTCGTCTTTTGATGATGATTTTCAAGTGCAGTCCAGGCATCTCTCGCCGTCCGTGATACGCGAACAAGTCCGTGCTGATTGTCTTCGATTAATAGTCCAATCGTGGCTCTTGCTTTAGCGTCACCAGCGTTCCACACTTCATCGTCTTCATCTTCAGGCTTCTCAACAGGGCTTACATAGCGCCAGAGCTCTTCTCGAACGAGCAGCTATTCGACCTTGAATCGTCAAGTCGGATAATTGCTATTATTCAATTTTTGCAACGAAAAACGATTTCCTTCCATTTCGTACGCGGTACATCAGTCGAATGACGAATAAAAACGCGTATATACTACGATTTCGCGACGAATTTAAATACGAAATAGAATATACATCCGATTTTCCAAAATGGCGTTACTTTTTCTATGTACTGGGCCCATAACCTGACGCAGAACGGAGGTTATGGCGGAGAAAAAGTAAAACGCGTGCGTGTCTTACAAGTGACTACATAGGAATGAGTTTTATTCGTACTGTGTAATACATTGTATGTGTGTTAGAAATATAATGCACTGAAGGAAATTATTTAGTAGAAATGACGGCGGTGTCTTAATGCTGCGTAGCCCAACAAACTTATTATTGGTATTAATGTACGAGAAGTTGAAGATTGTTTAGCAAACGGGACTCTGGAAAAAAAACTTTCCTCGCCTGGTTGATAGTTTTATTATTCTAATTTTATTGAATCGCTATCGTCTTAAACTAAGCTAGCTAGCTAATATTTTTATGCTACATGCCGTCATGGGAGGAGCCAGTTCGAAAGGGTTTATATTGGAGATTATTTTCCCAAAATTTTAACCCTTTAACTGCCATATTGGTGGAGTTAGTGGTTTCTTCTGATTTTCATTTTATTTAATTTTTCAAAAACCTCTCAAATAAAAAAATTGAAAAAAATTAGGAATTATGGGAAACCTTTCTGATTTTTTTCAGAATTTTTCAAAATGTATTTCATGTGAAAAAATATGTTCAAAATTTTTTATTCGAACTTACAATTTTGGTACCACTTTAGATTTTACATCAAAAATAAATAATTTATGAGTACATTACGCTGTATTTTTTTAAAATTTTCAAAATATGTGGACGGGTATAATATCAGATTTTAGAAAAATTAATCATTCGGAAAGCCCTGTGTCTCCATCAAATTGTTATCATTCGCATGGTATTTAGTTCTAAAATTGTTGGATACGCATGGTATTTAGTTCGAAAATCATATATCACATGCCCTTAGAACTAAATACCATGCCTTTCCATCTACAACTTGAGCACAGGATTTGAGTATTGACGTAATTAATAATGATAAAAGAATTTTATTCCTCATGTTATTTACACACTCCTGCACGCCTGGCTCGATTTACCAAGCAATGATGTAGGGAATGCATTAGTGAACATATGTGCCAGCGGACGGTTGTAATTCGTTTCTAACTTGCGGGCTAGTCTGGAGGTTTCGAGGTTAGCTATCAGCAGTCGTAAGAAATACTATAAACCAGATAGAACTTAAGTCGAAGCGACTGCAGCAAGTCCCGAAGACCCGAAAAGAACGTATTAATTCGCATCGTCGATTATCTATACAAGCAACATGTTCTTTTAAACTTAATATTTTCAGTTTTTTGCTATTTCCTGAAGTGGACCCCTTTATTAAACAGTTTCGGAAAAACTGAGCTATGTATAAAAATTGAATTTCAAACTCTTTCACAAATATAGTTTATCGAATTTACTTGCACTTAGTGGTCTTTTTCTGGTGTTTCGTGGAGTACTTTTCTCACGAATCAGCTGGAACTCGTTTATTATGTATCTAGAAGTCGTCTCCATACAGCTCAGACTATGACCACTCTTTGCCTCCATTTGATCTATCCACGTATGATAGGTGGATCTCCAAGCAGCAGTTGAAAACCTTAGTTTATACGCCGTTGATTAATTTCTTATGGTGGCGTAATACTTTTCTTGTATTCTTATCCGCTGTCATAAATGAATGAATACACGAATTCACGAACCACCACGATATCGTCGCTGTGCACCATTATTCGAGTGGGAAGGTGTTATATTTTAAAGCATATTTTAAATCTGTTTTCCCCTCTCATACATTTTGTTTCGATGGATTTATTGTCTGTCCGATCCCAGTTTGATTAATCCATCTTTGTGTACTGTCAGTAGGATCCATAGTACTAGCCATTCAATGATTCTGTACACTAAGAATCGGCTGCGAAGTCTGTTGAAACAGAAAGGCCAAATTCCACAAAAGGAATGTAATGCCAAGACTTTGCTTTTTATGTGCTTAAGCCGTTTGACTTTAGCTGTCTTGTTGAGTAATCTCAGGCAACTTGGCTATTCATACCATGGGATACAGAACTTCGACGAACAGTTTACTCTAAAACTGATAGTTTTTTAGATTTCGCTTGGTTTCAAATTTTTCTCGATTTTGCGCTCGGTATCTGGGAATAGTTTTTTTTTTGCGAAAGAACTATAATTTAATTGTCCTTTGTATATTAAACCTAAATATTTGTCAATTTATTAGTTCTGATTCATGTTTCTCTCACTGGTTCTTCTTTATGAAATACAACCATCCGCTGGCACACATGTTCACTAATGCATTCAAACGAACTGTTTCCCTACATCATTACATGAAATACATTTTGAACAATTCTGAAAAAAATCAGAAAGGTTTCCCATAATTCCTAAAATATTCCTGATTTTTTTTTCAATTTTATTGCTAGAGAGGTTTTTGAAAAATTTAGGTTTGGGTTTCCTAGGTAAAAATAGATAAAATAATGTATTTATTTATTTATTTATTTATTTCTTATTGGGTTCATCGGACATATGTCTAAATGAACCGACAGAGTGGGAAAAAGCCCATATGAGTTGAACAAATTTCATGCCATTCTCAGACAGGCGCAAAAACCACTATCTTTTAAACAACAAACACAAAACAAAAAGTAATTACAATGCGTCAAGTGAAATAAATTAACACATAGAAAAAAACAGTCCTTATAATATAGTTCGTTTCATTCTTTCTGCGAAGCGACGGGAAGGCTCATCAAACTCAAAAATTGTTTCAACAGAAGTAAAAGCTCGTGTGCACGCAGTTATAGGTTCGTTACTTCCAAATAAAGTCCTGTGAAATCCGTTTTGAAGTAGAGTCGTATATCGCAATGGTCTGCTTGGTACTCGAAAACTAATTTTGCTACGCAATTCTGGAGCATCGATCTCCCCGTTTATTAATTTCGCAATAGTCAATGCCTGTTGAATTTTTCTTCGGCGCTGTAGAGTATCGATTCCCAATAATTGGCATCTGTCCGGGTATGGTGGCAAGTTTACAGGATCTCTCCAAGGCAAATGTCGTAATGCCATGCGAACAAAACGTTTCTGAACACGTTCAATACTAAGGCTCCACGATATTTGATACGGACACCAGATTACTGAAGCATTTTCCAGAATCGGGCGGACGAGTGAGCAATATAAAGCCTTCAAGCAAAGCGGATCTTTGAAGTCTTTAGCAATTTTAGAGATGAATCCCAGCTGACGGGAAGCTTTCGAAATAACTAGCGACCGTTGGACATCGAACGTCAATTTTGCATCCAGTTGTACACAAAGATCACACACCTGAGTCACTCTAGATAAAATTGTTCCATCAATGTTATAGTCGAATATAATGGGACGTAGAATCCGATGAAATGTGATAACTTGGCATTTGGTTACATTGATAATGAGTTTATTTTCCTTGCACCAATTTGCGAACCTTGTAAGCAAATCTTGCAGTCGTTGGCAATCCTCAACACTACGAACGGCGAGATACAGTTTCAAATCATCTGCGTAGATTAATTTACAACCAGATCCCAAGAGTAATGCAACATCGTTGAAAAATACTACAAATAGCAAGGGTCCCAAGTTGCTACCTTGCGGAACACCTGATTTATTCGAGAATTCGGACGACGCAACGTTATTGATTTTTACACGCAGTTGTCTATCGGAAAGATTTGAGTTCAGCCAAGACACAAGTTGCGATGATAAACCAAGTCGAGATAATTTACACAACAGTATTCGATGATCAATCTTGTCAAACGCTGCTTTTAGATCGGTGTAGATCACATCCATTTGTGCTTTTGCCTCCATACTAGAAATACATTCAGACGTTAAGGTTAACAAATTCGTTGTAACTGATCTACCAGGCATAAATCCGTGTTGATCAAATGAAATGTAGTTCTTTGCACGATCTAAAATAGCACCACTCACAATTATCTCAAATAATTTCGATGAGGCCGAGAGGCTAGTTATTCCTCGATAATTTGCGACATTTCGTCGATCACCATTTTTGAAAACAGGACACATATATGACTGTTTCCATATGCGAGGGAATCTGCATTGCTCGAACGATCGGTTGAAAATAACACTTAGTGGTTCAGCTATGGAGGATATGCAGCGACACAAGATAACGGCGGGTATTCCATCCGGACCAGGTGAAAAAGAGCGCTTCAGTTTTTTGCCGCTTGTTCAATCATGTGAGGTGTAACGGTAAAAATGTCCAAATCAAACAAATCAGATGGAACACTTGCAGCTGCAGTATTCGCTTCGCTAGGCGATGTAGAGTCTCTCGAAAAAACACCAGTGAAAAATTTTGCAAACAACTCACATGACTCAGGAACAGTAGTAGCAATTTCATTGTCAAGAAATACATTCGTTGGAATAGATGAACATTTTCTCTTTGAGTTAACAAAACGCCGAAAGCTACGAGGATTACGTTGGAGATTTGTCTGAACTTTGAGTACGTACGATTTATACAAAGTGGCATTCAGTGTACGATATGCATTGACAGAACGGTGGAAATTAATGGCGGTTGCTAAACATCGATTACGCTTAAGCTTACGTTGATATGAATTCCGCAAACGTTTCAGTTTACTCAATTCTGATGTGCTCCAAGTTGGAGAGACAGACGGTCTGACGCGTGGTAAGTTACATTGAAGCCAATGATTGATTTCTCCGCAAAAAACTTCAGCCATATCATCTACGTCATCTGTTGCGAACAATGAAGCCCAATCAATATTTCTCAAGTGATCAGAAAGTGCAGAGAAGTCCAGCAAACGAAAGTTCAATGGGCATGCAGTGTTGCTATCATCAGTGGATGGCCGTCGAATGCTAACAATACTGGCGGGCAGATAAATTGAAAGCGGTGGATGATGGGTGTCAACGGGAAGCAGCGGGGCACAGTTGCGGTCGATCCTAGCTTCACAATCAGATGGGCAGAGAACAAGATCAAGTGTGCGACCGAGTAGATTGTGTACAAAATTTTTTTGCTCTAGGCCTAAAAATTCGAAACCGTCGAGCAGCGTGTGGCTAGCAAGTGACAATTGAGCGTTGCTGTATATAGCGTCAACATTGTTCGTATTCCATCTAATACGAGGTCGGTTATAGTCACCACACACGAGCACTGAACCATTAGGCGAGCAATTATCAAACAATTCATGTAATGCCGCAATATGTTCGTTGATGACGTGTACATCCTGACCGAAGGCGGTATATAAACTGCACATATTTTAATATCTTTACCTTTAATTCTCGCTGAGACGGAGACTTGCTCAATATTTCGCCCGTTTATCAGATTCATCGTACTGCTGACATACTTTTGAGCCACTGCGACAAGAACACCACCAAACCGAGATTTGCAACTGTTGCGGGGACAGCGATCACACCGGAACACATTATAAGCCGTACCAAATAGCTTAATTGAGTTGATGCAATCGTCAAGTCCGGTTTCAGTGAAAATAATCACGTCGAATTCGCAATTGATGGAATTCAGAAACAGATCATCAATTTTGGTCCTCAGTCCTCTCACATTTTGGTAATAAATAGATATACTGCCATCACAGTCGGAAATTCGCTGCAAAGGATAGTTATTGAATGCTAGTAATTGAACAGGAACGTTTGAGTACTCGCCTCTGATGGAAGCCCTTGAGCTTCCATCATCCACCAAAGATCGCAATGCATTCAAATTACTGTCAATGGAAATGTTTCCTCTATCATCGGTATTACTGCTGGCTGCTTTCGAAATAACATGGACGGGTGTCTCAACAGGTGTAATTAAAAATCCACGAATTCTCTGAAAATTAGACCTGTAGGCCAACGCGTAGCGTCAAATGCGTGCTGCTTGAGTGTTGGATCAAGACCAATTTTGAATGATATGTAATTCAAATTAGCAGGGTCTAAACCCTTTGGTACAAGACGAATGACATCAAATGTATCGGATAAATTAAGGCAGCGTGAGACTATTTTCTGCACGTCATCATTACTGATCATCGGTTGGAACCCAGACAGATAAAGCCAAAATTTCGGTGGAGAAGTAGGCGGCATAATGAATGGGACAGAGAGATCTCCCAAATCAATATCACTTGTACCACGATTGAAAGAAGGGCGCACAGATTGGCCATCCTCACCACGACGACGTTTAGCATTTGGATTCGAAATAGGCCATACTGGTCTCCTTACATCACGGGTATTGGGATATACAGTGGCAGAATTAACAATGCTGTCCACTTTTTGACTTAGCACTTCAACAATACCAGAAAGATGCTGGATCTGCGTATCGATCCTATTGTTGCAAGAGCTTGTGCACATCGAGTTTTGTTTAACATCATCCATATACGCACGAATGCTTCTACCGTTCAACTCATTCTTGCACTTAGGGCAAATGAATATTACTTTACCCTGAGCGAATTTAATCGGCTGCTCGGCCATCCATGGAAGTTGACTATCAATGTCAACTTCCCTCTCTGAGCAGCCTAGATAGCCGCGTAGTGTCGATAGCAGTTTCCCAACTGGCTAAGAATAACGCTACGGTCCACCTGTACCGGTGGTATAAGTCCACCAAACAGGTAAGCCGTGTGGCATCCGGCGGAATTATTTTTTTTTACCAAGAATTGATCCACTGGTTTCCTGTTCCATGTCGTAAAAGGCCACGAAAATAGGAACTCCTAAGTCAAGGTGTATTTCCGTGCCGATGGCTGGATGGCTGCAGGAGGTTAAACAATGCAGTCGTGAACGGAATATCTTGGGGTTTTCCCTTACTGTTTTAAGCGAAGCTCTGGCACAGTGGACGACTTCTTTCTTCGCAACTCGTGGGATTTAAATGATTAAAACATTTAAAAAAATCCTTACATGGTTCGCTATAGGCGATTATAAGCCAATATATTTGGTTTCTTGTAGTTGTTGTACGGTTAGTGCTGGAAGTGAAATGTTCGTTACTCTAATTGATAATGGTTAGAGTGGCTCAAATCAATCTTCAGCATAAACGTACAGCAACTATGAATCTATCCAGACTTCTGCAAGAAGGTAAAGCTTCTATAGCTTTGGTTCAAGAACCATATTTCCAAAAGAGAAACTTCTACGTTGGAAAATTGTTAAACCCAGTCTTTGTTGCCTTCAACAAGACCGGTATGACTAATCCACGTGAAATGCCTCGAGCATGCATACTTGCAAATAGTGCTCTCGATGTTTCTCTCATATCGGAGCTCACAACTCGGGATATTTGTGCTGTCACAGTTGGTATGACTATTGATGGCATAGACAGGAAATATGTCTATTGTTCGGCATATTTACCGCATAACCAACCTTCGCCAAGCGATGACTTCAAAAAGGTTGTATCATACTGCTGCAAGAGTGATTTACCGCTTGTAATCGGCAGTGACATCAATGCTCACCATATCATTTGGGGCAGCACAGATATAAATTCGAGAGGCTCTGATATGATGGAATTTGTGAGCAGTACAAACCTGCACATATTCAATGCAGGAAACCGTCCAACTTTTGCGAGATCTGGAAGAGAGGAGGTTTTGGACGTAACTCTCTGCTCTGATAGAATTGCGCATGAGTTGGTGAATTGGCTCGTCTCCGATGAGCTCGAACCTTCGTTGTCTGATCATAAGTACATATTATTTGACCATTCAAACGTTAAATTTGATATTATCACATATCGTAATCCCAAATCTACAAACTGGGACCTCTATGAAGAGGGCTTGGCGACTAGATTTTACGGGTATCAAGCAACAATTGAAACCCCAATTGATTTGGAAAATGGTGTCGACGAGACAAATTCACTCATAGTTGCAGCATATGAAGAGGCTTGTCCACTTCGGATTGTGCGAGCTACTAGAGGAACTCCTTGGTGGAATGCTGAACTTGCTAGACTAAGGAAACTATGCAGAAGAGCTTGGAACCACCGACGCAGAGATGGGTCGGAGGCATTCGTGTCGGCTCGAAGGGCTCGAAGGTCAGTTTCTTAGGAACTTCAGATGGTGAACACTTGTCTGAAGAAGATGATGTACTTCACTATCTTTTTAACACTCACTTTCCAGGATGTATGGATCCATCACCGACAGCTCTTCCCGAGACTTTTTCAGGTAGTTACGATTCCTGGGCCCTTGCTCGAAGCGTTGTGACGATTGAATCGGTCAAATGGGCAGTTGAGAGTTTTGCTCCGTACAAGTCTCCTGGAAAGGATGGAGTTTTCCCAGTGTTACTGCAGAAAGGGTATGAACATTTCAAACATGTTTTGAAGAAAATATTTACTTTTAGTCTTGCGACTGGATATATTCCAAGAGCCTGGCAGGAAATAATTGTCAAATTTATTCCCAAAGGCGGTCGCGACACTTATGAGGAAGCGAAGAGTTTCAGGCCTATCAGTCTTAGCTCAATTCTTCTTAAAACAGTGGAACGCATAGTCGATCACTATATCAGGAATGTTAGTTTGGGCGTGCATCCGCTACATGGAATGCAACATGCTTACCGGCGTGGAAAGTCCACTACAACCCTGTTACATGATGTTGTGTACAATATTGAAAAAGCTTTCTCACAAAAGCAATCTTGCTTGGGAGTTTTCCTAGATATTGAAGGTGCCTTTGATAACGTGTCTTTCAATTCAATTCTGGAAGCAGCCCGTGGTCATGGCATACCTTCAAGTATCACAAATTGGATACACGCAATGCTTAGCAATCGACTTCTTTGTTCATCGCTTCGGCAAGCAGAGATTAAAAAGCTGAGTGTCTGTGGGTGTCCTCAAGGTGGTGTACTATCCCCACTTTTATGGAACCTAGTCGCTGATGGTTTGTTAAGGAAACTTAATAACCTTAGATTTCCGACTTACGGTTTTGCCGACGATTATCATATATTGATGACCGGTATAAGCATTAACACTCTCTTTGACTTAATGCAACAAGCCCTGTGATCTGTTGAACAATGGTGTTGTCAGGTTGGATTATCTGTAAATCCGGGCAAAACATCAATGGTGCTTTTCACTCATCGTAGGATAATCGCAGGAGCTCGTCCGTTACAGTTCTTCGGTTCAGAGGTTACTGTGGTCGATCAAGTTAAATACGTCGGGGTTATTCTTGACTCAAAACTGAATTGGTCTGCTCACATTGATTTCAGGATTAAAAGAGCTTGCATGGCTTTCGGCCAATGCAGACGAGCTTTTGGAAAATCATGGGGACTCAAACCCAGATATATTCATTGGATCTACACAACTATTGTTAGACCAATTTTAGCATATGGATGTCTTGTATGGTGGCAGAAAGGAGATGTCGCGACAGTTCAGTCAAAGCTAAATCATCTCCAAAGGATGGTCCTAATGGCGATGACAGGAGCATTCACGACAACTCCTACTGCTGCTCTAGAGGCGCTACTGTGCATTAAACCACTACATGTATTCCTAAAACAAGAAGCATTATCTTGTGCATACCGTCTTAAGGTTACAGGGCTTTGGAACAGTAACCCATTAGATTATGCTACCAGCCACACTCGCTTGTGGTCTCAAATGGTTACGTGGGATGAGTATTTACTCGCTCCTAGTGACCTAACTCTCACGTGCAGTTTTCCTTTCAAAACATTTAATGTGAGCTATCCTCTTCGTGAGGAATGGTTGTCTGGTTGTCTGGAACGACAACTTGATGAACACATAGTTTGTTATACGGACGGTTCTCTGTTGAATGGTCGTGCTGGTGCTGGTGTCTACTGTCGTGAAATGAGGCTGGAGCAGTCTCATTCACTTGGTAGATACTGTACTGTGTTCCAAGCAGAAATCTACGCAATTCTGTGTGGAGTACAATCGGCACTTCAGCAGAGGATCTGTGGTAAGCGAATTTATTTTTGTTCCGACAGTCAGGCAGCCTTAAAAGCACTCAGTTCGAATGACTCACGGTCGAATCTAGTGATCGCGTGTCGAACTCAAATTGAAGACCTCAGCATTTCAAATGCTGTTTACTTCTTATGAGCACCCGGCCATTCTGGTGTTACTGGAAATGAATGGGCTGATGAGTTGGCTAGAGCTGATGCAACGAATGATTTCGTTGGTCCTGAACCAGCTTTACCACTTTCAACTAGTTGGATAAAGCACAAGATTCGTTCTTGGGCTGCATCCAAACATGCCAGCTACTGGCTCAGCTTGCAAACTTGCGCTCAGACAAAAGCATTTCTACCAGATTTAAATCTGAAAATGTCAAAGTGTCTACTGCATTTCTCCAAGCATCATTGCAGTATTCTGGTCAGAGCTCTGACTGGACATTGCAAACTCAATTATCACATGGCTACTATTCAACGTGCTGAGTATTATTCGTGTGATTTGTGTGAATGCGATTATGGTACTTCATATCATCTGATATGTAACTGTCCCGCATTGACGCAGCTACGTATCCGGGTTTTTGGTTCTCCATACATGGTTGAGTCTGTGTATGCGGAGCTAAAATTGAAGGATATCCTCTCGTTTCTTACCCAATGTGGTAAGGAGCTATAGACAGAAGGGTTCATCGTTCTTCCTGGAGTAAATGAATCCCTTCTGTATTCACCTTAAATAGGGTTTGGCAGATTGTTTGGCATCCTTTAGGGGGTACCGAATTTACTTCTGCTCGTACATACTGCGAATCGTTCTGCATTCTTCCGGGAGTGCAGAATGGTGTCGCTTTTGTAAGATCTCTAAATCCTCTCGGGGGTTGGAGATTTTATTAACAGCAGACTGTTCGGGACCTCGTAGAGGTTCAGAATTTACTTCTGCTTCCACTAATTATGATCCTCAGCAGATTGTTCAGCATCCCTTGGGGGTGCAGAATTTACTTCTGCTTTTATGTGTTTTTGTGTCGTCAATTTTTCCCATCCTCCTAGTCCAACCCTTACCTTTTCCTTTCAATCCTTCCCTCTTATATATCGGGAAAATGATGCTCAAAACAAATTGATGGCAAGGCACAAATCTCCAAATATCAAGGGGAACGTGCCATTTGAGCCAATTTGTTCTGATTCCTGATAGGGCAAATGAATATTACTTTACCCTGAGCGAATACATCCTTGCAGGAATGAAGATTAAAACCGCAGCAGTTCTGGCTGATGTGAAAAGGGGTTTCACAAAGGCCACAGCGCACTGGCTCCAAGTTGTTAATTTCGTGATGGCATTCTCCACATTGTTTTGAATCCATCTTTGTTTTGATCGTTGTTCGTTCGTAGGATGACAGAATCAGTTTAACTGAGAATTGATGGATGTTTACAGCGATTGGTGCTAACGGTCTTTATGCCACCAAACCAATTGAGATCAGCGAACTAAAATCAGCGAAAATTCAGAAAACGGTCACAGAATCGATGCAAACTTCAACAGGATGATGAAATAAATATACTGCCGGAAGCAATCAATACAATCTGGTGTTACCAGAAGAGCAATAACACTTTCAAAAACGTAATAATGGTCGGACAAAAATCTATCACAAGGCTTCAATTAGACACTATGTATTCCAGAAAAGAATAAACCTATGCATTACCTCCTAAAAAATTATGGGATTTTATATTTTCTACAATTATTCCAAACAAAGTATGTATAAAAATAACTTGAAACAAGTTATGATTAGAAAACTAGTTTTAAGGGGGTTGTCATTCAATATCTAAAACAAACTTTGAAAAGGCCTAAAAAAATGTTCCATCGAGTTCCACTTAAATTTTTTTTAATATTTTTGGGCATATCTTTTCCTATAAATTTTGTAAAAATCAGCTGCATAAAGTTGCATATTTCGCTTCGGTGTACGGTTTTATCATAAGTAAAAAAAGGTAAAATGATGTATAACTTTGCCAGGAAACAACAAACATATGCACTACCTTCAACATAAATATGGGATTTTTTATTTTCTTCAATTATTCCAAACAAAGTATGCATAAAAAAATAACTTGAAACAAGTTATGAATAAAAAATTGATTTCAAGGGGGTGCGACCTAGACTTTTGGTATATTTGACAAAGTAAATTATTTTCAATTGTTCTAAAACTTTGTAGAAGAAAAATTTTTTTTATCTCTAGAAAAAAAGTTATGGTTATATTTTTTGTCAAAGTAGGCCATGAACAATTAGGGATAGAATCAAATTACGCGGTATATATTTGTAAATAATTTCTTAAAAGCCTATACGCATTAAAAGAACGGTTTGGCAGCTAATGATTTATGTCCACGTTTTTATTGATTCGAACCACTGTGCGATGGCGCGGATTTAGCACGAATTTCAAGAATCATCATTTCACATTTGGTAATAATTTGTTCGGAAGAACGTTCTTCGCAAATTTTTGAAGCTAGTGAGTTTTATGAAAACCAAAAAAATTAAGGATGGGCGAACGTTTCAACGACTAGTCAAGCTGGACAAATTGATGAATTTTCACCTTGATAAAACCAAAATTTACGAAAAGGTGGTTGTACCAAATGTTTTCTCCAGTGGATTTTCGATTTTATGCTCTCCGATCTCGAGTGGTACAAATGGCTATATCAGCAGAGCTGTCACCAGGAATTACAAAAACTTTTCGATGTATATCAAATGTGGAAATCAAAAAAAGTTTTTCGCACTTAAAGATATTGATGTCTGATGGAAGATATCGTCTCAGTGAAAACACATTCAATAATGCAAAAAACGTAATAAATGGAATGCTATTCTTCGATAATATGGTCACAAATTCAACTGTTCTTTGCGTTCTGGAATTTCCTGAAATATGAAATGTGAACAAAGGTAGAGTATACAACTACCGTGGAAATGCTGCTTTGTGCAATGTATCGAAGCTGTTTGAAAATATAGTTCAGGATTGTATGTTTTGTTTCTAATTTTTATTTTAAACAACTTATATTTATTATGAACAAACGATGTGAACACGGTGAGGATACGCTTAACACTGAATTTGAAGAGAAAAAGCATAGCTTGATTTAGCGGGAAAATATGTGATAATGTGTAAGTAAGCAAGGGGTCAAACAATACTACAACATCCTCCCCTTTCTATAAAAACCTTATTCTAAAAGTGTAAATCAAAATCTTGAAGTTTTTTGATATTCTCGTTGATCTTCTGGGTCGGTCTACTTTTGTCGGTGTAACAGAATTATTCCCTTCTAACCCACTCGGCAACGGCGACGGTGTAAAAACGTTCGGTATTGTTGGCAGTCTACTAATTTCAGCTGTCAAGTCTGAAACATCGAGTATCGTATGAGCTTCACGATTTAACAGCTCTCTTCGTGCAGGAACTTCTCCAGGTGAATTATCTGGAACACGACCTGTACCTTCCTGGGCTTTAAGTGGACGCTGCGAGCAGGATGACGATTGATCGATTGGCAGTGTAATAGGTTCCTTACGCGGCTTCAAGTGAACCAGTGAGCGACGATAATTATTTCCACCTACATTCACTGTATACGAGCGCTCGTTGAAACGGTTGGTGATTCTCCCTTTTGACCATAGTTTGGATGTTTCCGGATTCAATTGCACGTAGACAGGAGAACCAATCTGTAGCTCAGGTAATGCTCGTGCTTTTCTGTCGTAGTTTAGCTTTGTGCGCTTACGATTTGCCTCTATTTTAGTTGGTACATCTTCTTCTACCTTTGGTACCAAATTAGTAGCAGCTGTTGGAACACTGCATCTTGTGAAGCGAGACAACAACCGAGATGCTGGACTGGATCCAATGTTATTGGGGATGTTTCTCCAGTGCAACAACGAGAAGCAAAAGTCGTTGCCACTTTCTTCTGCTTTCTTCATGAGTTGTTTGGCTATTTTCACTGCTGCTTCAGCTTTTCCGTTGCATTGCTGATGATGTGGCGCTGATGTAACGTGCTCGAAGTCCCACTCTTTCGAAAAAATAACCATCTTATTATTGACAAAATTTATCCCATTATCAGTTATTACTCTTTGAGGTACTCCAAATCGCGAGAAGTTTTCTTTGCAAGCGTTTAAAACTGATTCGGGGCTTAAGTCCTTTAGAAAATTAACTTCAAAGTAATCGGAGTAATGATCGACGCTGATAAAAAATTTACTCTTTTTACCTCTTTGTTCCATTCCATTGATATCACCTGAAAGGGGTGCACCGGTATTTCGTGGCTTTTCATTGGTGGATTCTGGTTCCCGGTATCCGGTTCCGGAAGTACCGGAAATAGTGGTCATATATACCAAAATAGATTTCACTCACTTTTCTCAGCGATTGTTTGACCGATTTCCACAATCTTAGATTCAAATGTTTGACCGATTTCCACAATCTTAGATTCAAATGAAAGGTCTTCCGGTCCCATACGGAATTCCTGAATTTCATCCGGATCCGACTTCCGGTTCCGGAATTATAGGGTAAAGTGTGTTTAATATTGTACACCGTCACATAAACCGGCGAAACAAAAAACGTAAAAAATTTTCTAAACTGGTCTCAAAACTACACAAATCGGTGGTCATTTTTATTTATTTATTTATTATTAAATTTATTCATCTGACAATAAAATGGTCTTAATGAATATGTTTAGTCAAGTCATAAAATTGTAGATCGCTGTACTTTCTGCGTGAATTTGTGTGACGGTTCATCAAATTCAAAAAGGTGTTCAACGGCGCCAAATGTCCTCAAGCATGATGTTATCGGTTCGTAATACCCGAACGTCGTTCGATGAAATCTCGGCTGAAATAAACTGGTAGAGCGTAGTGATCGTTGTGAAGCACGAAAATCGAGTTGAGACAAAATCTTCGGTGAGTCGATATCCCCGTTGATCAGTTTTGCCACGAAAGTAGCTTGCTGAATTTTCCTGCGTCGTTCCAATGAGTCGAGTCCGATCAGTCGACAGCGATCGTGGTATGGTGGAAGCTCAAGCGGGTTCTGCCAGGGAAGGTTTCTTAGAGCAAGACGAACAAATCGTTTCTGAACGCGCTCAATCCGTAAGTTCCATGTAAGTTGATAAGGACTCCAACTTACGCTAGCATTTTCCAGTATTGGACGAACCAAAGAGCAATATAACGCCTTCAAACAATACGGATCTTTGAAGTCCCGCCCGATCTTTGCAATAAAACCGTGTCGCTTTTGAAATTATAGATGAAAGATGCAGATTGAAGGTAAGTTTGGCATCTAACAAAACACCAAGGTCATTAACATGGTCAACTCTCCATTTTGTCCAACAATTGCATAGTCGAATCGAATTGGGTTCAGTATTCGGTGAAACGTTATGACCTGGCATTTTTAAATGCTGACAATCAACCAGTTTCTACGACACCAGGCGACAAATGTATCTAGAAGTTTTTGAAGCCTGATGCAGTCGTCAATAGAGCGAACTTCAAGATATAATTTCAAATCATCGGCATATACTAATCTGCAGCCAACTCCGAACACCGAAACAGCATCGTTGAAGAACAGCAAAAACAAAAGTGGACCCATATTGCTGCCTTGAGGAACTCCTGATAAATTTGAGAACGAAGATGATACACAACAGCCGAGCTTAATTCGCAGGACTCTACCACATAAGTAAGAGCGTAGCCAGTCAGTAAACTTTTGTGTGGCGCCCAGCCGCAACATCTTTCACAAGAGTATTCGGTGGTCAATTCGGTCGAAAGTTGCTTTCAGATCAGTGTATACTGCATCAATTTGTACTTTATTCTCCAAACTCGAAAAACAACTGGAAGTGAAATCTAAGAGATTCGTGCTGACTGAACGACCTGGCATAAATCCATGCTGATCAATAGAGATGTAATTTTTAGTACGAAAAAGTGCAGCTGATAAATTTGTTATGCCTCGATAATTTCTAACATTTGTACGATCACTGCTCTTGTATACAGGAAACATGAAAGACTGCTTCCAAATCATCGGAAAGATACCTTGCACAAATGATTTGTTAAATATAGTGCACAAAGGATCGGCTAAAGCAGAAGCGCAATGACTGTACACCTCTGCAGGTATGCCATCTGGTCCGGCCGAGAACGATCGTTTCAACTTCTTCGCTGCGGCAACAATCATATCGGGAGTAACCAAAAATGTGTCAATGTGCACTAAATTCTCAGGAACATCCACGGCGGCGGTCTCCGCATCGATACCGGAGGCTGTTTTTCTGCAAACACCGAAGCAAAGAACTTTCCAAACAGATCACATGACTCCAAGGATGACCTGGATTCAACACCATCGAGACAAACTTTTGAAGGAATTGATGAGCATTTACGTTTCGAGTTTACAAAAGTCCAGAAATGTTTGGGATTCCGACGAAGATCAGTTTGAACCCGCATAACATAAGAATTGTACAACCCCGCGTTTAATTTGCGATAGTTTTCACTGGAACTTTTGAACATTCGTTTTATTTCAGAGCTCTTCCAGCGACGATGTTTGCGCTGCCAAGCATTTCGAATTCGTTTCAATTTACGAAGCAAAGCTGTGCTCCAAGGAGGACTTATTGGCCGCTTTACAAAAGGCAAATTTGCACTTAACCACTGAGTTATTTTGTTACAGAAAAAAGATGCCATTTCATTTGAGTTGTCGATATCTTGCAAAGCACTCCAGTTAACGTTTTGCAAGAATTCAAGTAAAGCAGCAAAATCAATTTTTCTATAATTTAATGGCCTTGATTCATTCGTGGAGTCCATGTTCCGGGAATTGTTTTCGCAGTCAGTAGCAAACGAGATAACTAAAGGCGGATGATGCGGGTCGACAGGTAGCAGTGGAGTAACACTACAATCAACTATTAATTGATGCTCCGAAGAACAAAAGACCAAATCGAGCAATCGCCCAAGATGATTTCTGCACTAGCTTGCTTGATATAGATTTAAAAAATCCATACCGTCGATCAGCGCTGTACCAGCAGCGGATGGCAACAAAGAACGAGCGGGTTGTGTTTCTTCATGCCGTTGATTCCACACAATGCGGGGCTGGTTGAAATCACCACACACCAGAACAATATCATTCACAGAACCTTTTCTGCACAGTTCCGAAACAGTTGAAATGTGCGCATCGATCACATCAACGTTTTGGCTTTTATCAGGGGGAATGTACACACCGCATAGCAGTAACTTTCTACCCCGCACTGTAGCACTTGAACACACTTGTTCAAGACACTGACCATTCACCGTTTAAATAATAGAGCAGACGTGTTTTCGTGAAATGGCAATCAATACTCCACCAAACGATGCTTTGTCACTATTAGCTGCGGTCACAGCGAAAAACATTAAAGGAATTTCCAAACAACTGCTGAGAGTTTATTCGGCTATCCAGTCCGGTCTCGGTCAAAAAGATGACATCAAAGTTGCAGTCACTCGTCGTTAAAAAGATCTCGTCGATTTTTGTCATTATCAGTAGACAACCAAACAAACCGATTTCGGCTATCCTGGTTCCACTCACTTCTCTCAGCGATGGTTTGACCGATTTCCACAATCTTAGATTCAAATGAAAGGTCTTCCGGTCCCATACGGAATTCCTGAATTTCATCCGGATCCGGTTCCGGAGTTATAGGGTAAAGAGTGTTCAATATTGTACAGCGTCACTTAAAATATTTTCGGATGCAACAAACATTTAAATTTAATTTAGAGTGCGTACTAGAAGAGTTTGTGTGTCATGTTAGTTGGTGGCCTTTGATTATACCGGTTCTCGGGTACCGGTGCCGGAAGT
This sequence comes from Malaya genurostris, assembly GCF_030247185.1. Taxonomy (NCBI): domain Eukaryota; kingdom Metazoa; phylum Arthropoda; class Insecta; order Diptera; family Culicidae; genus Malaya; species Malaya genurostris. The sequence goes on from NC_080572.1 coordinate 151,881,437, forward strand.
GCATTTAATAGTGAACCCATTTCGTTTTCTTAAGGATGACTTACGCAATCAAAGCACTGTTTTATTGTGTATGTTATGCATAAACAATTTCTTGGTTTCTTTCAAAAATTTAAGAGAAAATTTTTGAATAGAATACCACAATATTATATGTACATGAGAAAGGCATCATTACACTACTAGGTGGATTGAAACAGGTTTTTACCATCAATTCACATATTCGTAATATATAATTTACACAGAAATGCGTAAAAATACACGTAAATGAATAGGGGTCTGGTCAGACCCATCAGGCAGACCGAAGGTATAAAACTATCTTTCAGACGGAGAGTTAAATTTATTTTTTTTTGCCTTGAATTTAAGATATTCAACGTACTTCAGCACAATACATACTAATCTTATCAACCTTTTCCAACATAAACACCATTTAACATTTAAATTTACGTACGTGGGTTCTTTCAATATGCGTGCAGTATGGATTGGCTTAATTTCTTCTACAGTACGCCAATTGTCAATTTTTCCTGGTCAATAAGTTTCGGGTTGTTTGAGGAATGCAGGCCCTGTTAACCAAATCGAATTACCCTTTTTTATTTTGGTAGCTTCATCAGCTGGATTTAATTTTGAGGATACTCATCGCCATTGTTTTACCTCAGAATTCTGCAAAATCTCCCCAATTTGAAACGCAACGAATTTTTTGTATAGTCTTTGTTCCGATTTATCCACGATAATACTGTTGAAGAATCTGTCCAATCTATAATTTTTTCGATTAGAATTCTAATTTCGCTCATAATAATCTTTGTTTATCTAGTGCATAATACCGCAGCCTGCAGTTATAACCTAGGAATTGATAAACTCTCGTCTTGACTGCGATTCCATCCAGATATACTGACCGTAAGTACGCTACTGCTGCAAACGATCAGTGCGAGGGGTCCACAAATATGTGGAATTCTCGTCGTAGGATATCGTTCCGTATAAGTAACATCTTGGGATATGAACTTGTTGAATTATATTGGCCCTTTCCTTCCAGTTGAGCCAATTGTCCAGTAGGTGTTTTGGCATTTCCTCGTCCCAGTCGAGGACACTGCCATATTTCCTGCATCAGAATCCTTGACTCAATTGTTATGTTGGCTATTAATCCCTGCGGATCATATAACGACATTATCATGTCTAAAGCTTGTCGCTTCGTTCATTTGTTTACTTCTGTTGATTTCAGTTGATAACTGATGTAATCTTTATAAGTATTCCAAAATATTCCCAGTACCTTTTCGTATGATTGATTGTTGTCTCCTAAGTTGACGATAGCATTTGAGTTAAATCTTGCTGTCTGGATGTTTTCCAGAATTTTCCTTGAATTGTAAGTAATATTCCGTAATTTGAAGTGAACGTAGTCGTGTATTTCGATCACCTTCTCAACGGTCGTTATATCTTCGGTCTCTGTTTCAAAGCTACACTAAGGTCTCTTTTTACACGTTTTTTTTTCTCACGGTTTTTTTTATACACGGCTTTTTTATACGGATTCCGGAATTAACACGGTTTTCATTTACACGGTTTTCGCAATTAACACAGTTTCTGATGAGAGTTTAAAAAGCACTGTCATTTGTTTTTTGAGAAAAAATCAAAAAAAGGGAACAGGTTGTCTGTAAGAAAACGATTATGAGAGCTAATTTAAAGTTTGAAAGTTAACAAAAATCATTCATTCAACAATTCACGGGATCATTGACTATCGTTCCATAAAATGATTAATCAGTCTTTAGATCTTAAATCCCTGTTGTAAATTACACGACAACGTCTCTTCCGCTCAGTTGTGGTGTATAATGTCAGCATAGTCATTGATATTATCGAGAATTTTGTATCGTTGAAGAACTAGTCGGATTTACTAATCTCGTCAACTCTTCGTCATATCAAACAGTACATTATTTTATACCCATTCTATAGCTCTAGTAGTATTATGATTTACACAGATGAAATGAGTTTCTTCAGCATGACACATAGTAATACCTTTTCTAATTTGATCCCTGTTCATCTCTATGAATTCTTCCCCTTTGATTCTGTCTCTGCGTGCATAGATCTTCACCCAATACCCATGTCTTCATGTCAGTTTAGTTGAGAATTACTGTTAAGATCGTTAGTGTTTACTACACATCGCACCTTCGGAATTGAAAAGAACTTATTCTCAAGCTTTTTTTGTAGTAAAAGTGTTTATGGGTTCTAATTGTACGTATTATCGTTCTTTTGAAAACTGAATGCAATATACAGAAGGCATGAGCCATGTAGAATAATTTGCTTATCGTACAACGCGTTTCCCAAGTGTTCTAATTTTAATTTGTCATCCAATGTGTTTTATCAAGTATAACTGGACCCTACAGTTAGCTCGTACATCTCAACCAAGTCAGTCGATAAACCAAAACCGCTTACGTTCGGAACAGAAGAAATCAAGTACAGTATTGTGTAGTGAACAATAGAACGATCTCGAAATGAGTGAACCAAACGAACAAAAGCTACCGCCGGTACGAAAGCATACAATTATTGTTGACTTCAGACAGTGCAAAATTCGACCTTCGACACGAGAACTTGAAGGTTTGCTTAAGGAGCAAATGCATCTTGGCATTAAACGTGTGCATTTACTTCAATGCAATAAGACCAATAATGTTATTTATATCCAGTTCTATAAAGAGTTGGATGCAATTCAATTCGCTGAAGACAATATTAATGTGCACTATGTGGAGCATGAAAATATCAAGTACAACATTCCAGTTTTAATAACTTTTGCCACTATGGATATTTCTTTTAATACAACATCGAAACGCTTCTGTTTTTCTCGCTGTCGTTTAAGAATGGCTTTTATTTAAATTAATCGCTTATTTATATCCTATCCTCTCTTAACTTAGCTAATTGAGTTTTACAGTATGGATTACTAAAAATCCGGGGGAGGAGTTAGAACGCGCAGTGTAAATCTTATTTAACCAATGGCATTCGTAGTAACGTCTCGGCCATTGTATGATTTGAGTAGGAGAGAGTGAGTAATGTTTCTAGACAAGTGTGTGAGTGTGATACGGAGAGGAGAGGGTGAGAGTAGTCAGGTTAAACTCTCGTGAGTGTCGGTTCGAGTCAGTGTGTTTTCCTGGGTTACTGTTATTCTAGGTCATGTCGCATGGCACTTGATTGAGAGAGGTGTGGGACGCGAAGGAAAGGGAAATGACATAGCTGTTTTTGTTTTGGGTGACTTAACGATTTGCAACATAACGCTTCCTTATTTATTGCTATCGTATGGTCGCGGTGTTTTCGTTGAGTCGAAGTAAGTGCTGACACTTTAATTGCTTCATGTAGGTGAAGTTTATATTTCAAGTGGGTTTCTGGGTTTTCATGACACGTTTCTAGGTTTTCGTATCGGAGTGATTTTTATGGGTTTTTTGTTAGGTGCATGTGATCTGGGTAGTGTTAGAGATTTAATGCCAAAGTCTCATATTACATCATCCTCCTTTTGTAAGAATGATGCCACGAAGGGAAATCATTCTAAAGTGTTTTATGGGATTAGGTTACTGTTTATGCGTTCGAACTCCCTAACAATTTTAATGTATATTACATAGTTTTCTTATAGTTAAAATAACCGAATTTGACAGTTTTTCTCAGAGAAGTTGAATAAAACTTCACTTACGCCCACGCCAATGTTTTTTTTTTGTTTTTTCTTTTTTTTTGTTTTACGTGGGGTTAAGCTCGGTAGCTGAATCTTAATTCTAAAAGTTTGATGTTACAATTTTGTATTTCATGCTTTAATGAGTCTATTTATGTGAACAATGGTTTTTTCCTTTTATTGTAAACTTTGTATTTCGCAATTTGACTCTTGAAGTTGTGTAACTTTAAATGGACCTATATAAAATGGATCTAGCTTGTGTCTATTTTCGTTTTGTAGATACACTATGTCGTTCAAATGTATTTCTATCGGATTGCACAGGTGATCTGTTGTTGATTTTCTAATTTATTTTTGGTGTATTAGATGTTTGTTTGCAATTTCGTGTGATTTGTGTAGTCGGTATTGTAATTCTTTATTGTACATGTCGAAATTATATACCTATTGGTTCAATATTGTCTGGCTTTTACTCCGAACACTAGTTCGTAGGGTGTATACCCATGATCTGAGTGTGGTGTTGTGTTATACGAAAATGCATAGTATTGTAACCAGTCATCCCAGTCAGATTGATGTTTGTTGATAAAAGATCGCAGAAACTCGTTAAGGCATCTGTGATTTCTTTCCAAAGAACCAATTGTCTGAGGAGGATAAGCTGTCGAAAATGTTTGTTTAATTTTTAACAATTTACAAATTTGTTCTAGAACCTCGTTTTTATATTCGGTTCCTCTTTCGGTTTCTAACTCAAAAAACTTACCGTAAGTTAGGATAAAATTTTCTACTAAAGCTTTAGCTACAACGTTAGCTTCTTTGGTAGGTATGGGTATATACACAACGTATTTGATTAGTTCACACTGTATGCTTACAGCGTATCTATTATTATGGATTGTTTTTGGCAATGGTCCAACAGTATCGATTGCCACTACTTCAAATGGTTTGTTAGGTGTATTAGTAATTTGTAATTTTTCTTTAGTATGTTTAATAGTTTTGTTCTTTTTGCAAATTTCACAGGCCTTGATGGAATTATCAATTGAAATTTTTAATAAATTTCCATGTATCTATTTCTCTTAATTTGAGGTACAATCTGTTTTGTCCGATGTGTCCTCCTGTTGGTAATTTATGGTGATTCTTTAGTATTGTTTGTATTTCCTGAGGCTTACTAATAAACTTCGGTGGTTTGTAGATAATAATTTGTAATGTTTTAATTGTTTTTAGGACGAGACCTTTAAACATTTCCATAGGTACCATTTCAAATATTTTATCATTGCAAGAGATTACTACTCTGCTAACTTTTAATTTTCTCATTTCTTCTTCATATTTGGAGATTGCAAACACGAGTGTTTGTTTGATATCTCTTATTCCTGTAATTACACGATGCATCGGTTTTTTGTCGTGAATACGACTTACTTTACTATGGGGTGCCTTTTCAAAATTAGCCATATGGAAGAATAGGCAGTACTTAATCGTGAATATCTCGACCTGTATCAATGGTAGCAATATAATTCTTTCACCATTTCATCATAAATATGATCAGGAATTTAGGATAATATTTTGAACAGTGTGAGTTAAGTTCAAAAATTAAGTTTTCTCAAAATTTCAAAATAATGCGGAGAACTCTTTACTTTCGCTTGGGTTTTTCGCGCAAGGACGACGATTTTGAGGTAGTCAGGCACATATCTTCAACTGAATGCGTATTGTTACGGACCAGTTTAGTAATGAAATTATATCAGTTTAGTAATGCAATTATATCAGTTTAGTAATGCAATTATATCAGTTTAATAATTCAATTATATCAGTTATAATTAAACCACAGGGATTTATCCGATGGCCCAAAGAGTGGGTCTAGACATTGTAAAGTATTAAGAAAATAATGAACAAAACTAAACCGCTCTTCAAGCGGTTGTAGTACCTCAATAAAGCAGGTATAGATTTATGATTTGTGTGCAAGCCGAGACAAGCCGCTCTTCAAGCGGGTCTAGGGCCAAATATAGGAATTTCCACATTTAGAGCAATAAAATCTTTCCGCTCAGCTTTCGATAAGGACTAAAATATGTAAACAAACAGCATCGGTCTGAGCCGCGCGCCAGGATGTATGAAGTAAATAATACCTTTGTAAACAAGCAGGTAAAACTAGATGCGCGCGCTGACATAGCTAGATATCAGTGTGAGTTAGGATCCCGCAATGGGATAGAAAGGGAAAACCGAGAATGTTGCGGTTTATGTCGCGCAACATTTACATTTGTTGTAAGGAAAATACTTGTATATATAGTTAAGATTTTGTTAAAATAAATCACTTGCAATTCACTGCAGTCAGAGGGTAACTTACTTTTCCGAAAGCAGCTGAAGTGTAATTAGTTTCAAGGTGGATAGACCGCTACGAGAGCTATCCGGCCGCGAAACAATTACACTAGGCTTCATCCAGATACCCCTTAGAAACATTGGTGGCCGCAGAAAGGAATCTCTGCGGTCAATAACATTGGTGACTCTAGGAAAGAGTCTTTGCTTATCAACATTGGTGGCTCCAGTGAGGAGCCAAGAGGAGCGAAGGAAAATTAGTTTCTTCGCCCAATAACATTGGTGGCTCCAGAGAGGAGCCAAGAAAAAACTGGTATCTCTAGCCATTAACATTGGTGTCCTCCAGAGAGGAAAAGAACTCACATTATCAGCACGATAGAAGGCTTTCGTTACCAACGAAAGGGAAATCTCGTCACTCAACACGATAGAAGGCTTTCGTTAGCAACGAAAGGGATAGCTCGTGAACTAAACACGATAGAAGGCTTTCGTTAGCAACGAAAGGGATAGCTCGTGAACTAAACACAGCTGGAAAATGATGTTCACGACATATCGACCGAACCCCCATGGCAGTTGCCGTCTGTGTACGGCAGCTGATAAAAAAGAAGCCATGATCGCATGCGACGAATGCGATCGATGGTTCCATCTGAAGTGTGTGAAACTTTCAATTTCACCACCAGAGGAAGAAAGATGGATATGCCCTAAATGTTTAGACGCAGAAAGGGAACTTATTCAATTGAAAACACAACAAAAACAATCGTTAAATAAAGACGTCATCCAGGAAATACTTCGGGAAAATAGAATTGCGATGGAACAATTAATAAAATCCATGCAGACAATTAACACAGAAACTGAAGAGCCTGTACCAGGTACATCGGCAGCAGGAATAAAACCCACCAAACAAGAGCCCGATTGGACGGTTTATTTGAAACGACAAGCGCTTATGAGTTTGCCAAAATATGGAGGCTCGGCCAAGGAATGGCCTAAATTCAAGAAAATATTCTTGGAAACAACCAAAGAGGGGTTGTTTAACAATCTGGAGAATCTCACTAGACTCCAGACCGTGTTGTACGGCAACGCAGAGAAAAGCGTGCGTCAACTAATGATGGATCCAAACAGTGTGGATCAAATAATAAAGAGACTAGAGGAAAATTTCGGAAGACCCGAACTAGTCTATAAAGATTTATTGGCAGATTTGATTAATATAAAAAAGGATAATCGAAATCTGATAGCAGAGATATCCGATTCATTGGATAATCTCGTCTGCAACGTATCACTCTTAGACAGAGAAGAGTATCTAATAGACCACAGACTTGTGGAAGACACGGTACGAAAGTTACCATATGGTTTACAAATAAAATGGCACGAAGACCAATACCGAGATGATACACCGATAAAAACACTATCGGATCTAAATGAATGGCTAAAGCCTCATGCTAGAACTAGCAGGTTGATGATCGCATCACATAAAGAACCAGAGCGAAAATCAAAAATACATGTAAACATGCATCAAAGCAAGGATGCAGATAAATGCGTTATGTGTAGTGATGGTCATAAACTACCTGAATGCACCAAATTCAAAACATTGAAGCCAGAAGAAAGAAACAATCTGGCCTTCAAATCAGGACTATGTTTGAGCTGTCTTGTATTTAAGAATCATAAAATGCGAGACTGTAGAAAAACCAAATGCTGCGGAATAGATGGATGCAACAAAAAGCATCACCCGTTACTACACAACAAATACACGAAAAAAGAGGTACCAAAGGATGAAGAAATTCAAGAGGTGGAATTAAATAACCACCACGAACACACCAAACAAAACGTTTTCTACCAAATAGTACCTGTAACTTTGCGCAACGGGAATAAGAAAATTGAAACGTATGCGTTTTTGGATGCCGGTTCGTCACTCACGCTACTCGACGAAAATACGGCTAGAGAACTAGAGCTACAAGGAAGGTCTGATCCACTAATGCTTAAATGGACACAAAATGTCACCAGAAATGAGGAGGAGAGCCGCCGGGTTCAACTTAAAATTCATGGCGAATCCAACAAGGAGTTCACTATTAAGGGTGTAAGGACGATCAGCAATCTTCAACTGCCTAAGCAATCAATGGATGTTAAAAAACTGCAGACTGAATATCCATATTTGAAGAATATTCCATTGAAAACCTATAAGGATGTACAACCGACAATTCTTATTGGACTGAGTCACAGTCATCTTTTAATTCCGTTTGAAAAACGGATTGGGAAAGCAAATGAACCAACAGCATTACGAACGAAACTAGGATGGTTCGTTTTTGGAAACACTAGACATACAGTCGAAGGTGATTACGTTATGTTGACACAAAAAGAAGAAGAAATGGAAAAAGTCATGGAGAAATATTTTTCCACAGAAGATTTTGGTGTCAAATCAGTCAAAACACTGCCCAAATCGATCGAAGAAGAAAGAGCAGACTCGATAATAAAATCCACGATGAATTATCAAAATGGTCGGTACGAGATTGGCCTATTGTGGAAAAATAATCATACAATATTTCCGGAAAGTTATAAAAATGCTATGAGAAGATTGGTGTCAATGGAAAGAACGTTGCAACGAGACTCTGAGTTAAAAAACTGGGCGATAAATACATTTATCGATTACGAAAGGAAAGGATACATACGCAAATTGACACAGTCGGAATTAAATCTATCAGCACCACGAGTTTATTATCTTCCACACTTCATTATTCAGAATAAAAATAAACAGCCACCTAAACCAAGATTGGTGTTTGATGCAGCAGCTAGTGTACAGGGAGTTTCTTTTAACTCAGCCTTGTTATCAGGGCCGGACGCCACTACTTCATTATTTGGCGTATTAATAAGATTCCGGGAAGGAGCAATTGCGGTCTGTGGAGACATCAAGGAGATGTTCCACCAAGTCAAAATAAGGCCAGAAGATCAACACGCCCAAAGGTTTCTATGGAGAGATTGTAACAACAACAAAGAGCCTGAAACTTACGTCATGCAAGTTATGACATTTGGATCAACATGCTCCCCTTCATGCGCTCAAGCTGTGAAAAATTATAATGCAGATCAATACAAAGAAAAATATCCCGTGGCTGCCGAGGCAGTAAAAAAACAGCATTACGTCGATGACTACTTAGACAGTTTTTCAAACATCAAAGAAGCAACGGAGACTGTTCGACAAGTGACGGAAATTCATGACCACGCCGGTTTCTTCATTAGGAATTTTATAACAAACAATATGCAGTTAATGAATAATATACCCATGGACCGTCGACAAACTGCGTCAATAAAAATGTTCGAGGAGAAAACTTCGATAACAGAAAAAATACTTGGAGTATATTGGAATACTTATCGTGATACTCTAGGATACCAAATAAGTATGGAGAAATTAGGTAACGGAGGAATAGAACGGATACCAACTAAGAGAGAAGTTTTGGCATTCGTCATGAGTGTATATGATCCTCTTGGATTAATTTCAAATATAACCATACACGGTCGAATAATTATGCAAAAATTGCATTTGGCCGAAATAGAATGGGACGACAAGATTCCAGAAAATCTCACAACAGAATGGCATCATTGGATTGGTGCAATAAAATCAACAGAAAATATATCAATACCAAGATATATACTACAAGAACAAACAGATGAAGTCGAATTGCATACCTTCGTAGACGCATCAGAACAAGCATTTACAGCCTGCGTATATGTGAGAAATCTACCTGGACGAATAATAAATGTCAGGCTATTGGCAGCAAAGGCAAGAGTAGCGCCAGTGAAACCATTAAGTATTCCTCGTCTCGAGTTACAAGCAGCAATATTAGGTAGTCGTTTGTGTAAAACAATAAAAGAAGAATCAAGGTTCAAAGTTACGAGCCAAACATTTTGGAGTGATTCCCAAACAGTGCTATCCTGGATAAAAAGTCCCAAACGGAGAAGTACATTCGTGATGCATCGGGTAGGAGAAATCCATGAAAGCACCAAAAAGAGTGATTGGCGCTGGGTTCCATCAGAAGATAACCCGGCAGACGAAGGAACAAAAATTCATCACGGAACATCGATATGGTTTGATGGTCCAAACTTTCTAAGGATGCCTAACTCAACATGGCCAGTTACCGTCGATCAGACCGAGACAACAGAGGAATTGAGAGAAGAAAGAATTCTGTTTCATTCAGAAACAGAAAGGTACAACTACGTAAAACAACTTGATCACATCGATGACTGGTGGAGGCTAATAAAAAACATATGCTGGGTCAATAAACTAGCAGAATGGTTCATAATGAAAAGACTCAAGAAGGGAGATTTTACACCAGCCATATCATACAAGGATTCAACTAATGCAGAAAATACACTGTATAAAAAGGCTCAATGGGAGGCGTATCCAGAAGAGATGAAAGTATTAAATAAAGGCGGTACTATAACCAAAGGAGAATTGGTAGGATTTGCGCCGTTTCTGGACGAATCTGGAGTAATGAGGAGCGCAGGTAGACTAAAAAGAGCAATCTGCATTCCATGGACAACGAGAACACCTATTTTACTTCCGCAGAAAAATAGGATTACGCGGTTAATCGTAAAGGCTGTGCATGAACGTTACCTGCATCACGGGGATAACACAGTAATTGCTGCTATACAACAAAAGTATTGGATACCACACGTCAGAGCAGTGTTAAAAAATATTACAAACGCGTGTCGAAGATGTCAACTATTAAAAGTGTCACCTGCACCTCCAATGATGGCTGAATTACCAAGCTTTCGGACTGAGGCTCATGTATACCCATTTACAAACTGTGGAGTGGACTATTTTGGGCCGTTTGAAGTAGCAGTTAAACGTTCGCTCGAAAAGAAGTGGGGTGTTATATTCACTTGCATGTCGACAAGAGCGGTTCATATAGAAATGGCCGCAAACTTAAGCACTGATGCCTTTTTGGTGACCCTTCGCAATTTCCAAAATCGCCGAGGAAAGATAACGAGCTTGTATAGTGACAACGGAACTAATTTCGTTGGAGCAGCGAAGGAATTAAAATCATTGATTGCCGATATAAATAACAAAATGAGTAAGAGCGAAGCAGCCGCTATGGAAATACACTGGCATTTTAATCCACCATCTGGACCACATTTTGGAGGAGCTTGGGAAAGATTAATAAGGAACATTAAAATCGCCCTAGGAGAAATATTGAAAGACTGGGGAAAACACAAACCACAGGCAGAAACGTTGAGAGCGGCATTCATTCAAGCAGAATTTTTAATAAACTCTCGTCCTTTAACCCACGTACCGATTTCTTGCATTGACGATGAAGTACTCACTCCGTTCCATGCACTGATTGGAAGGGCAGGAGAATATGTACCACCATACTCAACCACAGTAAACGAGTTTGACATGGCGCAATGGAAACGGATTCAACATTTTTCAAAGATGTTTTGGAATCGCTGGAAAAGGGAATACCTACCAACGTTAATAAAAAGAAACAAATGGACTCAGAAGGTTGAGCCTATAAAGGTTGATGATATAGTTTTAATAACAGACGACGATGCACCACCAGGGAAATGGCTCAAAGGACGTGTCATCGAAATATTTATGGCAAACGACGGGCAGGTTCGATATGCCAGAATAAAAACTATAAAAGGCATATTAAAACGGCCTGCAGTTAAAATAGCAGTACTAGACGTCTCCAATAAAAGTGAAACAAAACGGCAGGGTAACACGAGTTCAATCAACATACATAACGTAGAAGTCAATCAAACCCCAAAAAGGAAAATGGAAAATATTGCCTTTGACAATTGGGGCAAGAAAAAGGAAGTTAATGCAGCCGAGATTAAAGGTATCAGCGATAGATTGAGGGAGGAATCCAAGAGTTCAGTGAAAAGAAAGCGTATTCTACCATACACTGGTATGATACCACCAACAACGAATTGAATATTGACAACACGACGACAGAAAGATCAACAACCCCATGGTCGGTGAATCCTTACAGGAATTTTCTAGATGTAGTGGAAACTGAGGCACCGATAAACGTTTATCATCGTATTTGGATTGGCGCATTATTATTCCTGATCGGAATTATAATAACGGCACTTTGTGTTTTACTGATGTGCAAAATTCTGAAACACAAATCTAACCAGAAGACGTCGAACATCGAAACCAGGTCCAACGCAGAGGGATCATCAATAACTCGTCGTAGAGGTCATCCAACTAGAACTACTGACTCAGAAGTCGAGTCACAGCTGTAATGAAAGTGAATCATATATAAATGGTCCGTTCATATTTAATAAAATTAATAATTTATCAGGGCCGGAATGTTACGGACCAGTTTAGTAATGAAATTATATCAGTTTAGTAATGCAATTATATCAGTTTAGTAATGCAATTATATCAGTTTAATAATTCAATTATATCAGTTATAATTAAACCACAGGGATTTATCCGATGGCCCAAAGAGTGGGTCTAGACATTGTAAAGTATTAAGAAAATAATGAACAAAACTAAACCGCTCTTCAAGCGGTTGTAGTACCTCAATAAAGCAGGTATAGATTTATGATTTGTGTGCAAGCCGAGACAAGCCGCTCTTCAAGCGGGTCTAGGGCCAAATATAGGAATTTCCACATTTAGAGCAATAAAATCTTTCCGCTCAGCTTTCGATAAGGACTAAAATATGTAAACAAACAGCATCGGTCTGAGCCGCGCGCCAGGATGTATGAAGTAAATAATACCTTTGTAAACAAGCAGGTAAAACTAGATGCGCGCGCTGACATAGCTAGATATCAGTGTGAGTTAGGATCCCGCAATGGGATAGAAAGGGAAAACCGAGAATGTTGCGGTTTATGTCGCGCAACATTTACATTTGTTGTAAGGAAAATACTTGTATATATAGTTAAGATTTTGTTAAAATAAATCACTTGCAATTCACTGCAGTCAGAGGGTAACTTACTTTTCCGAAAGCAGCTGAAGTGTAATTAGTTTCAAGGTGGATAGACCGCTACGAGAGCTATCCGGCCGCGAAACAATTACACTAGGCTTCATCCAGATACCCCTTAGAAACATTGGTGGCCGCAGAAAGGAATCTCTTTGGAACATTGGTGACTCTAGGAAAGAGTCTTTGCTTATCAACATTGGTGGCTCCAGTGAGGAGCCAAGAGGAGCGAAGGAAAATTAGTTTCTTCGCCCAATAACATTGGTGGCTCCAGAGAGGAGCCAAGAAAAAACTGGTATCTCTAGCCATTAACACGTATAAAAGGGGAACCGTGGTGAAAATCGATCATTTCTTTTCGTGCGTTCGATGGAAGCAGACGTCGTGGGAGTTAAACCTTCAACCAGCAGCGACGGAGAGAGCACCTTCTGCGTGGCTAAAACCTCAAACGCTCAGGTAGCAACTCTCATTTGCTTTTCGGTAGTCGTAACGAGGTTTAGAATTAAGAGCCTGCGTGCTGAAACTGGATTCTGGAACTGTATTCCGAAACTAATTTGAGTTTCGAATTTTTTTTTATTTAACAATTTTTATTCGGGCCAATTTGCGTATAGCTTTACGAGGCCGATTTACCCATGTTTTTGTTACATAAAATTATTTTTTTATTGTTGGATCTCGTTGTCACCAAGTTTCGAAATTGCAATTCTAGAATCGAAACTGGATTCTGAATCTGATATTGGTTCTAAATTTAGTTCTTGAACTCAGGATCCAGTTCTTTATTCCAGACTTCTTCTATTCGGTTCTTTTTAGAACCATAATAATACTCCTAAAGAATTATGCGGAAATTTACTTTACTGTACTCTATAAAACCCATTCTGGTAGTCATGGCGAAAAATCGTCTTCAAGTTTCAGCGCTTAGTTCTGGAATATGGGTTTAGAATTCAGAGTCTGTGTGCTGAACTAACTCAAATCGTCACTCTTCATCACGAACGCTTTCATAAAAATTTCTTTTCAGAGCCACCATTTTTTTTATTATGAAGAACTATACTGCTTATTTCATAATATTTAATGGCGTTTCAGAATGTTTAATGTAACTAATCTGTAATTTAGTCTAGGCGCATCGTTTTAATTTCTAGTAATGAAAGAGGGGAAAGTTGCACAATTCAAACAATCGATCAACTACCAATTCGAATTCGGAAGCATAAATAAAGTGTGTCATATTCGTATTCACGACATCCAGTTATGTCTCTGACATTACACACCCGTACTTTTTTCTGTATTCCTTGATATGTATCAATTATAATATGGTTGTTTTCGAAAAAATACCTCATTTTCAATAAGTTTCTTACTTCGCTAGGAGTTTCCGTTGAATAAACAGAGAGTTGATCAGGCTCACTGTTGATGCAAGGATTATTATTTGAATTATTCTTATGATTAGTATTTTTGGTATTATTTAATTTATCCTGTTCTTTTTCTTTTTTTATTAGTTCTTGTTTTCTTGACATTGACCTTGTATTAAACATCAAAATACTGTTTGCTTTTAATTCATCTGAGGACATTGTTAAGCGTGATAACGCATCGGCTGCAACGTTACTTTTACCTTGGATATATTCTATATTGAATTCAAGTTCCTCTAAATCTAACCTCATTCTAGTTAATTTGGAGGTTGGGTTTTTCATATTAAATAGAAATACTAACGGTCTGTGGTCCGTTCGTATAGTAAATTTGCGTCCGTATAGGTAGGACTTCAAATAATTAATTGACCAATGTATTGCTGTCAATTCTTTCAAAATTACTGATTTATTTTTTTCTCCGGGTGTAAAGCTTTTACTGGCAAATGCTATTGGTAAGTCATTGCCATTAATTATTTGTGATAGAACTGCACCACATCCTACGTCTGAAGCGTCTGTGGTTACGATAAATTGTTCGTTAAAATCTGGGTATTGTAGAATCTTTGGTGACATTAGGAATGATTTTAGGGTTGTAAATGCATGTTGGCACTCTATTGTCCATGAAAATTTTTGATTTTTCTTTAATAATTGGTTTAATGGGTAAGCTATGGTTGTGAAATTTGGTATTTCTATAATAGTTGCAAAAGGCAACGAATCTTCGCATGTCGTCGCTACTTGTTGGTGTAGGATAATTTTTTATTGCTTCATATTTGTTACTATCTGGTAGTATTCCTTTATCTGTAATTTTGTGACCCAAATATGTTACTTCTGTATTAAAGAATTTGCATTTATTGAGGTTTAGTTTAAGATTGTACTTCCTAATACGTTCAAAAACTTTTTCTAAATTCTGAAGGTGGTGTTGGATTGAACATCCAACTACTATAATATCGTCTATGTATACAAAAGCATGCTCAGGTGTTAATCCGGACATTGCGATTGTCATCATTCGTTGAAAACTGTTTAGACTGATATTGAAACCAAACGGTAATCTTTAAATTGAAAGTGACCGGATTCGGTTGAAAATATTGTAACTTTCCTAGAGTTTACTTCTAAGGGTATTTGATGGAATCCTGACATTAAATCCAGGGTTGTAAAATATTTTGCTCTACCAAGCTGGTCTAAGATAGCATCAATTCTTGGCAGTGGGAATTTATCGGCTAATATTTTTTTAAGTTGCCGGAAATCAACTACAAATCTCCATGTTGCATCATTGTTTTCTGATTTTTTCGAGACTAGTAAAATTGGATTGTTATAGGGTGATATGGATGGTTCAATTATATCATCTTTGAACATTTTGTTTACTTGTGTTGCGTTTTCGTTGCTTTGTGGGTGAATAGTTTTGTAGTTTGGAATGTATACTGGGACTCTATCGCTCAGTTTGCTGGTTCGTCTGGTAAGCAAAATATATCAGAATAATTTGAAATTAATTTTTTCAGGCTGTTTTTAGCGTATATGGGTACATTGTTTAAATCAATTTCAGTTAGGACTTTGTTTTTTCTACTGAAATTTTTTTGTGTTTTATTTTTCAAAATCGTATATTTACTCAAAGGTTCTAAAATTGGTTTGAATTCTGATTGACTGACATCTATGGGTTTGTCAGTTGTATTCATAAATTTTACAAATTGGTTTTAAGGTGAAATAATTGCACTTGCGCAAAATAACCCTTGTTTAATTTCCTGTGAGTGTAGTACCATGTCCTCACTGATATTTAAATTTTGCATTCTTCTGATAACTTCGCATCTTCCTGATATAATGTAGTTTTTATCAATTGTATCTTGAATCGGTATTGCTATTGGAATATTATTAATTGTGAAGTTTAATATCCAACATTCATAATCTATTAGACATTTATTAGCTGAGAGGAAATCTCTGCCTAAGATGCCGTCTGTAGAAATAGGAAAATTTGGGCTTACTAGGTGGAATCTGTGTTTAATAGAAACTTCGTTGTTAAATATTAATTCTGTTTCTGTTGACGCGATGGTTTCTATCTCGCTATCAGTAATGCCCGAATTTTGTTATTTTGATTGATTGTTGTGGAGATATTTTGTTTGTTACTTTAAATACCGATATATCTGCACCTGAATCTATAATAAATGTGCATATCGAATTTGTCATTTTTATACCTACTTTGAAAAAATTAGCGGCGTGTATATTCATGGTATACAAGGTCTTTCTTAAAAAATTTGATTCATTGAGTATTGGTTATATTGTATTGTGGTATTGTATATTTAATGTTTCGTTTTGTGAGGCATTTTATGTCTGTTCCTCGTTAGTTAATAATATTCTGTTATTTCCGTTCCTTCGGAAATTTTCGTAGTATTGACCTCCTCTGCGGGGTCTTCCACGGTAATTAGTTGTATTCCGCATATTACCCTCATATCGGAATTCTTGATTATTTGTATTAAAATTATTATGGTTTAAATTATTATTAAAATTATTATGGTTATAATTATTTCTATTATTATGAAATAATTGCTTTTGTGCATACCTATTGTATTGCACTGGATATCTGGGTGCATTATATTGTCTTGCCCCTCTATTAAAATTATTGACACGTTGTTGGTGCTGTTGAACAAAACGTGTGTGCATTATTTGAGAGTGGGTGTCTTCGTCTGTACCCAACTCTTGAGCTTTCTGGTTTGCTTCTCTTATGTTGCTGAAATTACCAGCTTTGAGAATTATTTTTAATTCGGTGTTGTTACACCCTTTTATTAGAGCGTTTACCCCTATCTTAGTGCTCATTGATTTTGCAACTGGTAGTGGGATTTTTTGCTCGACATAAGTGTTTTCGAGTTTCGTGCAGAGGGTTTCAACTTCCTTGCAGAAACTGTTTATTGAGTTTTTCTGTTTTAAGGTGTTTATTTTCGCTATAATACCTCCGGGAGTGGTCGTGATTTTACACCTTTCCTCGACTAGTTGTATCAGATTATTGATTGTATTGACTGTTTCAGGGATGCCATGTCTGGCTTTTCCGGACAGTCTGGTTTTTAGAAATTTTATTGCCATGGCCATGTGGTCTGGCAGAACTAACTCATTCAGCAATCTAGCTGAGTCAATAAATTCGTCTAGGTTCTCGGGAGAACCGTCGTAAGGTTGGATAAGAGCCGTCGCCTGACCTAAGTCAAACGGTGTTGCTGTTGTTTGCGTCATTGTGTCGTTTTTGGTTGCTCTAATGCGTGTGATTTTAAATTTAATTATTTCGCAAATTTCGTCTGTCCACAGTCTCGTATTTTTTACTAAGTTGTGGAAAGTCTTATCGTCAATGATTTCTTGTTCCTTTATAAATAAATTTTCAAGGTCTATTTTTAATTCCTGACATTGATTTAATTTTTCTTCAAGTATTTTTTCTGATAGTTTTGTGTTGATAGACTTCTTTACGTAAGTATGGAATTTTTCTAGCTCCTTATATTTTTGCATTTCATTTTAGCTTAAAAATGGATAAACATTTATATAAAAAAATTTATTGTATCGTTCCTTTCACATTTATAGGCTGTGGTATGTAATTTTCTAGACATGAATATGCATGCGTAACCACATGTGTGTTTGTCGGAAATCGCCTGTTTGCGTTTTTCCACTTTTCTTGTTTTGATTTCGATTAATCTTTCTTGAACCCTTAAGGGCCATTTGTCATTAAAAATTTTTTCCATATATTTTTTTTTGATATTCTTAAACCGTGGTCATTTGAATTTGTCTTACGGCCTTTATTGCAATTTTTCTGTGAATTGCTTATGTAATTCCAATATTCTTTTTAATAACAGATAACTAACTATTATTATAACCAGGGCACAAAGCGCGATGCCTTCGGTTTCTCTCTGTTGTGGGACTATTGTGTTGTTGATGGTTCCGTCTGACGAAAACCAACCCATCTTAAACTTTATTTTAATATTTGTGTTATTTATTCTATTAAAAATTTTCTAGAGGTCCCTAAACTTACTTAAGCTAAGTACCTTTGATTTGTTGACTGCAAATTTTCCATCTCTCGGTTGCTGTCCGCTTCCAATTTAGCTGAGTTCGGTAGATTCCAAATTCCAAGTTCGGTAGATGCACAACTTTGTTTATTACGCGCACATTTCGTTTGGTAGATGCACAACTTTATTTATTACGGCGCACATTTCGTTCGGTAGATGCACAACTTTGTTTATTACGCGCACATTTCGTTTGGTAGATGCACAACGGCACACAATGGTTTTTGTTCGGTTTTGATTTCCTTCACTTTTGAATGGCTGACTAGGACCAGGTTTTGGGTCCTAAGCTTTCGTTTGGAAATTTGTCTACAGAAAGCCAAATTGCACACTTTACCAAATCACCAATAATTGGAACTTGTTGCCACCACTGTGGAATGCCAGGAACACCTTTTCCAGGTATGCAACTATTTCATAAGTCAATTTCTTTGAATCAGTAGTAACTTCCTTGGAAAAAATATGCACTTTTGCACTGTTCCGAATTTCGAATCCTGATCATTGTTTCGTTAGAATTTATTCCTTTGATTGTTTTTTTTTGTTATCGCCTTATCACATACACGTATAAAACAGTCGATAGCACTTTAACTGAAACCGTATAGTTTCACAAGTTCTGTTCCCGAGAATCCGGGAAGAAATCCTATAACCTGTACACCACGGAATCACTAGCCGGAAACACGCACTCGGTCGCCATTTAATAACTTTTGCCACTATGGATATTTCTTTTAATACAACATCGAAACGCTTCTGTTTTTCTCGCTGTCGTTTAAGAATGCGTTTAAGAATGGCTTTTATTTAAATTAATCGCTTATTTATATCCTATCCTCTCTTAACTTAGCTAATTGAGTTTTACAGTATGGATTACTAAAAATCCGGGGGGAGGAGTTAGAACGCGCAGCGTAAATCTGATTTAACCAATGGCATTCGTAGTAACGTCTCGGCCATTGTATGATTTGAGTAGGAGAGAGTGAGTAATGTTTCTAGACAAGTGTGTGAGTGTGATACGGAGAGGAGAGGGTGAGAGTAGTCAGGTTCAACTCTCGTGAGTGTCGATTCGAGTCAGTGTGTTTTCCTGGGTTACTGTTATTCTAGGTCATGTCGCATGGCACTTGATTGAGAGAGGTGTGGGACGTGAAGAAAAGGGAAATGACATAGCTGTTTTTGTTTTGGGTGACTTAACGATTTGCAACATGACGCTTCCTTATTTATTGTTATCGTATGGTCGCGGTGTTTTCGTTGAGTCGAAGTAAGTGCTGACACTTTAATTGCTTCATGTAGGTGAAGTTTATATTTCAAGTGGGTTTCTGGGTTTTCATAACATGTTTCTAGGTTTTCGTATCGGGGTGATTTTTATGGGTTTTTTGTTAGGTGCATGTGATCTGGGTAGTGTTAGAGATTTAATGCCAAAGTCTCATATTACACAGTATATATGGAAGATAGTGCTATAGAAGTGCGTGTGCATGATCTACCCTCATGCATCCCCGATCCTTATATTCGCGCAACTATGTCCCGGAGAGATTCTCTCTATCGAAAAAGAAAAGTGGAAGAATTTTTCCCCCGGTATTCTAAATGGCGTACGTTTGCGCTTGAGGAGGCCTATACCTTCTTATGTGACATTCGGTCAGGATACAAGAATACCGTGCAAATCACTTGTTACCTATGACAATCAGATGGTCACATGTCAATATTGCCAAAAAGCTGTTCACTACGGTAAGCCATGTGATAAACCGGACAAGGAGGCAACTATACCAAAGGACAACGGTGCTTCTTTTACACCAACCCCAAGCAACCCCAGTACATCTGTGACAGTCACCAACAACAGGGAAGTATCCCCTTCAACGAAACCATCCAACGTAACCCCTATAGAACAAAGTACTCCAGCTGCAGTTAACAGCTTACCATCCAACCAATCAGCAACTGCAAACAATGTACAACAAGGCGCATCTACAGCAACTAGCAACGAAATCAACAACAATACCACGGCAATGGATGACGAGACGAACCACGAACAAACTGCTCCTCAATCCTCGCAGGAGGAAAATGGAAGCTCCTCTCCCCCTAGAAAAAGGAGGAAAAAAAAATTTTTATCTAAAAACTCAGCCAAATCGCCCACGTAAAGCTTGTACGCAAATAGGCCTGAATAAATATTCTTTTAAATAAAAAAAAAGTATGACTAGACCCTTCTCGTAATCTCAGGCTGTTTTTTAGATTTCCGTTTTTATTAAGATATAACAGTTACATTTTCACAGTTATGTGCACCTTGCATAAATTTGGGGGTTAAAAATAATCTTTTTTCCCCTTCAAATAATCATATAACTATATCATCCAAAACAAAACAAACATCGGTTTGCACGGTTTCCGCAATTAACACGGTTTTCTTTTACACGGATTTTTTTAACACGGTACGTAACCCCCGTGTAAAAAGAGACCTTAGTGTATCTAAGTAATCGTCGACGTAGTGATTTTTAATTATTGTTTCGAACGCTGCAGGATATTTGAATTTTTCCACGTTTTTATTTTTCACGAACTGTGCGCAAGCTAGAGAACATGTTGCTCCAAACGTCATTGCTTGCATAACATAAATTTTTAGTGGTTGGGCGGGTTTATCTCTAAATAACAATCGTTGAGAATTTTGATCTGATTCAACTATGTTCGCCGATGGAATATTTCTTGTATATCGCCCGTAATGGCGTACGCTTGTTCTCTAAAGCGGATTAAAATACCAAATAACGATGTTGCATCTGGTCCCGAAAGTAATTAGTGACTCTCCTTTTATTTTAGAACCCGCATCAAACACCAACCTGGGTTTTATTGGCTGTTTGTTTGGTTTTGCAACTGCAAAGTGCGGTAAATAAAATGTGTTTACAGGTTCTTTCATCAATTCAGTTGTGTCCTTTGTTGACGTATTCTCTTATCTTCTCAACTGTCGCTAGCTCTGGATCCTTCTTAATTATTTTTCCTTGAAGTAGTAGTTTAGAGAGAGCCGCTTGAAATCTATTAGGGAATATTATATTATCTGATTTCAATAATAACCCTTTCATATTTCCCTTCCTTATATTGCATCGTGTTATTCATGGTTTGAAGAGCGCGAATTTCGTTTTGGGAAGGTCTCGACCGGTGTTTGATCTCCAAATTGTTCTGTTGAGATAATAATCTTTCATTATTTCTTGAAAGGTTTTTTCCCCTTTTTCTTTACCGTCCTCCTCAAAATCCGTGAATGTAAAACTAAGTATATGGTGTTTATTTTTCGATTCTCGATATTTAGCACCAAAAAAAACTTATCCTAGCATGGTTTGCAATGCTACTCGCTCGTTAAACCTTCCAGAACGTTGTTGAAACCCATACGTTAAGTACGAATGGTTATCCCAATAAAATTGTTAGCTTAGCTTTGATGTAATCGGGAAGGTTGATTCCTTTCAAATGTGTATAAGTGTTATTTAATTGTTTTCATTCAACGTCTCCTTTTATTTTAATTGTTATAATTTTGCTATTGGCTTCTTCTTGAATGCCACCATCTGTCCACGTCATAACCAAAGGGCGTGGGTTACTGCGAATTGATTAAAGTTGGGATTAAGATTGCTTTATTTATATCAGTTCTTCAACTTATATAGTCTATTCTCTTCTAGCCTAGCTAATTAGTTTTTACAATTGGGGTCACTGAGAATCCGGGAGGAGGAGGTAGAACGCGCAATGTAAATCTGGCTTAACCAATGGGACTCGTTGTATCGTGTCGGCCATTGTATATTTCGTGGGTAAGAGAGTGAGTAAAGCTTCTTGATGAGCGTGAGCGGGTGTGATACGGAGAGGAGAGGGCGATAGCATGTTGGATTATTCTCGTGAGTGTCGGTTTGAGTTAGTGTGTGTTACTTTTGAGTTACTGTTATTCTAGGTCGTGTTGACTTGTATCGATTGTGGGACATGAGGGACGTGAAGAAGAGGGAAGTGACACAGGCTGTTGTGTTTTTGTTTTCTGTTACTTCGATGACATGATGCTTCCTTGTTTCTAGTCGAATTTTATGACCACTGCGTTTTTTCGCTGGGTTACCGGAACGTGCAAGTTGCCTTGATATTTTAGTTGCCTTCATGTAGGTAATGTTTTTATTTTATGTAGGTTTCTAGGTTTTCGTGGGAGGGTGCTTTTACGGGTTTTTGTTAAGTGCTTGTGGTCTGGGGTTGGTGAAAGATTTAGTCTTAAATACAGGGTCCGGCACTCGAAGTGTAACCAATTAAAAAGGCCATAAATTCAGTTTGGAAAATTACTTTTACTTAATTCAAAGTACAAAATGTGTAAAAATAATACAAAATTTCGAATCAATTCACTTTTGCTCGATATGACCACCTTTTGCCTTGACTTGATGACTTGAGAGAGCGAAGGAGTTGCTTCGTTTGGCCGAATGTGACTTGCAGGTATTTTGGCCCACTCGCGGACAATAACTTTTTTCAGCGCCTCGAGACTGGTGTATCTTTTAGTTCGGACTTTGCTCTCCAAAATGGCCCAAAGAGAATAATCCATTGGATTCGCATCTGGTGAATTCGAGAGCCATTGTGTGGACGTGATGAAGTTCGGAACGTTGTTTTTCAGCCATTCTTGGTTCACTCGAGCTTTGTGAGACGGTGCCGAGTCCTGGTGAAACGTCCATGGTCTGCCACCGAAATGTTTGTCTGCCCACGGCTTCAAAGCAACCTCCAGAATACTTTCCCGATAATAAGTCGCATTTACCTTGACGCCAGGCTCGATGAAAACGATTGGAGAGCGCCCATCTGCGGTTACAGCGGCCCAAACCATTATCTGTTGCGGGTGCAGCCTCCTGGTGGCCAATCGATGACTCAAATTCTCGTATGAACGGTCGGTCAAGTAAACCCTATCGTTTTGAGAGTTTACGAATTGCTCAATTGGAAAAATTTTTTCGTCAGAAAATACAATGTTCGGAAATTGACCGCTTTCGGCCAAACGAAGCAACTCCTTCGCTCTCTCAAGTCATCAAGTCAAGGCAAAAGGTGGTCATATCGAGCAAAAGTGAATTGATTCTGAATTTTGTATTATTTTTACACATTTTGTACTTTGAATTAAGTAAAAGTAATTTTCCAAACTGAATTTATGGCCTTTTTAATTGGTTACACTTCGAGTGCCGGACCCTGTATTATTAAAGGCTCGTATTACATTACCTCTTCTTTTTAATTGATTTTGGATACGCTTCTGGATCAAACTCGTAGAAGATCCAGGGTCTATAAAAGCGTAGAAATGGTACTGAACATTAAAAAGGGTAACTGGAATAATTTAATAAAGTATATCCGTTTCCTTATTGCGATGAGTGTTTATGTTTTCCTTCGCCATTTCTTGGTGTAGTAGTGGGTGATGGAATAAAGTGCATCCATTTTCACCACAATGTTTTTTATTAAAACATTTTTTCGTATTATAAACATGGTTAATACAAAAAAGCAAATTTTATTGCTTCGCGTTGAACCTTCCATTAACGTTCATTGTTATTTTTTAGCTTATGGCAATCCGGGGTTTTATGGTTCCTTCGGCAAATAAGGTAATTTGTCAACTTGTTTTTGTTTATATGTTCCTCATGAGTATTCGTTCGATGTTTCTCTGGTTTATCATACTTTTTTGTTGCTTCAGCAAATAATTTTTATCAATCAGCTAATGCCTACCGTGCTCTCAATGCTTTATACAAATCATATGTACTCCGTTTGCAGACTAAACTGATACTCAACCCAAGAAGTTTTTGGCGTTTTGTTAACTCATAATGAAAAAGTTCATCTGTACGGAAGCGGCTGTTTCGGATGTTCCAGTTGACATGATAAACTTAAACACTTTCATCGTTACCCCGGAGATGGTTCAATGCGCTGCAAAAAACTGAAAGTTCATTTTCTCCTGGGCCCGATGGCTTACCTACCGTTATTTACATCGCAGTATTGACGCTTTGACTGAACCAGTAAGTGTTATTTTCACTCGATTATATGAGCAAGCTAAATTCTCGCGGATATGGGAACAATCCTACATTTGTCCAATTTTAAGATGGCGATCGTCGTAATGTTGTAAACTGTCGTGGCATAACTAATCTTTCCTCTTCATCAAAGCTTTTCGAGATTATTGTGAGTAGTGCTATATTAGATCG
The DNA here is from genome assembly GCF_030247185.1 of Malaya genurostris. Lineage (NCBI taxonomy): Eukaryota > Metazoa > Arthropoda > Insecta > Diptera > Culicidae > Malaya > Malaya genurostris. The sequence goes on from NC_080572.1 coordinate 151,905,794, forward strand.
AGCAAGGAATTTTGTATCATTCGAACAACATGGATTTATGCCAGTAGGATCAGTTGCAACAATCTGCTAACATTTACTTTAAAGTGTATTGCCAACATAGAAGCTAAAGCTCAGATGGATGTCGTTTACACGGATCTAAAAGCGGCTTTAGACAAAATTGACCACACAATACTTCTCAGCAAATTATCTCGTCTCGGTTTTTCCGCCCTTCTTGTGTCCTGGTTGAGCTCATATCTCTCCGGAAGAGATTTACGAGTAAAATTGAGCAACAGTTCATCATCATTTTTCTCTAACAACCCAGGAGTTCCCCAAGGCAGTAATGTAGGACCTTTGCTTTTCGTGTTCTATTTCAATGATGTCCAATTTGCTTTGGGAACTGGTTGCAAACTGACTTATGCAGACGACCTGAAATGGTACCTCGTTATTCGCACTGTGGAGGATTGTTGGCGGTTGCAAAACGCACTTGAATCGTTCGTAGATTGGTGTAGTCGAAACAAACTTATGATCAACGTCGCAAAATGTTAAATGTAAAATCTCGCTAAAGATTTTAGAGATCCTCACTGTTTGAAAGCTTTACATTGTTCACTTGTCTATTCTAGAGAATGTTTCAGTAGTATGGATTCCTTATCAATTTTTGTGGATCATACGTATTGAATGAGTTAAAAAACGATTCGTTCGTCTAACATTACAAAACTTACCTTGGCAAAATCTTGCAAATCTGCTGCTATATCAGGATAGATGTCAACTATTAGGAATCGATACGCTTCATCGGCCCGAAAAATCCAACAAACATTATTAATTGCAAACTGGTCAATGGGGAAATTGAGGCTCCTGAATTACGCTCTGAAGTAAATTTTCGGATATCGAATAGGACACTACGGAATTCAACACTGCTTCAGCAGAGATTTCACAGGACTCGTTTTGGCTTCAATGAACCGATTACTGCTTCCATTCGAACTTTCACTGCTGTTGAGGAATCATCTAAACATTTCGCTGTTGAAGAATCATCTAGTCATTTCGCGAAAAAACTGAAACGATCCACTGTGATTTGAATTTTTACGATATTATTTTATTAGTGAAATTTGTTATACTAGCTTTAAGTTACATGGTGTTTTATTACTTTTGTTTAAGTTTTGGAAAAGCTAGTGGTTTTTGCGCCCGTTTGAGAATGACAAACGAACAGTTCAACTCAAATGGGTTTCTTCCCACTCTAATTGTCCATTTAGATCTTGTATCCGATGGACACAATAATAGTAAATAAATAAAAAATAAAAATAAAATAAACATTCTGGCTAAGTCCTCTTGCGGCTCCATCCAGGTGTTGAAATCATCAAGTGTTAGAATTTGATGATTTTGATCTACAGCTGTTTTCTCCAGCTTGTATTGTATTGTTTTGATTCAATGTTGGCGCTAGCTTAGCTGCCAATTCTTTTATCAATCTTAAAAAAAAAAAAAATAAAAATAAATAAATAAAAAAAAAAAAATTAAAAAAAAATTCAAGTGCTAATTTTTTCGCTCTGGAATATCAACCGTAACAGTGTGAAATATTCGCCTAGACCTCCGTTTTTCTATCGCGGCGAGCTAGTGAAAGTGCTATCTACGTCGTGGATAAATAGCATCTGTTCTGTAGAACGTCAATTAAACTGTTATTCGAACATTTTTCGTCGTTTTGCAAACTCAAGAAGCTACCCTTGCCACTCATATCGTAGCTATCAACACTCACGTCTACTCTCAAATCACTCACGCATTTGACATTTGATTGCCGCTCATTAAAATGACTAGAAGCAAATGTGATGCTAGTATTTGTTTTGGTTCTTCTGGTTCGCGAGGAGCCAAAATAGTTTGCCGTTTCTGTTGCAAAAGCTTTCACGTGAAGTGCGTCGATGTAAACAACTCACTCGTAAAAACCATTCGTGATTCTCCTGGAGTTTATTGGTTATGTTCACAATGCCGGGAATCGTCAATTAGGAATGCAGATGAAACTATGCAGCTGATACTTCAACGTACTACTTCTGCCCTGAAGTTGATTAGTACCCTAACGGATACTATGCAAGTTTTTTGTCGCATGTATTCTAATTCTTATGCAAGACCCTGTGACAATCGCCGTTTTGCGTTGCGTGATCAAGTTGGTTCCGAACGTTCTATCAACGATAGCGCTCCGTTTATTGAACGTCTTGACGATCTACAACTTAATCTGACCAACCTATTTGAATCGATACTCGACGACAAAAACAAGCGACCTCGTACAAGCAGCACAGGCCGACCCTCCCTTGCACAACCTGACAAGATCCAGAAAGTCGACGTTCCAGTATTTAATGATTCTATTTCAAACATTATAGTTCCGCTTGTTTCAGAAACTATCGAGACCGATATTCCAACTACTATTGCTGCTGATGAACTTATGCCAATAGATATCGCCACCACTAACACCATAGACATCGGCACTGTTCCTTCATCCCCACCACTTACTGCAACCACCAATATCTGCAATACCAGTACCGCTCCATGCCCACCGCTGACTTCTTCAACACTGCCACCAGTTCTCCCAACAACCCGCTCAAATAGACCAAATTTTTTGCCACCTCCGACCGCCACTATGACACCTGTAATCACTGCGAATCAACATCAATCCACTACCACTGCTATTACTGTAACTACTACGAATTACATCCAACCAGCTGGTACTACGAACACCACCGCCTCGTTTGGAAATGCTTGCACTTCAACCGCTAGCAGACCCTTCATTCCTATTCACGGTGACAATGGATCAAATGACATCGGATATACCGCACGAAACAACCAAACGACTCCTATTCTGCAACACATCATTCCGGCGCAATCAAATTTGAACGTTACTCCAGCTAACACGGCACAGGTACCAATGAAAATTTCTAAACAACCAAAAGTATCTGTTTTATCCAACATTCCATACGTAGGACCTATTCAGTTTAAATTGACTCCAAATAGCAACAATCAGATAAACAATAATTTAGCACCTCCCCCGTTACCCACTAGGAATACCTCATCACTAGCTAATAGGCAGATAACTGCCCTTCAGGTCGCCCTTCCCACACGTCCGATCTTGAGTACGAACAGCAATAGAAATTGGTATTATTTAACAAAGTTTCTACCAAGCGAGTCTGAAGACAATATTATAAATTATGTACAGTATCAAACTAATTGTGATCGTAGCCAAATTCTGTGCTTCAAACTTGTTAGCCAATATCAGGATAGACCATTATCATTCATCTCTTTTAAACTAAGTGTTCCAGAAGCTTTTGAACATGAAATCACGGCTCCGATGTTTTGGCCTAGTGGTGTGACAATTACCTCTTTTTTAGAACGCAACCCCGAACAGAGTACTCAGACAAACACACGTCTAATGTCTCCACACCGACCGCATTCATCCCGTTCCCTGTCTCAACGACTACAAAACTCGTACAGCAGCAGCGCTCAAAATCATTCTTCTCGAACGTATCTACCTGTATCACGCCGTTTTCGATAAACGTCTGCCCGCACGCCAACGAGGTTCTTGCCCGAACAAATGCCTTATCATGCAACAAACGAAATTCATTCCACACTGGTTTGAACATTTATTATCAAAATATTGTTGGAATGAATCGTACTCTCAATGATTATTATCTCGCTTGTTCTGATGCCGCTTACGATATCTATGCATTTACTGAAACCTGGCTGAACAATAGCTCACACTCAAAACAGATTTTCGACAGCTCATACTCAGTGTATCGGCAAGACCGTAATAACCAAAACAGCAGCAAGAAGAGTGGCGGTGGTATTCTGATTGCTGTTCGCTCTAGAATACAATCTCGCTTGCTGCCCATTGATCATTGTGCCAATGTTGAACAAATTTGGATTGCTCTCACGCTTACACATTTTACACTATATTTATGTATTGTGTACTTTCCGCCCGATCGTATTAATGACTTGAACTTGATTGAACAGCACTTGAATTCACTCTCATTGATAACAGATCAAATGAAATTGAATGACAGAATTATTGTACTAGGTGATTTCAATCTTCCTGGAATTAAATGGACTCGCAGCCCGTGCAAATATCTGTTTCCGGATGCCGGTTCTACTAGAACTCTCGCTAGTTCAAAACTCATAGATGACTATAATACCGCAGGCTTAGTTCAGTTAAATGATATCTATAACAGCAATAATCGACTTCTTGACCTTTGTTTCGTCAGTCACGAAACATCTACTACTTGTTCTATAACAACCGCACCCGCTCTGTTAGTTAAGTCATGTCGGCATCATCCTCCACTCTTGATTACGATACCTGAATATACCCCCACTGCCTTCGAAGTAGTTGCAGATTCCACTTATTACGATTTCAAAAATGGGAATTATGATGCTATGAACCAGTTCTTACTCTCGTTGAACTGGGAGAGATTATTTTCTAAAAGTGATTGCAATTCCGTTGCCATGTTATGGTCTCATATATTATCCTATTCTATTGAACAATTCGTACCCAAGAAAGCACTACGCGCACCGGTGCACCCTCCATGGTCAAACAAAACTTTGAAACGCTATAAACGAGCTAAGCGATCGGCATTGAAAAGGTTTACAAATCGTCGTTCATACCAGCTGCGATCTTATTATCTGCACCTCAATAACCGATACAAACGACTGAACAAAATATACAATAATCACTTGCTTCGCGTTCAAAACAATTTAAAAAACAACCCGAAAAGCTTCTGGAATCACGTAAACGAACAGAGAAAAGAGTCAGGGCTACCAACTCACATGTTTCTAGGAGATGTCCAATCATCAACGCAACATGATATATGCAATCTCTTCCGGAAACACTTCAGCAGTGTTTTCTCCGACGAAACTCTATCTAATCATCAAATCTCTGAAGCCATCAACAATGTTCCGCACCGCTCTCCTATCGGCCCTCACCCTATCATATCGACTTCTATGATCGAGTTAACGTGCGTCAAGCTGAAGTCATCTTCGAACGCTGGACCTGATGGTATTCCTTCAATAGTGCTAAAAAAGTGTTCGAGTAGCCTTTTAGTCCCACTCTCACTGCTATTCAACTCATCACTCACCTCAGGAACGTTTCCTGATATTTGGAAGAGTTCATATATCTCTCCAGTATTCAAGAAAGGAAATAAGTCTGACGCTTCCAATTATCGTGGGATTGCGGCATTATGCGCAGTTTCCAAGTTACTCGAAATTATCGTCCTGGATTTTATCACTCACATTTGCAGTAACTACATCTCCGAAACTCAGCATGGTTTTATGCCCAATCGTTCAACTTCAACGAATTTACTCTCCTACACATCTTTTATCATCCGTTCTCTTGAAGCACGTCTCCAAGTTGATGCAATCTATACTGATTTCTCCGCAGCTTTCGACAAGATAAATCATCAAATAACAGTAGCTAAGCTCGATAGGCTTGGTTTCAATGGATCCTTACTGAACTGGCTCCATTCATATTTAACTGGCCGCAAAATGTCTGTAAAAATTGGAAACTGCTCGACGACACCCTTCGCCGTTAGCTCTGGAGTACCCCAGGGCAGTCATTTGGGACCATTTATATTTTTACTATACCTTAATGATCTTAATTTTTTGCTGAAATGCTGTAAGCTATCCTTTGCTGACGATTTCAAGCTATATCACCAGGTTAAATCTCAAGAAAACACAATATTTCTACAATCACAGCTTGATTCATTCGCCAATTGGTGTCAAATAAACAGAATGGCATTAAACGCCTATAAATGCTCTGTTATTTCCTTTTCTCGCAAACACTCGTTTATAAGATACGAATACAACATTACGGGAAAAGTGCTGAAACGCGAATCATTTGTAAAGGACTTAGGAATTATTCTTGATGCCAAGTTAAACTTCAAAAATCACATCGATTATATAATTTCCAAGGCTTCAAAGCTTCTAGGATTTATTTTTCGCGTAACCAAAAACTTTGTCAATGTACACTGCCTTAAGGCATTATATTGTGCACTAGTCCGTTCGACGCTTGAATATGGCGCTATTATTTGGTCACCCTACTATCAAATCGACGATGAGCGCGTCGAAGCTATCCAGCGAAAATTTGTTCGGTTTGCTCTACGCAATCTACCATGGAACGACCCTGCAAATCTACCTAGTTACGAAGATCGCTGTAAACTTATAGGCTTGGATCTATTATCTGTTCGTAGGAATGTCTCAAAAGCAGTTTTTATAGCCGATTTGTTACAATCACGTATCGATTGTCCCGAACTCTTACAATTAATTAATTTCGACATTCATCGCCGTAGTCTGCGTTATCACCCTTTTTTAAGATTACCTTCCGCCAGAACAAACTATGGATTCAATGAACCGTTTACTAGTATGTGTCGTTTATTCGTTAACTTATATAATGTCTTCGATTTTCATGTATCTCGAAATGTAATCAAACGGTTTTTTCTTAGTCACTTATCATGTTAGTTTTAGAATCAAAGATTGGTACAAAGATGAGGAGGTTTTATGCCTACTGGAGGCAGAGGTTTAAAAATGCTCAACTCCAGTGGGCTTTTCCCTGCCCCACATACATGCATACATACATTATTGTATTTTCGTTCAACCCCACTCCTCTCCATCATTCTCCATTGGAAACTAACTAGATTCGCCCGCCGAAATTAACCCGGTCGTCATTTCTTCTTTCTCTCTGTCTTCCACCATGCTTTCTTCGATCACTAATTAGATCTACATGCCGATTCTAAACCCGTCGTTTTCTCTGCCTTCCACCATCTTTTTGGTCACTAATTAGATCTTCATGCCGATTCTAACACAGTTGCTAGCCCACGCTCGTCTACCACCTTCTCCACCAACCCTTGTATATATTCCCACTCTTTTCTTCTCTCTGACTTTTTAAGCAAGAGTACTATTACTGCCATGTAAGGCTTAGCGTCATCAATTAGTTATAGGGTTATAGATTTAGTTTCAATTGTTAGTTTTAATTGTTAGTTTTAATTGTTAGTTTCAATTGTTAGTAATAAGTCCAAATGTATCTGTTGGATCATTGTAATCTGTTGATACAAATAATGAGAAGGTTTTATGCCTGCTGGAGAGAGAGATTACCAAATTTCATCTCCATCGGGCTTTTCCCTTGCTCTATAAATAAAATAAAATAAATAAAATAAAAATTTCTTCATTGATCCTGAGTAAATAACCTTAAGTTTTTCAAAATTGTGTTCTATTTTTTTTCATGATAGCACCTACATTGCGCTGATCGATTAGAAGAGAATCAACTGATTTCAATGCTTCTCCTTTTAGGTATTTTTGATGCCTATTGAGATTCTCTAGGTCGGCCTTCGTGGTTTAAAGGTAAATACTTTTGAAACGTGGCCACACTGTGTGAATCGTCAAAATATGGCAAGTCCATTAAAGGACTGCCTTACAAGGAATTCGTAGTAAGAGGTAACTTCGCCACCATTTTCTTTTTTAATGTTTACGGCGTCAATTATTTTTTCCATGATACGATTTTGAGCGTCCAAGGATTTTCTCTGGGAATCAAACATACGAGTCATGCTCGATTCTATTCTTTTGCTCGTAGAGTTTTGAGCTATTATTTCTTTTTCTGCTTTTTTGCAGACGTAATAAAAATTCCATACAGCGCGAGCAATTCCATTCTTCCCGCTCTGTAGGTGCGTCTTTCAACTTTACGCATGATAGATGGAACCATCTATCACAATTATCACACGAAACTAGTGCGTTTTTAATCGGTATCAACGCATAGCCTACAATTGCCTTTTTTGTTAATTTTGTACGTTACCGTCATTTTGAAGTTAGCTTCGTTGGTTGATCGCTGACTGCAACTGGTTGCTGTCGTTTTTCTTCCTTCTTGTATTTGCGTTGACAGGAATTTCAGTTATCGCTTTTAAGCGACCTCAGTGTATACGTCCTTCCCTCTGGTTGAGTTCGGATTTGGAATTTATTTTCACTTTACCAACACTTTTGGTGTAATGGAGACTAGAGACGTCCTTCCTTCTTTTGAGTGTTTTTTATTGGTTTAATGTCACTTTGTATGTGTGCAGGGGAGACGTTCTTCCTTCTGAGCTCGGATTTGGATTCGCAGCAGCGTTCACTTTCACTCTTCTATTTATTGACTTGTAACAGCTTGATCTTTAAAGCGCCTAGCAAACCAATTTGAATTCTAACTTTACTCAGTCTGATTTTTGCACCAGACACACTTTATACTTACAATTTTTTTCCGGGGCCACCACTTTATGTTGCTTTTGTCCTGGAGATTTATTTCTTCTTAAAGAAAAACTTTTTTTTAGCCTTTCTAAAAAAACTCAGCCTTTATTTACTAATCCTAAGACTACGTACAATAGTGTCATGTTGGACACGCGACTTTGAAATCAATTTTTTTTACTTTTATTTATAAATACATTCCTTATCTCGTAGCAGAAATTTCTGGTCTGGTGGACGGTCTTCTCATTCTTCTGTAAATAGGATTAAACACTAGATATGATTAAAATCCTAAAACATAAGAAAGATTAGAAACACCTCCTACTCTCAGGCCAACAGTATTGAATGCTGTTTATTTTTACAGATTATCAGATTGTGGCACGCCTATTTCCTTTATTTATCTTACCTGCTATCGGATAGGCTAATTTGAATTTTCCCTACGTAACAGTTACATTATTCCGAAACATTAATTCTGTTTCGGTTTGTTATTGCAACGGTTTCTCTGTCTCCGTCTGTTATTCCAGTTAATCTAGTTCTTATATTTCTATTCAGTATTTGAATAGGTAATATCCTATTTGTCTTAAAAATTGAAATATCTGCTCCGGAATTTATTTATTTATTTTTTCATCAAACAAATGTAGACTACAGGCCAAAAAAAGTTACAATGGTTTTTTATAACATATGCTATACATTATTTCTACGATTTGGTTTCAATTTTTCTTTTACTTGTTTCCTGGACATAATTAGTTCGATTTTTTGGCAGTTTTCGTTATAAAAGCGCATCATTTGATTAACAGGATTATTTTTGGCATAATTTGTTTTATATTTTTTTCTGAGAATATTTGACGACTTCTGAGATTACGACTAGGAGCATAAAATTTTAGTTGTGAAAGCAATGATTCAGATTGTACTCGTTGGGAAATAATGTCGTATATAATAAAAAGCATTGTAGCTGTGCGGTTTTCTTCGAGTGTTTGTAAGTTTTTGAGCATACAACGCGCTTTATATGATGGAAGAGGAAATGTAGTCCAGTTTAGTCGACGAAGCGCATACAAAAGAAATTGTTTTTGGACAGATTCGATGCGTTCTACGTGTACGGAGGTACAAGAACTCCATACTATGCTGCAGAATTGCAAAAATGGCCTGACATAAGATATTGTTTTTATAGTTGATTTTTATTGTTTAGAAGTCCTGAAAATTATGACTGAAGTTTAATGAAGCCTAACATACTATTTGCTTCATTGACAATTGTACTATAATGTTCTACGATAGTAAGTTTTGAGTCTAAAATTACGCCTAAATCTCTTATAATTTTACGTTTTTCTACAGGTTGGTTTCCTAAATATATGTTAATAGAAGGAGACATGATTTTTCTACTAAACGTTACTGAACTACATTTCTTAAGGTTTAGTAGGAGTAAGCTTTTATTAAACCAAATGTTGAATACGTTAATTTCATATTGGAATACTTAAGCATCTACAGCATTTTTTATTTCCATAAAAAGCATCATGTAGTCTTCATATACAAGTACTTTTAGATGTTTGAGTAAGAAGGAAATGTCATTTACGTACAAGATAAAAAGAAGAGAGCCTAAATGTGAACCTTGGGGAACACCTGAAGTGACATTTATCGATTTGGAGTATGTGTTTTCATAGCGTACAATTTGTGTACGTTTTGTGAGATATGGTTCAAGCCATTCCAAAAGTTTTTGTTCAATGCCATATTCTCTAATTTTGTATAGTAATAATAGTACGTCAATTCTGTCGAAAGCTTTGCTGAAGTCAGTATAGAGAGTTTCTACATAATTTCCATTGTCCATAGCTTCCAAAGTGTATGTAATGAATTCCAAAAGATTTTTTTTGACGTAGAACGACCTTTGAAAAAGCCATGTTGTTTTGGAATTATGTAATTTTTTACTTGTTGAAATATTTTTCCATTTATAATTTTTTCAAATAATTTGGAATGCACGAGATAATGGCAATTCCTCGATAATTACGTATGTCTGATTTTAAGCCTGATTTGAAGACCGGTACTAAGAAGGAGGATTTCCTTGTTTCTATAAATATTCCTGTCCTTAGAGATAAGTTGAAAAGATGGTGTAATAGTGTTTTGAGTTCAGTAGCTAATTGTTTCACAAATATTGGTGCTATTCCGTCAGGTCCAGGTCCCTTTGCTGCGTTGAGGTTTTCAAATGCAGTGAATATTTCTTGCTTTGATAATTGATTGACACTGATGTCATTAGAAAGCTCCGATATGAATGAAAAGTATTCACGTTCACGATCTGTCTCGGCATATGATGTTTATATTTCTTGCAAATTTCAGTGCTATTAGATCCAGTAGTTCCGTCTAGGTTCATCTAGGAAGGAAGGTTGTTATTCTTCAGTTTTGTTTTAACATAGCTAAAGAAATTTTTGGGATGCTCTTTGATTACGCTTTCAACTTTAAGATATTCTTCGTGTGCCGAGTTGATTGCTATTTTCAGGTTATTGCAAATGTCGAGGTAGTTTTGTAAATTGATAACACTTTGATCTTTTCTAGAAGTCTTATGTGCTTTCTGCTTTCTATTTTTCAGGTTTGTCAACTGCGGGTTGAACCAGACGGGACATTTGCTATTGTGACTTCTTCTTCTTTTTACTGGTACAATTTCCGAAATTAAGTTGTTGATAATTAGATAGAATATTTCCACTTCTTCATTGACGTTTCCTTCTACACTCAAAAATTTTTGCCAGTTTAATGTACTTAGTCTACGTTTTGCTTCTTCGAAATTTGTTTTGTGGTATTCCGGCACTTTCTTGTATTCTATTATGTTAGGGAGAGACATGTTGTGCATGAAGATGGAATATTCAATTGCTATGTAAAATGCTTCATTTTTCCAGAGTGGATTTGGTGAGGCATTCAAATAGAAGTCTTCGGTACAGTTTGTGAAAAGAAGGTCAAGATATGAATTTTGTTTGTTTTTCATCGAATTTATTTGATTCGAGCCGAATAAAGAAATGTTGTCGAAAAGAAATTGAAGTGTTTCATTTTCTCTGCAATTGGAAGCAGAATGGATTCATTTTGTTCATCGGTGATGAATTCAACGTTTCGTTGGTTAAAGTCACCGTGTATGTGTAACTTATCTTCTGGTTCCATATTCGACATAATTTTTTCTACGGTTTGAAAGAATAGCTCGAAAGTTGTTTTGTTAGCATTTTCAGGGGGAAATACACAGAGGCAAAAATATGTTTTTGTTCTGATATAAATACTTTGGTCCCAGTTCGTGCTCACATCTCAGCCAACGCAGTCGAAAATCGTTTGCGGTCGAAGCAAAAGAAACAAAGACAATACAGTGCAGTGAACAATAGAGTGTACGGAATGGTCAAATACGATTTAACAAAGCCTGAAACTTGGCCAACAAGGCCAAATTCAATTTGTATAGATTTCAAGCGTTGCAAAGTTAGACCAGCAGCAAATGAAATTGAAATCTTACTTAAAGAACGAATGCATCTAGACGCTAATAATGTAACTGAGATTCAATTCAACAAGGCGTCTAACTGTGTGTACATTATGTTTAAACGTGAAAGCGATGCAATTGCATTCGCTTCGGTTAACAACGAGGTGCACAGCGTTGAGTGTGACAACATTAAATACAAAATTCCTGTGCACATGGTAGACAATGCCATACAAGTACGCGTGTATGACCTTCCCCCGCAGTCCACCGATGAATATGTTCGGGAAAGTATGTCGCAGTACGGTGAAGTTCTTTCCATCGAAAGGGAAGTATGGCGGAATTTTTTTCCGGGTATCCGGAATGGCGTGCGAGTGGTACGTATGCAACTACGTAAAGCAATTCCATCTTACATCATTTGTAATCAAGACGGGAAACATCCGTATAAAACGCTGATTACGTATGAAAATCAACTGGTTACATGTCCGTTTTGTGAACAACCTGCACACTACGGTAAACCTTGCACTGAAACTGCGAAAAGAACATCTTCAACAAAAGATAAGGTCAACCGTTCAACATCGAAAACTAGTGAGCGTAGTACTCCTGTTTCACCATCAAACCAACCAACAACTGCAACCAATGTACAACAAGGCGCTCCTACAGCAACTAGCAACGAGCTCAAGACTGCGAACAACAAGGAAAACGAAAAGAAGGCGGAAATCAACAACAAAACCACCGATGCGGCAATGGAGGACGAGACGAGCCACGAACAAAGTGCCCCTCACCCCTCGCAGGAGGGAAATGGAAGCTCTTCTCCACCTAGAAAAAGAGTGACAACAAGATCCACTTCGAAAAATTGTATATTTAAAAAATCGGCTAATTCGGCCACGTAAAGCTTGTACGCAAATAGGCCTGAATAAAAAACATCTTTTAAATAAAAAAAAATACTTTGGTCCAAACATCTTCAAAAATTTCTTCGCATTTTACGCTTTCGTCCCAACTACTTTCAGTTCCAAGAATAACTGAGATAGAAGATGATAAAATATTTTGTTGAATTTCCTTCATTTTGGCTGGTCTTTTCATGCGATTTAAATTCTGACAGTAGACAAGAATTTCAATCGCATTCTGTTGTGAATGCGAAGAAATTTGAGGATTTGAATGAAGTGTACTGTCACTTACGTCATTATAGGATACTACCTCAATAGAGGTCGTTATTTCTGAAAATTTGGCCTTGTAAAATTGTGTTTAGCTTCCCGGATTAGTTGAAGTCGGCGGATGTGTTCGCTTGTCAAAAATTTCCCATAAGAGTCCAGGTCGGCCAGCGCTTCCTTAGGTTTCATTCCATATTTCTGATGGACTTCGATGAAGATTCGTATGAGGTGGTCAGGTGTTGTTGGACGGCCTTCTGATGCTCATAGCATTTTTGTACTAGTGGGTGTCATACCCTCGATGCATACTGTACATACTGCATGCATATGTTGACAAATACCGACAGACGACGTGCATTATCTTCGTGTTACGAAGTCTTGCTTCCAAGAAGCTTTCGTCGCCATTTGCAGATTTTGAAGGAAGACGTACAATGGGAGGACGCATTGGATCAATATCGAATTGGCTGTCTGTATTCATGTCGTGTGATATTGCAGATGTGTTCACATAGTTAGTGGATAGTGCAGCTTCGATGTCATCACTTCCTAAGACTGGCGTAGTGTTGTTTGGAATACTTGTTCCTTTGTAAGAGTTGATTGTTTCACCTTTTTGGAAATTTATGAATTTTGAGGCAATATCTGCACCTGGATATCCGGAGAACCCGTGCAGCTGCTAGTAAGTCCTTGTCCAAGGGTAAGGAATATTGTAATGGCATATTATTGTTATTGTTGTGGCAGGTATTGTTACTATTTGTGTTGAAATTTCTGTTGGAGTGCACGTTGTTTTTGTGGCTGTTGTTGTCGTGTTTGCTGTTGTAGTTGTTTTTACTGCGTATACTGTAATATTTGTTTCTGTTATTGTTGTTATCGAAATGTGTATTATTTTGTTGTTTCCGCTTCCGATGTTTCCATCTGAGGTTTGCTTTTTCTGCTTGTTTTTCTTGCAGCCGTCGAGTGCGCTGTTTCTTGTCATACATACTCCAGTCTCGTTTCCAGATTTTTTACTTCCAATGAAGCGCCAGCCACTGTCACATGCTTGAATTTCCTTCTCCATTTCTAAAGTTGTGCTGTCGAGTTCAGGAGTACAGTCCAATAGTTCTTCTTGTAGGCTTGGATGGGCGAATTTCTTTTCTGGCCTTGGGTTAGAAAATTCTGACGATACAAATTTAACTTCGTCCATAATTTGGTAGACGATTTTGTTCGTGTCTATGTTGAGACTACTAGCGTCAGCATCGATTGTTTCGAATTCGTAAAATTTTTGAAGTAGAACTGCAGTGCATTTCTCGATTGCCGACTGCGCATTAATTGCCAGTGTATTACTTTATTTACCCAAATCTTTAGCAAGTGATTCAGGCATACTTATGGTTTCTGATAGCTCAGAAAATCCACTGATATTTTTTCGGCTGCAGTATTAATGTTGTTTATTTTGGTTAGATCCGTTTGAATATCGGTCAATAATGACTCCATATGATTCAATGATTCATTCGATATGGCAATGATTTTGTCGTGAATACGGCTTACTTTACTAATTTTTTCTACAAGCTATCGGAAAAATGATCAGAAATTTGTGATTAAATTTTTAACAGCGTAAGATAAACATAAATAACTAAAAAATAAAGTTTCCTGAAACTTTTGGAAATAATGAGGAAATTTCATCGCGCTTACTTGTCTTTTTCGCACCCTGACGACGGTTTTGAGGTAGTCAAGCACATTTCAGTTCCGATTATCTATTAGATGAAGGGTAAACTTAGATAAAAAATCGTTCATTTCTTCTAGTGCTTCAGACGGAACTGGATGTCGAGGTGAAGTTCTCCCACCAACATCAGTAAGAACAAATCAGGTATAAAGCAGGAAACACTCAGGTCGTGATCTCAATCCAAAAATATGACAACACATTCAACATTGAGCTGAAACATTTGAGTATTCGACAACACATTCCGCATTGAGCTGAAACATTTTAGTATTCGCTCATATATTTTCTTAGTTAAAATTTTTAACAGGTGCTGGGAGCTTGGCTACTTCCCTTCAATGTGGAAGTTAACTAAAGTTATCCCAGTTTTGAAACCGGGGAAAGATCCTTCCTTTTCCAAGAGCTATCGGCCCATCAGCTTACTCTCAGCCCTATCCAAGCTGTTTGGAAAATCAATACAAAAGGCGAATTATTGCTTTCGCAGATGAACAGGATATATTACTGGAAGAACAGTTTGGGTTCCGGAGAGGAAGATCCACCATCCACCAACTCACAAGGGTTAACAACGTCATCCAGCAAAACAAATCAGTGTCCGACTGTCATGGCAATATTGGATATTGACAAAGGCATTCGATAATGTGTGGCACGATGTCCTGGTGTTTAAACTGCGTCGGTATAATTTTCCCATGTATCTTATTAAAACAATCAAAAATTATCTTGTAGATAGAGCATTCCAGGTTTTTCTGAATAATGCATTCTCAGAAAGATTTACTATTCCTGCTGGTGTACCCCAAGGAAGTATCCTAGGTCCCATCCTATACAACATTTTTACCTCTTACGGGTGGTGGTGTTTGGTCACAATTTGCTGATGATACTGCCATTCTTTACAAAGGTCGTATCATTAATGCTCTGAAGAATAAACTACAGACAGGTCTGGACGCTCTAACTGAATATTTTACAAACTGGAAAATTGTGATTAATGCAGCAAAAACTCAGGTCATTTTGTTTCCACATTCAAGATCTCCAAAACTTGTTCCATCAGATGAATGCCGAATACGATTCGGTTATGAGGTCATCCAATGGTCCGACGAAGGTATCTATCTAGGACTCACCTTTGACAGACATATGATATTCAGCTCACACGTTGACAAAATCGTTCAAAAATGCAGTATACTCATTAGATCTCTGTATCCGCTGATTTGTAGAACATCTAAACTGTGCCTGAAGAATCAGATGGCTGTCTATAAACAAATCATCTACCCCGCAATTGAATGCGCAGTCCCTGTTTGACGGGGCTGTGCACGAACGCACAAACTTAGGCTTCAGCGCATTCAAAGTAAGATCTTAAGGTGAAATGTAGCGGAATGCGAAAATCGCGTTTTTGATCAATTATTCAAAAACTAGGACTTCGGTCGTCAGGAGAAGCAGTCGGCAATGAAGGCAGACCTTTTACTTTGTATGAAGCCTCAAACGCTTAGGTTAAAGAGAAAAAGAAGATCCTGCTGCTGGTCGTTTGCATTGGATCAAAATACAACGAAAAATGGACAACAATGAGGAACATGCAAAATCTGCCCTTCTAATGGCTCCAAATGTTATCTAAAGAAACATAAAGATAGCTTAGATAGATAGATAGTTGTAATTTGTAGTAGAACTTTCTGCTGATTTGCTATATAAAATGCAACGACTCAGAGTAGATACGAACTCAACTCGTCACTCTCCATCACGAACGTCTTCATATAAGGTTCTTTTCAGAACCACCATTATTTTATCATAAAGAACTATACTGGTTATATCGTAATATTTAATTGTATGACAGAATGTTTAATGTAACTAATCTGTACTTTTGTTTAGGCGTATCGTTTCAAATTCTAGTAGTGAAAAGCAGAAAGCTTGTACAATTTACACAATCGGTCAACTTATTGATATTCGGAAGTATAAAGGAAGAGTGTCGGTTTTACTCGTATTCTCAACATCCAGTTATGTCTCCGACATTACACACCCGCACTTTTTTTAAATACTGAATAGGGGCCTGATTCGAGTCTCACTGGACCTTAATACTGTCCGTTATTTTTTTCTGCTGGCGTATGAGTTCCTTCAACTTTTTTTACATACTGAATAAGGGCCTGATTCTCGAGTCTCACTGGACCTTAATACTGTCCGTTATTTTTTTCTGCTGGCGTATGAGTTCCTTCAAATGGAATTGTTCGTAATAGTCCTCCTGACATTCGATGCATAAAGGAAGCATGAATGTACGCAGCAGTTCTTCACTATTTCCTGAACGCCAATACAGGCGGAATGAAATTTCCATCCGCAGGTTCCACTGCTATTTCAAAGAGAACGATTATCGTTCAGTTCACAGTTGACGACACCGCACTTTGCCATACTGCACTACGCGAAAAAAATATACACGTGACAAGGTTGTCGGAAGAAAATAAAAGTATAAAAAAGCACTACGCAAAGGTGGTCAAGAAATGTAAAAGTAAATAGTAAATAATTTGCGCGCGCTGGTTTGTGGTACAATGCCATAAAAAGCACCCGTTCACTCGAGCGGTTGAAATGACAATGACAATCTATCAGTAATGTACAAATTGAATTTGCCCTAAAAAATGATTTTGCATCGATTGCTGTTATTGTTATTGTGGTTGCCTTTCGTTCGGTTCTGAGACTGAATCAGATGTTTGAATTTGCATTTGGTTCATACAGGTTAATGCTTCTATTCCTGCAAAAAATACGTTTTGTCGACTGTGCAAAAATCGATTTGACCCATTCCTCATTTGTTGAGGATGGTAATGTCCATGGCCTTGGTCAGTATTATTGTTATATGAGTAATTTGAACTATTTGGACATTCGCGCTCGTATCTGTTTGTATAAGTTTGGTTATAATTGTTATTTGACCGTTGCGGTCCGTTATAGCGCTAATTTGCGCAGTAATTGCCTTGATTCATGAAGTTTTCTCTAGGGAAGCGGTTGTACTGTTTGAAATTGTTGTTATTATTTTGCCTTGCCCACACGGTTAGCACCTGCGCAGTTGCTGTATTTTCAGTTAAATTTACTGTACGTTTTGGATAGCTTCCTTTATTGTGTGGAAGTTACCTGCTTTTAGTATAATTTTGGTTTCAGATTGATTTATTCCTGATACCAGAGTGTTTAGCCCCGCTTCGGTAGCCATCGTTTTAATTACCTCAGGGGGTATTTGTTGTTTATATAAGCAAGGATGGATTTTATCGTATCAAAGAACGTTCACTGGCAACTCTTCAACGATTGGATCAGTGCCATCAAAGAGAGTTGGAAATCATCGCAACAACAAAAACCCGGCATGGCATAGAATCGACACTAGTGCGAGAGCGAATTTCTCTCGATAACATTTTTGAGAATCAAAGGTTAGCACGCTGCTGTGGGGATCTTCTCTGAAGCAACAAACGGTCGCTTATTCTCGTATCGCAATCCGATTCTATACAGGCAGTTGGTAATTGTGATAGAATCATTTTACTATTGCCGCTTATTCTAACTATTATTGTGTCTATGAAAATGTATGTGAATGTTCCACACAAGGGTTTTGAAATATTGCAACCTAGTATGAGAATCATCAAGTTGAATCATCGACTCGATTTTCTGCGATAATTGTCAACTTACGATTCTCTCTTGGGAAATTCCACACAGCGACGATCATTATCAGACTGTAATTTTTTTAAGGGCCGTGAAATACTCAGAGTATGAAGTGGAGCGAAGGAATGTGGAAGAATTCTCACGCGGTTCATGCATTGAGAGACTCGAGTTCTTGTAGCATCTTCTACCGGATTGAAAATGTTGTATACAATATAGATAGCAATATAGCAGCTTCTGTCAAATTTTCGGCAATCACCAACACTGTATATAAGTATGTTCGAGCGTAGTGGTTAGGTTTTCCACTTCTTCGCAAAAATTTGTTATTGCGCCACGCTGTTTGGTAGCTTTTAATTTAGCTAAAATACTTTCTGGCGTCGAAACGTCAACGCAGCCGCGTCTTCGACTATTTCTTCCAACCCGACACTGGACCAGAAAGTATTATCTCTAATCAGGAAGAATAAATCAATGTCAATACGTGATTTGGCCAAAAAAGCAGGAACGAGTGCCGGAATGATCCAGCGTATCAAGAGATGAAATCACCTGAAGACCTACAAGAAGCAGAAAATCTCGAAACAAAGTGTAGAACAGAAGAAGCGAGCAGCAACAAGGGCTCGGAAATTTTATTCGCGTCTTTTGCAGTGTCCGGATGCATGCGTTTGATAGACGATGAGACTTATGTAAAGGAGGACTCAAAACCCCTTTCAGGTCCACAATACTTTACTGTCGTCGTTGGATGCGATGCGGGCAGGTCGATTCAAGTGGAGAAATTCGGTCGAAAGGTACTGGTATGGCAAGCAATATGTTCCTGTGGTTTGAAGTCAACAATTTTGCACACTACCGGAACTACAGGGTCCGTCATCTAACATTTTTTTTTGAACTAGCGGTTATTTTGACATTGGTAACCTTAATGTCACTTCTGATTTGACAGAAAATTAGTGTATACGCTTGAGGAACGCGTGAAAATAGTGCAGTTTTACTTTGAAAATCATGGTAATGTTGCGGAATGTGTGCGAAAATTACGTATGAAAATGGGAAGAAAAGATGCGCGGTCAGCTCCGTATGTGCGTTTTGTTTTGAAAAGATTGAGAGAAACTGGCACTATTATTGACAAACCAATGCGTGATGAGCAAAAAACAGTGCGCACAACCGAGAATACCGCTGCTGTTGCCGAGAGTGTGCGTGAGACGCCAGGAACATCAATGAAGCGTCGATCTCAACAATTGAACATTTCGGAGACATCACTGAGACGAATTTTGCATAAAGACCTTGGTATGACTTGGTATGAAGAGGAAGACTTAGACACCATTTGGTTCCAACAAGACGGCGCTCCCTGCCGCACAGCCAACGCTACGATCGATCTTCTGCGCACAGTCTTCGAAGATCGAATTATCAGTCCAAATTCGGATGTAGTTTGGCCGCCTCGGAGCTGTGATTTGACGCCGTTAGACTATTATCTTTGGGGAGCTGTCAAAGATATTTGTTATGTGGACAAGCCAGAGACAATTCAGGCCTTGAAGGACAACATTCATGCAGCCATAGCTGAAATAAAGCTGCATACAATCGAAAATAAAAAAAACTGGACCGACCGTATGGCGTACTGCAAGGCCAGTCGAGGCAGCCATTTGAGTGAAATTATAGTCCACAATTAACCGGAAGGATTGTACACTAATATAAAAAAATAAATTTTGAAATCGGATTAACCTTTTGTATTCTATTGAACGTTAAAAAAAATTACATGGCGGACCCTGTATTAGCAGGAAAGGGAAAGCATCTTGAGTAGGGACAAAAAGCTAATTAGAACCCTTTCCTCATCAAAATGTTCTATAAGGAAACTATAAGGATATCATTATGAAATTCCTTATATTTTTTGCCTGTGTGTAATAAATGCAATATAACAAACGTATGAAGAACTTCGAGATTAATTTCGTTTCACAATGTATTCGAATTTTTTGGGATACTTTCTTAGACTAAAAGTATAATATAAATCACACAGAAGAAATTGTTAGTAAAAATCTGAAATTAGAATTTTTTCGCTATATTGTTTTCAATGTTGGAAAATAACTATCGAATTGTCAAAAATAACCATGCTTTCGAGCAAGGTTATTTTTGCCAATGACAAAATAACTGGTCGAATGTCAAATTTTAACTAAAAGTTCGAATAATTCGCGAGATAGTTCACAGACTTAATACACCGAAGAATTAAATGATGAAATCCGGTTGCATTGTGAAATATTTCGACGGTTGATTCCATTGGTTGTCGCGTCGACAGTTGTCTAAAACAAATTTACATAAGAGCAGGTGCAACAATTTATAAACTCATCTGTTTTAAGGTCGGTAGATTTACCCGGCCATACCTAATGATCCCTAATAATCTAAATGATTATTGGAGGGTTTTTTATTGGGTAGTATTTCACAATAATTTACACACTATCGTTCCACGCCTTTTTGTCCCATATTAATAAGATTATCATATTGAAAAATTCAACCAGCGTGTTTTTTAATTTACTTGAGTTTGAACGAATGCAGAATGTATGAAATTTGAAATTATAAACTCACTTCAAGATTTGACTCAGACGATAAAACATGTGCAAACAGACGAATAAAATCATTAAATGAAATCAGATTTGTAAACTCCATAAATATTGATCAAACATATCACGGAAAGGCACAGAATCATTATTGATCTTTTTGTTAAACAAATTTTTACATAAATTTGTATGTTTGTATTCGATTTACGAGAAAAAAAATAAAAACCAACAAATTTTTCAAAACTAGCAATATCTAAAAATTATCACTTTTGCTCGCCACTTGGGCAGTGCATCGATCGCAGAAGAGTTGGCTGGATTCTTCAAGAATGTACAATTGTTAGTACAATGGTAATGTAACCATTATCTAAAATAAATACCTATACTATCATTCATAATGTAAATTGTGCGTGCTAGGAAGTTGATTACCGTATTAAAATTAAATGTTTAACATATCTAACACAAAACTTTCCTTTAAAATAACTTTCAGGAACCTTTGGCAGAGATATTGGATCGTCTTTACCAGAGTTGTTGTGGAAACTAATTGATGTAATACCGGACGGCTGTATGTTACGACTCGGAATGACAAATCCTCCGTATATTTTAGAGTATCTGAACGAAATGGCTAAAATTCTAAATCATCCGAAAGTTTACAGCTTCCTACACATACCTGTCCAAAGTGGTTCAGATTCGGTGCTCGCTGACATGAAAAGAGAATACTGTCTTTCAGATTTCGAACACATTGTTGATTTTTTACAATATAGTGTTCCTGGAATAACAATTGTGACGGATATTATTTGTGGGTTTCCTACCGAAACAGAGACAGACTTCGAAGAAACAATGGCATTATGTGAAAAGTATAGATTTCCCAGCTTGTTCATTAATCAATTTTACCCAAGACCTGGAACACCGGCTGCTAAAATGCAACGAATACCGCCTTCTTTGGTAAAGGTTCGTACCAAACGTTTAACGGAGTTTTTTCTCAGTTATGAGCCTTATGCCTCCAAGTATGCAATTGGTGACCAACAAACTATTCTTGTCACTGAGATATCTTTTGACAAAAAATATTACGTTGGGCATAACAAAAATTACGAACAATTCTTGTTACCTATGAAAGAAGGTTTACTGGGAAAAATAGTACAGGTAATTATAATTTGATTATTTTTTCTTCACACACATACATAAAACATCATTAGTTTTTCTTCGACGTCAAATATATATGCATGTATATATAGCGTCGAGATCTGGTGTTTATTGATTTTTTTTTTAAATTAATCGACTTTCTGGGACTTCCAAGACTTCCGAGATTCTTTTTTTTATGCCAAATATCTTAGAATTGCATAAAACGTCGAAATCCGGTGTAATCTCATTGGGCCGTATGAATAAAACGCAACATGCTTGAATTTCGGTAGTAAATGCTACGTGTGGATCACGTTCCTGTCAAAACATGCTAGAAACTATAGTATTTACTAAAAGTTTTCGGTAGGTAGCTCTAAAGGTTGCTACTCGTTTGTTTGCTGATAAAGTGAAGTACAGGAATTAAAAAAGTTGCATTTTTACAGATGTAAGTACGTTTCTTGCTTTGTGCATGCTTATGCCAGCTTTTCCGGCTCTGTTTCGATACGGTATGCAGTAAATGCTTAAATTCAGAAGAAGCATTAACTACATGTTCGAACTTGTTTTTTATTCATACCAAACCGCGTTATACTCTGTGGACTTTGTTTTTGAGAAGATACTACAAACAACAGACTTTACTACATTTTATTCATACTCATAAAAAAGAATCGCGTGATGATGATCATGATGATGGTCCCACCTCAAATTCCTACAAAGGTGTGAGTAGAACTCGTTATCTAGATGATGATTGATATTTTAGCACATATCCCTCTCAGCAGGCCGTTCAATTTTGTTGATTTTTGAGCGCTTGTTGAACGACATATTGCACGAAATATTCGTTCAATATTCTGGAGCGGTTTGTTGTTATTTTTTCTCTTGCAAAAATAGTGTGAAAATTAAGTATTACCTTTACATAGAAAGAAAATTTGTTGTTATTCTACGTGAAGTAGAAGTATTGTTAGTTTAAACAAATAAGTGGAAAAAACTGCAGAAATTCACAGTAAAACTAGTCCAACGGGGCTCTAACTCCTCATGTTAAAAATGGCTCAACAATGGACCTCTGTCTGCCGGGTTTGTTGAACGAAAAAAATGGCTTTCGGTTCAACGGTCTGTTTCAAAATCGGCAAACGAAAGTCCCGTGTTGGCCTCCCGTTGAACGATTGATTGGACTTTCATTGGACCAATAATCCAACGTATTGGACCAATGAAGGACCACCGTTAAACGTTTTTTTCTAAGTGGGATACTAACCAGTAAAGAAATCTGCTTGATCCACCTAGTGGTGTAATGGTGCCATACTCATAAAGACATTGACATTTCATGAGGAATTGACGCAAGTTTTATATTGGAGATTTCAAATAACTGTTTCCGGAACCGAAATCCGGAGTTGCAGAAATTTATTGAACTTTAATCATCATTTTCAAAACTGTAAGTCGCATCATAATAAAATTAAACCGCGTTTAATAGGGATAATAAGATATTTATTTGAATCGAAGTTCGATCGGTCAAGCCATGGTGAGTTTGTTTGTTTGTATGCTAATAAGACTTGCAAGCTTGACGAATTTACTGGCTAGTTTAAAGGAATTTGTTCCATTTTCAATATCCACTAACAAAATATTGATTATAGAGACAAATACTTTGTTGAAATTCCTGTTGTTCGGCTTACCTTTCATGCTCTATTTAGATTAAACAAATTAGTTCAATGCAAACGAAACAAGCGAAATTCTGCATGTTACTTTTGTATATGAAATTCAGGCTAAACAAGGCATTATTTCTGAATCCGCTGCATGAAACATATTTTTACCTCAGTTCGTATTCAATTCTCAGCGCGTTCGGTTTGTTTTCCGTCTTTCGCTCGTTCCGTGTTTGCGTGGTAGCGTCTCAAGCAGGTAGAAAAGCGAACACTTAAGTTGTTCCTATAGAAAACCTACTCGACCTGCAAACTTTAATGGAAAGTGCGTTTTTCTCGAAACAAATATTTTGTGAAGCTTCCGGAGACTGTGGGGTGCCAGACCGATCCACCAGATGGGAGTGTTTTATCAATCTCCAACCATCCCTCCCCCGTACTTGAATACCAACGATACAATCGACAAGCAGACGCTACTAATGAAAGCAACTAACGACATCGAAGAACAGTGCATGCCGAACAACCCATTTATAATTCACCAATCGGTTGCGTGCTGTGCGGTGCATAGAACCAACCCGACAAAGGTTATCACGGCATCCAAAGAAGTTGGTGGCACGCGATATATTCTGCATACAACCTTTTCAAAAAAGGCGTACAATGCTTTGATTGCCATGAAAACACTCATCAACGGGAAAACCATTGAGGTTATATCTCACCCGGCACCTTAGTAGTGAAAAACTGGTTAAAAAATTGAACAGTCAAAATGTTGTTACAGTACAGAAAACAACCAAGATGGTAGACGGTAACCAAAAAAACACGTCTAGTCATTCTATCATTCTCAGGCTCCTATTTGCCGAAACACATTTACATAGGTCTGACAAGAACTGTTGTTCGAAAGTACTATCCATACCCTCTCTTATGCTACAACTGTGGCAAATTTGGACACGGCAGCCGCTCCTGCTACCAGCCATCAAAACAAAGTCTTAGTATTACATTCCTGTAGTGGAACCATTACATGGCTGGTGCGACGATGCTACTGACACTAGGAATCCTTCCAGGTCGGGGCTCGAACATACGACAGCTGGTTTGTAAGACCAGTGCCCTATGTATTGAACCGCCAAAGCGGGGTGATCAGTTTACCTAAATTGTGGCGGCTCTAACACATCAAACAAAGAAAATCGCTGTAACGCTCCTATCAAGTGTGGGAATTGTAGTAGCAACCATCCAACACGTTACCGCCAATGCCCAGTGTTTATATGAAAGAAGAAGAGATAATGAAATTGAAAGTCACCAGGAATATATATTTTTCGGAAGTAAGAGCCATTTTAAAAAATAACACGGGCGAGCCTAGCTATGCTGAAAATCGTCTAGACTCGAATAGAGAAGAGAACGATCGCACAATAAACCTTCTACGAAAGGAAATTACAATACTCCGCGAACACCAAAAAACCGACCTCGGTGAACGACCAAAATGGTTGAAGCCGGAGTAAAATAAATGATAAAAAACCGACAGAGAAACGATACAACAACTGAAGGCGCAACTTACAGAAGCAAAATTGCAACATCTCGAAGTGCTCAGTAAAAAGATTGCGCTACGCAATGCCTTTACTTCCCTATCTAAATAAAAGACACACACCGGCAATCGGCATCCACAAGAAAAATACACAGAATGATTCAGTGTCACCAACCAGCAAACAATCAACTGAATCTAGTCAAAAACAACACCATGCAGATAGCATCCGACCAAGCAACAATCGAAAGCATACAACACTAATCTCACAACAGTAAGCAAAAGTACACAAGCAAAACAAACCAGCTCCACCCGGAGTTACTTATGACAAAGAAACCCACATGGAAACCCTGCTTATTCACACAACATTCGACTGCGAGATATCATCTAACCCCACACCCTCGTTGGCCCGACCGGGGAAGCTCGAGAATTTTGCGATGCACCCCTAGCGGCTAACTAACTACCGTCCTCGGAGCCGCACGAGGAAAATCGGCCTATCTCGATGATGTTGGATACCCAACGCTTCGTCACGTTTCGCCAGGCAAAAGAGCCTTTTAGATAGCTTTAACAGAGTCTAGGAGGGTGGCCCTTTCCCAGATTCCTGGCGTGGCGCACTGGTTATTCCCTTACTAAAGACGAGTCAAAGAACCGGTGAACCAAACAACTTCCGTCCGATCCGCTTAATGTCCTGTATCGCAAAGACGATGGAACAGCTAGTTAACCTAATAACAGTATTGCAAAATGACAACTTTCTAGATAACGGACAATTTCCATTCAGGAAGCGACTTGGCTCCAAACTCGATCTGGGTTGCCAATACCATACTCTCAACAAAGCTCTCAAAGCGTTTACATACGGATATTGCCATATTACTATATGGTGGGAAGGTGTGCTCCGTTAACTGCACCAATGGGGTATCCGCAATAACTGTGACTGCATCATTCAGGAATTTATCAAACGACATTTCAAAGTCTGCATCAGATGAACCAAATCTCACTCCTTTTCGGAAGATAATGGGGTTCCACAAGATTCAGTCTTGTCAGTGACCTTGTTCCTAATCAGTATGAACTCACTCTCTGCCTCCCTACCGAATGGAGTATATGTGTTTGTTTACGCTAACGACATAGTCTTAGTAGCCAAAAAATGCAATATCTTTCGATAATCCCGAAATTTTCTTTCTTAACTTTAAAAACCTATTTAACTCACTAGGCTTGGTAGCCATTTTCATTAACTTTTCGTTTGAGTGTTTGAACAGAATGATTTTACAAGGATAATTTTTTTAAATATTACCATTTAATTCTGTTATAAGTATATCACGTCTCTATATAAATTCACTATGTATCTCACGACACTATAAATCTTGTATAATAAACGTCATATCACATATGCGCATTTCGAGTACAATTTATTTTCTTCTTCAGTGTGATAGTTTTGTTTAGTTATTGAAAGAATGCTGCAATGTTGTTCCTTTTATATGAAACGGAAGTAGGTAGATTCCTACCACAGGTATAAATACCTCGAAAAAATTATCTAATTTGTTTAGGGTAGGGAGAGGTTAAGTGTTTTCTATGCTTGTCTGTCCCCTGTGTGTAGGTAGTAACCTAAAGAGCCAGGAAGACCTATTTCCTTGGTCTCTGTTTAGTAAAGAAGTGGAATTATGTTGGAAAATTTCTAGACTTTCTGCCGAATCTAATTTCCATGGGTTGGAAATTTGTCTTAAAATTTTTATGTCATTTGTAGTGAAATCATGGTTTTCGGAAAAGGCATGCTCAGCTACTTTCGACTTGAAATGGTGTGATAAACCCCGTTCCAGATCCTTGGATGCTTTCCCTATTTCCGCTATGTGTTCCTTGAAACGGATATCTAATGATCTCTTTGTTTGTCCAATGTATAATTTATCACAATGGGAACATGAAATTTTGTATACCCCCGATTTTTTGTCAGTAGGATCTTTAGTAGATCCTAGTAAAGTTTTTAACTGGTTGCTAGTACTACTGAACACTAAATCCAAGCCAAAGGGTTTTAATTTTGATTTAAGTGGATAAGCCATGTTAGAGTTGAAGTCTACCGATATTCTTTTCAAGGTTTCTTATAGGGAGGTCAAAGTTGAAAGTGATAATTTTTTTAAGGATCTTAATTTCTTATCGAGGATTGTTTGGATTGAGCGCTCCGGATATCCATTGAGCTTTCCAATTTCGAAGATAAAATTTTTCTCTTTCACTACCGCATCATCTCTGAGGGGTAAAGTTAGCATTCTGTGAAACATATGGTGAAATGCTGCCATTTTGTGTTGGTGAGAATGGTTAGAAATATTAGGTATAACTCGCTCTGTATTGGTTGGCTTCCTATATATTTCGAAAGATAAAGTTTTTGCCTCCCGTATAATAAGAACATCTAAGTAAGGTCCATTTATAAGTAAAACAAACTTATAAAACCGATACACTGAAGAAGGATGTAAATAACATTCCGAAATACGCGTATCTGTATTGTAACGTTTGTTATGCTTCATTAAAGTATAGTGACGTGATATACTTATAACAGAATTAAATGGTAATATTTAAAAAATTTATCCTTGTAAAATCATTCTGTTCAAACACTCAAACGAAAAGTTAATATTTATGGTTGTCTCACGCTGTTTAAAATGTAATCAAAAATACCTGATCATGTTTCCGATAGCTTGTAGAAAAAATTATGTTGTTGGGTCAAGAGATAAAGTTCTACCTATTCTTGTACAGGGTAAATTTTTAAAAGGCGCCCCATAGTAAAGTAAGTCGTATTCACGACAAAACCGAAAACATGACGGCCAATAATAACAAATATATGACCCGCAATTGGAAAGTAAAAGCCCAGTGCAGTACTAATTTACCGAGCTATGCTAAAAGGCCACCCACAAATAACGGTAACAACCATACAGGGCGGCCGATTTTTTTTGGCAAGCGCAAAATGAGAATCGCCATACGCAAAATCAAGGCCAAATGAGTCAGCATATGGCAGGACAGCCACATCATCCAATACCACTAACTGCTTTCGAACATATGCCGAGTACTCATCATCAGTTTTAGGCACAACTTCCGAGCACTATGCACCATAAACGTAACTGCTGACAATTTTGTAACCTTCCAAACAAACGTTATGACTAAACCATGCACATTTATCATTGATACTGCGGCAGATGTATCAAATTTTAAACCTACAAATTCTGCATAAATTTTTATTATAACTTAGCAGCAATTGTTTTAATTTGGAAAATGTTTGTTTACCACATAGTTTTCAGCTGGCAGACAAGTCGTTTCCTATACCGACATAATATCTGTGCATATACAACATCATTACAATGGCATACTAGTATTGCCCACTCAAACCGTAGTAATAAGACGCGTCAATAATCTTAATTTAGGCAGAGATGCTCTAGTGGAATCTGAAGAAATTCTACCCGGAGTATTTTGCAGTAATACCATAATTTCTGCAAAAGAACCTTGTATAAGATTAACAAATACAAATAATCAAAATATGATTCACCCTAGGCTTTGGATGATGAGCTACAGGGCGCATACCCCCCTTTGGCGGATGGGGGTGGGAGTCAATTTTTTTTTATTTATTTGTCGTCAATCAAAAGTAGACCATAAGGATAATTACAATAATCGTCTTAAATTTGTAAACTATTCTAAATAGATTCTAAATAGATGTATAATTTATTATGAGTTAAATAATAATAATTGGCTTACCGAATAGAACTGAAATATTGCTTTAGTTTGTTTTTTGACATAGTGAAATCGACTGTTTCTGAATGCTTGTTGTATACAGTCATCAATTGATTTATTGGCCCATTTTTCGCATAGTTTGTTCGCTGGTGGTTTGTAATAAAAATATTTCGATTTCTTAAACACCGAGATGGTATGTAAAAATTTAGTTTGGACAGGAGTTGACTGGAATCTATGCGATTCGAGACAATGTCATTTACAAATGAGACCATTGAAAATTCTCTGCGTTCTTTTAATGTTTGAATACTTATTAGCATACAGCGGGCTTTATATGACGGAAGAGGAAGTCTTGTCTAACCTAATTTACGAAGTGCAAATAACAAAAATTGTTTTTGAACTGATTCTATTCGATCTTCCCATGTGATTAAGTAAGGTGACCAAACTAAGCTACAGTATTCTAGTACTGACCGAACATAGGCAATGTATAATGTTTTAATTGTATACGGATCGTGAAAACAGTAACAAAATCGTTTTATGAATCCTAGCATGTTATTGGCTCTGTTTATGATTGTATTATAATGGTCAACAAAAGTCATTTTAGAATCTAGTATTATTCCTAAGTCCCTAATTCTTTCGCATTTTTGAACTGTTTGACTTCCAAGAGTAAGTATCAAGTCAGGTGTATTTCGTTTTTTACTGAATGTTATTCTACTGCATTTGTCACATTTGGTTGAAGAAGACTTTTGTTACACCATGTATAAAAAGAAAGAATTTCTTCTTGATAAACCTTGGCATCCTCACTTTTCTCTATTTCTAAAAATAGTTTTATATCGTTTGCGTATATTAGAATTTTTATTTTTTTTAAAAGAAAGGAAATGTCGTTAACAAACAAGATAAATAAAAGAGGACCTAAATGAGATCCCTGGGGGACCCCGGAACTGACGTGAATGGGGCTCGACTTTTTACCCTTGAATTTTACAATTTGTTGACGATTTGTTAGATAAGATTCCAACCAATTAAGAAGACCTGGTAAGATTCCCAATTTCTGTAATTTGAACATAAGCATGGGTATGTCAACACGATCGAATGCTTTGCTGAAATCTGTATAAAGAGCTTCAATGTAATTTCCCTTGTCCATAGCGGTCAGGGTATAGTGGACGAATTCAAGCAAATTAGTAGTAGCGGAACGGCCTTTGAAAAATCCATGTTGCATGTGAGTAATTCTATTTTTTATTTGACTAAAGAGTTTGTCATTAACGATCGCTTCAAAGAGCTTCGGAATGCAAGAAAGAATAGCAATCCCGCGATAGTTGCATATGTCTGCTTTTTTCCCATTTTTGAAAATTGGTATAAGAAAATATACTTATTATTATTAATTATTAATTAATCAATTATACTTCGTATTGACAAAGTCGGACCATTCCGAGATCAACCGTTCGCTTATAAATGTAAAAGATGAAAATTATTATGTTGTCTGGATTGATCACTGAGTGGACAGGACTAATAATGCTTGAAATTGACGATAGGTCATTAGGTGATTTCGAGCATTCTTATGCCTGGAATTGGTCACCAATTTGAATTATCTTGATCCAGTTGGGATGAATATTAATATATCATATTCGTCCTGAGCTTGGTGAATTTAATTCAAAAAGGAGGACTAGTGTTATCAGGAATAGGAGTAAATCGACATCTTATGAACCGTTAAGGAACTCTCAAACCTTTCCGATCCGGTTCGGTATCGGTACTAGTGTTTACAAGTTGCAATGACGGCGAAACTGATTGATCAGGTGTAAATACACTCTCAAATCGGGAAAGGTTTGAATGTACTTAGATTTCTCCAACTTGGACACAGATGTCACCTTCTAACTAAGAGTGTGAGATGTGTGTTTCTGGAAGAGAGCGGTTCACGTGGACCATTTCATACAACACCTAGTATTTATTCACGAAATACATGTAGTTCTTGTTTCCTGGATGCGTGCTCAACACTAGAAGGCCCAAAACTTAGTATAGACCTAAATTGCTCAAAAGTAGTCAAAATGATTGAAAGAATAAACTGTAACAAAATAACTAAAAGCTAGTGCAGTGTGCCTTAGTGCATATACCGTTAAATATAGAATAAAATAAGAGCACAATTAAGCAATCCTTCCATTGTATACATATAGCGTCTTTGATGGGCAATCTAGTGTTAAATGCGCATCCTTATGTTACATTATATAACTTAACGAACTTACTAACACATGACTTTATTTTATTTTAATCACGAGAAACTATCGAAATAAAAGATTATAGACAAAAACGATATGGAGCAGAAAAATCCTAGGATGCCACAGGAAAACCAAAATGAAATTGAAATAAGAACCAGAGCCCCAGTAAAACGACCAAAAATAGGTATTTTCATGTAATAACTCATTTGATGACATACTAACTTTTGGTAAGTCAAAATATTTCTATTTTTATTATTATTTTTATTATTATCATTATTATTGTTGTTGTTGTATTATTATGAGTATTATTGTTATTATTATTGTTGTTATTGTAATTATTATTATTTCTTTATTCTTGATAAATTATCAGCTTGAGATATTAACAGGTTTCTCCGGCATAGTCAAAAAAGCGATGCAATGGGGAAAAGGAAATGTAACGTAACTTCGATAAAGATAGAAACAATCAGAACAGATTAGAATGGATAGTGTTAGTAGACCAAACTTATCTACATCTATTTAGGAACTTTAAAGTAATAATCGTAAGTACCGCTTCAGACATAAAAGACTATATAGGAAAGCAGGGCCAAGACCGAAGCGGATACAATGCGAAATTTTCCAAAGCTTCATCGACGAGGACATTTAAGACACAGAAGCAGCTGGTAGGATGACAAAATACCAATACGATACAGACGCACGACTCAATGATTGGCTGGTTACAGGGTGAAGCACACACTTCCTGCCCAAGTGACAAACTCTCTGGTGAACTTGCAATAGAAGATATTCGTATCTTTCGTTGCAAATTGATAGCCGTAAAGGAATGTGTTGCTTGGATTACATGTTGGAGGGTTTCCTCCTTCGTTACTAGTGTTCATTTCGTCCGGTATGGAAAGTGCGGATCGTTGTAACCACCCCCCTCGGCCAGAGTAGCCCATGAATGGAAAATAAATAAATAAATAAATACAAATAATCAAAATATGATTCTGAAGGACTATAAATCTCTCATCTCTTCACTAGAAATTTTTTATGTATATAAGTAAAAACTAATCCTAAAACCACCAGAAATGAAAAATAAATTTAGCTAACGTTCCTAACTACGTTCAAGAACGGTATATAAGCTCTGTAGTGAATACAATGGCATATTTAACTTCGAAAATGACATTTAAACGTGCAATAACTTTTATAAACAAACTAATTACAGGATCGTACCATACATGACGAGTCAAGTTGATAAATTAATTAAAAATGATATAATTGAACCATCAGTTTCAAGCTATAACTCACCGATACTTGTTTTACCAAATAAATCTTCGGCTCAGGATCAAAGAGATTAGTCGTAGATTATCGGTAACTAAACAAACAAACTCCTAGCCGACAAATTCCCATTGGATAGACGATATTGTTGATCAATTTGGCAGAGCAAAATACTTTTCCACTCATGGCCCCGGTTTTCACCAGATTGAGATTGATCACACGGAACGCCCGAAATTAGCTCTGCGCCTAATTCGTATTACTGTTTTTGAATTAGTTGATTTTAACAACAAAATTTTCAAAATAACTATAAAATTAGTTAAAATTGAGAATTTACTTTGCTGAAAAAAACTCGTATTTTTAGAGAATGTGTTTAGTTGACGAATATCCTGGACACAAACCAGCAATATTTCAATCCAACACGAAATTCTCATTGACAACTAATGTTGTTTTTAAAATTAGAAAATTTGTTACTATTTATCAATCACCGTCATTACTGAAGGACAGCACAAAAATGAAATGGGTTTTATTAACAAGTTTATTAGCCAAAATCTCATGAGAAGTGTCAAAGCAAAACAAACCATTAAAAAGCTAAAAAGGACAGTCTTGTTGAAACTGCTTGCGAATTGTTTTGATGTTTTTCGCATGTGTTACGATATATTCATATATAAATTTCTAAACCGAGTTGTAAAAATGACGTAAACTCTTAGTGAAAAGTGCATTTATTCATAATTTGTGCGCATTTGAAACGATTGTGCGTAATAATGTTTTTACGCGAAATAGTGAAGTAAGTTTCGAATGTTGCACTCTAATTGTTTATGTCAAATGATGTTTATTGTATCTTCCAACCTTCCGGGCTACGCCGTCCGGTGTACTACTTGTATTCGGTTTTTGTTTTCCGAGTGCTCAAAGTTTTCAGTGAGAGAGTCGATTTCGCGAAATCGAATGAGGAAAACAGCGATTTATAAGAAAAAAATTCAAAAAGAAGTTTATGTTCCGTTTATGTCTTTTTCTCCATCGTATTTATACCATTATCTATTATAACATCGTATTTATACCTGCCAATATAGAAAAGACAACCGCGACTGAAATTTTTTTCGGTAGTAGTGTGCCATCTAGTGGCTAGTAGTCATTACGGTGTTAACATTTTTTCGGTGACAGAGCGCCATATAGCTGCAAATTGCAGAAACCAATTAAACCATTTATGTATGTTGAAAACAACGTTTTATTTCTCTAATTCAACTAAAAAATTAGTTGAATGGGAATGAAGTGTGCCTTAGCTAAGAAATGACAGAACGTTTAATTGGTGAATTCAACTAAAAAAATAGTTATTTCAACAAATATTTTACTATTATTAAGGGAATTAGAATTTAAAAAATCTAAATTTGCAAAAGTAAGATTTTTTTAGTTGTTTCAAAAAATAACTAACTAAAATCCGAAAATCAACTAATTTTTTCGCCAAAATGCTAATTTCGGTCTTTCCGTGCATATATCTAGACAATTTATAGCGTTCTCTAACCATAAACGCGTGGTCATTTCCAACTCAAACGGCTACCATTCGGTCTTAACATCAGCCCGAATAGCTTCCAAAGAATGATGTTAATAGCATTTAAGCCCCGTGTTACGGACCAGCTTAATAATTCAATTATATCAGTTAATAATTAAATCAAATCAGCGATTTCATGCGATGGCCCAAAGAGTGGGTCAAGACATTGTACAATAACGGGTCTAAGGCCAAATATAGGAGTTTCCATCTTTAAAACAATAAAATCTTTCCACTCAGCTTTCGATAATAATAAAATAGTAAATAATACATTTGTAAACAAGCAGGTAAAACTAGATGCGCACGTAGGCATAGGTAGGAATGCGTTTGAGCTAGGATCCTGTAATGGGATGGAAAGAGAAAACCGTGAAAGTTGCGCAACATTTACACTTGTAAGAAAAATACTTGTATATATAGTTAAGATTTTGTTAAAATAAAACATTTGCTTTTCACTGCAGTCAGGAGGTATATTACTTTTCCGAAAGCAGCCGAAGTGTAATTACAATTACAACTACACAAGTCTAATCCGAAAAATCCAGGTCGGTCCAAGGTCGGACCAACTATTAGAACCAAGAAAAGTTTCCTTTAACACTAATATTGGCGGTTCCAGTGAGGAACACTAAGGGACTCTAGGAAACAGAGTCCCTCGTCAATAACATTGGTGTCCTCCAGAGAGGAGAGAACTCACGAAGAAATGACCTTCGCGTTATCAGAACTAGCAGGTTGATGATCGCATCACATAAAGAACCAGAGCGAAAATCAAAAATACATATAAATATGCATCAAGGATGCAGATAAATGCGTTATGTGTGGTGGTAGTCATAAATTACCTGAATGCACAAAATTCAAAGCCATGAAACCAGAAGAAACGAACAATCTGTCTTTCAAATCAGGACTATGTTTGAGCTGTCTTGTTTTTAAGAATCATAAAATGCGAGACTGCAGAAAAGCAAAATGCTGCGGAATAGATGGGTGCAACAAAAAACATCACCCTTTACTACACAACAAATTCATGAAGAAAGAGGTACCAAAGGATGAAATAATTCAAGAGATGGAATTAAATAACCACCACGAACACACCAAACAAAACTATTTCTACCATATAGTACCCGTAACTTTGCGCAACGGGAATAAGAAAATTGATACGTATGCATTTTTGGATGCCGGTTCGTCACTCACGCTTCTCGACGAAAATACGGCTAGAGAACTAGAGCTACAAGGAAGGTCTGATCCACTAACACTTAAATGGACACAAAATGTCACCAGAAATGAGGAGGAGGGCCGCAGAGTTCAACTTAAAATTCATGGCGAATCCAACAAGGAATTCACTATTAAGGGTGTAAGGACGATCAACAATCTTCAAGTTACTTCTAAGCAATCAATGGATGTTAAAAGACTGCAGACTGAATATCCATATTTGAAGGATATTCAATTCAAAAGCTATAATGATGTACGACCGACAATTCTTGTTGGACTGAGTCACATTCATCTTTTATTTCCGTTTGTAAAACGGATTGAAAAAGTACGGGTGTGTAATGTCAGAGACATAACTGGATGTCGTGAATACGAATAAAACTGACACGATTTCTTTACACTTTCGAATTCGAATTGATAGTTGATCGATCGTGTGAATTGCGAAACTTTCCCCCTTTTCACTACTAAAATTTTCAACGATTTTTGACGTAGATTTCGGATTTGCATATTTCATTGAAAGAAACTATCAAGATGCTGTACAGGATTCATTTCTGACTTTTAGAAGGACCAAATTGTGGAATTCTCTACGATATTTAGCACAGTTCAGAACATTTATCTCGAACGATTTTCGCACAGCGAAAAGTGCACGAAACAAATCAAATTATTTTTGATTTTCACTAAACTGATGATTTCTACCTTCGAATTTCAAAGAAGTAATCTTAATAGTTCTTTAGATAACATTTAGAGCCATTAGAACGGCTGATTTTATATAATGTTGTCCCCTTTTCGTTTCTTGTTTTCTTTCTCTCCAATGCAAAGCACCAACAGCTGATGCAATCGTTATTGCTTCGCTTCGCTCGCAGTGCCAAATGATGCGGAAGGCAAATGCAGGGTTGTTACGGTCGCGCGGATTTCGCGATTTTCGCGGATTTGGCGCGGTTTCTGCTAAGATTTGGATGCTATGGTGCGGATTTCGCGCGAATTTAAAAAAACATCATTTTACAAAATTCTTTGCAAATTTTTTAAGCTTGTGAGTTTTAAGAAACCCGAAAAAATTAAAGATGGGCGAACGTTTCAGCAATTGGTCGAGATGGCCGAATTTTCACCTTGATGAAACTAAAATTTACTAGAAGGCGGTTCTAGCCAATGTTTTCTTCAGTGGACAAAATCTCGAGTGATACAAGTTGCTATTTCAACATTTTACACTCAAGGTTATTGATGTCAGATGGAAGATATCGTCTCAGTGATAATACATTCAATAATGCAAAGAATGTCATAAATGGAATGCGATTCTTCAATAATATGATAACAAATTTTGTGTATGATAAAAATCGCATTCTTAAAGCAAAATTTACACGACATGCTTACAAAGCGAAGTCTGACAATAAAAGAAACGAAGAAGTTCTGGGATTCCATCCGTGGTGATAAGAAAGTGTTAAAATAGTTTGTTGGTTCCACTATCCAACATTTTCAATTGTTCTTTGCGTTCTGGAATTTTTCCTGAAATATGGAAGAAATCATATGTGAACAAGGGTATATTTCTTTGTCCATCCGTCCAACCGAACGGACGTGTTCACGGGACTCGTGTCGCAGTATATCGCGCGCGTATATATATATATATATATATATATATATATATATATATATATATATATATATATATATATATATATATATATATATATATATATATATATATATATATATATATATATATATATATATATATATATATATATATATATATATATATATATATATATATATATATATATATATATATATATATATATATATATATATATATATATATATATATATATATATATATATATATATATATATATATATATATATATATATATATATATATATATATATATATATATATATATATATATATATATATATATATATATATATATATATATATATATATATATATATATATATATATATATATATATATATATATATATATATATATATATATATATATATATATATACATATATATATATATATGTAAGAACGATTGCATCAGCTGTTGGTGCTTTGCATTGGAGAGAAAGAAAACAAGAAACGAAAAGGGGACAACATTATATAAAATCAGCCGTTCTAATGGCTCTAAATGTTATCTAAAGAACTATTAAGATTACTTCTTTGAAATTCGAAGGTAGAAATCATCAGTTTAGTGAAAATCCAAAATAATTTGATTTGTTTCGTGCACTTTTCGCTGTGCGAAAATCGTTCGAGATAAATGTTCTGAACTGTGCTAAATATCGTAGAGAATTCCACAATTTGGTCCTTCTAAAAGTCAGAAATGAATCCTGTACAGCATCTTGATAGTTTCTTTCAATGAAATATGCAAATCCGTAATCTACGTCAAAAATCGTTGAAAATTTTAGTAGTGAAAAGGGGGAAAGTTTCGCAATTCACACGATCGATCAACTATCAATTCGAATTCGAAAGTGTAAAGAAATCGTGTCAGTTTTATTCGTATTCACGACATCCAGTTATGTCTCTGACATTACACACCCGTACTTTTTCAATCCGTTTTACAAACGGAAATAAAAGATGAATGTGACTCAGTCCAACAAGAATTGTCGGTCGTACATCATTATAGCTTTTGAATTGAATATCCTTCAAATATGGATATTCAGTCTGCAGTCTTTTAACATCCATTGATTGCTTAGAAGTAACTTGAAGATTGTTGATCGTCCTTACACCCTTAATAGTGAATTCCTTGTTGGATTCGCCATGAATTTTAAGTTGAACTCTGCGGCCCTCCTCCTCATTTCTGGTGACATTTTGTGTCCATTTAAGTGTTAGTGGATCAGACCTTCCTTGTAGCTCTAGTTCTCTAGCCGTATTTTCGTCGAGAAGCGTGAGTGACGAACCGGCATCCAAAAATGCATACGTATCAATTTTCTTATTCCCGTTGCGCAAAGTTACGGGTACTATATGGTAGAAATAGTTTTGTTTGGTGTGTTCGTGGTGGTTATTTAATTCCATCTCTTGAATTATTTCATCCTTTGGTACCTCTTTCTTCATGAATTTGTTGTGTAGTAAAGGGTGATGTTTTTTGTTGCACCCATCTATTCCGCAGCATTTTGCTTTTCTGCAGTCTCGCATTTTATGATTCTTAAAAACAAGACAGCTCAAACATAGTCCTGATTTGAAAGACAGATTGTTCGTTTCTTCTGGTTTCATGGCTTTGAATTTTGTGCATTCAGGTAATTTATGACTACCACCACACATAACGCATTTATCTGCATCCTTGATGCATATTTATATGTATTTTTGATTTTCGCTCTGGTTCTTTATGTGATGCGATCATCAACCTGCTAGTTCTGATAACGCGAAGGTCATTTCTTCGTGAGTTCTCTCCTCTCTGGAGGACACCAATGTTATTGACGAGGGACTCTGTTTCCTAGAGTCCCTTAGTGTTCCTCACTGGAACCGCCAATATTAGTGTTAAAGGAAACTTTTCTTGGTTCTAATAGTTGGTCCGACCTTGGACCGACCTGGATTTTTCGGATTAGACTTGTGTAGTTGTAATTGTAATTACACTTCGGCTGCTTTCGGAAAAGTAATATACCTCCTGACTGCAGTGAAAAGCAAATGTTTTATTTTAACAAAATCTTAACTATATATACAAGTATTTTTCTTACAAGTGTAAATGTTGCGCAACTTTCACGGTTTTCTCTTTCCATCCCATTACAGGATCCTAGCTCAAACGCATTCCTACCTATGCCTACGCGCGCATCTAGTTTTACCTGCTTGTTTACAAATGTATTAATTACTATTTTATTATTATCGAAAGCTGAGTGGAAAGATTTTATTGTTTTAAAGATGGAAACTCCTATATTTGGCCTTAGACCCGTTATTGTACAATGTCTTGACCCACTCTTTGGGCCATCGCATGAAATCGCTGATTTGATTTAATTATTAACTGATATAATTGAATTATTAAGCTGGTCCGTAACACGGGGCTTAAATGCTATTAACATCATTCTTTGGAAGCTATTCGGGCTGATGTTAAGACCGAATGGTAGCCGTTTGAGTTGGAAATGACCACGCGTTTATGGTTAGAGAACGCTATAAATTGTCTAGATATATGCACGGAAAGACCGAAATTAGCATTTTGGCGAAAAAATTAGTTGATTTTCGGATTTTAGTTAGTTATTTTTTGAAACAACTAAAAAAATCTTACTTTTGCAAATTTAGATTTTTTAAATTCTAATTCCCTTAATAATAGTAAAATATTTGTTGAAATAACTATTTTTTTAGTTGAATTCACCAATTAAACGTTCTGTCATTTCTTAGCTAAGGCACACTTCATTCCCATTCAACTAATTTTTTAGTTGAATTAGAGAAATAAAACGTTGTTTTCAACATACATAAATGGTTTAATTGGTTTCTGCAATTTGCAGCTATATGGCGCTCTGTCACCGAAAAAATGTTAACACCGTAATGACTACTAGCCACTAGATGGCACACTACTACCGAAAAAAATTTCAGTCGCGGTTGTCTTTTCTATATTGGCAGGTATAAATACGATGTTATAATAGATAATGGTATAAATACGATGGAGAAAAAGACATAAACGGAACATAAACTTCTTTTTGAATTTTTTTCTTATAAATCGCTGTTTTCCTCATTCGATTTCGCGAAATCGACTCTCTCACTGAAAACTTTGAGCACTCGGAAAACAAAAACCGAATACAAGTAGTACACCGGACGGCGTAGCCCGGAAGGTTGGAAGATACAATAAACATCATTTGACATAAACAATTAGAGTGCAACATTCGAAACTTACTTCACTATTTCGCGTAAAAACATTATTACGCACAATCGTTTCAAATGCGCACAAATTATGAATAAATGCACTTTTCACTAAGAGTTTACGTCATTTTTACAACTCGGTTTAGAAATTTATATATGAATATATCGTAACACATGCGAAAAACATCAAAACAATTCGCAAGCAGTTTCAACAAGACTGTCCTTTTTAGCTTTTTAATGGTTTGTTTTGCTTTGACACTTCTCATGAGATTTTGGCTAATAAACTTGTTAATAAAACCCATTTCATTTTTGTGCTGTCCTTCAGTAATGACGGTGATTGATAAATAGTAACAAACTTTCTAATTTTAAAATCAACATTAGTTGTCAATGTGAATTTCGTGTTGGATTGAAATATTGCTGGTTTGTGTCCAGGATATTCGTCAACTAAACACATTCTCTAAAAATACGAGTTTTTTTCAGCAAAGTAAATTCTCAATTTTAACTAATTTTATAGTTATTTTGAAAATTTTGTTGTTAAAATCAACTAATTCAAAAACAGTAATACGAATTAGGCGCAGAGCTAATTTCGGGCGTTCCGTGTGATCAATCTCAATCTGGTGAAAACCGGGGCCATGAGTGGAAAAGTATTTTGCTCTGCCAAATTGATCAACAATATCGTCTATCCAATGGGAATTTGTCGGCTAGGAGTTTGTTTGTTTAGTTACCGATAATCTACGACTAATCTCTTCGATCCTGAACCGAAGATTTATTTGGTAAAACAAGTATCGGTGAGTTATAGCTTGAAACTGATTGTTCAATTATATCATTTTTAATTAATTTATCAACTTGACTCGTCATGTATGGTACGATCCTGTAATTAGTTTGTTTATAAAAGTTATTGCACGTTTAAATGTCATTTTCGAAGTTAAATATGCCATTGTATTCACTACAGAGCTTATATACCGTTCTTGAACGTAGTTAGGAACGTTAGCTAAATTTATTTTTCATTTCTGGTGGTTTTAGGATTAGTTTTTACTTATATACATAAAAAATTTCTAGTGAAGAGATGCGAGATTTATAGTCCTTCAGAATCATATTTTGATTATTTGTATTTATTTATTTATTTATTTTCCATTCATGGGCTACTCTGGCCGAGGGGGGTGGTTACAACGATCCGCACTTTCCATACCGGACGAAATGAACACTAGTAACGAAGGAGGAAACCCTCCAACATGTAACCCAAGCAACACATTCCTTTACGGCTATCAATTTGCAACGAAAGATACGAATATCTTCTATTGCAAGTTCACCAGAGAGTTTGTCACTTGGGCAGGAAGTGTGTGCTTCACCCTGTAACCAGCCAATCATTGAGTCGTGCGTCTGTATCGTATTGGTATTTTGTCATCCTACCAGCTGCTTCTGTGTCTTAAATGTCCTCGTCGATGAAGCTTTGGAAAATTTCGCATTGTATCCGCTTCGGTCTTGGCCCTGCTTTCCTTTATAGTCTTTTATGTCTGAAGCGGTACTTACGATTATTACTTTAAAGTTCCTAAATAGATGTAGATAAGTTTGGTCTACTAACACTATCCATTCTAATCTGTTCTGATTGTTTCTATCTTTATCGAAGTTACGTTACATTTCCTTTTCCCCATTGCATCGCTTTTTTGACTATGCCGGAGAAACCTGTTAATATCTCAAGCTGATAATTTATCAAGAATAAAGAAATAATAATAATTACAATAACAACAATAATAGTAACAATAATACTCATAATAATACAACAACAACAATAATAATGATAATAATAAAAATAATAATAAAAATAGAAATATTGTGACTTACCAAAAGTTAGTATGTCATCAAATGAGTTATTACATGAAAATACCTATTTTTGGTCGTTTTACTGGGGCTCTGGTTCTTATTTCAATTTCATTTTGGTTTTCCTGTGGCATCCTAGGATTTTTCTGCTCCATATCGTTTTTGTCTATAATCTTTTATTTCGATAGTTTCTCGTGATTAAAATAAAATAAAGTCATGTGTTAGTAAGTTCGTTAAGTTATATAATGTAACATAAGGATGCACATTTAACACTAGATTGCCCATCAAAGACGCTATATGTATATAATGGAAGGATTGCTTAATTGTGCTCTTATTTTATTCAATATTTAACGGTATATGCACTAAGGCACACTGCACTAGCTTTAAGTTATTTTGTTACAGTTTATTCTTTCAATCATTTTGACTACTTTTGAGCAATTTAGGTCTATACTAAGTTTGGGGCCTTCTAGTGTTGAGCACGCATCCAGGAAACAAGAACTACATGTATTTCGTGAATAAATACTAGGTGTTGTATGAAATGGTCCACGTGAACCGCTCTCTTCCAGAAACACACATCTCACACTCTTAGTTAGAAGGTGACATCTGTGTCCAAGTTGGAGAAATCTAAGTACATTCAAACCTTTCCCGATTTGAGAGTGTATTTACACCTGATCAATCAGTTTCGCCGTCATTGCAACTTGTAAACACTAGTACCGATACCGAACCGGATCGGAAAGGTTTGAGAGTTCCTTAACGGTTCATAAGATGTCGATTTACTCCTATTCCTGATAACACTAGTCCTCCTTTTTGAATAACATTCAATAATGCAAAGAATGTCATAAATGGAATGCGATTCTTCAATAATATGATAACAAATTTTGTGTATGATAAAAATCGCATTATTAAAGCAAAATTTACACGACATGCTTACAAAGCGAAGTCTGACAATAAAAGAAACGAAGAAGTTCTGGGATTCCATCCGTGGTGATAAGAAAGTGTTAAAATAGTTTGTTGGTTCCACAATCCAACATTTTCAATTGTTCTTTGCGTTCTGGAATTTTTCCTGAAATATGGAAGAAATCCTATGTGAACAAGGGTATATTTCTTTGTCCATCCGTCCAACCGAACGGACGTGTTCACGGGACTCGTGTCGCAGTATATCGCGCGCGTATATATATATATATATATATATATATATATATATATATATATATATATATATATATATATATATATATATATATATTTATATATATATATATATATATATATATATATATATATATATATATATATATATATATATATATATATATATATATATATATATATATATATATATATATATATATATATATATATATATATATATATATATATTTATATATATATATATATATATATATATATATATATATATATATATATATATATATATATATATATATATATATATATATATATATATATATATATATATATATATATATATATATATATTTATAATTTTATTTAAACTTTTTTGTTTCGACGCAAACGTGCAAGTAGGCACTCTTTATTAAATAGTAATCATTTTTTAACATACCGTCGCGTAAACATGGAGAAGTGCGGAATTAGTAATTGTACTGTCTACGACAATCGCTATCTCTGGAAGTGTCACGGAAAGTGCAATCGAAAATTTCATGCAGCCTGCGTGGGAACACAGAGAAACCACGAAGAATTATTAAGGACCTTCATGACAAATGAAAAAACTTATCCATCAACAGCAGGAATTGAACCAAACAGTCCGTGCCCAAATTGAAGCAAACCATGCTTTATTCGCACAAATAAAAAGCATGAAAGTATCACATGACGCTCTCGACAGCATGGAATCTCTTTGCTGAAGCTAGAAACGGACATACAAAATGTAAACATTAATACATGCAACGCGGCCAGTAAAGTCATAAATCGCATTTCATCACTTTTGAATGAACGCGACGAAACTTTTTTAGCTGACATAAAAACCGCCAACAAGCAACTGTCCACTAAGACAGAAGTAAACCTTGAAAAAGTGTTTACTTTTTTCGAAAACAAAATTGACGGCGTTCAAACAAATATTAATGAAATAAAAAGTACCGACCCACCATGCAGCTTATCATCGAAAGAATTTTTGGACGACATCAAAGCACTGTGCAATGAAGCAATAATGAAGAAAGAGCAAATCCCTCAAGCTCATCCATGTATTGCTGAAGAAATGGGAATCAGTGCCCAGTATGCTAAACCTTCACCGGAAGAAAAAGCTGACTCGAAAGTCACGTCAGGCTGGTGCTTCATCGGCAGCAAAAAAATATGGAAATGTGACTGGAGCGAGTATGACTCGACGACTGCAAGAAAAACAAGCAGAAAAAGCAAACCTCAGACGAAAACATCGGAAGCGGAAACAGCAAAATAATACAAATTACAGTATACGCAGTAAAAACAACAACTACACCAACAAAAGCAAACACGACAACAACAACAACAACAGCAACAGCAACAACAACAGCAGCAGCAACAACGACAAAAATGTGCACTACAACAGCAACTTGAACACTAATAGTAACAATACCTGCCACAAGAATAACAATAATATGTCATTACAACATACCTTACCCTTGGACAAGGACTTACTAGCAGCTGCACGGGTTCAATTCTCCGGGCATCCAGATCCAATGCGTCCTCCAATTGTACGTCTTACTTTACAATCTGCAAATGGCGACGAACGCTTCTTAAAAGCAAGGCTTCGTGACCCGAAAATAATGCACGTCGTCCGTCTGTATTTGTCATACATGAAAAATCAACAACCTACAGTATGCATTGAGGGTATGACACCAACTAGTATAAAAATGCTATTAGCATCAGAAGGCCTTCCAACAACACCTGACCACCTCCTACGAATCTTCATCGAAGTGCATCAGGAATATGGAATGAAACCTAAGGAAG
This sequence comes from Malaya genurostris, assembly GCF_030247185.1. Lineage (NCBI taxonomy): Eukaryota > Metazoa > Arthropoda > Insecta > Diptera > Culicidae > Malaya > Malaya genurostris. The sequence continues at coordinate 151,950,095 of NC_080572.1, forward strand.
CGCTGGCCGACCTGGACTCTTATGGGAAATTTTTGACAAGTGAACGTACCCGCCGACTCCAACTAATCCGGGAAGCCGAACACAATTTTACAAGGCCGAATTTTCGGAAATAACGACGCCCTTTGACGAAGGAATAGAAACAGGAATTAGTAATGTAAGTATTCCAGAATTCTCAAAAACTTCTTCGCTTCATAGATAAAATGTGACTGAAATTTTGGTTTATTGCCAAAATTTCAACCGCATGAAAAGCCCGGCCAAAATGAAAGAAATTCATCAAAATTTAATAACCTCCTCTTTCGACGTAATCCTTGGAACTGAAAGCAGCTGGGATGAAAGTGTTAGAAGCGAAGAAGTTTTTGGAAATAATTTTAACGTATTCCGGCACGACCGAAATTTCTCTCTCTGTCAGAAAAAATCTGGAGGTGGAGTCCTCATAGCCATAAACTCTTGCCTTACTTCTGAAGAAATTATTACTCCTAAATATAAAGAATTTGAGCATGTATGGGCCAAAGTCTCAATATTGGGAGAAGAACATATTTACTGCTCTGTCTACTTCCCACCCGAAAATGCGAACAAATTTTCCTTTGAATTATTCTTTCAATCTTTAGACACAATTATTTCGAATATGGAACCTGAAGTAAAGCTTCATATTTTTGGCGACTTCAATCAACGTAATGCGGACTTCATTTCTGACATTGAAAATGAATAAATCTTACTTCCAGTCGTAGGAGAAAACGAAACATTGCACTACTTTTTCGACAAAATTTCTAATTTTGGCCTACATCAAGTAAACTCCGTAAAAAATCAACAAAACGCATATTTAGACCTTCTTTTCACAAATTGCACAGAAGACTTTTGTGTGAATGCATCAAACCTGCCATTATGGAAAAATGAAGCATTTCACACCGCAATTGAATATTCATTACTTACACACAATGCATCCCTTCCCTACGACTTGGAATATGAGGAAGTGCCGGAATACAATAAAATTGACTTTGAAGTAGTCAAGTGTAGACTAAGTATAATAAATTGGCGGAACATACTGAGTACAGAAGGCAATGTCGACGTCGAAGTAAACAAATTTTATCACATTATAAACAAAATATTAACCGAAACTTTGCCTATGAAAAGAAGAAGAAAAAATGATAACAGCAAATTACCTGTATGGTTCAATTCACAACTAAAACATTTGAAAAATAGGAAACAAAAAGCACACAAAACTTACAAACAAGAAAATTACTTAAATCTATGCAATCAACTTAAAATAGCCATTAACACAGCACATGAAGAATATAACCGCAAAATTGAAAACGAAATAAAGACTTGCCCTAAGAACTTTTTTAACTACACAAAAACTAAACTAAAAAGCAACAATTTTCCATCTCAAATGCATCTCGACGGACATGTAGGGAAAAATAGTACAGAAATCTGCAATCACTTTGCAAATTTTTTCCAAGAAGTATATACATCTTATTCAGAAACTGACCGTGACCGTGAATACTTCTCTTTCATACCTGCATTTTCCAACTCCATCTCTGTAAACTATCTATCAGAAAATGACATTTCGACAGCACTGAAAAACTTAGACGCCTCAAAAGGGCCTGGACCTGACAGTATACCACCAATATTTTTAAAAAATTTTGCTGAAGAACTTACACTACCACTACAACTACTTTTTAACCTATCACTTAATAAATGTACTTTTCCTAAAGCATGGAAATCTTTCTTTCTTGTACCAATATTTAAATCTGGTGCAAAATCTAACATTCGGAACTACCGTGGAATAGCCATTATCTCATGCATTCCAAAATTATTTGAAAAAATTGTAAATGAAAAACTTTTTTCATCAACTTAAAAATGTAATAACAAACAAACAACATGGCTTTTTTAAAGGCCGCTCAACTACAACAAATCTCTTAGAATTTATGACATTCACTCTGAATGCAATGGACGCCGGAAACTACGTAGAAACTCTTTACACTGACTTTAGCAAAGCCTTCGACCGTATTGACATACCATTACTTCTACACAAACTACAAAATATTGGCATAAAACATACTCTTCTGAAATGGCTCCAATCATACTTAACGAATCGTGTACCGGTAGTCCGCTTCCAAAACATACTGTCTGAACCAATTAATGTAACTTCTGGCGTACCTCAGGGTTCTCACTTAGGGCCTCTCCTTTTCATTTTACATATAAACGACATTTCCTTCATACTCAAAAATCTGAAAGTGCTTATATATGCAGACGACATGAAACTCTTCATGGAAATTAAAAATATTAACGACGCTGTAATATTCCAGAACGAAATCAATCTATTCCACATTTGGTGCTGCAAAAGTCTACTCCAACTCAATGTAAAAAAATGTAACTCAATAACTTTCAGTAGGAAAAATGAAACTATACCTATAAACATACATCTAGGAAATCAACTTGTAGAAAAATGTAAAATTGTAAGAGATTTAGGCGTAATCTTAGACTCCAAGCTCACTTTTGTGGAACACTACAATACCATAATCAATAAAGCTAATAGCATGCTGGGCTTTATTAAACGCTTCAGTCATAACTTTCAGGACCCATACACAATTAAATTATTATACACTACATATGTCAGACCTATTTTGGAATATTGCAGCCTAGTATGGAATCCATATAATATTATTCACGAAGAACGCATCGAATCTATTCAAAAGCAATTTCTTTTATATACACTTCGTAAATTAAACTGGACAGCATTTCCTCTACCATCGTATGAAGCACGCTGCATGCTCATCAATATACAAACACTTAAAGAACGCCGCGACTTTGCAATGCTTTATTTTATCAGCAACATTATTTCTCAACGCATTCAATCAGCTCCATTATTATCGCAATTAAATTTTTATATACCTAGCCGTCAATTACGTTCCAGGAAATTATTTTTAGAAAAACAAGCTAGAACAAATTATGCAAAATACAGTCCCAGTCAATCGTATAATGCGCCATTACAATCAATACTGCGAACATCTTGACCTTACTATGTCAAAAAATCAAATCAAATCTCAGCTTTGTCGTAGAAATAATGCGTAGTATGTAAGTGAACATTGTAAACAATTTATATGTAGTCTACATTTGCTTGACGAAATAAATAAATATACAACTACCGTGGAATTGTTGCTTTGTGCGCTGTATCGAAGCTGTTTGAAATTATAGTTCTGGATTTTATAACACATAGTTGCTCTGACTACATATCAGAGACACAGCTTGGATCTATGCCAAAGCTTTCAACTTCCCCTGCTGCGTTCGACGAAATCATTCATCACATAACGATCTCCAAGTTAAGTAGACTGGGATTAAATGGATCATTTTTTAATTGCCTTCGATCATATCTAACTGGTAATGAAATGATAGACTGTACAACCTCACCATGTGCTGTTACATCTGGAGTTCCTCAAGGAAGTCACCTTGGATCGTTCATAATTTTATTGTATCTCAACGATCTAAATTTTTCGATCAAGTTTATGAAACTATCGTTCGCCGATGATATATTTCAAAATGGTTTAAATGCCACTAAATACTCCGTCGTCTCTCTTTATAGCCAAAAGTCTGTATTCAAGTTCGACTATAATATGCCACAAATTGTTCTCCAACGCGCATCGTCTGTTAAGGACCTGGGTGTTCTGGAAACCAAGTAAAAATTTAAAGAGCACATAGAGCTTCCAATTGTTACAATTTGACATTCGCCGTTGTAGTTTTCCTTTTTTTTATCGGATTCCCTATGTTAGAACTAATTGTGGATATAACGAGCCCATTGCTAGCTAGCATGTGCCGCATATTTAGCAAATGTTTCAATTTTTTCGACTTTCATTTGTCACGTAATGTTATCAAGAAATCGTTTCTTATGTTACTGTCTCATTAGATTTAGTTACTATAGAAGAACTAGATTGAAGGAAATGTATCATTTGGATGATTTTAATCTATTGATGCAAAAAATGAGGAGGTTTTATGCCTGCTGGAGAACAAGTTTGACAGAAACTAATTCCAGTGGGCTTTTCCTGATCCTAATAAAAGAATAAAAGATAAGGAGGAAAAGAAAGACATTCAGAGTAAAATCTGACAACAGAAGAAGGCGCTATTATAATTGAAACTGAAATTAAAAAGAGTGAATCAGATCATCATGATGTGGTCTACCTTAAAATTCTTCTTACCAAGAAGGAAATGTTTGTCGAACAAAAAGAAGCAAAGAGCAAAAAAAATATCTTTGATGAAATTTGTTTAACTTCTTTCAAAATCACAATTGTAAGCATTTTTATTTTTACTGTAACATTTTCCGTACATCAGAGAGTATTAATTAAGGATCAAGAGTAAACCAAGTTAACTTGTGTTGGTAATTTGTGTATTACGTACATTTTATTCAGAACGTATGTCACAGATTGATATATGCAGTGCAACGAGTTTATTAAAGTGACTTGCAGCATTGAGTTTCAAACAATCTTTTTAACGATAATTTATTCTCAAATGAATGTTAAGCCTGACATTTTGTATGAAATATCAGTTTTGAACACTTTTTCACCAACGTTTGGTGGAAAATTGCTTACATTTTATGAATGTAGATTATAATTCCCTAATTAAAAAAAGTTGGCAACACTGCTTCAAAGCATTTGTATTAGATTGCGCTACACAAAATAAGCAAAACTGAATATTTTCTGTTACAAAAGTAGTTTTCCGGAAAAATAAATAGTTTTACGACACAATGCCATTTCCATTGCCTTTCGGGTGTTAAATTAAAGTTCCTATTTTACGGGTTTACTTATAGAAGCTACGAAAAAAAAATTCTGCAAGAGGGAATCCATATAGGAATGTGTTTGTTGCTAATCAAATGTGTCGGTGGAAGTAAACTGAAACTGAGATAATTTTTCTCGAGCAGTTTTAAGGAAAACCGAAGATTTCTAGACTAAGACACTTTTCATGAATTGCAATTTTAAGCAGAATTAACTGATTGGTTTATTTTTCAACCATATGGAAGATTTATTGATTAAAATCAGGAAAAGAAGCGCCGGAATTTGTTTTTACGCACATATTGTTGACATTACTCATACGCTTGCAAAAAGTCTTGCTCCTTACCTAAGGGCATCGAAAAAGATGGAGAATAAAAATGAAATCGTTCTCATGGGGTTTCTCGAAGCGACGTGCTGTATGCGGACTAATTTATTGTGTTCATATGACAAACTTATGCAGATTTTTAAATTATATTTAAGTGAGTTTTCAAGTACTGCGTAAAGTATCACCCGCATAAAATTAGTTGTCTAACACTTCACTCAAATATCGCGCGTTTTAGTTTTCAACTTCGCGCGTTTTAGTTTTCGACTTTTGATTTTGAATTTTTTCGTAACAACCCTGCAAATAAGAACTACGACCTGAGCGTTTGAGGTTTGTAACCACGCAGAAGGTGCGCTCTCCGATGCCGCTGTTTGAATGCGTCCTCTCGCCCCGACGTCTGCTTGCATCCAACACACAAGAAAAAATGATCGAATTTCGACCACGGTCCCCTTTTATACGCAGTCAGTTGAAGATATGTGCCTGACTACCTCAAAATCGTCGTTCTTGCGCGAAAAACCCAAGCAAAAGTAAAGAGTTTTTCGCGTTGTTTTAAAATTTTCAGAAAATTTAGTTTTTGAGTTGTTTGTGGTTATCTCATACTGTTCAAAATATTATCCTAAATTCCTGATCATATTTTTTATGAAATAGTGAAAGAATTATGTTGCTGCCATTAATACAAGTCGAGATATTCACGATTAAGTTCTGCCCATTCTTCCATAGTCCATCCCATAGTAAAGTAAGTCGTATTCACGACAAAAGCAAAGAACCAACAGCATTACGAACCAAACTAGGATGGTTCGTTTTTGGAAACATAAGACACACAGTCGAAGGTAATTATTTTATGATAATACAACAAGCAGAAGAAATGGAAAAGGTCAAAGTAGTCACAACACTACCTAAATCGTTCGAGGAAGTAAAGGCAGATACAATAATTAAACCCACAATAAAGTACGAAAATGCCAGGTACGGAATTGGCTTACTGGGGTGAAATGATCATACAACATTTTCGGAAAGTTATAAAAATGCTATGGGAAGATTGGTGTCAATAGAAAAAACGTTATTATGAGATCCTGAGAAACACTGGGCGGAATACACATTCTCCGATTACAAAAGGAAAGGATATATCACAACTTAACACAATCAGAGCCTAATCAATCAATACCACGAGTTTACTATCTTCCACATTTCATTTTTCGGAATAAAAACAAGCTACCACTCAAACCAAGATTAGTCTTCGACACAGCGGCTAGTGTACAAGGAGCTTCCTTTAACTCAGCCTTGCTATCAGGGCCGGACGCCACTAATTCAGTATTTGGCGTGTTACTAAAATTTGCTGCAAGGAACAATTGCGGTCAGTGAGGACATCAAGATGTTTCATCAAGTCAAAATAAGGCCAGAAGATCAACATGCTCAAAGGATTTTGTAGTGAGATTATGTCAACCAAATTTGTTTATTTATTTTATTATTTTTTTTAAATATCTATTTATTGGAATATCCCTAGGCTATGTATGATGAGCTACATGGCGCCAAAGACATCATATTAACAAGATATCCAGCTCTGACATTTCCCGAACAAATCATTGGCAACATCTTTTTTGCGAACATGTCGCCCTCAGGTGAGTCCGCATCGAATCTCATACATAAAAGTAGGAGAGAGAGAAATGTCAAATTCGTGCGCGCCAAAATAGCAGGGCTGCGCACCCACACGATTGGCAAGATATGTTGAATGTGATGCCGTGCGATGGCGTTGCTGAACTGAAGATTGATTTCGCTCCAAGCTGACAGGGTCTGATGGCGCGTACCAGTCAATGGAGTCAATTTATACTTCGCGTATTGACAAAGTCTGACCATAAGGAGATCGATCGCTCGCTTATAAATGTAAAAAAGTGAAAATTATTATGTTATTTGGATCGATCACGGAGTGGACAGGACTAATACTGCTTGAAATTGACAATAGGTCATTAGGTGGTTTCGAGCATTCTTATGCCTGGAATTGGTCACCAATTTGAATTATCTTGATCCAGTTGGGATGAATATTAATATATCATATTAATCCTGAACTGGTGAATTTAATTCAAAAAGGAGGACTATTGTTATCAGGCATAGGAGTAAATTGACAGCTTATGAACCGTTAAGGAACTCTCAAACCTTTCTGATCCGGTTCGGTATCGGTACTAATGTTTACAAATTACAATGACGGCGAAACTGATTGATCAGGTGTAAATACACTCTTAAATCGGGAAAGGTTTGAATGTACCTAAATTTTCCAACTTTGACACATATGTCATCTTCTAACTGAGAATGTGAGATGTGTGTTTCTGGAAGCGAACGGTTCACGTGGACCATTTCATACAATCATATCTAGTATTTCTTTACGAAATACATGTAGTTCTTGTTCACTAGATGCGTACTCAACACTTGAAAGCCCAAAACTTAGTATAGACCTAAATTGCTAAAAAGCAGTCAAAATGATTGGAAGAGAGAAAGTATATCAATAAATAAAGAATAAAAAAGATCACATAATTTTGAGCAATCCATTGTGTACATATTATGACTTTCCTGGGTAATCTAGTGTTGAATGCGCATCCTTACATTATATAATTTAACAAGCTCACTAACACGTGATTTTATTTTCATGGCGGGAAAAAAATCCCGAGGGTGTCGCAAGAAAACAATGAATAATAGGTATTTTATGTAATAACCTAACTTCTGGTAAGCTACGATATGGCAAAAGAAAAAGGTAAGTGCACTACTATTTTTATTATCACTTTTATTATTCTTGTTATTATTATTATTATTATTATTATTTTTCTTTCATTCTTGATAATCTATCAGCTTGAGATATTAACAGGCTTCTCCGGCATAGTCAAAAAAGAAATGCAATGGGGAAAAAGAAAATGTAACGTAACCAAGACCAAAGCGGATACAATGCGAAATTTTCCAAAGTTTCATCAACGAGGACATTTAAGACACAGAAGCAGTTGGTAGAAAGACAAAATACCTCAGTTCTTATCGAACATCCACGCAGATCGGTCGATTTATCCAAAACCTCCGTTAAGCGTAATTAGTTAACCAATTCAGTGAAGGAATCGTGAATAATTCAAGTCGCACCTCGGCGACAAGTGATTATCCGCGCCAAAAAAGCAAACAGTATACAGTTCGAATAAGTGAATCACTATACCCAGTGTTCTTTCCTCCAAAAAAAAAAAAAACAACGAATGTGCATACAAGAAAATATTGTGTAAAGGAAGAAAGAGTGCAGTATCGTGCAATCCCTACGGAAAATAGTGCCCCCCCCAGCAAATGTTCGGCCCCTAGCGGCATCTATAGTGCGGCTCTATCATGCCTTAATCTACCTAAAGGCACGAAGAGTAATATATATATAGTTTAAAGAAGTGCTCTCATGGTGATTAAATGACGCCTATCCACCTCCATATTGAAAAAAAATAGCCTAAAGCTAGTGTGAGTGAGAACTGTCCAGCCATACCCCCCTGAGGATAACTACCCCCCTGAGGATAGCTACCCCCTTTCACCTACGACAAAAGTGTTAGAAGTGTGACCAATAAATTATACTGAACAACTGATCAAGCGAAACAGAACCAAACGGGTAATTCCTACAGCTAAAGCTTCCCGCTTATCTTCACCTCCCCTTAAAAGCTCCCAACCCAAGCAAACTCACCATCAATCTCCCCCTACAAATCTCAACACCAAAACCAAAACCAGAGACAAACACCCGCTAAAACCCCCATCCAGTCCCACTAGCGCCAAATAAAATAAAACCCCCAGACACCCACCCTACTCCTCCTCAACATTGCATCAAAGGAGTCACAAAGCTCGCATTCAACAAAGCAGACAAGTATCACGCGGTCGATTTCAAACGGCCGATCAAAGGAGACACACGATCTTCCATTGGAATAAAACGAAGCAGAAGCGTGATCCCCTATTCTCCAGTACGGGACTATCACCGAACCAGGAACACTCAAAAAAAAAGGAAACACTTTGTACTTAACAACCAAAACCAAAAACAGCACCAAAATTAAACATAAAAGGCAACCATGACCGACAACAATAACGACCCACCTGACCCAATGCCCCCCCCCCCCCCTCCTCGTCTCTGCCAGCATTTATGCAAAATGGGAGCGAGATCGAAACCCAAATACTCCTAATGAGAGCAGCGAAAGACGCCGAAGGAAACATCGGAAACCTACCGAAAGATCCTTTTCTTATCCACCAAGAATTATTCAAAGCCCTCGGTGGAGAACCCACAAAAGTCATCACAGCAACAAGAGAAGCACGGGGATCTCAATACATCCTCAAAACCTCAAACAAAAATGCGTACACAAAACTAATGAAAATGAAAAATCTCGGACCAGGATACCCAACCGAGGTCACGCACCACCCTATCTATAACAGGGTACAAGGACTGATACGAGACTGGGATACGATTGAATACACAAATGAAGAAATGTTAACAAAACTACGAAACCAAAACGTTATAGAAGTGAGGAGAATTACAAGAAACGAAAACGGCGTCAGAGTCAACACACCGGCACTAGTTCTTTCCTTCTCCGGTACCAAACGGCCTAGTAAAATATATATCGGATTGATCCGTATAACAGTGGAAGTATACTACTCAAACCCTATGCAATGTTTCCGGTGCGGAAAGTTCGGACACGGAAGCAAAAATTGCAACAACAACGAAACCTGTATAAACTGCAGCCAGGAACATGCGGTCTCCAGAGAAACACCATGCAACCAGCAGGCTAAATGCATTAACTGCAAAGGAGCCCACACAGCCCGAGCAAGAGAATGCCCAATCTACAAGCAAGAACTCGCCATCATAAGATTAAAAACAGACCAAAAGATAACTTTCCCAGAAGCGAGAAAAATCATAACAGCACAACAATCCAAATCGTACGCACGAACGGTGACAGGCACGCATGACTTAAGAGATGAGACAATCAACGAGTTGAAGAAGGAAATTGCTGAACTGAAAAACCAATTTCGTGCGAAGGCAACCGAAATCTTCAACAAAAAAGATGCCGAAATCACTCAACTAAAAAACGAACTGCAAGCAACCAGAGCCATGAATGAAAAAATTCAAGCGGAAATAACAGCAATCCGAAACGCGATTCCAGCATCCAGCGACAATCAGTTCACCGTAAGAGGTTCCAAACCAACAATTACGACCGGACCGGACAACGCTACCGGCAGCGACCGTAATAAAGCACAGACCAAATTGCTAAGCCCAACACCAATAACTCATGCCGAAGAAATGAACATAAACAAGAAAAGGAAAATTGAAAACCAAAAAACAATAATACAACAAGAAGCACAAAAAATGAAACAGCAAAATACCACTCTCAGAACCTCTTCAAACTGGAACACCAAACCCAAACCAACAGAAATTGAACATCTCAACCCATACAGTCCGCAATCTGACAATTGTTTATTCAGTAACTCACCAACCGAGTACTCCGACTCCCAGGAGAGCTCTATTGAATTCACAGAATAGTTATACACCAAACAAATAAACAATCCTCAGTCATGCATATAAAGGACAAACCCAGCCAACGCACCATCACTTCACATCCAAACCTCAGTATCGTATGGAAACTAAAACCGAACAACGAAGAAAACAGCAACACTTATCCACATAATGGATCGCCCTCCCTCGAGTCACCCCTGTACGCGAACGTTCCACTACACAGTGATGCTCTTGCTGCAGCCGGTGACTCTGAGGACCCGGGCTCCCCCCGGGTAAGTGATTGTGAACTTTCCATACCAAAATGGTACTTCCGCTCAAACCTTCACAGGCAAATCTACCAAAGAACGCACTACACTTCGATATACCCTACAACAGGAAGAAAACAACAACCAGTCCCACATAATATAAAGCCCCCCCTCGAGCCATCCCCGAACATGAACGTCCCATATTTACATGATGCACTCATGACGGCAGATGGCTCTGAGGAACCGGGCAACTACCCGGTAAGTAAACCCGTATCAGCAAACCCAGTACATCCTACTGGCTACCGTCATTACAGTCCGGCAGACCGATGTAACATGGATCGGACGAAACTACAAAACCCAAATCGCCATCCAACCCCAACGGCAATCGACAGCTACACCAATGCAAACAGCAAACAACCCAAACAAGCCCCCTTCCCAGAGAAGCCAAATAGCGTAAATAACATCAGCAAAATTCCACATAATGGACCGCCCTTCCTCGAGTCACCCCTGCGAACGAATGTCCCACCTCCCAGTGATGCTCTCGCCGCAGCTGGTGACTCTGAGGTCCCGGGCCCACCCCGGGTAAGCGACCTTTACAACGATACACCCGAACAATATTTCCGCCCAAAATTTTCCAGACAAACCAACCTGGGAAAACGCTACCCTGGAACACAAATGACAAGGAATCAGCAAACAGTTCCACATAATGGAAAGCCCGCCCTCGGACCATCCCCGAGCACGAACGTCCCACTTTCCAGTGATGCACTCGTATCGGCTGGTGGTTCTGAGGAACCGGGCATACTCCCGGTAAGCATGATCTCATCAACACTAATAGTACACCCTACTGGTAATCGCCCTCGCAACTCAACAGATCTCAGCAATCCCAAACAATCGGTCAAGCACAGCCGTATAAGCCCACCTTTCCAACAAACCCCGTTGGACAGCGATCCTAACCAGCACACACATAATCTCGGATCGGATAACCCACCGAAAACCGACAAAGAAATAAACACTAACCACGAGAATCAACAATCGTCGCCAACACAGCCCCCGTCTAGGCCAGGAACAAACCAACCCCAACAAGCTCCGGAAACTTCGGACTCAGACACCGACAATGATCTAAACGACGGGAACCGCAACCATACCGAAGCACTGACACTGCAGTGGAATATTAACGGCCTTCGCAAATCTCTCGGGGACCTACAGGTGCTAATCAACAAACACAACCCGTTGTGCCTCGCACTGCAGGAAACACACCTGGCAGAAACACGCGATCCTTCCACATGGCTTGGAAACAGGTACCACTGGGAAACAGCAACAGGAGAAAATATCTACCAGACAGTAGCGTTGGGAATCAGAACGGATATCCCATCCACATCCGTCACCCTGAATACAGAGCTGCTGGCGGTTGCCAGGAGAATACACTCACCCACGGACATCACAGTTGTATCGATATACCTACCGCAAAGAGTAACAGGAATAAAAAGAAAGATGCTAAACATAATTCAGCAGATCCAAGGCAACTACATCATATTAGGTGACTTTAATGCTCATCATCAAGCATGGGGATCCCGTACAAGCAATAAGCGGGGAATCCAAATTCTCGAAGCAACAGAAGAAAGTGGAGCGACGATCATTAACGACGGAAGCATGACCTTCTACAGAGGTAAAACCGCATCAGCAATAGACCTTTCCATTGCATCCAACCCTCTAGCCGATACTCTAAAATGGAAAACCATAAACGACCTCGGATTCAGCGACCACTTGCCGATAATCACACAATCAAGCCAGCCGACCCCCGCTTCCAGTCGGAGGCCTAGGTGGATTATAGAGAAAGCTGACTGGGAGAAGTATGATGAAGCCATTGATAAACAAATCAACTCGGAACAATCCTATAACCACCTAGAAATCACGGATATAATAACCAACGCAGCGAAAGCCGCAATACCGCTAACCAGTGAAAAACCTCCAAAACAGAAAGTATACTGGTGGAATCGAGAAGTAGAAGAAGTGATAAAAAATCGGAGAAGGGCGCTACGTAAACTGCAAAAAACTCCCCCAGACCACCCCCAAAGGCTGGATCGCGAAGCAGAGTTTAAAAAACTGAGAAACATTTCGAGAAAAACCATAATTGAAGCCAAAGGTCAAAGCTGGGACCGATTTATTGATGGAATATCCCCCGACTCAACCACAGCTGAAATGTGGCGCCGAGTCAATGCTCTTAGTGGCAAAAGAGGAAGTAACGAAATCACCGTAAAAAGTAATGGGAAACACCTTACCACACCTGAAGAAGTTGCAAACGAAATGGGAAATTACTTCGCATCCCTATCAGACGACAAAGCCTTACATCCCAACTTTCTAATCAAAAAGCGAAAGGAGAAAAGATCCAAAACTATTTTCCCCCCTGATTCTGGTCAAAACTTCAACGCGCCTATCTCAGCAGAAGAATTAATTTACGCACTTGCCCGAGGCAAGGGAAAATCAGCCGGTGAAGACGGGATAATATATCCACTTCTGCAACACCTGACACTGAAAGGAAAAACAGCGCTACTCAATTGTTTTAACAATTTATGGCAAAATAGCAGCATCCCAAAGGAGTGGAAAACCGCTCTGGTAGTACCCATCCCCAAAAAGTCCGGCACGCACGAAATACAGAACTTCAGGCCCATCAGCCTCCTATCATGCCTAGGGAAATCGCTCGAAAGAATAGTTAACCGCCGACTATCAGCATTCATTGAAAACAATAATCTTATCGACCCCCGGCAGTTCGCTTTCCGGCAAGGCCGAGGCACTGGAACACACCTAGGAACCATGGGGCAAATCTTAAAAGAGGCCCAGAAGAAGAACCTACATGCTGACATAGCAATCCTCGATCTGGCGAAAGCATTCAATACAGTATGGAGAGAAGGAATCCTCCGTACCCTCAAACAATGGGGCATCACCGGCCAAATGGGAAATTTCATCAAAAGCTACCTTCAAGACAGAAATTTCAAAGTCATAATCGGCAACACCACCTCTAAAACATTTCCAGAGACAAACGGCGTCCCCCAAGGCTCCGTCTTAGCTGCCACGTTATTCATAATAGCAATCAACCCACTATTTGACCATTTCAGCAAGGAGACCAACATACTCGTCTACGCCGACGATATCGTGATAATAACAGTAGGAAAAAGAATAATTCAAACAAGGAGAGCCTTACAGAAACTAATAAACAGAGTGATCAAATGGACAAAAGTAACTGGATTCCAAACAGCTCCGGAAAAGTGCGTTCTCGCACACTGCTGCAACTCACATCACATAGCAGCAAACAATCCCATTAAAATCAACAACACAAATATCCCGTTCAAAACTCTGCCTAAGATACTTGGCATCACAATAGACAGGAAACTCACTTTCACCCAACACTTCAAACTGCTGAAAAAGGACTGTGAAAGCCGCCTCAGACTCATCAAAGCCATCTCAAGTCGCAACCCCAAGTGGAACAGAAATACGGCGATAAATATCAGCAATGCCATCATAAACAGCAGAGTGTTTTACGGGGTAGAAATTACCTGTCTGAACCGGCATGGAACCAGAAAAGTAATCGAACCGACTTATAACAGATCCATCAGAATAGCCAGTAACCTGCTCCCAAGCACACCAGCAGATTCAGCGTGCATGGAGGCTGGAATGCTGCCTTTTCGCTTGAAAGAAGCCGTAACAACATACCGCCGGATCACTGGTTTCATCGAAAAATCAAGCGGAAATCAAAACATACTTCAGGAAATACTTAACGAGATACACCGAGAACTTGACATCTCATCCCCCATAAACATAGCAAAGCTTCATAACCTGAGAACCAGGGAATGGGACACACCAGAACCAAAAGTTGACACTTGCCTCACCCGCTTCGTAAAAGCCGGACAAGCTCCTACAGCAGCCAAAAACCACTTTAAGGAACTGATGAACAGGAAATACCAAAACCACACCCACATATACACGGACGGATCCAAGAACAACAACGGAGTAGGTTTAGGCATCTACCTACCTAACAGCAACGTCAGCCTCAGCCTGCACAGACAATGCACAGTTTTCTCCGCAGAAGCCGCGGCAATTGCATACGCAATAGTAAACAAACCCACAGCCACCCCGACAGTCATCTTCACCGACTCACTAGCCGCACTCACAGCCATAAAGGCTGGCAAAGCAAAACACCCCTTCATACAATACATCCAGGAAAATATCGAGGAAAACGTTACACTATGCTGGGTGCCTGGGCACTGCGGCATTACCGGCAACGAAAAAGCAGATCGACTAGCAGCAATCGGAACCCAAACCAGACGTAAAATAACAAAGGAAATACCTGGTTCTGATCTGATAAGCATTATAAACGAACAGGCTCGGTACAGGTTCATTACCCAATGGAGGAGAACACACGGAAACCTGCATAAAATCAAAGGAATTCTCACGAAATGGAGCGACAGAGAAAACCGTTGGGAACAACGTGCTCTCTCCCGTCTAAGAACTGGACATACCCGAGTCACCCACCAGCATATCTGCACGAATGTTCCACCACCAGAATGCCTGACCTGTAAAACCCGACTCACAGTAGAACACATTCTCATCAACTGTCCGGAATACGAAGGACCGAGGACCTTCTACAACATGTCAACGTCCTTAAGGGAAACACTAAGTAACGATCCGGTTCGAGAACAAGTGTTAATAAATTTCCTGAAAGATGCACAGCTATTCGATAAATTATAATGCATTTTTTTTCCGAACTAGAGAAGTCAGTAAAAGGAGAGCAACGCTAGCGCGGGCCAACCGCCGGGGGCTTCCCCCGGGGTTGTTTTCCCGCGGCCCCATGCGCAGAAACAGCAAACTATCACCACCAACAACGAAAATGCCAGCCCACATAGAACAACAACACGGACATCCATCATCCACCATCAACCACCAGGAGAGAAAAATGACAAAGTTTCAATAAACGCTAGCGCGGACCAACCGCCGGGGGACTCCCCTGGGGTTGTTCTTCCCGCGGTCCCAATGCGCAAAACCGTCGAGCCATCACTAATAATCGAAGATCAACACTCAACAAAGGCAAAGTCAGCAATCATGTCCACTTAATGCTACATTAAAACATGCTTGTAAAAGTCCAATGTATATATCCCCTTTTTTCGATACCACCCGGCGAACGACCTTGCATGGTTAAAACCGGATTTAAATAAACGCTATAAAAAAAAAATTCAAAATACCAATACTATACACACGCACGACTCAATGGGCCGTATGAATAAAATGTAGTAAAGTCTGTTGTTTGTAGTATCTTCTCAAAAACAAAGTCCACAGAGTATAACGCGGTTTGGTATGAATAAAAAACAAGTTCGAACATGTAGTTAATTCTACTTCCGAGTTTAAGCATTTACTGCATACCGTATCGACACAGAGCCGGAAAAGCTGGCATAAGCATGCACAAAGCAAGAAACGTACTTACATCTGTAAAAATGTCACTTTTTTTAATTCCTGTACTTCACTTTATCAGCAAACACACGAGTAGCAACCTCTAGAGTTACCTACCGAAATACTACAGTTTGTAGCATGTTTTATCAGGAACGAGATCCACACGTAGCATTTACTACCGAAATTCAAGCATGCTACGTTTTATTCATACGGCCCAATGATTGACTGCTTACCAGGTGAAGCACATTTCCTGCCCAAGTGATATATTCTCTGGCGAATTTGTAATAGAAAATACTCGTATCTTTTGTTGCAAATTGGTAACCGTAAAAGAATCTGTCGCTAGTGTTGCTAGTGTTCATTTTGGCATTGTAGCATAGTTCGGCTGGTATGGGAAGTGTGAAGTCCTGTAACCCCCACCCTCTGCTAGAGTTACCCATAAGAGGAAAAAAATGGACAACATTCTTTTTGATTAATCTGACAACGCTTAGGCAATAATCGTTTATACCGCTTCAGACATGAAAGACGATAAAGAAGAGCAGGGCCAAGACCGAAGCGGATAAAAAACGAAGTTTTCCGATGTTTACTGACAAAAATCTGAACACGATAATGAAGTTTGGTAGGATGAGACAAGGACGTGACATTACTACATTTCAATAACGTCGTTTTCCTACCTAAACCCATAACATTATCCCATCCCATGGCGATCATGTGGTCCGCATAGACTAGCTCGCCATTACCTCTCCTACCATAGGCATTGGACTGACTTGCGCTCTCATTGCCCACCAACTGCCGCAACATTAAAATGAAATGAAATAAAATAACTATTTATTGGAATGTGACACTCTCGAACTGCTGAGCAAGTTTTTGACCTTTTTCGCCTTTTTTAAGAAGTATTTGATTTCCTTGCTTGAGAGCAGGAATTGGTTTCTGAGGTTTCTTAAGAACCTTGGAAAGTTTCCAGAAATGTTTAGAATATGGTTTAATTTGTTCAACTTCTTGAGCGAAATTTTCATTTTGCAGATAAGTAAATCTATGTTTAATTTCTTTTTGTAAATCCTTAACTATGTTTTTCATAGCAGAATCACGAGAACGTTGATATTGTCGTCGACGAACATTTTTCAACTGAATGAGCAGTCATCGATGATAGCAGAATTTGACTGTGAGCTTTGGAAACTGAATGATTTCTGGCTTCGATAATGTAATGATTCAAATTATCTTTTGCTGTGTCGATGTCCGCAGAATTTTTTAAAATAATTTCATGATCCACATGATTTTCAAAGTGAGATCTGTATTCAAATCAATTGGCTCTATGATATGTAGTTGAATATAGAACTAATTGAATTAATTATAGTTTCGTTGGAAAGTCTGAACGTTACAGGAAGTCTGAGTCAAAGTCAGCATGTGTAATCGGTTCACCACAAATGTGACTTTAATTTGTTAGAACCAGATCAATTGTAGAGGGATTTTTCACGGCATAGAAGCAAATCGGATTACTGGGATAAAGAACTGTAATATTTTACCACTACTGTTATTTTGCCTACAATTCCACTGGACATACTTTGAATTGAAGTCTCCTATTACGAAAAATTTCGGTCGATATCTTGCAAGTTTTTGTAAATCGTTTTTAAAGAAATTTAATTGTTCGCCGGTGCATTGGAATGGCAAATATGCTCAAGCGATGAAATAAATTCCATGTATGGTTTCAATTTCGATTCCCAAGCTTTCAATAACTTTAGTATTGAAATAAGACGAAATTCGATGTTTAATTTTCCGTTGGACAAAAATAGCAACTCCACCACCAATTCCAGTAAACCTGTCAAATCGATGAACCACATGATTTGTAATGCTGTTCAACTTGACATTTGGTTTAAGAAATGTTTCTGTCACAATGGCAATATGAATTTTGTGAACTTTGAGAATATTATAAAATTCAGCTTCTCTCGATTTTAAAGATCGAAAAAATATTCAAATAATTATTTAATGTCATCGTTAAATCGATGCAGTAACAACCCTTCAAGCGAAGAGGTTGTGCTTCGATTATACTGGCTCGTGAGTTAACGGCTGCAGGTAGTTAAAACTGCTGGTGCTGATCGCCAAGGCAATATTCGAGGCGTTTCCCGACTGGAAAGCTGGCAACGAAAGGCATCCCGTTCATGCGCACAGAGATGTGGTGACACAGAGGGGCGAGCGCATAGAAGTGACGAGTCACAGAGGTGCCATCGCATAAAGGTGCGAAGAAGAAGGGGTGCAAAGGCGCAGAGGTGCTAAAGCAACCTAGTGCTGATCTACCAGGTAACAGAATTTGTACGCTGCGTAGGATCGAAAAAGACGACATAGATCGCGAGGTGCTACACTGCAAGCATCATATTTGATCGCCACCAAGAGCAATAGCACTGTACCTGCGGTCAGGTACAGGCAGCACACCAAGTTCAGCAACTGAGATAGCAGAAAACGATATCAAAAAATTGCCAATTGGAAATCGTTAGATGAGCTTCACGTCGTTCTTTACGGCAGAGGAACAGAGACAACAGCAACAGAGTATATTTAATTTAATTTAATTTTTTTATTTCTTTTATAACTGAAATTTTACTAGACATAAGTTTTATTTCTATATTATTAATTTACAAAAAAGCAGTTAATGTAATGGATGATAACATGGAAGATCATCCGAATCCGATAACGGATACTAGTAAGATCTTAAATACTCCAAGGGCTAAACATTATCCAGAGGGTACCACTGGGTCATCGATAGTCTATTTCCGAAAAAAAGAAAATGTATTAAATTTGATGCAAATTACAAAGAAATTGACATCACATTTCCAAAAGTTGTAGAAACCTCAAAAATTAATAGAGATAAAATTCGAGTTGTTGTTAACAATTTGAAACAGGCGAACGAAATTATAACCTGTTAAATATTTGCTGTTGAATATAGAGTTTACATTCCATCGAAGGAGGTGGAAATTGACGTTGCCTAGCCATGTCTATATCGATAAAATTCGTCTTCCTGTTCGGCTTTTCGTACCGCATGTTATAATTGCACGAAATTCGGACATACAGCTAGTTATTGTAGTAATACATCTAAATGTATCAAATGTCAATGGCCCCATAAGGATTATTTTTTCGATAGAGATATTGAAAAATGTGTTTGTTGTGGGGAGAGTCCTCATGATCTCTCAGTATGTGCTGCATTTAAGTTGCGTAAAGATAAAATCAAGCTTTCTTTAAAAGCACGGTCTAAGCGCACAAAACAATTATTGATTCTGGGAGATTTCAATTCGCACGGAATTATGTGGGGTTCCGTTTACAATGATAGCAGATCATCTTTAATATATAATATTTGCGACAATGTTAGCATGACGGTATCAAATATGGGTAGCATGACTCGGATCCCAAGACCTTCTGCACGTCCAAGTGCATTAGATTTATCTCTGCTCGATTTCAATTCGACTAGATTGCACCTGGAAAGTATTTCCTGACTTACACGGTAGCGATCATTTACCAATAATCATCTCAATTAGCAGTAACAAAGGCATTGCTAATTCAGTTAATATTCCATATGATTTGACAAACAATGTTGACTGTAGTGATGGGCAGAACCGTTCATTTAATAAAACCGTTCAGCCACTGTAGCACTTCTCCTATGTAGTGACTGAATGCCAAACAGGTCACAACTTGACAGGACCATTGTAAGGATTAATGTAGTGATGGGCAAAACCGTTCATTGTGAAAGAACCGTTCAGAACTAAACAGTTAAATCAAAAGAACTAGTTCTTTCGTTCTTTCGCTAGTTCTTTTGATTTAACTGTTTAGTTCTGAACGGTTCTTTCAAAATGAACGGTTTTGCCCATCGTTCGTTTTGTTCGAAAAAATTATTCTTCGACGTCTCGACACTTGGGTCGAGACGAACGGTTTTTTGTCAGATACTTAGTTTGGCTTCCGTAGAAATAAAGGGACGAATGATTGCCTTGCATTACTTTCGTCTGACATCCAAATTGCCTTCGCTCAAAAACAACAAATGGTATCTGTATTTTTAGATATTAAAGGAGCATTTGATTTAGTTTCCATTGATGTTCGTTCAGACAAGCTCCATCAACATGGACTTCCAGCGATTATAAATTATTATTTGCACAACCTTTTGTCAGATTTTTCACATGGCGATTTGGCAACATACAGAATTAGCTACATGGGTCTCCCGCAAGGTCCGCTCCTCTACAATTTTTATGTGAATGACATTGACAGCTGTCTAGTATCCCCCTGTACACTAAGACAATTGGCAGATGATGGCGTGGTTTCAGTTACTGGATCCAAAGCTATTGATCTGCAAAAACGATTGCAAGATACCTTTTTTTAATAACTATTTATTGGAATATGAGTTAAAATTAAATTATTAAGATTTAAATTGGGTGTTCAGCCACAAGTGGTGAATTTTCAGCCCTATTATATAAATGATTTGGTTATTACCATAAGGACATAATTTGCTTCCGCAATTCTGAGATTTTTGTGTAGGGAAAATTCTAAACCTACTTGTATTGTGTAATGGGGAAAAAGAACTTTTAGTATATAAGTTCTTTTTCCCCATTACACAATACAAGTAGGTTTAGAATTTTCCCTACACAAAAATCTCAGAATTGCGGAAGCAAATGATGTCTTCATTGTAATAACCAAATCATGTATATAATAGGGCTGAAAAGTCATTATTACCTAACACAGAGAGCGAATCGATTTAATTGAAGATCGATCGATCCATCGATTTTTGTCGGAATTTGTTTATAATATTATGTGACATTACATCTAATGGTTCTATATTTGTGAGTCTGTGTAACTCATTTGTACTAAACCAGGGAGGACGCTTCAAAATCATTTTCAGAATTTTATTCTGAATCCTTTGAAGCGTTTTCTTCCTGGTGGAACAACAGCTTGACCAAATTGGTACTGCATAAAGCATGGCTGGTCTGAAAATTTGTGTATAAATTAACAATAAGTTTTTTAGACAGAGCTTAGAATTTCTGTTTATAAGAGGATATAAACATTTAATATATTTATTACACTTTGCCTGGATTCCTTCAATGTGATCCTTGAAAGTGAGTTTTTTTGTCATACGTTAAACCTAAGTATTTAGCTTGATCAGACCATGTAAATTCCAAGCCATTCAATTTGAGAATGTGATTACTGTATGGTTTAAGAAAAGAAGCTCTTGGCTTATGAGGAAAGATAATTAATTGCGTTTTTGCTGCATTTGGTTTAATTTTCCATTTTTGGTTTTTTTTCCATTTTATATGAGACATCATTCTCAACAAGATAATGTTTTCAAAAAGTTTACTGATAGAAGAAAGTAAGCATTTGGTCGATAATTTGATGTTTCTGCTGGATTTTTATCAGGTTTGAGGATAGGAATTGCTTTAGCGTTTTTCCATCCTTTTAGGAAGTAAGCTAATAAAAAACCACTTGTTGAAAATTCTCACCAAGAGTCTTAAGGCAACATCGGGAAGATTCGGGATTTAATAAGAATATTAAAAATTCCACCATTACCAGGAGCCTTCATGTTTTTAAGTATCCTAATATTTGACTTAATTTCATCAAAATTCGTCTCAATAATGTCATCTTGTAATAACACTTGAGTTGAAATATGATCATATTTCAGTGAGACTTCATTTTCAATAGGACTCACAACGTTCAAATTAAAATTGTGGACACTCTCGAACTGCTGAGCAAATTTTTCGAGCTTTTTCGCCATTTGTAAGAAGTATTTGATTTCCTTCCTTGAGAGCAGGAATTGGTTTCTGAGATTTCTTAAGAACCTTAGAAAGTTTCCAGAAGGGTTTTGAATATGGTTTAATTTATTCAACGTCTTTAGCGACATTTTCAACCAATTAGCTCTATGATAGTTGAATATAGAACTAATTGGATTAATTATAGCTTCGTTGGAAAGTCTGAATGTTACAGGAAGATGATCTGAGTCAAAGTCAGCATGTGTAATCGGTTCACTGCAAATGTGATTTTGATCTGTTAGAACCAGATCAATTGAAGAGGGATTTTTGACCGAAGAGAAGCAAGTCGGATTACTGGGATGAAGAACTGTGAAGTAACCAGCTGACGGTTGATTATGAAGTATTTTACCATTACTCTTATTTTGCCTACAATTCCACTGGACGTGGTTAGCATTCAAGTCCCCTATTATGAAAAATTTCGGTCGATATCTTGTGAGTTTTTGCAAATCGCCTTTAAAGAAATTTAATTATTCGCCGGTGCATTGGAATGGCAAATATGCTCCAGCGATGAAATAAATTCCATGAATGGTTTCAACTTCGATTCCCAAGCTTTCAATAACTTTAGTATTGAAAGAATGTAAAGTTCGATGTTTAATTTGCCGTTGGACAAAAATGGCAACTCCACCACCCATTCCAGTAAACCTGTCAAATCGATGAACCACATAATGTGGATTACTTTTCAATTTGACATTTATTTTTTGCATAATAACTTGTCCGTTTGAGCTGTTCATCTGGGTACCGAATTATCTGCGGAGAAAGCAGAGCTGGTCGTCTTTTCAAGAAAGCATGATCCCGCGCAGCTTCAGCTTCATATGATAGGAAGAATGATCCAACAGGTTTTGAATTTCAAATACCTCGGTTTGTGGTTTGATTCCAAATGCCTATGGGGAGGACACATTAGGTATCTGATAACAAAATGCCAACAAAGAGTAAATTTTCTTCGAACAATAACAGGACCTTGGTAGGGTGCTCATCCGGAAGATCTAATAACATTTTATCAGACAACGATACTTTCAGTAATGGAATATGGATGCGTTTGCTTTCGTTCCGCTGAAAATTCTCATATTATCAAAATTGTGCGAATTCAGTATCGTTGTTTGCGAATTGCTTTAGGCTGCATGCATTCGACACATACAATGAGTCTTGAAGTTCTGGCGGGAGTTCTTCTATTGAAAATCGTTTTGGGAGCTTTCTTCACGACTGCTAATAAGATGTGAGGTACTGAATCCCCTGGTTATTAATAACTTCGAAAGGCTAGTTGAGCTTCAATCTCAAACAAGATTCATGACAGTATATTTGACCCAAATATCACAGGAAATCGACCCTTCAAGATATATTCCTATCCGTGACAGCCTCCTAAATGTCCCTGACTCAACTTTATTTTTCGACACATCCATGCGAGTGCGTGGAATCTCGGAACACCTACGCTCGATGGAAATCCCAAAAAATATTTACAAGTCAGTTCAGATATATTGACTCTGAGAAAATATTTTACACGGACGGATCACGAATTGAAGAGGCTACTGAGTTTGGTATATTCACCAATAATGTTCTTCATTTGGGCTTCAAGAACCTGCATTATAGTTTGAGTGTAATCGTCATATTATCTCCAAACCATTATTTTCTCTTCACAGATAGTCTGAGTGCAATTGAAGCCATTCGCTCAAACGCTGCTAGCAAAAATGAACCGTTTTTCTTGGGCAGAATAAAACACTGCCTGAACGACATGTTGAATAATAAATATCAAATTACAATAGTTTGGGTCCCAGCTCATTGCTCCATTCAGGCAATGAAAGAGTCGATATTTTAGCCAAACGTGATGCTATTGAGGGCGAAATTTATGAGAGACCGATTGCTTTCGATGAATTCTATAGCACGTCTCGCCAAAAAACACTTGCCAGCTGGAAAGCTTCTTGGGATAGAGATGATCTGGGTCGATGGATGCACTCAATTATTCCTAAAATTTTGACAAAGACATGGTTCAGGGGACTGGATGTGAGTAGGGACTTAATTCTTGAGATGTCCAGACTCATGTCCAATCAATCGACTTCGTTTAAAGAATCAAATGGCATTGAAGGAATACTGGTAGGTAGATGTCTACTTGTAATGCTAGTGTAACTGTTATTAGAAGAAGAAGACGTGGCCGATCTATCTCGTATTAATTTTTTTTCGTTAGATGTTTTTCGTTTGTTTACATTAGAAGAATTAAATTATTGTTGTCTACCTGTTACGCTACAGTAACTGTCATTAGAAGAAGATGATGACGTGGCTGATCTACATGTCAATAAATTGTTTTCGTTAGAAGACAAATTTTAAGGCATACTTGTTTTGCCTTTCTCATATAGAAAGGTTATGTAATCACTGTGAAATCCGACTTTTGAACCGAGGCCCGGAGGACCGAGTGTCATATACCATTCGAATCAGTTCGTCGAGTACGCAAAATGTCTGTGTGTGTTTGTGCGTATGTGTGTATGTAACGTTTTTTTGCACTAACTTTTCTCGGAGATGGCTGAACCGATTTTCACAAACTTAGATTCAAATGAAAGGTCTTGTGATCCCATACAAAATTCCTGAATATTATTTGGATCCGACTTCCGGTTCCGGAATTATGGGGTAAAATGTGCAAAAAATTGTGAAAATCAGTGCACTAACTTTTCTCAGAGATGGCTGAACCGAATTTCACAATCTTAGATTCAAATGAAGGTCTTGAGGTCCCATAAAAATTCCTGAATATTATTTGGATCCGACTTCCGGTTCGGGAGTTATGGGGTAAAATGCGCACAAAAAAAGAAAATATGTGTTCTAACTTTTCTCATAGATGGCGCGACCGATTTTCACGAACTTAGGTTCAAATGAATGGTTATGTAGTCTCATACGTAATTCCTGAATTTCATGCGGATCCGACTTCCGGATTCGGAAATATAGGGTAAAGTGGGTTAAAAATTGTGTTCCATCACTGAAAATTGCGAAAAACCGTGAAAAATTTTCTAAATCGACCTCAAATCTTTTCCAATTGATAGTTTTTATCAGTAGACGGCCAAACAAACCGATTTCGGTTATTCTTTTAAGAATCGAAGAAAATTATTTTGAAGAATACCACAGTATTTTATATGATAGTATGATTGATATGAGAAAGGCATCATTACACCACTAGGTGGATTAAAACCGGTTTTTTTAAGGAGAAATAAAATACAGATTAATCTGTATATATGGCAACCCTGTTTCGCACGGCATATTTCCAAACGACACCCATACTAGTATGAAGATGTAAGAATGTATTTTACATCAATACTTTTAGTTTCGCGTTGCGGGAGAGCTTTGCCGTCGTAACTGAATGTGTTAGTGACGGCCCAAACGTTTTCATCTTCCATTTTGATGAATCTGAGTTTTTGGTAGGAAATAAAGAAAATTCAATTAATTCTCAACGATGATCTATGGGACTGAAGAGTGCCATGAATTGTCACGACCAACAGGATCTGCATTTAGACAGAACTGATATGGCTCTTGGCGTGTACACTTATTACTATAGGAATTCATTGTGATTTCCAATTGGATTCCAAAGAAGATGAAACCATCCATTCCGACCGGAATGTCGGAATCAGTAGGTGGATTTGGAACTCCCAATGAATTCCGACTCGGTGCTTCCATGACGACTGGCGACTTCCACTGGTAGGCTTTTGGTGTGTGTCCGGCGGCGACTGTGACTTCTTCGGTACAGTTCTACTATTCGGTGCTGGACTTATTTCAAAAGCGTGAGGTCTTCGGTGTTGCTCTTTCACGTACGTCTCGTTTCGACAATTGTTGCTCAGGAAATGATACAAAAAGGTTAAATATTCTACTTTTATATCGATACAGCTGGATAGTAGCGGATATTATGTTCTCGTACTCAGAACGCGTTCTGATTGGTTGATGCTAACATGAGTCAAACCACACAGGTTACTATTGATATACTTCAATGTTGTTGCAATACACGTTCAAGTTGAAAAATTTCGAATCTTTTGATAGTTATATTATATGAATACTTCCACAGATCACTTATCTGTGGGCTTTCAAAATACGAGAATGTCAAAAACGCGTCATGAAATTTCCTCTTTGATGTTCGGTAATACCAAACATTTCAGAAAAGTTTAATGTTGAATTATTTTAAATTATGTCATACAACTGAAATTTTTATCATAAAATTATGATCATATTTCCGATACCATGTAGCAAAAATTATATTGATACGTTAGATACAACAAGAGATGCTCACGACCAAGAACTTATCACTCTCTCAGAGGATAATTTTGGAAAAGGCGCCCCATAGTAAAGTAAGTCGTATTCACGACAAAATTTGAACACTGATTCAAAGCTTGATGATAACATAGCTCCTTTGCATCTAAAATTTTATGATACGACGGGTTCAGTTGTATCCCTTTTCATTATTAAAATAGTTTTTCAATTTTCTGCTTTTGGACACTCGAAAACCTCATTGATAGATGTCGGATTTTCTTCAGTAATTTTTTCTCGTTAATTTTCTTCCCATCAAATTTTGCTTTAATGTGAAGCATCAAATCTTCCTCTTTTCGTTTTGCTATAAGAAGCTCTACTAACTCCAAATGAGCTACTTCAAGATCTAAGGAAACATAATATCTAATTTCGTTTCTTTGATATTCAGGCTTGGGAGTACTATATCAAACTCTCTACTCAGCATGATTTAAATTTATAGTTATGAACTACAGATATCAGTTTCCTGATTAAACAACGATGTACAGTAGCGATTGATAAATAGTTCATTCTTTGGCAATTTGTATAAGGAAAACCTATAAACCCATAACCATCAGTTATCAAAATTTTGCCGAACAAACAAGAATTCATTTTGTGGAGCTGTGCACAAAGTTCTAATGCATGGGGCTGCAATTATAAAACATGCTCTGCTTACTAATGCATGTACAGTGAGAAAATGCAAGAAAGTCGATATAAATCCTTTCGCAAGTATAGAATTTTTCAATAAAAACTTCAGTTGCTTCAATCGTTAAGTGAATCAGGAGGATGTATTCAAATGATTGCTTTAAGCATCAGTTCCAGTAATAGCATTATCAAATATAGTAACAATCAACGTGAGTAAACTTCATCTACCCGATTAAGGAGTGTATCGAAAATAAGCTATCCATACATGTGTTGTACACATGTATTTGTGATGTTTTTTATGTTCAGATCACAGCATGCTGTGTGTTTGGCTGTTAGCTTTCGTATGTTTACTTGTTTGTGCGGTTGAAATTCCACGTTTTCGTAATGTCACGTATTGAAAATTGAGTGAAAATTAAGGTTCTGAACACATGGCTAAGTTAAAAGGGTATTACTATGCGAAAATTGGCAAAGCGGTTTGGAATTCATCATGCCAGTGGTAAAACCATTTTTAATAAGTTTGGAGAACACTATTCGTTGGATGAGCTACCAGGAAGAGGCAGAAAACCCGATTTTTCCAACCCGAAACTAGTCCAGAAAGTGGCATCTCTAGTCTTGAAGAAAAAATCAATGTCAATACGTGATTTTGCCAAAAAAGCAGGAACGAGTGTCGGAATGATCCAGCATATCAAGAGACGAAATCACCTAAAGACCTACAAGAAGCAGAAAATCTCGAAAAAAAGTGTAAAACAGAAAAAGCGAGCAGCAACAAGCACCCGGAAATTGTATTTGCCTCTTTTGCATGCGTTTTGATAGACGATGAGACTTATATAAAAGAGGACTCAAAAACCCTTCCAGGTCCACAATACTTTACTGTTTAGATACTGGTATGGCAAGCAATATGTTCCTGTGGTTTGAAGTCAACCAATTTTTACACTACCAGAACTATAAATGCAGAAATCTATCGATCTGAGTGTCTCCAGGAGAGATTGCTGCCTGTACTATAAGAAGCATAGTACACCTCCACTGTTTTGGGCGGATTTAGCGTCGGCTCACTATGCCAAAACCACTCTCAATTAGCTTGCGGAAAGGGCTATAAATTTCGTTGAGAAAAATATCAATCCGTCAAATTGCCTTCAGCTTCGACCCATCGAATGTTACTTGGCAATCGTGAAGAGGGTATTCAAGAAGACTAGTAAGGCAGCTGAGAACATGCAGGAGTTCAAATAAATTTGGTCTCAAGCGTCCAAAAAATGCGATGCAACACTTGTCCGGAACATTGATGAAGAGCGTTCGATCAAAAGTTCGAAAATTCTTGAAGGAATAACTTAAATTTCATTCGGTTTTCATTATACTCAAGTTTAATCTCGTACAATAACGGATCAATTTTTAGTTTGAATAATATATCGTTTTTTGTCATAATTTGAAAGAAAAATTTGTGGATAGCTTATTTTCGATACACTCCTTATGCAGCTAAATTAGTTTTAGCACATTAGAATACAAGCATACTAGTTCAAAGAGCTCTAAGTATACACCCAGTGCATAAAGACAATTCGCAACCCCTTTTTTCTACGCGTAGAGTAAATCTCAAATACTTAGAGGCCTATTCTACTAAACACTTTCCTCCACCACGTCAATTTTTGAAATCGAAAAAAAAATTTGGATGCCAAAAGTCTTATAATTGCATGAAACGTCGAGATTTAGTGTCATCTGGAAAATTTTTTTTTTAAATCAACTTTCTGGTACTTAGACAAAATATCAAAGTCCCAGAAGGTCGATTTTTTTCAAAAAAATTTTTTTTTGAGATAACATTAACACTTAACAAAGCCTAACTTTCTTAAAATCGATTCAGCCATCTCTGAGAAAATT
The DNA here is from genome assembly GCF_030247185.1 of Malaya genurostris. Taxonomy (NCBI): domain Eukaryota; kingdom Metazoa; phylum Arthropoda; class Insecta; order Diptera; family Culicidae; genus Malaya; species Malaya genurostris. The sequence continues at coordinate 151,978,873 of NC_080572.1, forward strand.
GAGCGGTAAAATATCTTCGAAAAGTTCACACACAAACACACATACACACGCACACATACATTTTCCGATCTCGTCGGTCTGAGTCGAATGGTACATGACACAATGGGTCTCCGAGGCTCCGTTCGAAAATCGGGTTTTCCAGCAATTCTAATATCTTTCTATAGAGAAAGGCAAAAACATGAGATATTGTAAAACCCATTCTGGGCGCTTCACATGCAATTCTTTAGCAATTCGCCATTCGAAATAACCTCGAGGACAAAGCCGCCAAAAATTCCAAGAATCCGTCTGCCCTCCGAACACACCCGCATCACTGCACCGAGCTCAAAGACGAATTTGTAGGACTTACTTACTTGAAGGAAATCTTGAATCATGACAAGCAGCCTTTAGGGATACCTTTGGTAGTCCTTTAGAAGTATATCATTAAAAAATATTTCCCTTGTATGGCATTCCGTAAAATGACAGCAGTTACTCCTTTGTGGAAACCGTTCCCTTTCAACCACTCCAATCGCACTTTCAGCCAAACCTAAATTCAGCACGGCTTCACCATTATTCATAATCATTAATAACTACCTTTTGCACTAGGATTTTCTAAAAACACTTAAATAACCGTTTTTAGTATAGTAACACAGAGGCCCTGAATCTTTTTCTCTAGTCATGCCAGTCCTTTCCTTAACAGTGACTTATATATGATAAAGGATGAAATAACATTCTAATAAACATCCTCTATATCCTTCTCTCAACCAATTCTTATCATATATATTATATTCTATCTGTATTTTTTTTTATATTCTAGGTTAGAGTTGTGGCTATCACGAAATTCAGTGTGCTTGCAGAGATTGCCCAAGATCAGAAAGACTGGATTAGTTGTACTAACTACACTAACAGCAATGTTCTCCAACTACCTAGTGAAAGAAAAATAACACGGAATGTAGCAATGTATGAGTCTTACTCGAAGTTATTACTATTCACGGTAATATCATGTGGAGTAGCTCTTTTATATCGTTTATTACTATTGTATTCAAGCATTGAATAGTCTACATTAATATCAATGAATATTATCAATTAATAGCTGTATTCTTAATCTCACTTTTTTTTTAATATTTCGCAATATAACATGTAATAACACACCCGGCAAACGACCAAAAAGTTGAAGCGGGTGTAAACGAATGATATAAATAAAATGTAATAAAATTCAAAACTTTTCAAGCATTGTCTCATAATTGTTACATCATATGCAGTATCTCTGATTCAAGTGTTGTGAAATATCCCGGTCCTTAGCTCAGATAAGAGGAATTGTTGGATTTATATAGATATATGCATACAGCATTGAATCAACCCGAGCTTTGTGGAGTAGTTCTCTAGAGTGGAAACCACATATACGTCTCTCTTGAATGGACGTCCATACCATACCGAACGATCGATTCGATGTCGATGCTCCTTTTCGTGATCAACTTCAGCCACCTTGTGGAATAATAAGACTCTCAAAATCGAAAAAGTTGAATCGACTTTGACCGTTTGCGCACTGTTTGCAGGGAATGTTTGATTTTTTTCTTTGAGAGCTATAATTGGTTTTTTAGGAATTTGAAGAAACTTATAATAGTTTAGCTTTAGAATATGGCTCGATTTGTTATGTGAATCTTGGTTTTATTTTCTTTGGAAGGTTCTCAACTACAGATTCCCTAAGAGGATCACAAGAATATTATTCATATCGACGAAGGAAAAGTTGAAGGTAGTCGATGACAGCAGAATTAAATTAGATAGGAGGTTTCAGATCAAATGATTCATTCCTGTATGTAGGTTTTGTCAAATGATTCATTGCTTTCGGTAATGTTGATTAGTTTTAAAGCGATTGAATATGGAACTAATTGGATTAATCATTGCATTATTTGAAATCCTGAATGTTGTTGGTAGATGATTTAAATCAAAGTCTGTTGGAGTAATCAGTGAAATGAGATGTAAATGAGACATTGATCTGACAGAACCAGATCAATTGTGGAAGGATTTCTCATAGAAGATAAACTAGCTGGACTATTTGGAAATAAAATTGACTAGAAACTAATGAAGAGTTCATTATGGAGAGCTCGTACTGTTGTAATTGTTTTACGAGAGATTCGTAGCATTTTGATCGATAGCTTGTGCGTTTTACAATCTCATTATATTGATTTACTCATCAACGCATTGAAATTGTTAACATGCCGCATTTTAAACATGAGATGACATGACGGCTGTGCTTATCGTTTTTTGAATAACAGTTAACAAGTACGGCAGCATTACGGTTTTGCTAAATTTTAGGTATATGTACATCTAATGATTTTAAATTGGATTTCATCGCACTTTATAAATTTTTGTCTGACAGGAAATTGGCAATAATTCAACCAACGGGTAGATTTGGAAGATCAGAAGTGAAAATATTATACAAGATTGGAGCTACGCTCGAACCCTCCGGAACACCGGCTCGTACGAGTAGCAATTCAGATTTACAATTCTGATAGCTAACTTGAAGAGTACGATCAATTAAATAATTTTGAATCAATTTGATCAAATAAATAGGAAACTGGAAATCAGACATTTTTGCTATTAAACCTTTGTGCCAAACACTGTCGAATGCTTTTTCTTTGTCTAGAAGAGCAACTCCAGTGGATAGCCCAGAAGATTTATTTGCTTTTATCATGTTCGTTACTCTGACAAGTTGATGAGTAGTTGAATGTTCATGACGAAATTCAAACTGATCTGGTAAAAAATTGAATTCTCATTTATATGAGACATCATTCTCAACAAAATAATTTTTTCAAAAAGTTTACTGTTAGAAGAAAGTAAGATAATTGGTCGATAACTTGATGTTTCTGCTGGGTTTTTATCAGATTTGAGGATAGGAATTACATTAGCGTTTTTCCATCTTTTTGGGAAGTAAGCTAATGAAAAACACTTGTTGAAAATTCTAACCAGGAGTCTCAAGGCAACACCGGGAAGATTTTTAATAAGAATATTAAAAATTCCATCATTACCAGGAGCCTTCATGTTTTTAAGTTTCCTAATAATTGATTTAATTTCATCAAAATTCTTCTCAATAATATCATCTTGTGATAACACTTGGGTTGAAATATGATCATATTTCAGTGAGACTTCATTTTCAATAGGACTCACAACGTTCAAATTAAAATTGTGGACATCAGTCGGTGTTGAACAGTCGTTCGCACCGCACGCGTATAGCTCTTGGCTCCTGGAATTTTTTTTTCTGGCTACCTAGAGTTTCATTGATTCAAGGCTTCAGTCTTTTTCAAGGCTACCTGAATCACTAACCAAGTGACTAAGTGATATTAGAGTGACTAAGTGATACAAAGAGTGATATTAGAGTGACTAAGAAATTAATCAGCCTTTTTTAAGGCTAGCTAGGAGTCTAATCGAAGACTAATTTAGCCTAGTTAATTTAATTTAAAATTTCATTAATTTCAAAAATGCCTGCGTCCAACCGGAAAGGCAACAAGCCTAAGGCTAAAAATAATTCAATACGGAATAAATCACAATCCGTTATTCAACATTTTTCTAATAACATTCTCGATCTTATAGAATCTGAATGTAAAAATAAAAGACAACGGACGGATTTCCCTTCCATTGATCCTATGCCGTCTAACAATATTTACGAGATTCTTCCTGAATCCGATTGTAGCGACATAGAAGAAAATTCTTCAAAAATTCCCAAAATGGACGCTTGTCGTTCTGGGAAGAAACATCAATCTATGCCACCAGTGACGGTGATGATTTCCGACTTCAAAACATTCCGTACTGAGCTTTCTACTTTTCTCCCGGAAGTAAAAGTCTCATTTCAAATCGGACGAAGAGGAGAATGTCGAGTCTTGGTGGATGGATTGGAAGATTACGAACGTCTTATTCGATATTTGTCCGAGAAACTTCATAAATTTTATTCATATGATATAAAATCAGACAGACCCTTCAAGGCTGTCTTGAAAGGATTATCAAATGATCAAAGTATTGATGAAATTAAAAATGAACTAAAAGAATTGCTTGGTTTTGCCCCTTCCCAAGTAATACTTATGAAAAAAAGAGCGAATGGTACTTCTAAACCACGCTCTGGAATTTCCCATGAACTTTACCTAATACACTTCAATCGAAGTGATGTAAACAATTTGAAAACTTTAGAAAAAGTACGTTTCATTTCCCACATTAAAATTCATTGGGAACATTATAAACGGCATAATCGTATTGCAAACTTAACGCAATGTCGTCGTTGCCAAGGCTTCGGTCATGCAACCAAAAATTGTCATATGGATATACGGTGTTTGAATTGTGGTAAATCGCATTCGAAAGACGTTTGTCCAATGAATGAAACCACTGATAAATTTTCATGTTCAAATTGCAATGGAAATCATAAATCCAATTATTTGAAATGTCCTGTCAGGGAAAAAATTTTAAACGCTCGTTCGCTTCGACAACAAGTCAAATCAACGACCTTAAATTTACAGAACATACCTGAAAAAACAGGTACGCCTGCCAATTCATCTTCTAACGAAAACAATTTATTGACAGGTAGATCGACCTCGTCATCATCTTCTTCTAATGTCAGTTATGCTGGTATATTAGGTAGAAATCTATCATCTATTTCTACTAATGTAAATAATCAAAACACAGGACCGCCTTGCAGTTTTTCTTCTAACGAAAACAATTTATTAATAGGTAGACCGGCCAAATCATCTTCTTCTAATGGCAGTCTACCTACAAATATTCCTTCAATGCCATTCGCTTCTTTAAATGAAGTCGATTTAGGCGATATAACTGAAAATAAAATGATCTACCTACAAGATCAACTTTTTCAAATGATCATCCAAATGAATTCGACTTCATCACTTTTTGAAGCATTTCAAATCGGATGGAAATTTGCAAATAATATTATAATGAATTTAAAATTTAACAGTGATGTTAAATAATTATTTGAATATTTTAAATTGGAATGCTCGATCTTTGAAATCGAGTGAAGATGAATTTTATAATTTTCTCAAAGTTCACAAAATTCATATTGCCATTGTGACAGAAACTTTTCTTAAACCAAATGTCAAATTGAAAAGTAATCCACATTATGTGGTTCATCGATTTGACAGGTTTACTGGAATGGGTGGTGGAGTTGCCATTTTTGTCCAACGGCAAATTAAACATCGAATTTTACCTTCTTTCAATACTAAAGTTATTGAAAGCTTAGGAATCGAAGTTGAAACCATTCATGGAATTTATTTCATCGCTGGAGCATATTTGCCATTCCAATGCACCGGCGAACAATTGAATTTCTTTAAAGGCGATTTGCAAAAACTTACAAGATATCGACCGAAATTTTTCGTAATAGGGGACTTAAATGCTAAGCATGTCCAGTGGAATTGTAGGCAAAATAACAGTAATGGTAAAATACTTCATAATCAACTCTCAGCTGGTTACTTCACAGTTCTTCATCCCAGTAATCCTACTTGTTTCTCTTCCGTGAAAAATCCGTCTACAATTGATCTGGTTCTAACAGATCAAAGTCACATTTGTAGTGAACCGATTACTCATGCTGACTTTGACTCAGATCATCTTCCAGTAACATTCAGACTTTCCAACGAAGCTATAATTAATCCAATTAGTTCTATTTTCAACTATCATAGAGCTAATTGGTTGGATTACAGATCTTACATTGAAAATCATGTGGATCATGAAACTATTTTAGAAAATTCTGCGGACATTGACACAGCAATTGATAATTTGAATCATTATATTATCGAAGCTAGAAATCTTTCAGTTCCCAAAGCTCAAACTAAATTAAATTCTCCTATCATCGATGACAATCTTCAACTGCTCATTCGGTTGAAGAATGTTCGTCGACGACAATATCAACGTTCTCGTGATCCTGCTATGAAAAACATAGTTAAGGATTTACAAAAAGAAATTAAACATAGATTTACTCTTTTGCGAAATGAAAATTTCGCTAAAGAAGTTGAACAAATTAAACCATATTCTAAACCTTTCTGGAAACTTTCTAAGGTTCTTAAGAAACCTCAGAAACCAATTCCTGCTCTCAAGGAAGGAAATCAAATACTTCTTACAAATGGTGAAAAAGCTCAAAAACTTGCTCAGCAGTTCGAGAGTGTCCACAATTTTAATTTAAACGTTGTGAGTCCTATTGAAAATGAAGTCTCACTGAAATATGATCATATTTCAACCCAAGTGTTATCACACGATGACATTATTGAGACGAATTTTGATGAAATTAAATCAATTATTAGGAAACTCAAAAACATGAAGGCTCCTGGTAATGATGGAATTTTTAATATTCTTATTAAAAATCTTCCCGATGTTGCCTTGAGACTCCTGGTTAAAATTTTCAACAAGTGTTTTTCATTAGCTTACTTCCCAAAAAGATGGAAAAACGCTAAAGTAATTCCTATCCTAAAACCTGATAAAAACCCAGCAGAAACATCAAGTTATCGCCCAATTAGCTTACTTTCTTCTATCAGTAAACTTTTTGAAAAAATTATCTTGTTGAGAATGATGACTCATATAAATGAGAATTCAATTTTTTTACCAGAGCAGTTTGGATTTCGTCATGAACATTCAACTACTCATCAACTTGTCAGAGTAACGAACATGATAAAATCAAATAAATCTTCTGGGTTATCCACTGGAGTTGCTCTTCTAGACATAGAAAAAGCATTCGACAGTGTTTGGCACAAAGGTTTAATAGCAAAAATGTCTGATTTCCAGTTTCCTATTTATTTGATCAAAATGATTCAAAATTATTTAACTGATCGTACTCTTCAGGTTAGCTATCAGAATTGTAAATCTGAATTGCTACCCGTACGAGCCGGTGTTCCGCAGGGTTCGAGTGTAGCTCCAATCTTGTATAATATTTTCACTTCTGATCTTCCAAATCTACCCGTTGGTTGTCAGAAATCGCTATTCTGTGACGACACAAGTCTGTTAGCCACAGGTAGAAATCTAAGAGTGATCTGCAGTCGCCTACAAAGAAGTTTAAATATTTTCAGTGACTATCTGTCAAAATGGAAAATTAAACCAAATGCAGCAAAAACGCAATTAATTATCTTTCCTCACAAGCCAAGAGCTTCTTTTCTTAAACCAAACAATAGTCACATTCTCAAATTGAATGGCTTGGAATTGACATGGTCTGATCAAGCTAAATACTTAGGTTTAACGTATGACAAAAATCTCACTTTCAAGGATCACATTGAAGGAATCCAGGCAAAGTGTAATAAATATATTAAATGTTTATATCCTCTTATAAACAGAAATTCTAAGCTCTGTCTGAAAAACAAATTGTTAATTTATAAACAAATTTTCAGACCAGCCATGCTTTATGCGGTACCAATTTGGTCAAGCTGTTGTTCCACCAGGAAGAAAACGCTTCAAAGGATTCAGAATAAAATTCTGAAAATGATTCTGAAGCGTCCTCCTGGTTTAGTACAAATGAGTTACACAGACTCACAAATATAGAACCATTAGATGTAATGTCACATAATATTATAAGCAAATTCCGACAAAAATCGATGCAATCTTCAATTGAATCGATTCGCTCTCTGTATTAGTTAGTAAGTTAGTATATAAGTTCCTTTTCCCCATTACACAATACAAGTAGGTTTAGAATTTTCCCTACACAAAAATCTCAGAATTGCGGAAGCAAATAATGTCCTCATGGTAATAACCAAATCATATATATAATAGGGCTGAAAAGTCACCACTTGTGGCTGAACACCCAATTTAAATCTTAATAATTTAATTTTAACTCATATTCCAATAAATAGTTATTTAAAAAAAAAAAAAAATTGTGGACACTCTCGAACTGCTGAGCAAGTTTTTGAGCTTTTTCGTCATTTGTAAGAAGTATTTGATTTCCTTCCTTGAGAGCAGGAATTGGTTTCTAAGATTTTTTAAGAACCTTAGAAAGCTTCCAGAAAGGTTTGGAATATGGTTTAATTTGTTCAACTTCTTTAGCGAAATTTTCATTTCGCAAATGAGTGAATCTATGTTTAATTTCGTTTTGTAAATCTTTAACTATAATTTTCATAGCAGGATCACGACAATGTTGATATTGTCGTCGACGAACATTTTTCAACCGAATGAGCAGTTGAAGATTGTCATCAATGATAGGAGAATTTAATTTAGTTTGAGCTTTGGGAACTGAAAAAGTTCTAGCTTCGATAATATAATTATTCAAATTATCAATTGCTGTGTCGATGTCCGCAGAATTTTCTAAAATAGTTTCATGATCCACATGATTTTCAATGTGAGATCTGTAATACAACCAATTAGCTCTACGATAGTTGAATATAGAACTAATTGGATTAATTAAAGCTTCGTTGAAAAGTCTGAATGTTACAGGAAGATGATCTGAGTCAAAGTCAGCATGTGTAATCGGTTCACTACAAATGTGACTTTGATCTGTTAGAATCAGATCAATTGTAGACGGGTTTTTCACGGAAGAGAAACAAGTCGGATTACTGGGATGAAGAACTGTGAAGTAACCAGCTGAGAGTTGATTATGAAGTATTTTACCATTACTGTTATTTTGCCTACAATTCAACTGCACATGCTTAGCATTTAAGTCCCCTATTACGAAAAATTTCGATCGATATCTTGTGAGTTTTTGCAAATCGCCTTTAATGAAATTTAATTGTTCGCCGGTGCATTGGAATGGCAAATATGCTCCAGCGATGAAAAAAAATCCTGAATGGTTTCAACTTCGATTCCCAAGCTTTCAATAAATTTAGTATTGAAAGAAGGTAAAATTCGATGTTTAACTTGCCGTTGGACAAAAATGGCAACTCCACCACCCATTCCAGTAAACCTGTCAAATCGATGAACCCCATAATGTGGATTACTTTTCAATTTGACATTTGGTTTAAGAAAAGTTTCTGTCACAATGGCAATATGGATTTTGTGAACTTTGAGAAAATTATAAAATTCATCTTCACTCGATTTTAAAGATCGAGCATTCCAATTTAAAATATTCAAATAATTATTTAACATCACTGTTAAATTTTTAATTCATTATAATATTATTTGCAAATTGCCATCCGATTTGAAATGCTTCAAAAAGTGATGAAGTCAAGGTAGATCATTTTATTTTCAGTTATATAGCCTAAATCAACTTCATTTAAAGAAGCGAATGGCATTGAAGAAATATTTGTAGGTAGACTGCCATTAGAAGAAGATGATATGGCCGATCTACTTATTAATAACTTGTTTTCGTTAGAAGATGGACTGCAAGGCGGTCCTGTGTTCTGATTATTTACATTAGAAGAATTAAGTGGTAGGTTTCTACCTGTTATACTAGCATAACTGACATTAAAAGAAGATGATGACGTGGTCGATCTACCTGTCAATAAATTGTTTTCGTTAGAAGACGAATTGGAAGGTGTACCTGGTTTTTGTTTTACATTCGTCTCTTAGAAGATTTAGGCGTGGCATTTGCATCATTTTTTTTTGATATTCAGGTATGTTCTGTAAATTTAAGGTCGTTGATTTGACTTGTTGTCTAAGCGAACAAGCGTTTAAAAATTTTTTCCTGACAGGACATTTCAAATAATTGGATTTATGATTTCCATTGCAATTTGAACATGAAAATTTATCAGTGGTTTCATTCATTGGACAAACGTCTTTCGAATGCGATTTACTACAATTCAAACACCGTATATCCATATGACAAATTTTGGTTCCATGGCCGAAGCCTTGGCAACGACGACATTGCGTTAAGTTTGCAACACGATTATGCCGTTTATAATGTTCCTAATAAATTTTAATGTGGGAAATGAAACGTACTTTTTCTAAAGTTTTCAAATTGTTTACATCACTTCGATTGAAGTGTATTAGGTAAAGTGCATGGGAAATTTCAGAGCGTGGTTTAGATGTACCATTCGCTCTTTTTTTCATAAGTATTTCTTGGGAAAGGGCAAAACCAAGCAATTCTTTTAGTTCATTTTTAATTTCATCAGTACTTTGATCATTTGATAAGCCTTTCAAGACAGCCTTGAAGGGTCTGTCTTATTTAATATCACATGAAAAGAAATTATGAAGTTTCTCGGACAAATATCGAATAAGACGTTCGTAATCTTCCAATCCATCAACCAAGACTCGACATTCTCCTCTTCGTCCGATTTGAAATGAGACTTTTACTTCCGGGAGAAAAGTGGAAAGCTCATGCGGAATGCTTTGAAGTCGGAAATCATCACCGTCACTGGTGGCATAGATTGATGCTTCTTCCCAGAACGACAAGCGTCCATTTTAGGAATTTTTGAAGAATTTTCTTCTATGTCGCTACAATCGGAAATCCGTTCGTTGTCTTTTATTTTTACATTCAGATTCTATAAGATCGTGAATGTTATTAGAAAAATGTTGAATAACGGATTGTGATTTATTCCATATTGAATTATTTTTAGCCTTAGGCTTGTTGCCTTTCCGGTTGGACGCAGGCATTTTTGAAATTAATGAAATTTTAAATTAAATTAACTAGGCTTAATTAGTCTTCGATTAGACTCCCAGTTTGGAAAAGTCTTGATAAAGACTAATTAGTTCGAAGAATAGTTCTTTGTATAGCCTTGAGAAAGGCTGACTAATTCTTAGTCTTTAAAAAGACTGTTAGAGATTCAGGTAGCCTTGAAAAAGACTGAAGCCTTGAATCAATGAAACTTTAGGTAGCCAGAAAAAATTTCCAGGAGCCAAGAGCTATACGCGTGCGGTGCGAACGACTGTTTGACACCGACTGACATAGATTGTTGTTGGTTTGGCAAAACGACAAGTGTCCATTTCAGGAATTTTAAAAGAACCTTGTACTGTGTCGCAAAAATTTCATTTGAAAGAATATCGTATATTTTGTTAGATGGAATCGGTTTTATAGGAGTCGAGTTGTTTCTTATTGATTCATGTTCATTCTTAGATATACCAAAAATAATAAAAACAGTCATGCGCGCTTAATTCAAACCGTTTACTTGTAATCTAAAATTATAGATGACTAAAAAACGACTTTTTCTTTTCTTGTATGCACTTGTAATAATGAATACTTCCTATTTATATATCGAGGTATCCGAGCAATACTTCAACCCCCAACTATCAGCTCTATTATAAAGTTTTTGTTTTGACGGACATGGACTGAAATCAGCAATCCACTTACCACCCTGACATCTGGGTGGCCAGTCAATATCACCGCGATATTTTGTCGTGAATACGACTTACTTTACTATGGGGTGCCTTTTCAAAATTTACCCTCTGAGAGAGTGATAAGTTTTTGATCGTGAATATCTATTGTTGTATCTAATGAATCAACATAATTCTTGCGACATGCCATCGGAAATATGATCACAATTTTATGATAAAATTTTCAGTTTTGTGACATAGTCTCAAATAATTCAAAATTAAACTTTTCTGAAATGTTTGGTATAAACGAGTATCAAAGAGGATAATTCATAAGGCGCGTTTGCCTTTCTCGTATTTTTAAAGCTCATAGCTCAGTGATCTGTGAAAGGATTTATATAATCTAACTACCAATAGAATCGAAATTTTTCAATTTAAACGTGTATAGCAAAAGCATTGAAGTATTTCAATAGTACACTATTGAAAAACCTGTCTCATTTGATCCATGTCAACACCAGCCAATCAGAACGCGTTCTAAGGAAGAGAACAAAATATCTGCTGCTGTACAACAAATCGTCCGGGAAAAATTTTCCGAAAAGTGGTGAATATCGCAGTGAGTTCCTCAATTTGGTCCTTGTGAATGCTAGAAACGAATCCCTACAACATATTGATAGTTTCTTTCAATGAATTATGCAAATCCGAAATGAAATAATCGACATTAAAATTCTGTATGCGGCTATTTTTATAGCCGTTAGGACCGCCCATTAGTGAAAAAGCTACAAACGAAATCACATAAAAGGAAATCTCTTAACAAAAATTCAATCAGTTTGGATTCTATCGCCACTGCGAACAGATGTGTTTTGTGTCGTCTGCACAGCTAGTTTCGCTTTCGACAAGAGCGATTACGTCACAGCTGCCAGTCATTAGCATTGGGAAAAACAACGGTGGAGAGCATTGCACAAAATCAGCCATTCTAATGGCTCTAAAAGTTTTCTAAAGAACTATTAGGATTTGTTGTTCGCAAACCGTAGGGAAATATCCTCAGTTTACTGCAAATCAAGAACAGTTTGCTTAGATTTGTGCACTTTTCGCTGTGTGAAATTCACAGTAATCGAGATCAAGTGAAGCCTTTTTTCGCGAAAAATGTTCCAGAGTTTAATGTCGTAGAGAATTACGCAATTTGACTCTTCTGAATGCTGGAAACGAATCCCTACAGCATATTGATAGTTTCTTTCAATAAATTATGCAAATCCGAAATGATATAATCGACATTAAAATTCTATATGCGGCTATTTTTATAGCCGTTAGGACCGCCCATTTGTGAAAAGGCTACAAACGAAAACAGGTAGAAACAAGCCTCTCAACAAAACTTGAATTAGTTTGGATTGTATCGCCACTGCGAGCAGATGTGTTTTGTGTCGTCTGCACAATTAGTTTCGCTTTCGACAAGAGCGATGACGTCACAGCTGCCAGTCATTAGCATTGGTGAAAAAACAACGGTGGAGAGCATTGCACAAAATCAGCCGTTATAATGGCTCTAAAAGTTTTCTAAAGAACTATTAGGACTTGTTGTTCGCAAATCGTAGGGAAATATCCTCAGTTTACTGCAAATCTAGAACAGTTTGGTTAGATTTGTGCACATTTCGCTGTGTGAAACTCACAGTAAACGAGATCAAGTGAAGCCTTCTTTGTTTTTGCGAAAAATGTTCCAGAGTATAATGTCGTAGAGAATTACGCAATTTGACCTTTCTGAATGCTAGAAACGAGTCCCTTCAGCATATTGATAGTTTGTTACAATAAATTATGCAAATCTGAAATGAAATAATCAACATTAAAATTCTGAATGCGGCTATTTTTATAGCCGTTAGGACCGCCCATTATTGAAAAAGTTACACACGAAATCAGGTAGAAACAAGCCTCTAAACAAAAAGTGAAGCCTTCTTTGTTTTTGCGAAAAATGTGCAAAGGGGAATGCTTGCATAATTCATACAATTGATCAACTGATATTCGGAAGTGTTAAGGAACATGTAAGTTGTTTTCGTATTCACGACATCCAGTTATGTCTCTGACATTACCCACCCGCCTTTTTTCCGATATGCACTTTGGAGTTAACACAATGGAATGACTGTTATGTAATGTGTCACTATTTCGGCGCGTTGTTTCGGTGTGAAATGATCCATGGCAAAAATTGAACTGAGTTGACATTTCTGAAACATATGATGCAATCGCTTGGTTGGTAAATGTGAAAGTTAAAGAGTGTATCGAAAATAGGCCAATTGAGAGTGGTTTTGGCATAGTGAGCCGTCGCTAAATCCAACCAAAACAGTGGAGGTGTACTATGCTTCTTAAATAAAGGCAGCAATCTCTTATAGAGACACTCAGATCGATAGATTTTTGCATTTATAGTTCCGGTAGTGTAAAAAATGGTTGACTCCAAACCATAGGAACATATTGTTCGCCATAACAGTACCTTTCGACCGAATTTCTCCACTTGAATCGAACTGTCCGCATCGCTCACATCCTCCCCAATGACGACAGTAAAGTATTGTGGACCTGGAAGGGTTTTTGAGTCCTCCTTCACATAAGTCTCATCGTCCATCAAAACGCATGCATCCGGACACTGCTGCAACAGCCCTAAAATTTTATCATAGATCAAGATAAGGCCGAAATCATATCAAAAGATCTTTCAATAACATAATTCACTATAGCGTAGCTAGTACAGATAGTATATCAGGGAAATTTTTACATTACTCACGGAAGCCAATTTCAACATATTGCATCAGTCAGTAAAAAAAGTACCACGAAGCGAGAAAAACATGTCCAGGCAAGTTAATTCATGATGTACCCAAGCGACACGATCGTGCGGCAATGATATATATATTCATAGCAATGAAAATATGTATATTAAGTATAAGTGGACGTTAGTTGTTAACCCAAGAATGCCCAGTATGGGTAATTTAGAACACCTTTACGTAAAACGACAGAGAGTTAGCAGTGAATTCCAGATATATATATATATATATATATATATATATATATATATATATATATATATATATATATATATATATATATATATATATATATATATATATATATATATATATATATATATATATATATATATATATATATATATATAAGAGTAACTGTCGCATGTTGAAAGTTAAATCTGATAGGTTAGGAACAAATCTTCCTAAGAAGTTGATCAACCCCAACAGCGATTTAAGGTCCGAAACGGATACTGGTGGTTGTAGATTACGTATAGCCTCCAGCTTGGCATGGGTGATATGAATCCCATTTTCTGAGATGTGGTATCCAAGAAAATCGAGGTTGTTTGTCCCGATTATCGATTTTTGTGTGTTTACTTTCATGTTCATTGTTTTTATACGAGTCATTACTTCTCGCAGTGCGGTATCATGGGCCTCTTCCGTTTCACCGTGTACTAATAGATCATCCATATAACAACTAACCCTTTTACTCTGCGGAATACGTTTTCCATTTAACGCTGGAACAACTCCGGTGCCCATTGTATGCCGAACATGAGCCTACAAACACGATAAACGCCACTCCTGGCTACAAACGTTGTTATAGCACGACTAACAGGGTGTAATTCAAAGTGATAGTAAGCTGATTCGAGATCAATTATAGACATTTTCGCTACTTTCGTTATTGTGGCCATTGCACTGTCGATATTTGGCATAGGATAATTTTCTCGCATTATCGCCTTATTGGCCGCCCTCATATCAACATACAGTCTGATTTTTCCGTCACTTTTCCGAATAGGTACCAAAGATGACACCCGCGTCAATGGGCCTTCAGCTCTTTCAATAATCTTTATTTTGAGCAGATTATAAATTGCTTCCTCCACATCTGCTTCCATGGCAATCGGGAATCTTCTAACGGCCTGTACAACTGGCTGAATAGTTTTATCTACTTGTATGTTTAATAACACGTTCGGAACTCTTGGAAATTCATCCATGCCAGTTGCTTGAGTGATCGCCATTTGATTTACATTTTATCCGATCTTCAATACTCCAAGTGCAAATGCTGTACCTTTGCTCAAAAGGTTCACTTGGCCTTCTGGAGCCACTAACACATGTGTCCAAATACCGGTATCTTCTTCAGGAATTTTTACTTCCGTTTCAAACACTCTGCTAAAATTAATTTTTTTAAACGTAACTCGTTTGCACATAGTAGTTTCTCCCCGAAGCGAGGGCTTTGTTTCGTACGACTCTATCATGTCTATTCTGGTACATAGCAACTCCGGTACACTAACACTCACAGCACGTAGCTATTTCCTCTGGTTTTGCACGAAGCTATTTTTTCCTGCTCTAGTACTCACACAGCACGTAGCTATCTCCTCTGCTCTTGCACGAAGCTATTACTATTTCATCCAAATTTTCAGCACGGAGCTGTTTTTTTTTCATTCAGCCATTTTTAAAATTGGCTTGGCTAAACACTCTATACTTAGCGATGTTCGAAGATAAGCTATTCTTTTCGACTCTTTAATTGGCCTATAGTTCCTTAACTATTTCCAACTTGAGTCTCTTACCTATTTTCATCCTCGTCGCCATTGTAAATTCCTTGCTTATCCGGTTGTCGTGGCTTACACGTCCGCTTCTGTCAAGTGTCGCCTCCCTTCTCCCGATACCAGCGAAGTCCTTCCAGTGTAGCCAGTAACAACGATTTCGACAGAAAATAAAGTGATAACTTTACGTGACTAACACATCGTTACAATTATGTCTACGTTTTCTATAATTATCTCGGTTTGGCAGCTTATGTTATTGGTTTTCGTTTTACTACGTGTATTTTCTTCAGTTTGGCACCCTATTTCGGTTACCACTGGATATTGATTTGATAAAAACACACTGTGTGATAATACTTTTCCGCTGTTATTTTACTGTCTGCTCGTTGCGTCGTAGTTCACTAATAAATCCTAACTATAAAATTTAAATGTAAACTCACCTCATTACAATTTTCTTCATTTTAAATACACTCGCGGTAAAACACAACACCTCTTCTCGAATAGCGTTTCGTATTTAAAAAAATGTTCTCTTTTAAAAATAATACCGCTGTCACCAAATTCAACAACTAACCTGAGCGGCGAGAGGGGTATTTTATATATCATCACGAAATGTCATTTATTGTTTCTAACGAAAGTCTGTGTTGAACTTATTCGAATCACTTATATTCATTTCCACTTTCAATTGATTTTCGCTATAATACAATAACTTCCCTAAAGCATTAGCATTAGCATTAGAGACCGCCCGTGTGTTGCTACTCCGTTAATGATCTGGACCAATTGAGATTGCAAAATGATTTTCTGAAGCAACATGTTTGGGAATAACACATTGTTTCACACTGTGCAAACTGTATTGAACCATGCATGCTGATCAATACCGACGCCGGCCACGTCCGAATGCAGATCTACTTGGGAGGAAAGGATTGTTAGTTCGATGCATGTTGCTACTAAGAACCGAGGAATCCTCTGCATTCC
This sequence comes from Malaya genurostris, assembly GCF_030247185.1. Taxonomy (NCBI): domain Eukaryota; kingdom Metazoa; phylum Arthropoda; class Insecta; order Diptera; family Culicidae; genus Malaya; species Malaya genurostris. Next base: position 151,995,497 of record NC_080572.1, read on the forward strand.
CACATGCATCACAGGAGAGGATACTTTGTTAGTAAATGTTTTAATAATGCTATCATGTGTTCATTGCTCTGGGTAGCCGGCTACCAAGAATGTTTTAAAGTATTATCGTTTTATGTGTTACTTTGTGCTGGCAATATAATGCACGAAACAGTCAATCTCCGAAATTGACAAAACTCCGGACAGCCGGCTGTCGAGTATGCAGTCACTCGTTTATGCATCTACCTTTCGCGTTTTTTTTAGTCATGCAAAAAAACACATTCGGATTGATAAAAAAAAGGTATCATCTCACTGCTAGGTGGATTAAGCACGTTTTTATAAATGAAACTACGTGATCCAAAATAAACGAGCGAATAGGATTTAGACAAAAAAGTTTATTCATTGCATTGAAATATTCTAAACAGTTATTATAAAATCATTTTAAATCACCAAACAAAGGTCAACAGATTTCACACGCGTCTTGATTCTTTATTATTTCCGCTTTATTATTTTAATTATTTATTTCAATTATTAATTGGTTATATTAGTTAGTCTGGGCAGCCGGCTACCGAGAAAAATATTAAATTTCTGTTTGAAATATTAATATCAAGTGTTTTGCCTTTCTCATATAGAAAGGTTATGCAATCACTTGAAAAACCGACTAGTGAAAATTGGCCCGGAGGGCCAAGTGTCATATACCATTCGACTCAGTTCTTCGAGCTGAGCAATGTCTCTGTGTGTGTGTGTGTGTGTGTGTGTGTGTGTGTGTGTGTGTATGTATGTGTGTGTGTATGTGTCAAATAATCTCACTAGGTTTTCTCGGAGATGGCTGAACCGATTTTGACAAACTTAGATTCAAATAAAAGGTCTTCCGGTCCCATACGGAAATCCTGAATTTCATCCGGATCCGACTTCCGGTTGCGGAATTATAGGGTAAAGTGTGTTCAATATTGTACACCGTCACTTAAACCGGCGAAACAAAAAACGTGAAAATTTTTCTAAACTGGTCTCAAAACTACACAAATCGATAGTCAATATCAGTAGGCAACTAAACAAACCGATTCCGGCTATCCTGGTTCCCGATATCCGGTTCCGGATGTACCAGAAATAGTGGTCATATATACCAAAATGGATCTCACTCACTTTTCTCAGCGATGGTTTGACTGATTTCCACAAACTTGGCAGTTTTTAAAAAACATCGTGAAGCTATTGGTTTATCTAGTTGCAGCGGTTGAGGCGGGGTGTTGAGGTATAATCTCTGGCAGCACGGTATTACGTTACTTCAACAACCGCCGCTACTGTGAAGAAGCCCAACTGAATGGGTCTCACTTTCCTTTAGCTGTCAAGTTTCTTTACTTTCTTTATTATTATTAAACATATATTGGATTGATACACACGTGTTTTATTTGTTTCTGAGCCGTCCTGAAAACATTTTCATACACATCTTGTAAGTTTTTGCAAATCGCCTTTAAAGAAATTTAATTGTTCGCCGGTGCATTGGAATGGCAAATATGCTCCAGCGATGAAATAAATTCCATGAATGGTTTCAACTTCGATTCCCAAGCTTTCAATAACTTTAGTATTGAAAGAAGGTAAAATTCGATGTTTAATTTGCCGTTGGACAAAAATGGCAACTCCACCACCCATTCCAGTAAACCTGTCAAATCGATGAACCCCATAATGTGGATTACTTTTCAATTTGACATTTGGTTTTAGAAAAGTTTCTGTCACAATGGCAATATGGATTTTGTGAACTTTGAGAAAATTATAAAATTCGTCTTCACTCGATTTCAAAGATCGAGCATTCCAATTTTAAATATTCAAATAATTATTTAACATCACTGTTAAATTTTAAATTCATTATAATATTATTTGCAAATTGCCATCCGATTTTAAATGCTTCAAAAAGTGATGACATCAAATTCATTTGGATGATCATTTGAAAAAGTTGATCTTGTTGGTAGATCATTTTATTTTCAGTTATATCGCCTAAATCGACTTCATTTAAAGAAGCGAATGGCTTTGAAGGAATATTTGTAGGTAGACTGCCATTAGAAGAAGATGATTTGGCCGGTCTACCTATTAATATATTGTTTTCGTTAGAATTATTTACATTAGAAGAAATAGGTGGTAGATTTCTACCTAATATACCCGCATAACTGACATTAGAAGAAGATGATGACGAGGTCGATCTACCTGTCAATAAATTGTTTTCGTTACAAGACGAATTGGCAGGTGTACCTGTTTTAGTTAGGCGTGACATTTGTAACGGTTTTTTTGATTTTCAGGTATGTTCTGTAAATTTAAGGTCGTTGATTTGACTTGTTGTCTAAGCGAACGAGCGTTTAAAATTTATTCCCTGACAGGACATTTCAAATAATTGGATTTATGATTTCCATCGCAATTTGAACATGAAAATTTATCAGTGGTTTCATTCATTGGACAAACGTCTTTCGAATGCGATTTACCACAATTCAAACACCGTATATCCATATGACAATTTTTGGTTCCATGGCCGAAGCCTTGGCAACGACGACATTGCGTTAAGTTTGCAATACGGTTATGCCGTTTATAATATTCCCAATGAATTGTAATGTGGGAAATGAAACGTACTTTTTCTAAAGTTTTCAGATTGTTTACATCACTTCGATTGAAGTGTATTAGGTAAAGTTCATGGGAAATTCCAGAGCGTGGTTTAGAAGTACCATTCGCTCTTTTTTTCATAAGTACCACTTGGGAAGAGGCAAAACCAAGCAATTCTTTCAGTTCATTTTTAATTTCATCAATACTTCGATCATTTGATAAACCTTTCAAGACAGCCTTGAAGGGTCTGTCTGTTTTTATATCATATGAATAAAATTTATGAAGTTTCTCGGACAAATATCGAATAAGTCGTTCGTAATCTTCCAATCCATCAACCAAGACTCGACATTCTCCTCTTCGTCCGATTTGAAATGAGACTTTTACTTCCGGGAGAAAAGTAGAAAGCTCAGTACGGAATGCTTTGAAGTCGGAAATCATCACCGTCACTGGTGGCATAGATTGATGTTTCTTCCCAGAACGACAAGCGTCCATTTTGGGAATTTTTGAAGAATTTTCTTCTATGTCGCTACAATCGGATTCAGGAAGAATCTCGTAAATATTGTTAGACGGCATAGGATCAACGGAAGGGAAATCCGTCCGTTGTCTTTTATGTTTACATTCAGATTCTATAAGATCGTGAAGGTTATTAGAAAAATGTTGAATAACGGATTGTGATTTATTCCGTATTGAATTATTTTTAGCCTTAGGCTTGTTGCCTTTCCGGTTGGACGCAGGCATTTTTGAAATGAACGAAATTTTAAATTAAATTAACTAGGCTAAATTAGTCTTCGATTAGACTCCTAGCTAGCCTCAAAAAAGGCTGATTAATTTCTTAGTCACTCTAATATCACTCTTTGTATCACTTAGTCGCTCTAATATCACTCTTTGTATAGCCTTGAGAAAGGCTGACTAATTGTTAGTCTTTAAAAAGACTGTTAATGATTCAGGTAGCCTTGAAAAAGACTGAAGCCTTGAATCAATGAAACTCTAGGTAGCCAGAAGAAATTTCCAGGAGCCAAGAGCTATGCGCGTGCGGTGCGAACGACTGTTCAACACCGACTGGCTTTAGGGCACTTATTGTGTTGTATTGTAAATCTATTGAAAAGAAATAAATATATGTGTGTTGAATAAGTTCGGAAAAAAATCTATTCGTTCATACTATAGATTCCGTTTAGTGGCATTATTAAAAACACCCCTCTCGCCGCTCAGGTAAGGTCGTGCACAACAAGAGAAGGCGCTGTCTCAGAAAACAAAAGCTAAGCAGGAGGCGAAAAAATAATTGAAACTGAAATTATAAAGATTAAATCAAATCATCCTGATGTGGTCTTCCTTAATATTCTTTTTACCGAGAAGAAAAAACTTGCCGAGCAAGAAGATGTCTTCGCTGAAATCTGTTTAACTTCTTTCAAAATCACAAAACTGTAGGTAATTTTATTTTTGCTTTTACAATTTCTATACAGCAGAGAATAACTAAGGACATTGCAAAAGATGGAGAATCAAAACGAAATCGTTTTCATGGGGTTTCTCAAAGTGACGTGTTGTATGCGGACTTATTTATTGTTTTTATAATGCAAACTTATGCAAATTTTTAGATTATTTTCAAGTGGCTTTTCAAGTTCTGCGGAAAGTAACACCTGCATAAAAATAGTGCTGTAAACGTTTTGTTCGAATATCGCGCGTTTTAGTTTACAACTTCGCGCGGATTTCACGCGTTTTATTTTTCGACTTCGCGCGGATTTCGCGCATTTTGATTTCGACATTTTTCGTAACAACCCTAAGTAAGTTAAATACACACACAAAGAAATATTTCAGGCACAAAATTTGAGACTCAAGGATACTTGTTGGTCCTTGGTTCGGCTCCAATAATGAGAAATAATCATCACACTACTAAGTGGATTAAAACAGTTTTTTTGGTTTATAAATGTATATAAATGTTGACAAAAAATGGATAATAAATAAAATATTTAATGTAAAAAAGCATTCTTTTAATAAACTTATAAAACCGATACACTGAAGAAGAATGTAAATAACATTCTGAGATACGTATCTGTATTATAACGTTTGATACACTTTTGTGAAAATAGTGACTATGTGAGAGTGTAATGACGTGACATAGTAGAATTAAACGGTACAACAACAGTACTATTTTTCCGTTCGCACCGCACGCCTATAGCTCTTGGTTCCTGGAAATTTTTTCTGGCTACTTAGAGTTTCATTGATTCAAGGGTTCAGTCTTTTTCAAGGCTACCTGAATCACTAACAGAATTTTCAAAGACTAACAATTGGTCAGCCTTTCTCAAGGCTATACAAAGAGTGATATTCTAATATAATCAGTCTTTTTTAAGACTAAATTAATCAGCCTTTTTAAGGCTAGCTATTCAAAGAACTATTCTTCGAACTAATCAGTCTTTATTAAGACTACCACAAAATCAGTCTTTATCAAGACTTTTCCAAACTAGGAGTCCAATCGAAGACTAATTTAGCCTAGTTATTTATTCTTAACCTTTCTGGGAATTTTCTAAGGTTCTTAAGAAATCTCAGAAACCAATTCCTGCTCTCAAGGAAGGAAATCAAATACTTCTTACAAATGGCGAAAAAGTTCAAAAACTTGCTCAGCAGTTCGAGAGTGTCCACAATTTCAATTTGAACGTTGTGAGTCCTATTGAAAATGAAGTCTCACTGAAATATGAATCAGAATTGTAAATCTGAAATGCTACCCGTACGACCAGGTGTTCCGAAGGGTTTGAGCGTAGCTCCAATCTTGTATAATATTTTCACTTCTGATCTTCCAAATCTACACGTTGGTTGTCAGAAATCGCTATTCTGTAACGACACAAGTTTGTTAGCCACAGGTAGAAAACTAAAAGTGATCTGCAGTTATGTGATGTGTTAATTCATTATATTCAGTGATTATCTGTCAGAATGGAAAATTAAACCAAATGCAGCAAAAACGCAATTAATTGTCTTTCCTCATAAGCCAAGAGCTTCTTTTCTTAACCCAAACAATAATCACATTCTCAAATTGATTGGCTTGGAATTGACATGGTCTGATCAAGCTAAATACTTAGGTTTAACGTATGACAAAAAACTCACTTTCAATGATCACATTGAAGGAATCCAGGCAAAGTGTAATAAATATATTAAATGTTTATATCCTCTTATAAACAGAAATTCTAAGCTCTGTCTAAAAAACAAATTGTTAATTTATAAACAAATTTTCAGACCAGCCATGCTTTATGCAGTACCAATTCGGTCAAGTTGTTGTTCCACCAGGAAGAAAACGCTTCAAAGGATTCAGAATAAAATTCTGAAAATGATTCTGAAGCGTCCTCCCTGGTTTAGTACAAATGAGTTACACAGACTCACAAATATAGAACCATTAAATGTAATGTCACATAATATTATAAGAAAATTCTGACAAAAATGCAATCTTCAATTGAATCGATTCGCTCTCTGTATTAGTTAGTAAGTTAGTATATAAGTTCCCTTTCCCCATTACACAATACAAGTAGGTTTACAATTTTCCATACACAAAAATCACAGAATTGCGGAAGCAAATGATATCTTCATGGTAATGACAAACTCATGTATGTAATAGGGCTGAATAGTCGCCACTTGTGGCTGAACGCCCAATTTAAATCTTAATAATTTAATTTTAACTCATATTCCAATAATTAGTTATTTAATAAAAAACAGTACTATTAGTGATAATATTCTACTAACCGCTCAAACGCAAATCTAGTGTAAAGAAAGACATTCAGAGTAAAATCCGACAACTGCAACAGCCCTAATTTTGTCATAGATCAAGATCAAGCAGAAATCATATAAAGTTTTTCCAAAACCATAATTCACTATAGCTTAGCTAGTACAGATAGTTTATTAGTGAAATTTATACATTGCTCACGACTATTTCAACATATTGCATCAGTCAGTAAAAACTGTACCACTGAGCAAGGAAAGCATGTTCAGACAAGTTAATTCATTATGTACACAAGCGACACGATCGCGCGGCAATCGCATATATCCATAGCAATGAAAAGATGTATATTGACTTTAGGTGGAAGTTACTTAACCCAAGAATGCCCAGTATGGGTTATTTAGGACACCTTTACGTAAAAACGTCAGAAAAGAACATTTCGCATTTAAGAGTTAGCAGTGAATTCCATATATATGTGAAGCTGAAATGTATACAATTTTTGGTTAGGTAGCAATATTTTGAGTATAAAAAGGGCATTTATCGGAGCTTCTGAATTCAACTATTGAGAGTATTGGTTCCGAAGCACCGGAGCTCTTTGTTGTTTTTCCACTTTGTATCCCTTGGTCGATCTACTTCCTTGTTTGTAACGCAGGCGGGGAATCAGATTAACCACACGATCAGACTTAGTATCGGTTTGTTACGCAGGGCGGTACTAACGGGACTAAGGACTCCATTCCAAAGTCTATAGCGTGTAGCATTTGTTACGCAGGCGCTGCAAACTATAGATTCTATCTAGACTTAGAGGTGGCTTGTACCGCAGGACATTTCTAACTAGAATCTTGCTCGAACGTCATAAGATCGCTCAACCGGCGAGCTATATATGTTGTTGATAGATGTTAGGCCAGGCACAGAGTTTATGTGCTTTAGGACACTTATTGTGTTGTATTGTAAATCTATTGAAAAGAAGTAAATATATGTGTATTGAATAAGTTCGGAAAAAAATCTTTTCGTTCATACTATAGATTCCGTTTAGTGGCATTATTTAAAACCCCTCTCGCCGCTCAGGTTAGGTCGTGCACAACAAGAGAAGGCGCTGTCTCAGAAAACAAAAGCTAAGCAGGAGGCGAAAAAATAATTGAAACTGAAATTATAAAGATTAAATCAAATCATCCTGATGTGGTCTTCCTTAATATTCTTTTTACCGAGAAGAAAAAACTTGCCGAGCAAGAAGATCGTGAAACAAAAAAAATGTCTTCGCTGAAATCTGTTTAACTTCTTTCAAAATCACGAAACTGTGGGTAATTTTATTTTTGCTTTTACAATTTCTATACACCAGAGAATAACTAAGGACATCGAAAAAGATGGAGAATCAAAACGAAATCGTTTTCATGGGGTTTCTCAAAGTGACGTGTTGTATGCGGACTTATTTATTGTTTTTATAATGCAAACTTATGCAAATTTTTAGATTATTTTCAAGCGGCTTTTCAAGTTCTGCGGAAAGTAACACCTGCATAAAAATAGTGCTGTAAACGTTTTGTTCGAATATCGCGCGTTTTAGTTTACAACTTCGCGCGGATTTCACGCGTTTTATTTTTAGACTTCGCGCGGATTTCGCGCATTTTGATTTCGAAATTTTTCGTAACAACCCTAAGTAAGTTAAATACACACACAAAGTAATATTTCAGGCACAAAATTGGGGACTCAAGGATACTTGTTGGTCCTTGGTTCGGCTCCAATAATGAGAAATAATCATCACACTACTAAGCGGATTAAAACAGTTTTTTTGGTTTATGCTGTTAGGAACATATATTTGGTCATAATTTATACTTACAAAGAACAACATTTATATTTCTCGTCAATCATTGAGATCTGAAGTATGTATTGAAAGGATATTCAACTTTCACCAATAAGCCAATTATATTCTTAGTTGCTTTGATTTATTATTTCAAGGAAAAAAATGAACATTTATGAAAGTATTTTTTCGTAATATTATAGTTCATTCAACCATATACTAGCATTTAATCGCGGGTTGTACCAATGATTGTAAGAATATACATAAATATGTTTATGATATCTAAGTAAAGATTTAATGCTGCAAATATATACTCTTCCGGACTAATGCTGTATTTATGTTCCCCACCCATCATTAACTGAGTATCATATACCAAATAGATACTGAACAACATAGCGCCGAGGCTCGCATATACGATGGTGATAGTTTTTCCTGGGAAAAAAATAGCAATGATTCCGAATAGCATTAGTATGATAACTGCCACAAAAAGGACTCCGCCCATTACTGTAAAATCCCATTTTGTTTGAAAAGCAAAAAGAGTTAATCCAAGACAAACAGCTGCTGTGATACCAACCGCCAAGAGTACCTAGATAAAAAACGTTTTTTTTAATTGTCTTGCGTTAATGGAGATAATTACCTCTTGGGAACTAAATTTAGCTGTTGTAACTCCTAAAAGGAATGATTGCGCAAAAGTAAAAAGTGCCAAGAAGATGAAGTTCATCGGAGCCTTTCTACGAACATTGCCGCAACATGCCATTGACAATAAGGTCACAATCATAACACCCAAAGCAATCCAAAACATTTCTGGATGTTGTTGAACCCATAGTTTTGTAGGACGATGATACATAAATAATGTAATGAATCCAAGTGTTATACCAAGTTGGGCCTAGAATGATGAAAAGTATGAGAAAGTAAATTGAATGATTCTATCATCATTGTTATCATTATTATTATCATTGTAATTTTCATTACGATAATTTTATTAAAATTAAAATCATGGTGATATTAACTATAATAATCATAATATTAGTTATACCGTTAGTATGGAATACACTTTGCGAATAAAACCTCGACGTATTGATTGATCTGTGAAATCAAAACCTTTCGCGCTTTGATCTTCTGGATCGTATGCTCCGTAGTTTCCAGGTGGCATTGTTGGTTGTCCCATATAGTCGGGATTTTGTGATGGGTACTGTTGAAAGCCAGGTTGTGGGGTGAAACCAGGTTGTAGAGCAAACCCTTATAATAAGAAACAAAACAACATTGATCAAACGGTCATTTTTTAATAAATTAATAATTAATAAACATTATAACATCATTGAAACCCAGAAGGGTAATAAACAATCGTGCAATTTGCGGCGAATGACCAGAAACGGTTAAAGTCGCTAATTAAAAAAATGAAATGAAAATGAATCGTGCAATAGAATATGCAAATTTATAATTCGAGATTGTGGGTTACATGAAATCTAAAACGACCTGGACAATAAGGACAATCTTGAATGAAAGTTTAGTGTGCGGAATCGAATGCCTCGACGAAAAAATGTCAAAGGACCACTCGACGTTTTTGGTTGTTATTCAAATTACAAGGGACTGCTGTTCAATAGGTGTGGAGTCTTCTTGTTTGTTCATTTAGTTCAACGTATTTTAAACGCAATGTTGTAAATGTTACTACCAGAAAAATGACTACGAATTTTTTATACCATAATAATCCTTCAATACTAAGATTAATAACAGACTTTCGTATATGGTTAGTAAATTTTTTATATCACTCAAACACTTTGCGTGTAGACATGAGTCTTCGCTCCTTTAGTCACACACTGAACATACATTTCTCAATAAAAAAAGATAACAACGCATGCGTCGTGGGTGTGACCTTTTCCTTTCCCTTTTTATTTCAGTCTCAGTTTTGGAAATTTTCCCTCTCAACCGCAATGATGCTTTCACATGTTCTGCTTTATCGAGGAGATCAATAACCCGCCCAAAACATATGTATTCGTAATTTTTGCCTTGTCCCTTTGAACCTGGGCCGCTGACATTAACTTTTAATAAGAAAACTTTCATTACCTCGAGAGTGGTAGCTCGAGTACCTCTGCGTGGAAGACTAAACTTAGCTAGATTTAAATCTCAATAGAAGACTTTAAATCATACTATACGATTATCCGTCAGCCACATTTCCAACTCCCGTAAATCATTGGCATCGGTTTACAAATTTACATGTGGCTGATTTTATTTTCTTCTTTTGTTAGTGACATATTTCTTCTTTCATTTATTTGAATGCCTTGGAAGTCTTTGTTAGTTACTTATTTCAGCCTCTTCCTGAGACCTACGCAATGAAATTCTGTGCGACAAGAAGGTAGTCAAAGAATCCCAGAATGATTCAATTGCATGCCACCCTATTCCATAGATATCATACAATATGCGTCCGTGCATTTTTGTGTCTATTACATTACGTTGAAATTCTTAATATTATCTTTCTAAGAATGTAGATGTTAAGTTTCTTAACCACGTGGACCGAGATATGAATTTTGCCCAATATTTTTTTCCATAAATACGTTATTAACTTAAGGCAGTTTACATAAGTTTTTCTACGCCGTAGCATTACTGAAATAGTCACAACGATTTGAATTTATTAAAACATACTCCTTTTCACTAGAATATTGTCACTAATAGTACTGTTGTTGTACCGTTTAGTTCTACTATGTCACGTCATTACACTCTCACAAAGTCACTATTTTCACAGTCACTATTTCCACAAAAGTGTATTAAACGTTATAATACAGAAACGTATTTCGGAATGTTATTTACTATGAATGAACTTATTAGTTGAGATCTGACATCACATGATCAATATCCCGATAACCTTCACCGCAAGCACAATGATTAGTCTCGGTGTTACGGCGCAACGATCCTACAGATTAATAGCTGCATAGGTCTCCGCACAGAAGAGACAACTAGCCTTTTTCCGAGATTTAAGGTTGTGCTTAGTGCTAAAATGACTGCTTTCAGCTGGTCAAAAACTATTCCACCACAGAAGCATAGGCTCTCATTACGCAAGAGCAACTAGCCTGCGGTTTTGAAGACGTTATTTCCCAGCTGAGAGCTTGTACGCTCGAAAGAAATCAAGGTCCCTGAACACAAGTTCTGAATCTTGTTTTCGTTTCCTTCGCACGAAAACATTGGTGGCTCCAGAGAGGACATTGACCTCTCTTGGAATAAATATCGGTGTGCTCGGCGCCTTTGAGATCGAGCGTAAAGATCTGGTGTACTCGCACCATTAAGAAAGAATTGGAAAAGTTTGGTGTGCTCGGCCCCGTTAAGATCGAGTAAGTGAAGTTTGGTGTGCTCGGCACCATTAAGATCGAGTAAGCTAATAAAGTGATTCTGAAGAACGGTGCAGACGGCATCGAAGTGTTAACTCCAAAGAGAGTTTCGATAAGTGAATTATAAACGGTGCGAACGGCATCGAAGTGTTAACTTCAAAGAGAGTTTTGATAAGTGAATTATAAACGGTGCGAACGGCATCACGACATATAAGTAAAATGTCTCATTTCGTGAAAAATAAGAATGGACATTGTCGTCTGTGCACAGAACCAGATGACAAGCAGGACATGGTCGCATGTGACGAATGTGACCGATGGTTCCACCACGGATGCGCAGGGTTGGGAAGATTACCAACCAAAGGAGAGCGATGGATTTGTATCAAATGTGCTGCCACAGAAGAACAAATCCATTCATTGGAGAAGGCCATGAAGGTCAAAAGAGACTCCAGTCAAAAGGAATCCAAAATGGAGGCAGTATTCGGCGAAATGCTAGAAGCACTAAGAAGCCTCAATGAAAACAACACAACCGGTACAAGTCGGCAAGTTAATGATGATTGGACTGTATATTTAAAGCGTCAAGCTTTAATACAGCTTCCAAAATTCAATGGATCGCCACGAGAATGGCCTACCTTTAGAAAGATATATGCAGATACCTCGAAAGAGGGCAGGTTTTCACCGTTGGAAAACTTGAATAGACTACAGGTAGTGCTAGGAGGATATGCTGCAAAATGTGTGCAGCCACTGATGATGGATCCCGAGAATGTTCCTAAAATCATAGAAAGATTGGAACAGAATTTCGGTAGACCTGAGACGGTCTACAAAGAATTGTTGCATGAGCTGACAAAAAAAAGAAAAGAAAATAAAAACTCCGTAGCCGAAATTGCTGACGCGTTAGAAAATTTGATCAGTAACATGATTGTCCTGGACAGAGAAGATTACCTGCAGGATATGAGATTAGTGGAGGAAACGGTAAATAAATTACCCTTCAACCTAAAAATAAAATGGGCAGAGAAGTTACAACTAAATAATATAGCGCCCACGCAGATAGAACTAAGTGAATGGTTGAAACCTCACGCACGCACTTGTAGGTTAATGACCTCAATGTCCCAAAATAAAGAAAAAAGGGACAGAATAAACCTACACGATGAAAAACGACCGTCTTGCCTGTTAAATGTTCACTTTTAAAAGGAATGTTCTTTTCTTGCAAACATAAGCACACGTCAACTACGGTAGTTCTATAAACACTGAGCCAGTCAGTCTATATTGTATATTCATGTTCAACTACTCTTACAGCTATGTCGCATTAATTAGGGTATCAACTCATAAAATAGTCCATGTTGTGTATATAACAATTCTTCCCCTTTTAGTTTTTATTTTTATTTATTTTTTTATTTTTACAATTTAGTTCATTTTATTTACCTTAATTTACAAGAAAAAATAAACTCAGAAAATTAAATTTGAATATAATAAAAGATTTCAATAAAGATCAAAACGTTAGCTTTTAGAATATATAAAATTCTTTTCAATTTTTGCTCTTCTTAATCTGTTTGACTTTCTTAGGGTGGGAGTTTGAATTTCTGACGATAACCGCCGACGTTTAATGATCTCTTCTGGAAAACCACGGAAAATCTCCTCATCATCGCTCGTCGTTCCACGAAAGTTTCGCTTCCGACTGGCGCTTTTACATTCCGTACCGCCATCTCTCCTACCTCTGCTAGCGTAAGGAATCAAAATTCCACGCGCCTTAGCTGTTTTGTTATGGGGCACCTTTAGTTGATTTCGATGAGCTGTGAGCCGAACGTTTCCAATCACAATCTGAAATAAATTGTTGGATAATTTTTTTATAAATTGAGCCTTTATCCATCTGGAGAAATCTTGTGAGTTATGATTTTTATAAAAAATCCAATCTCCCATATTACATTTATCTATCGGTTCAATGGGTTGAAACTGTTCAGTAATATTTGGTCTATTGTTTGGTAGTTTTGGTTCAGCTAAATATTGTTTGTAGTGATTCTTAGGGTTTACCAAATCAATCAACATTTTTGGTTTAAAAGAAAAAATATTCTCTGATGGAAATTTGCCATCTAAGGACAAACAAGTATTTCTATAGTTAATAAGAAATAAATTTATTTGGTCCTCAATTTCTAATTTCTTAACTGAGTAATCCAACATGAACCGTTTCAAAACATCCTTTACAATCCTGACAGATCGCTCTGCTTGTCCATTGCTAGGCGGATTATATGGAGGACTTTTCAAAACCTTAACTCCTTGCCTCTCTAGAAAAGTTATAAAATCGCAGGAATTGAACGGAGGACCACCATCAGTAACAACTACATCCGGTAAACCAAATCTAGCAAATACTCCCACAAATTTCTTTAAAACTTTCCTAGAATCTGTACCATGTTTCATCCATTCAATTTCTATCCACTTCGAGTAACTGTCAACTATAAGTAAAAATACTTTGTGCTCAAAATGGAAGAAATCGGCATGAATTCTGCTGAAAGGTCTTTTAGTAGGAATCCACGCAGAAACTACTTTTGGTTTGGGAACAACAGCCATTCTCCTGCAAGATTCGCAAACACCGACATATTTCTCAATGTCTGAGTTAATTCCAAACCAAAATACTGACCTCCGCGCTAATTGTTTCATTTTTACAACTCCAGAATGATTGGCGTGTAATAATTTCAAAATCCCGCTATGCATGGATTTTGGAATCAACACCCTGTCCTGAAATAATAAGCAATTTCCAACAAATTCTAAATCTATACGATTTGAGAATATGTGCGCATAACGTTTGTCTATTCTTGCTGGCCAACCATTCTGTATAAAATGAACAACTTGTTGTAAAAATTCGTCTAGCCGCGTCTCATTTGCTACTTGAGAAAAATCTACAGGAAATTCTTGACTAAAGTTGATGCTTTTGATAGTATCCTTGTCCAGCTGTTCCGGAACTATCTGTTTCAAAGGAAACCGCGAACAAAAATCAGCGTTTCCCATCTTTTCTGATGGCCTATATATTATATCAAAGTCATAAATTGCCATTTCCAAAACATATCTTTGTAACCTAGTCACAAAAATAGCATTTTTTCCAGTTTTCCCGAAAATTCCTACCAAAGGTTTATGGTCCGTGTAAATTACAAATTTTTGACCATATAAAAACTTGTGAAATTTTTTTACTGTACAGACTAGTGCTAAAGCCTCTAAATGAAGTATTGGATATTTCATTTGAGCTTTGTTTAAAGAAAAGGAAGTAAATGAAATAGGTTTTTCTACTCCATCAATTTCATGTGCAATCACTCCTCCCAAGCCAATACCTGAAGCATCCGAAACAACAACAATCGGTTTCATAGGGTCATAAAATTCAAGAATATTAGCATTTAGCAGCTCATTTTTACATCTAACAAAAGCTTTGTCACTATTCTCATCCCACACATACTTCACGTCCTTCTTCAATAATCTATATAAATAACTAATCTTTGAAGATAAGTGGGGAATAAATTTTCCATAATAATTTACAAGCCCTAGAAATGACTTCAGTTCAGTTACATTCTTCGGAACAGCAGCCTCCCTAATTGTAGCTAACTTATCAGGGCAAGGGAGCAGTCCATTTTCCGAAATAACATGTCCCAAGTAAGGTAAGGATGATACAAAGAACTTACATTTACTCCAATTCACCTTGATGTTAACCTTAGCTAATCTATCTAAAACAGCAAAAACTTTCCTACTACAGTCTTCTAGATCTCTCCCAGCAATAAGCACATCATCCAAGTAACAGCGTATATGTTTCAAACCTGATAAAACTTGTTCCATCACTTGTTGAAATATTGCTGCACTCGACGAAGCTCCCTGTGGTAATCTATTGTAAGTGTAGAGTCCCTTAATCGTATTTATAACCACAAACTTTCTAGATTTATCTGATAGCAAAAGTTGTGTGTACGCTCCTTCTAAATCAAGGGCACAAAAGATTTTACACCCCGCCAGATCTGCAAAAATATCCTGAGCTAAAGGTAAAGGATAACTATTGGGAATAATTAGTTTATTGATTGACACCTTGCAGTCTATCACTAACCTAATCTCACCATTCTTTTTGGGAACTACAACAACTGGAGAGGCCCACTCACTGGTTTTAATAGGAGTAATAATATTCTCTTTCTCAAGTTTACTCAAATGCTCTACTACCTTTTCCCTTAAGCGAAATGGAACTTCATAAGCTCGTTTGAAGATAGGAGTATCGTCCTTCAACACCAGATCTGCCTCAAACCCAATAATTGGAGAAGAAAGATCTTTTGAAAAAACTTGAGAATACTTCTGTTTCATTTCCAATAAGATACTCTCAGCTGAATTCGGTAAACGCAAAGTATTGATTTGATTAACACCTGTAAAATATTCCTTCCAATCAGGGTAAAATACGTCAAGCCATTTGCGACCCATCAAAGGAACAAAATCATAATCACAGTTCAATACAAACAAAGGTAATAAAATATCAATGGTCCTAAAACGTACCATTACGTCAACTTTACCCAATATATTAAGCTTTGAACCATTCACTACCATCAACTCCTTATCAGTTCTCTGTAAAGGCAAATCAAATAATTTGTCATATAAATTAGAACCAATAACTGAAACAGCCGAACCACAATCAACCTCCATTTTAACCAGCTGATCTTGAACCTTTATTTTCAAAAAGCATGGTTCACTTATTCTATTTATAGACGACACTTTCATACACAAAAAATCACCTGAACCGCTATCACTTTCAGATTTGTTCAAATCCGTTCCCAATCGGTTGAATAGCTCGCCAATTTGTTCATCACCAAAGCTCAAATCGTTCCTCTCATCTATAAATTTAACCGAATGGCGCTCTTGCCTCATGCGCTTATAGCAGGTACGTTTGATATGACCCTTGATTCCACAAAAGTCACAAATCTTGTCCGCATACCTTCCATGTCGCTTAAACTCATCATTCTTATTTCGTCCTTGCTTATAAACAGCTCTACGACTTCTGCTTCTGCTCTTGTTACGAATGATTTTTTTTTCATACGTTTCTCTTCTGCCCAAACGTTGCCTTACAGAAGCTACTTGGCTGCTTTGTCGATCGCCGATCATTCGAGCCCGTGACCCAGCCAACTCCCAGTTCACAATAAACCTTTCCACAGTCGCCAAACTAGGATTTTCTTCATTTAGTAGCTTCTCCTGCAAGGCTTTATCGGAAACACCCATCACTAATTTATCTCGGATGGCCGTCTCACGAAATTCACCAAATGCGCAGAATTCGGCCTGTAACTTGACAGCTAGCACGAAATCTTCTGCCTTCTCATTTGGTCCTTGCACCCGATTATAAAATTTATAGCGCTGAATTAAGTCCGAATCGACTTTGTCAAAGCGCTCGCGCAACTTTTGAGAAATATCTCCATAAGAAACGTTTTTTAAATCATCTTTCGAAGGATACAACAGCTTAAGCTCCTCATAAACTGCTGGTCCACTCAACGTAACAAAAAGCGCTTTCTGTTTTGCTGGATCATCAATTCCATTAACTTGAAATAAGTACTCCAAACGTTCCGAATAATTAGTAAACGGAGTACCTACCACATATGGCTCAATCGTACCAATCAGTACATTAGCCTTGTTAATGCTACCCTCAGCCATATTATTTTATACTATATAGAGCAATGGAAACAAAAACAAAACAAAACCTTTATATTTCAACGCTCTCTAACAATTATACGTTTTTCTTACCGTACTCAAATATTCGTCAATATAATCCAAAACGCAATCCGAATTCAGCAAACTATTCAGCCCAAAATACAAAAATGTAAAACTGGCAGCACTGTGCTAATTAATTTATGTTGGAGTCCAAATATAATTAGAGAATAGAGAACTCACCAACATACACCACTGCGGAATGAACACTGAATCTAGAGGGAAAGAGAAAGAATCAGACAACAAAACACCGTTAATGACGGCGAAGCAAAGAAAACTCCACGCTATCGACCTCACAAAATGGTGAATTATTCACCCATCCACGCACTAAAAATTAAACAATGTAATTAATATACACAATATTGTCGCGAAATTAACCAACCGCGACCAATTATCAAATTGTAAACAAATTACCACTGCTGTGCCTTACGTATTTTGATGATTCCTCTAAGCAAAACTGTTGCTCCTCCTTTTCAGTCTGTACAAATCCTTGCAACAAAATATATAACCACTTATATCACCACTGTATTCACAATTATTAATTTTCACAATATAATTTTAAATTTTCAAAGGGTTTTTAATCCTCGTCGCCAACTGTTAAATGTTCACTTTTAAAAGGAATGTTCTTTTCTTGCAAACATAAGCACACGTCAACTACGGTAGTTCTATAAACACTGAGCCAGTCAGTCTATATTGTATATTCATGTTCAACTACTCTTACAGCTATGTCGCATTAATTAGGGTATCAACTCATAAAATAGTCCATGTTGTGTATATAACATTGCCCAGCCTGTAAGGAGTCACACAAGCTGATACAGTGCAATAAATTTAGGGCAATGAACCTAGAAAGACGGTGGGAAGTTGTAACAAAAAATAAGTTATGCAAGAACTGTTTGGCAAGCAGCAAACATAGAGCCATAAATTGTTGGACCAAAAGTAAGTGCAACGAAAATGGATGTAAAGGAAACCACAATAGATTGCTGCACAAAACCACAGTACAGATAAAACCTAAAAAGGTCGAGGACCCGGTGGCTGGAGAAGACACATCTAACATGCATCAGACTAAACGGACAAGTGTTTTTTACCAGATCATTCCGGTAACATTGTGGAACGGGAATCGCAAGACCCAGACGTTTGCCTTTTTAGATCCAGGCTCATCACTTACTTTACTTGATGAGCAAGTAGCAGAAGAACTACAACTAAAGGGTAAGGTCGACCCTTTAAAATTAAAGTGGACTCAAAATTTTTCAAGAGAAGAAACAGAAAGCAAAAGAGTTAATCTGCAAATAAGTGGCAAAACCACTACGAAGTACGCCTTGAAGGACGTAAGAACCGTTAAGGACATAAATTTACCTTTGCAGTCGATAGATTATGAGCAGCTGGCCGCAAAATATAAACATTTAAATGGATTGCCAATCTCCAGTTATTGTTACGCAAGGCCAAAGGTTCTGATCGGATTAAATTATAGTCATTTGTTACTTCCACTGGATAGAAGAACAGGAGAACATGAAAAACCAATTGCTATAAAAACCAAAACTCGGGTGGATGATATTTGGAGCTATATCTGGATCTGTAACCGGTGAACATTTGATGATAATTCAGGAGGAAGACCGGCTAATGAGAGATATGATGAAAAGGTATTTTTCTATTGAAGATTTTGGTGTAAAGATTTCGGCAAATCCATTGGAATCAAAGCAACTTACTAGAGCCAGAGAAATTATCGATAAAACACTAAAGTACACCGGCAAACGATATGAAATTGGGCTACTTTGGAGAGAGGAAAATTTTAAATTTCCGGACAGTTACAACATGGCACTAAAAAGGTTAATCGCACTGGAGCAAAAGGTTCAGAAGAATGAAACATTGAAGACATGGGCAACTGAAACTATAAATGACTATGTGTCGAAAGGATATGCCAAAAAGTTAACACCTGAAGAGGTTTGTGAGTGGTCTGGCGATATGTTTTACTTGCCTCAGTTCATCGTCATCAATAAAAACAAAAATCCACCGAAACCTCGCTTAGTTTTTGATGCCGCAGCCAAAGTGAAAGGTGTTTCACTTAACTCAGCACTATTATCCGGACCGGATGCAACCACCTCGTCATTTGGAGTTGTAATAAGATTTAGAGAGGGCCCAGTCGCTGTAGCTGGAGATATTAAGGAAATGTTTAGTCAAGTGGGTATAAATAAGGTTGATCAAAGAAAACAATGCTTCTTATGGCGGAATTTCGATGGAAAACGACAACCTGATGTGTATGTTATGCAAGTGATGATATTCGGATCCACTTGTTCGCCAGCGTGCGCTCAAATAGTTAAAAATCACAATGCTGAGCTGTTCAAAAAGGAAAAACCAAAGGCAGTTGAAGCTATAGTGAAACAACATTACGTCGACGACTACGTAGACAGCTTCTACACTGTAGATGAGGCCAATAAGACAGTAAAGGATATTATGGAAATACATAATAATGCAGGATTCTTCATTAGAAACTTTGTTTCAAATAACAAGACGTTATTGACATCCTTACCAAAAGACAGGATCCAAGAAGCAAGGATTAAGGTGTTGGAGGACAAGGATTCCCAAATTGAAAAAATACTTGGACTTTATTGTTTGATTTCTTCAGCTACAAGATAAACTTCAATAAATGGAAAACAGAGGTAACAAACACAACGAGGAAACCAACGATGAGAGAAATATTATCTTTCATCATGAGTATTTACGACCCAATGGGGCTAATATCACATTTGACGATCCATGGCAAAATTATCATGCAAGAGCTACACAAGGAACTAACTGATTGGGACGAGGAAATACCTCGTCATCTCGAAGATAGATGGAAGCAGTGGTTGCAATTAATGGAGGAAGCTGAAAAATTGAAAATTCCTAGATGGATCATCAACAAACAAACTAAGCAAATTGAATTACACACATTTGTTGTCGCATCAGAAGACGCATATGCTGCGGCCAGTTATATTCGAGGAATAGATGATTTCGGGCAAACAACATGTGTTAGGCTGATAGCTGGAAAGGCACGAGTTGCTCCAATACGGAAACTATCGATACCAAAATTGGAGCTGCAAGCAGCGTTGTTGGGTACCAGACTAATGGAAACAATACTCAAGGAATTTCGCATAAAGCCGACCAAAAGTTTAATGTGGTGTGATTCACAAGTCGTATTATCATGGATAAATTCTGACCATAGAAAATATAACACATTTGTGGCAAACAGAGTTGGAGAAATTTTAGTGATCACCTCCATGGACCAATGGCGTCACGTTCCAACAAAGATGAACCCTGCGGACGCAGGCACAAAACTTAGTCCAAATATTTCAATTTGGATAAGTGGCCCTGAATTTCTGAAGCAACCTGAAGGTCAGTGGCCAAAAACCAACCTTCCACATGGTACCACGGAAGAAATAAAAAACACGGTACTTGTTCATTATTACGAAGATGCAGAACTCGACTTCATACAAGAAAATCGATATTCTAATTGGGAAGCCCTTCTTTACCACACCTGCATACTTAAAAAATTTGCGGATTGGACAAGAGACAGAAAGGGATTTGTGAGAAATGTTTCGCTAAAAGATCGACAAGTGGCAGAAAGCGCCATCATACGAAAGGCGCAATGGGAATATTTACCAGTGAAATGGAAGAACTCTCAAGATACGGAGTTCTAAATAAGCCCAGCAAATTGACAAGTCTAAATCCCTATTTAGACGAGTATGGAGTAATGAGAGCAAACGGACGACTTGACAAGGCAAACTTTCTCCCAATCTATACTAGACGCCCGATAGTACTACCACCAAAGCATCATGTGACCCGGTTAATTATAAAAATGTACCACGAGAAATATCTGCATTAAGCAGATAATACAGTAGTAGCAGCCATTCACCAAAAATATTTTATACAGTTTGGTAGAGCTATGCTAAAGAGAATTAAAATCAACTGCCAAAAATGTAAAAACATAAGGGCAAAACCGACACCACCTCAGATGGCCAACCTACCAAAGGGGCGGTTAGACATCTATGCACATCCTTTCACACACACTGGTGTAGACTACTTCGGACCATTTGAAGTAGCAGTAAAACGTTCAATCGAGAAAAGGTGGGGAGTAATTTTCACATGTTTATCAACTCGAGCCTCTCATATTGAGTTAGCAGAGAAACTAGATACGGATGCTTTCTTAGTATGTCTAAGAAACTTCCAACATAGACGCGGCAAAATTAAACACTTATACAGCGATAATGGAACAAATTTTGTCGGAGCAGAGAAGGAAATGCATTCTTTATTGAAGGAAATAAATATCACAATGGATAAAAAGGAAGCTGCAAAATTGGAAATCGGGTGGTCATTCAATCCACCTTCAGCGCCACACTTTGGAGGTGTTTGGGAAAGATTAATACGAATAATTAAAAATTGCATCTACGAAGTTTTAAATACATGTGGCGAACGACGACCTCAAGTGGAAACCTTACGCTCTGCCTTAATACAGGCTGAATTTATGCTTAATTCCAGACCTCTCACGGATATCGCCATCGACGGAATAGATGATGAAGTATTGACACCTTTCCACTTCCTAATCGGTCGTGCAGGCGAATACGTTCCACCATTTGACCCAGCTCAACAGGAGTTGACAACAAAGCAATGGAAAATGGTACAACACTACTCTCGACACTTTTGGAATAAGTGGAAAAAGGAGTACATCCCAACGCTGTTAAAAAGGAACAAATGGACAGGGAAAATAGTACCGATTAAGGTAAATGACATCGTAGTAATCGCCGATGACAACATTCCCCATGGGAAATGGCTGAAGGGCAGAGTGATTGAAACTCATGTAGCAGCAGACGGTCAAGTACGTTCAGTTATGATACAAACCGTAAAGGGAATATATAAAAGACCAGCAGTAAACGTAGCTATTTTAGATGTACGTAGAGACGAAGAAGAACAGAATAATGAAACCAGCACAGTTATTATGAATTATCACCAAGAAATACTGCCTGAAACCAACAAAAGAAAATTTGAAAAGATACGACAATTTGATCCCCACGCCATCGAACCAATACAGGAGCCAGGAAAGATCTTGATAGATGAATCAGACCCGTCGATAATGGAAAAGGCTGCAATTAATTTCGCATCGTGGGGAAAACGCCAAAAAATTGATATAGATGCCGTCAAGGGTATGAGAGACAAAGCTATGAAACATAAAAACGGCCATCTTAAGAAAAAGAGCCTGGTTAGACCACCTTTCTGGTGCGCAACCGTGTTAATGTTTTTATATTTTCTGGCATCAGCTTTCGGGGAAACAATGCAAGGATTGATAGCTTACGACTGTGCAAACTCGGAAGTCAATATGACAAGCTACTCATTAATGGACGTTTCATCATGTCTTCCGTCAATCAAAAATTTAACTATCACTGAAGTACCGATTCAAGTACTTCAACGCAGTACAAAAGGATTTGTTATGGTTTATCAATGCAAGGTGATCATAAAACGATCCATAAGACACTGTGGGATGCATGAAAATAAACATATTGTATTAAAAGTTTCATCGGAAAACTAAATAAAAAGGAATAATATTAAAAATATAAGGGAAACTGAGAAAAATAGGATAGAGTTATAACAGAAATTAACAGCAATCATCATACAATGATACGTTGACAAATGAATTCAACGAAAAACTTAAAACCTCAATGTAAGGGAAACAAAGGATAAGATAAAAACATGAAAAATACCAAGAAGGGAAAAATATCAGCGAAATATGAGAGATGAAAGTCGAAATGAATCAATTCGAACACGAGAAAAAAACATGAATGCGAGCTGAAGGATATTAAAACTATTATTAAGATTATAGATGTGAGAAAAATGTATTCTTGGGAGGAAGCTATAATGCAACAAACTAAAATTTACAATGCATTTATAAAAAAAAGAAGAGTACATTACACAAGGGAGGTAAACATAATGGTACATAATACGGAAATAATGTTATAAATAAGGAGAATTTCTATTGTGAAATAAGATGGTTTATCATTTAATAACATAAAACTAACACTGAAATAAAATACTTCGAACTAAAAAGAAAATAGGGATGAGATATGACGGATACGACAAGAAAAGATAATACACAAGCGGACAGAGTAACGACTATCAAAATGACGCTGGCCAGCAAATAATTTCTATATAATGTATGAATTTATGCAATGATATTAGTATGAGTGATTAAGTGTGTGTGGACAAAGGGGATCGCGACCCCAGAATGAATATATATATATATATATATATATATATATATATATATATATATATATATATATATATATATATATATATATATATATATATATATATATATATATATATATATATATATATATATATATATATATATATATATATATGCGTACTCTATGAATGAATTGAGGATGTTAAGATGTCAAAAAAAGGAACGACAAGGACCTGTGATGCCCGCGCACTCAGGTTAAACGGCGCGGCCAAATAGATGGGTATATATGGCGCCAAGATCAACAGAAATTAATATAACACAAACTAATGGCGAAGGAATTGGAAGAAAAGAAATATTAGGAGTGGGGACTTTGGAATTGAAATACGGCACGATGCTGAAAACCAGCGAAGTAATCATCAGGCACCAGGCTAAAGAAGAAGCCGGTTCATATCTCAAAAAAATCTTGAAGGAGCCAATAGAGCAAAAGGAGATATCTAAGCACAAAGATATACCGGTATTGGATAAAAAGAACAAGCTCTACACGTTTATAAACAACTAACGTCTCTTTGATATAAGAATAGCCGTGAAAAAACTAAAAGAGAAAAAATAGAATTGCAGAACATGACTTACGCACCACTGGAATACCCATGGATAAGCATAAGCACGGTTATCATAATAAGTCTGGGCATAGTAAGTGGTTGTGCCTATTGCCATAAAGGGAAAATTTCATGCTGCAGTAGAACCAACGTGACCAGTAACAACATAGAGAACAAAGATAGGAGAATATACGAGGTTCCAATAGAGCTATGCGAAGTTAAGGTCGCCAAACAAAAAAAAATATAACAAAAGAAATTATATCGAGCCCAATGACTGGGAATATGAGCGACAATCGTCCATCGCAGGGACAAAAAACCGAAACCAGAGACGATAACAAATTTAGGACTAGGGAATGCAGAAAAAATTACGAATACAGACCATATTTACATGGAGCCAAGTATAGAGGTGAAAATGCCTCCAGAAACGGAGATGCAGAAGTCCACCGGAATAAAAGAGAAGCAGAATAAAAGCACAAGGAATATCGTAATATGAAAAAAAATTTTTTTTTAAGATAACACATTTATTTAGGAATTAGAATCTAAGTTACTTTACAGGTTCCCGTTATTATTGGAAAAATATTTAAGTGCAGATTTGAGTTTATTTTTAGAAAGAAAAAAAAGGAACACGCACCGAAAGAACCAGCTCAGGTAGTGGGGGAGCGAAACTGCGGCATGGACATTACACAACCGACCAGTTTAGAAGCGATTCCAATAATTGAGCGGAAGGACGACTTCTGAAGCTATGGAGACAAGGATGGTAAGACACCATTAAAATGAACACGGCATAGAATCTAGTTGCGGGACAGTTTAGAAAAAAGAAATGCACAAATTATATAAATAATTATTATACAAATAATAACATTATTTTTAATTACATTAAAATTACAGAATCATACAAAATGAATAGGAGTTTTTTTTTGTGTCCCAAACTGTGTGTGTGCTCGAAAAATAGTCGTTGCAGAAGGAAGCTTAGCCAAGCTACCTAAGAGAACGAGAGGGTCAGATCGGATGCGGTGTCAAGTTGAAGACAAAGGGAACCGGGGAATCACCAAGATGTCAGAAGGAAGAGCAGCAGAGCAGAAAAATCGAGGCACTTACGAGTTGAAAAATCGAGGCAGAAAATTTACGAAAAAAGTTTAATATGGAAGACGTGATAACAAATCGAAATAATGGCAATGCTACAAATTGCTACATCAACAAGTACAACTGATAACAAAACAAGAAGGAAGTAAACGCAGTCAACACAGTTAAAGATGACATGCGTGGGTATGCCACAACGTTACAAATTGCTACCTCATATTTTATTCAGTGAGCATCGTCAAAGCTCAGCTGAATACCATAAACAAATATATGAAAATCAAAGTTTATTAATACGTGAAAACCTAAACAACAAACACTACGAAGAAAATAACCACGAAATCAAATGAAATGGATAAAAGCTGCTAGGAGCCTCAACACATTGTACCCAACGAGGAGCCATGATGAGAAGCAACAATACAGAATACCAATAAATGACTAATCAACGAAGAAGCTTCATCACATATATTTTTACGGAACTATTATTATTACTGGCAGTAATCCCAATGATCAATTTTCAACTATGCCCAATGAAGCATAAACAACGAGAAGCCCTAATACGTATCACCAACACAGAAGAACGAGCTATTAGGAACGAGAACGACACGGAACCCAGAGTCCGAGACTAGCAACCGTTCGATCACCCCCACAGATAAAGTAACAATAAAAGCATACCATGGGACAGGATGGCGTCAGAGGAGAACACACATACGAGGACCACCGTAAGGTTAGGAAATTTAATTTGCATATAGCCAAAACGAAAACAAAACCAAAAAAAAAACATGTATAAACAAGTTCGGCAATAGTAATTAGAAACACAGAAATATGTCATCCAGCTACAAAACCTCAATGTTATAAGCCAACGCATTCGACTTGATGTTCACCCTTCAGGTAACATCAAGCTCAGTAAGTAAGGGGGCATGCAGCGCCCTTAGCAAATTTTCTTTCGAACTTGCTAGTATTGTAGAAAAAGTAGGGAGTCGTGAAGGAATAACAACATTGCAAGAACAGCAACCCAGTGAAGGAAAAACTCGTCACCTTTCAGACAAGCCTTCACGTCAGCGTAAACGCGGCGAGTAAAAACGAAAATATCTCTTCACGGGCACTGGCCACTGCCTCTGGCAGTGTCTCGGTTTTCGGTGACAGTAGTCTCGGTTTTCGGTAGAACTTCGGGAGAAAGTCGGATGAACTTTATACCTAAAATCACAAGCTCGGCTTGTACTAAAATCTTCGGGCTTCACCCGAAAGTAAATGTTAGGAGCTTTAAAACCCATAGCTGGGAAAAATTACAAGTTAGTAGTTAGTCGTTAGTCGGTTTGAGCGGTCGAAACATAACTAAAACAGGCAAAAAAATGATTTAATCGCGCGCTAGTGTTCTGAATTTCAGACTTGCAGTTTTGTTTTGTTATCTGTGTTCTCATTTCATCAGGAAAACAAGTCAATCAATTAACCTCTGCTGCAAATAGATTAATGTAAAAGTACATCTCACTAGAAACGAAAAGTGCATCTCACAAGAAACGAAAAGTGCATATCACTAGAAACGAAAAGTGCATCTCACTAGAAACGAAAAGTGCATCTCCCTAGAAACGAAAAGTGCATCTCACTAAAAACGAAAAGTCTATCTCACTAGAAACGGGAAGTGCATTTCACCAGAAGAAAAACAGTCAATCAATTAACTTCTGCTATATATATGTATATATATATATATATATATATATATATATATATATATATATATATATATATATATATATATATATATATATATATATATATATATATATATATATATATATATATATATATATATATATATATATATATATATGTATATATATATATATATATATATATATATATATATATATATATATATATATATATATATATATATATATATATATATATATATATATATATATATATATATATATATATGGATAAAAAGAAAAATAAAAAACTGTAAAGTAACTTTGAATTTAATATCCTTTTTTGGTGCATGAAAATAGGCGTCATTATACAAAATATGTATATTTATGTGTGCATGGCATTAACTCAGAGGATAGAGTAAAAATCGGAAGGATTGGTTCGAATATTATCTTTACTAAAACACATGTATTTCAAATATCTATTTGTCTCAAATTTTGCATAATCATTATCCCTCCCCCATTATCCTTGTAAAATTTGCATTATTAGCTCGTAATATTCAACCATAAATATTGTAGCCATAAACTTTTAGTTAAAAACGGAGGGAGAGCTTGAACTTCATTAGATTAATCCGAACACAAAAACTGCTTTTCGAAAAGTATATTCAATTGTTAGATTTAAAAAATCTGGAATGAAAAGCGAACACAAGCTAGGATCATATTCATTCATGTGAGGAAGCGAAAAGATTTTTTTAATATTATTTTATAGGGCCAATTGCATTCCTGCAAATACAGGGTGGACCATTTAAAGTGGAAGCGTCGGGTAACCCGGTATGACGCTTCCAACGCGATATGTCATCAGTCGATGTGACAATTCTGTCGATCTGACGACTGATGACCTACCGCGTTGGAAGAGTTATTCCAAGATAATTTTACCATTGAACAATACACATCAAAAGAACGCGCTGAAATTAATCAGCTTTGCATGCAAAACGAGACCAACTGTTGGAAAAATCATCATGTCAGAGGCACATTTCACTTTTAATATATACTTTAAAAAGCAAAATTGTCGGTTCTATGCAACTGAGAACCCTCAATTAATTGAGGAGCAGTCTCTATACGATCAAAAAGTTACAATTTGGTGTGATGTTTTTTTTTTTCATAGACGCTGATAGAGCAACGTAAAATGTCAATGGTGATCGTTATCGTGCCATGATAAATGATTTTGTGATACCCACTATTCGTCAAAACGGTTTGAATGGCTGCTGGTTTCAACAGGATGCACCATACAGTTTGACTAACAATCGATTTGTTATGAACATTGTTTCCAGTACGAGTCATATTGCAAAACGATGATTTTGACTGGCCTCGATTTGACGCCACAAGACTTTTTTGTGGGGTCTTTTTGAAATCCAAGGTATACGCTAATAAGTCATGAAGCATAGCAGAACTCAAAGTCGACATACGACGTGAAATCGCCGCCATATCGACCGATACATTGATCAAAACGATGGAAAACGCCGAAAAAAGGGTACATTTTGTACTCAAGACCAAATGTATCATTTTCAAAAAATAGATGTAACATATCTCCTTCAACAAAAAATATTATAATCTAAATGAAAATTAAATTAACAAATCCTTTTTCTATAAATGGCCTACTCTGTACAATAATGACAAATCCAATCACCTTTCAAACGTCTTCAATTGGCCTAATCACAATCTAAATTATATCAACCCTTTTGAGACGATTTTAGAATGTTATTCACTCAACAAAACACGTCGTTACAGAAGATTTGAGGTTGCATATTCGACACATGCTGGCTAAACACTTGTTATACTCATTATTAGCTAAGGACGGGTATAGCGTGCAGCGATGTCAGATCTACGGAAATCTCTGTAGATCTACGGATTCGAACGTTTTCTACGGATATACGGATCCGTAGACAAAATCTACGGAAATTGGATTTTTTCTACGGAAATCTACGGAAATTAAAATTTATCATCAAAGTAGAACTACGGAAACTAGTTTTGCCTGTCGAGCAAAAAAAAGCTTTTCACCGCGAGTGCTTCCGAGAAAAATGCCAATCTACGGAAATCACACTACTACTATCTAGCATCGCTGATAGCGTGATGGGTGAGTCGATGCCTTTCACGCAGCCTACTTGGGTTCGATGCTCTGAAAATGAAAGCTTCAAAGTCAATTCAATTCTCTCCTTTTTTCGGGCTTGAAATTTATTTGGTGTCACAACAGCGACCATGAAATGTTCCTTAATGCAAATTACGCTTAATCTAAAATGTGATAAATCCTTTTATACCGAGTCATCTCATTTGTTTACTCGCTTTTTTTTTAGCTGAAAGTCGAGTTTCAATCAACAAATTGTGATAAAATCGAATTAAACATCTTTGCTTCGGCTCTAAGAAACAGTATTTCAGAAAAAATGGCTTGAGAATTGAGCAATACTGCTGTTTTAGCAACGCGAAAACTCGTTGCGAATGATCCTATTTCCATTCAATCCCTTTGAGCCAGTGGCTCGAACAAAGACAGCAGATCTTACTTTAAGCAATGATTTTAGTATATGAGAAGATTACTGGAGCTAAGTTGAACAGGGGTACCGTTACCCTATATTGACCTTATTATTCGAAACAGAAAACTCAAACACTCGATTCACAATCAAAGGATTGCATGTTATGAATACATTAAATGAATAGCAGAGCCGACATGAATATAGCATTGTTATCATATATCTATGAAAAGGTTTAAAATATGTTGAACACAGGCCCGTACCCAGGATTTCGTTTCGGGAGGGGCCCAAGGTAAAAAATTAATGTTACTGAAGACTGCTTTTGTACCTAATTCTCGGTGTGCCTCTTACGGGTGTTTTTAATAGACACTTTAAACTTTTCCACTGGATCTGTTATTTCTTTACGTTTACTGTCTTGTTATTTCTGCAACACATGCCTTAGGCCTTCTAAATAATTATATATCTGGTTTTGATTTCGGGAGGGGCCCGGGCCCCTCGGGCCCCCCCTCTGGGTACGTGACTGGTTGAACATTTCACTCTAATATCGTTTGAATGAAAATTTCAAATCTGTTGTAATATTCACAATAGAACTGATACAACTATGATGCTCCTCGAATTGAAACCACTAATATGCATACTTGACTGCACAGAAGATTAACAGGAGTATTGACCCTATCAAAAGAAACACAACTATGTTCTCATTTTTTTCAGTAATCCCTAATACATGTTTGTTTGTTAATTGGCGGAAACATTATAAATTTAGTGAACATGAATGCATCGTAGCTACGAGTCATTAATGAAGTATATTAGCTTCATTCATTAATACAGTTCCGTCGTGATGAAAACAGATACGAACTAAGTTTACCAAACTATATTTCATGTTTCATCTTCGTACCAAGAGTTTTATACATTAGTGATTCATCTGTAATAACTTATGGCAAAAAGTTTCCATTAAAATTTATAAAGTAGAGTTGACATAATTATCAAATCACATTCGATTTTCCCTGCGGAACAAGACGAGACTCAATGAAAATGTCCTTACATATCACGCCACCCGTAGCAAACTAGCGACCCATGCTTTATCCCGCAGCGACAGTTGGCCGAAAATAACTTTGAATGCAAAAACCGGATAAATACATTTGTTTTGGAAGAACCGGTTAAGTTTTTGTCCGGTTTTTGCATTCAAAGTATTTTTGTCCGGTTCTTGCAATAAAAATGTTTTTAAACGACTTTTGCATTTCAAAGTCCGTGTCCGACTTTTGCGCTCAATGTTTTTATCCGGTTTTTGCATTCAAAAATACTTAAACGGGTTTTCCAAACTAAGTTGCACTTATCCGACTTTTGCTTTCAGCCGTTCATATATCGACGAAAAAATCGGTATTATTTCGATATAACAGCTTCGTCTTCGTCTTCGGTCCTCATATGACCAGTACGAAATTTTGCAAACCACTTACGAATTGTTGCTTTGCCCGGTGCAGAGTCTGGATAACACTCATCAAGCCATTTTTTGGTATCGGCGGCACTTTTTTTCATCAAAAATTAGTGTTTCATCAACACACGAAATTCCTTTTTGCCTTTCTCATATAGAAAGGCTATGCAATCACTGTGAAAATCGACTTTTTAACCGAGGCCCGGACAAAAACACATAAAAGCAGAAGTAAATTCTGCACCCCTAAGGGATGCTGAACAATCTGCTGAGGATCACATTTAGTGGAAGCAGAAGGAAATTCTGAGCCTCTACGAGGTCCCGAACAGTCTGCTGTTAATAAAACCTCCAACCCCCGAGAGGATTTAGAGATCTTACAAAAGCGACACCATTCTGCACTCCCGGAAGAATGCAGAACGACTCGCAGTATGTACGAGCAGAAGTAAATTCGGTACCCCCCAAAGGATGCCAAACAACGAACGAAAAGAATATCCTTCAAGAAACGAGAGAATATCCTTCAATTTTAGACTCATTCGACTCATCTCGACGAACTGATCAAATGTCTGTGTGTGTGTGTGTGTCCGTGTGTGTGTGTGTGTATGTAACAAAAATATGCACTAACTTTTCTCAGAGATGGCCAAACCGATTTTCACAAACAAAGATTCAAATGAAAGGTCTCATAGTCCCATAGCCTGCTATTGAATTTCATTCCGATCCGACTTCCGGTTCCGGAGATATAGGATGACCAAAAAATTGAAAAAAATATGCACTCACTTTTTTCAGAGATGGCTGAACCGATTTTCACAAACTAAGATTCAAATAAAAGGTATTATGGTCCCATAGCTTGCTATTGAATTTCGTTTGAATGTGACTTCCGGTTCCGGAGTTATATGGTATTATGTGAAAACTCGAGAAAATGTTTACACTCAATTATCTCTGGAACAACTCTACCGATTTTCGCAAACTTAGATTCAAATGAAAGGTCTTATAATACCCTAAAAATTTGTGGAACATTTTATCTGGATCCGACTTCCGGTTCCGGAAATAAAGCGTGATAAGTGGAAAATTACCAATTTTATTAGTATTTTTCCACGAACGATGGTTAAAAGCAGGTACAAATCCCATAAAACTGTTCGGTAAATTCTTCTAGTTTGCAGAGCTTGTTAGTTTGTGAGCATAAAAACTTAATTCGGCACTACTGGTCGACTCTTTCTCTGTTCTGAGAGCACCGAAAGTGGAGAAGAAAAACTCCTAAAACTAAATTCACTTCGATTTCTCTGCGATGCTTGAACCGATTTTCACAAATCTTGATTTGAATTAAAGTTCATACTGTCTTTAAACCTACTGTGAAATTTCATCCGGATCCGACTTCCGGTTCCGCAGTTACAGGGCGATGAGTGTCAAAGTTTTCAAATCGCCATATAGAGTGACAATATGTACACACAGAAGGAAGAAGAAAACACAAAACGAACAAGACGTGCTTTGTTCTATTTCGTACACGTTGTGTAGTGATTTCAATAATAATAATAACAATCCTACTACATGTTTCATGCTGCTGATTCATGCAGGTTCGTTTCGTTAGATTTAGTTTAATTGGTTTAAACGAAATAGAGCATGAGATAGTAAGTATAAGTTTAACTACGTTCAACACTGTTCCAATTTGTAGGTCATATTTGTTGGTAGCAAACGAACCAACTTCGGCTATTCCGTTCATCTGAATCCGGTTTCGGGAGAATTGGAAATAGTGATTATAAACTGCAAAAAGGATCTCACTCACTTTTCTTGGAGATGGCCGAATAGATTTTCACAAACTTATAGGTTCAAAAGAAAAGTCTTACAGTTTCATACGGAATTCCTTAATTTGTTGTGGATTCTACTTTCGGTTCCGGAACTACAGGTTAAACAGGATTTATAGAGTTTGTAAGATCAGATCCGAACAAACTATCCTATTCCTATTCAATAAACAGTTGTTTTTGGGAATTTCACGTTTATATTTATGATGTAATGAGTAATATGAGAAAGGCATCATTACACCACTAGGTGGATTAAAATAGGTTTTTTCCATTTTTTTCACAATAACAAAAGTAGCTTCACTCAAAATGCAATATCTCACAAAGTAATAATAAGACAGCTGTCAAATTTATACACGTATCTTTTGAAGGTTGGTACTAACTGAAAATGGTATGGATTTAATTCTAATGGCGCCCTCTCATAGAAACGATACGAACTTTTCAGCCGATCTGTTATGTGCTCCGCATGTTCGACAACCGCTTATGCTTCGGCAATGATTTTTGGTTTATATTTTGCAACCAACTATAACATAAGAAAAGTATCGGAACAATTAATTTTGAATTCTATACTCAAATTATAGTAAATGAATCAGGAATCAGAACAAATTGGCTCAAATGGCACGTTCCCCTTGATATTTGGAGAATTGTGCCTTGCCATCAATTTGTTTTTAGCATCATTTTCCGGATATATAAGAGGGAAGGATTGAAAGGAAATGGTAAGGGTTGGACTAGGAGGATGGGAAAAATTGACGACACAAAAACACATAAAAGCAGAAGTAAATTCTGCACCCCTAAGGGATGCTGAACAATCTGCTGAGGATCACATTTAGTGGAAGCAGAAGGAAATTCTGAGCCTCTACGAGGTCCCGAACAGTCTGCTGTTAATAAAACCTCCAACCCCCGAGAGGATTTAGAGATCTTACAAAAGCGACACCATTCTGCACTCCCGGAAGAATGCAGAACGACTCGCAGTATGTACGAGCAGAAGTAAATTCGGTACCCCCCAAAGGATGCCAAACAACGAACGAAAAGAATATCCTTCAAGAAACGAGAGAATATCCTTCAATTTTAGCTCCGCATACACAGACTCAACCATGTATGGAGAACCAAAAACCCGGATACGTAGCTGCGTCAATGCGGTACAGTTACATATCAGATGATATGAAGTACCATAATCGCATTCACACAAATCACACGAATAATACTCAGCACGTTGAATAGTAGCCATGTGATAATTAAGTTTGCAATGTCCAGTCAGAGCTCTGACCAAAATACTTCAATGATACTTGGAGAAATGATGTAGACACTTTGACATTTTCAGATTTAAATCTGGTAGAAATGCTTTTGTCTGAGCGCAAGTTTGCAAGCTGCGCCAGTAGCTGGCATGTTTGGAGGCAGCCCAAGAACGTATCTTGTGCTTTATCCAACTAGTTGAAAGTGGTAAAGCTGGTTCAGGACCAACGAAATCATTCGTTGCACCAGCTCTAGCCAACTCATCAGCCCATTCATTTCCAGTAATACCAGAATGGCCGGGTACCCATAAGAAGTAAACAGCATTTGAAATGCTGAGGTCTTCAATTTGAGTTCGACATGCGATCACTAGATTCGACCTTGAGTCATTCGAACTGAGTGCTTTTAAGGCTGACTGACTGTCGGAACAAAAATAAATACGTTTACCACAGATCCTCTGCTGAAGTGCCGATTGTACTCCACACAGAATCGCGTAGATTTCTGTTTGGAACACAGTACAGTATCTACCAAGTGAATGAGACTGCTCCAGCCTCATTTCACGACAGTAGACACCAGCACCAGCACGACCATTCAACAGAGAACCGTCCCTATAACAAACCATGTGTTCATCAAGTTGTCGTTCCAGACAACCAGACAACCATTCCTCACGAAGAGGATAGCTCACATTGAATGTTTTAAAAGGAAAACTGCATGTGAGAGTTAGGTCTTTAGGAGCGAGTAAATACTCATCCCACGTAACCATTTGAGACCACAAGCGAGTGTGGCTGGTAGCATAATCTAATGGGTTACTGTTCCAAAGCCCTGTAACCCTAAGACGGTATGCACAAGATAATGGTTCTTGTTTTAGGAACACATGTAGTGGTTTAATACACAGTAGCACCTCTAGAGCAGCATTAGGAGTTGTCGTGAATGCTCCTGTCATCGCCATTAGGACCATCCTTTGGAGATGATTTAGCTTTGACTGAACTGTCGCGACTTCTCCTTTCTGCCACCATACAAGACATCCATATGCTAAAATTGGTCTAACAATAGTTGTGTAGATCCAATGAATATATCTGGGTTTGAGTCCCCATGATTTTCCAAAAGCTCGTCTGCATTGGCCGAAAGCCATGCAAGCTCTTTCAATCCTGAAGTCAATGTGAGCAGACCAATTCAGTTTTGAGTCAAGAATAACCCCGACGTATTTAACTTGATCGACCACAGTGACCTCTGAACCAAAGAACTGCAACGGACGAGCTCCTGTAATTATCCTACGATGAGTGATAAGCACCATAGATGTTTTGCCCGGATTTACAGATAATCCAACCTGACAACACCATTGTTCAACAGATCGCAGGGCTTGCTGCATTAAATCAAAGAGAGTGTTAATGCTTATACCGGTCATCAATATATGATATTCGTCGGCAAAACCATAAGTCGGAAATCCAAGGTTATTAAGTTTCCTTAACAAACCATCAGCGACTAGGTTCCATAAAAGTGGGGATAGTACACCACCTTGAGGAAAAACCCAAGATATTCCGTTCACGACTGCAATGTTTAACCTCCTGCAGCCATTCAGCCATCGGCACGGAAATACACCTTGACTTAGGAGTTCCTATTTTTGTGGCCTTTTACGACATGGAACAGGAAACCATTGGATCAATTCTTGGTAAAAAATAATTCCGCCGGATACCACACGGCTTACCTGTTTGGTGGACTTACCGTACCGTTATTCTTAGCCAGTTGGGAAACCGCTACCGACACTACACGGCTATCTAGGCTGCTCAGAGAGGGAAATTAACATTGATGGTCAACTTCCATGGATGGCCGAGCAGCCGAGTATAACCAACTATAACATAAGAAAAGTATCGGAACAATTAATTTTGAGTTCTATACTCAAATTATAGTAAATGAAACAAATAAAGTTTAAAAAAATACATACATATATATATATATATATATATATATATATATATATATATATATATATATATATATATATATATATATATATATATATATATATATATATATATATATATATATATATATATATATATATATATATATATATATATATATACTTGGACACCAGCGTTCGTGTAAAAGCAGAAATCAAGACATAAAGCATAGTTTTGTGTAACCAAGATAATATTAGATAGTTGTTAGGTCAGGCACAGAGTTTATGCGCTTAAGGGAAGTTATCGTATTGTAGTGTAAATATATTTAAACAGAAGTGAATATAAGTGTATTGAACAGTTTTAAAAACCTTCGTTGAATCTATAGATGACATTTCGTGAGGCTATACAAATACCCCTCTCGCCGCTCAGGGTATTGCACTTGAATTGACAGCATGTGGAAAAAAAAACAAATTATTCATCTATGACTTATTATGAACAATAAAATAACAGGCATAACTCTTACGTTGAATTTTGTGATTGACGAGCTCTCCGCGTACGGGTTTATTTTACTAGGGTACCGCCTCGCACTAACGGCATTGCTTTTCAAATGATCAACTTTTTCAAATGATCATCCAAATGAATTCGACTTCATCACTTTTTGAAGCATTTCAAATCGGATGGAAATTTGCAAATAATATTATAATGAATTCAAAATTTAACAGTGATGTTAAATAATTATTTGAATATTTTAAATTGGAATGCTCGATCTTTGAAATCGAGTGAAGATGAATTTTATAATTTTCTCAAAGTTCACAAAATTCATATTGCCATTGTGGCAGAAACTTTTCTTAAACCAAATGTAAAATTGAAAAGTAATCCACATTATGTGGTTCATCGATTTGACAGGTTTACTGGAATTGGTGGTGGAGTTGCCATTTTTGTCCAACGGCAAATTAAACATCGAATTTTACCTTCTTTCAATACTAAAGTTATTGAAAGCTTGGGAATCGAAGTTGAAACCATTCATGGAATTTATTTCATCGCTGGAGCATATTTGCCATTCCAATGCACCGGCGAACAATTAAATTTGTTTAAAGGCGATTTGCAAAAACTTACAAGACATCGATCGAAATTTTTCGTAATAGGGGACTTAAATGCTAAGCATGTCCAGTGGAATTGTAGGCAAAATAACAGTAATGGTAAAATACTTCATAATCAACTCTCAGCTGGTTACTTCACAGTTCTTCATCCCAGTAATCCTACTTGTTTCTCTTCCGTGAAAAACCCGTCTACAATTGATCTGGTTCTAACAGATCAAAGTCACATTTGTAGTGAACCGATTACTCATGCTGACTTTGACTCAGATCATCTTCCTGTAACATTCAGACTTTCCAACGAAGCTTTAATTAATCCAATTAGTTCTATTTTCAACTATCATAGAGCTAATTGGTTGGATTACAGATCTCACATTGAAAATCATGTGGATCATGAAACTATTTTAGAAAATTCTGCGGACATCGACACAGCAATTGATAATTTGAATCATTATATTATCGAAGCTAGAAATCTTTCAGTTCCCAAAGCTCAAACTAAATTAAATTCTCCTATCATCGATGACAATCTTCAACTGCTCATTCGGTTGAAGAATGTTCGTCGACGACAATATCAACGTTCTCGTGATCCTGCTATGAAAAACATAGTTAAGGATTTACAAAAAGAAATTAAACATAGATTTACTCTTTTGCGAAATGAAAATTTCGCAAAAGAGCTTGAACAAATTAAACCATATTCTAAACCTTTCTGGAAACTTTCTAAGGTTCTTAAGAAACCTCAGAAACCAATTCCTGCTCTCAAGGAAGGAAATCAAATACTTCTTACAAATGGTGAAAAAGCTCAAAAGCTAGCTCAGCAGTTCGAGAGTGTCCACAATTTTAATTTAAACGTTGTGAGTCCTATTGAAAATGAAGTCTCACTGAAGTATGATCATATTTCAACCCAAGTGTTATCACACGATGACATTATTGAGACGAATTTTGATGAAATTAAATCAATTATTAGGAAACTCAAAAACATGAAGGCTCCTGGTAATGATGGAATTTTTAATATTCTTATTAAAAATCTTCCCGATGTTGCCTTGAGACTCCTGGTTAAAATTTTCAACAAGTGTTTTTCATTAGCTTACTTCCCAAAAAGATGGAAAAACGCTAAAGTAATTCCTATCCTAAAACCTGATAAAAACCCAGCAGAAACATCAAGCTATCGCCCAATTAGCTTACTTTCTTCTATCAGTAAACTTTTTGAAAAAATTATCTTGTTAAGAATGATGACTCATATAAATGAGAATTCAATTTTTTTACCAGAGCAGTTTGGATTTCGTCATGAACATTCAACTACTCATCAACTTGTCAGAGTAACGAACATGATAAAATCAAATAAATCTTCTGGGTTATCCACTGGAGTTGCTCTTCTAGACATAGAAAAAGCATTCGACAGTGTTTGGCACAAAGGTTTAATAGCAAAAATGTCTGATTTCCAGTTTCCTATTTATTCGATCAAAATGATTCAAAATTATTTAACTGATCGTACTCTTCAGGTTAGCTATCAGAATTGTAAATCTGAATTGCTACCCGTACGAGCCGGTGTTCCGCAGGGTTCGAGCGTAGCTCCAATCTTGTATAATATTTTCACTTCTGATCTTCCAAATCTACCCGTTGGTTGTCAGAAATCGCTATTCTGTGACGACACAAGTCTGTTAGCCACAGGTAGAAATCTAAGAGTGATCTGCAGTCGCCTACAAAGAAGTTTAAATATTTTCAGTGATTATCTGTCAAAATGGAAAATTAAACCAAATGCAGCAAAAACGCAATTAATTATCTTTCCTCACAAGCCAAGAGCTTCTTTTCTTAAACCAAACAATAATCACATTCTCAAATTGAATGGCT
Organism: Malaya genurostris; assembly: GCF_030247185.1. NCBI lineage: Eukaryota > Metazoa > Arthropoda > Insecta > Diptera > Culicidae > Malaya > Malaya genurostris. The sequence continues at coordinate 152,033,912 of NC_080572.1, forward strand.
TGGAATTGACATGGTCTGATCAAGCTAAATACTTAGGTTTAACGTATGACAAAAAACTCACTTTCAAGGATCACATTGAAGGAATCCAGGCAAAGTGTAATAAATATATTAAATGTTTATATCCTCTTATAAACAGAAATTCTAAGCTCTGTCTAAAAAACAAATTGTTAATTTATAAACAAATTTTCAGACCAGCCATGCTTTATGCGGTACCAATTTGGTCAAGCTGTTGTTCCACCAGGAAGAAAACGCTTCAAAGGATTCAGAATAAAATTCTGAAAATGATTTTGAAGCGTCCTCCTTGGTTTAGTACAAATGAGTTACACAGACTCACAAATATAGAACCATTAGATGTAATGTCACATAATATTATAAGCAAATTCCGACAAAAATCGATGCAATCTTCAATTGAATCGATTCGCTCTCTGTATTAGTTAGTAAGTTAGTATATAAGTTCCTTTTTCCCATTACACAATACAAGTAGGTTTAGAATTTTCCCTACACAAAAATCTCAGAATTGCGGAAGCAAATGATGTCTTCATGGTAATAACCAAATCATATATATATATATATATATATATATATATATATATATATATATATATATATATATATATATATATATATATATATATATATATATATATATATATATATAACAGGGCTGAAAAGTCACCACTTGTGGCTGAACACCCAATTTAAATCTTAATAATTTAATTTTAACTCATATTCCAATAAATAGTTATTTAAAAAAAAAAAAAAAATTTAGGATACATTTTCGTCTCAAGATTTACAGTTCGTCATGTTTCTGAATATCTACTAATCGATTCGTCTAAAAACATGATCACTATTTCGCACAATTACACTACCATTGAATGCTGGATGACTTCATAATTAGTTATGTTCACTTGCCACTTGTTTAGTTAACGATTAAAAACTTCAAAATTTACCCGATAAGCAATAAAAGTCTTCAAAAATATGAGATGAAAGTTTTTCATTTCGTTCACTTGATTGTGCTTTGTTTTCATCTCATTTGGTTTCGCAAAGTTGCCAAGTTATCTCATAATGTTACAAAAAATAAATTGTTTTTCTTCTTCAAATTATCATCAAAAAGTATGTTTTTGGTATTCGTGACATTAGTTTAATTATATTATTGATATTAATATTTCAATAAAACTGTTTTTGCTTCGAATATTACCAGAAAGAACGTGTTAAATACTAATGAAATAACCATTGTGGCAAATCTAGTAGCACTGGTTTCATTCCGCTATACACCAACATAACGCTGTGAAGTGTGTGTGTTTCATCGGCTGTGCACAGAGATGCCAGGTATTTTTATAGAAAATATGTATTACTTTGCATAGAAAGTCTCTATCTGTTCTATCTGTTTTCACTAATAAAATGATGTTAAAAGATAGTTCTTTAGATCTCCGTAAGTCATTGCCCCATTAATTAGATAATTCAACGAGTAAATTTTTTACCAATAATAATAATGTGGAAAAATCTTGGTGGGTACGGTTGTATCGTTTGAGTTGTATATCTGGCAGCGGTAAGGCAGTCGGTCACCAGAATGTCTGCAAGCCATATTTTTCCAGCTGGCAGCGTTTAGTCAGCCACCTGGCAGCCATGCGAATGCGGGTGAGAGTGTAATAGTGGAATATTTTGTTTTGATTGCTGTGGACGATAGGATGGATAAAAATCCGTTGAGATGAAATTAGGAGCCGAGTAGTGAAAACATCATTAGTGTTTTTAGCTGTTTTGTAAATATTAGTTGAGCTTTCAAGAAATGTGAATCAATTTTCAACGTGGAGCAAGGCGAATGAAGTAGTAATATGAAATAGTTACAGTGATTTTAGTGGCTAAATCGGGGTTTGAAGGCGACGTCCTTAAAAATGAGATGAAATAGGGAGCCCTTACCCTATTTGTAAATAATTTCTTCAAAGCAACTATATGCATTAAAAGAACGGTTTGGCAGCTACTGATTTATGTCCACGTTTTGCCTTTCTCATATAGAAAGGCTATGCAATCACTGTGAAAATTGACTTTTTAACCGAGGCCCGGAGGGCCGAATGTCATATACCATTCGACTCAGCTCGACGAACTGAGCAAATGTCTGTGTGTGTGTGTGTGTGTGTGTGTCCGTCCGTGTGTGTGTGTGTGTTTATGTGTGTGTATGAAACAAAAATATGCACTCACTTTTCTCAGAGATGGCCAAACCGATTTTCACAAACAAAGATTCAAATGTAAGGTCTCATAGTCCCATAGCCTGCTATTGAATTTCATTCCGATCCGACTTCCGGTTCCGGAGATATAGGATGATATGTACCAAAAAATTGAAAAAAATATGCACTCACTTTTTTCAGAGATGGCTGAACCGATTTTCACAAACTAAGATTCAAATAAAAGGTATTATGGTCCCATAGCTTGCTATTGAATTTCGTTTGAATGTGACTTCCGGTTCCGGAGTTATATGGTATTATGTGAAAACTTGAGAAAAAGTTTACACTCAATAATCTCTGGAACAACTCAACCGATTTTCGCAAACTTAGATTCAAATGAAAGGTCTTATAATACCCTAAAAATTTGAGAAACATTTTATCTGGATCCGACTTCCGGTTCCGGAACTAAAGCGTGATAAGTGGAAAATTACCAATTTTATTATTATTTTTCCACGAACGATGGTTAAAAACAGGTACAAATCCCATAAAACTGTCTAGTAAATTCTTCTAGTTTGCAGAGCTTGTTAGTTTGTGGGCATAAAAACTTAATTCGGCACTACTGGTCGACTCTTTTCCTGTTCCGAGAGCACCGAAAGTGGAGAAGAAAAACTCCTAAAACTAAATTCACTTCGATTTCTCTGCGATGCTTGAACCGATTTTCACAAATCTTGATTTGAATTAAAGTTCATACTGTCTTTAAACCTACTGTGAAATTTCATCCGGATCCGACTTCCGGTTCCGCAGTTACAGGGCGATGAGTGTCAAAGTTTTCAAATCGCCATATAGAGTGACAATATGTACAACACCGAAAGAAGAAGAAAACACAAAACGAACAAGGCGTGCTTTGTTCTATTTCGTACACGTTGTGTAGTGATGTCAATAATAATAATAATAACAATCCTACTACATGTTTCATGCTGCTGATTCATGCTGTTTAGCACGCAGTAGTAACAAAAACGCAGGTTCGTTTCGTTAGATTTAGTTTAATTGGTTTAAACGAAATAGAGCATGAGATAGTAAGTATAAGTTTAACTACGGTCAAAGCTGTTCCAATTTGTAGGTCATATTTGTTGGTAGCAAACGAACCAACTTCGGCTATTCCGTTCATCTGAATCCGGTTTCGGGAGAATTGGAAATAGTGATTATAAACTGCAAAAAGGATCTCACTCACTTTTCTTGGAGATGGCCGAATAGATTTTCACAAACTTATAGGTTCAAAAGAAAAGTCTTACAGTTTCATACGAAATTCCTTAATTTGTTGTGGATACTACTTTCGGTTCCGGAACTACAGGTTAAACAGGATTTATAGAGTTTGTAAGATCAGATCCGAACAAACTATCCTATTCCTATTCAATAAACAGTTGTTTTTGCGAATTTCACGGTTATATTTATGATGTAATGAGTAATATGAGAAAGGCATCATTACACCACTAGGTGGATTAAAATAGGTTTTTATTGATTCGAACCACTGTGAGTCGGTTCGAAACTGATTCTAATTCTGTGTGAGCGATTTATTTTATACACGAACACAAATATTAAAAATCAATGCCGCTCGTGCGTGGCAAACGGCACCTGTAGGTGGTCCATTTGCTGATGAGCACAAGCAATCTTCTTCACAGCGTTATCGACCCACACCGATTGCAAGTCGGTTCGAAACTGACTCGAATTCTGTGGAAACGTTTCTCTTATACGCGAACACACTAATTGAAAAGCAATGCCGTTAGTGCGAGGCGGTACCCTAGTAAAATAAACCCGTACGCGGAGAGCTCGTCAATCACAAAATTCAACGTAAGAGTTATGCCTGTTATTTTATTGTTCATAATAAGTCATAGATGAATAATTTGTTTTTTTTTTCCACATGCTGTCAATTCAAGTGCAATACCCTGAGCGGCGAGAGGGGTATTTGTATAGCCTCACGAAATGTCATCTATAGATTCAACGAAGGTTTTTAAAACTGTTCAATACACTTATATTCACTTCTGTTTAAATATATTTACACTACAATACGATAACTTCCCTTGAGCGCATAAACTCTGTGCCTGACCTAACAACTATCTAATATTATCTTGGTTACACAAAACTATGCTTTATGTCTTGATTTCTGCTTTTACACGAACGCTGGTGTCCAAGTATATATATATATATATATATATATATATATATATATATATATATATATATATATATATATATATATATATATATATATATATATATATATATATATATATATATATATATATATATATATATATATATATATATATATATATATATATATATATATATATATATATATACTTGGACACCAGCGTTCGTGTAAAAGCAGAAATCAAGACATAAAGCATAGTTTTGTGTAACCAAGATAATATTAGATAGTTGTTAGGTCAGGCACAGAGTTTATGCGCTTAAGGGAAGTTATCGTATTGTAGTGTAAATATATTTAAACAGAAGTGAATATAAGTGTATTGAACAGTTTTAAAAACCTTCGTTGAATCTATAGATGACATTTCGTGAGGCTATACAAATACCCCTCTCGCCGCTCAGGGTATTGCACTTGAATTGACAGCATGTGGAAAAAAAAACAAATTATTCATCTATGACTTATTATGAACAATAAAATAACAGGCATAACTCTTACGTTGAATTTTGTGATTGACGAGCTCTCCGCGTACGGGTTTATTTTACTAGGGTACCGCCTCGCACTAACGGCATTGCTTTTCAATTAGTGTGTTCGCGTATAAGAGAAACGTTTCCACAGAATTCGAGTCAGTTTCGAACCGACTTGCAATCGGTGTGGGTCGATAACGCTGTGAAGAAGATTGCTTGTGCTCATCAGCAAATGGACCACCTACAGGTGCCGTTTGCCACGCACGAGCGGCATTGATTTTTAATATTTGTGTTCGTGTATAAAATAAATCGCTCACACAGAATTAGAATCAGTTTCGAACCGACTCACAGTGGTTCGAATCAATAAAAACCTATTTTAATCCACCTAGTGGTGTAATGATGCCTTTCTCATATTACTCATTACATCATAAATATAACCGTGAAATTCGCAAAAACAACTGTTTATTGAATAGGAATAGGATAGTTTGTTCGGATCTGATCTTACAAACTCTATAAATCCTGTTTAACCTGTAGTTCCGGAACCGAAAGTAGTATCCACAACAAATTAAGGAATTTCGTATGAAACTGTAAGACTTTTCTTTTGAACCTATAAGTTTGTGAAAATCTATTCGGCCATCTCCAAGAAAAGTGAGTGAGATCCTTTTTGCAGTTTATAATCACTATTTCCAATTCTCCCGAAACCGGATTCAGATGAACGGAATAGCCGAAGTTGGTTCGTTTGCTACCAACAAATATGACCTACAAATTGGAACAGCTTTGACCGTAGTTAAACTTATACTTACTATCTCATGCTCTATTTCGTTTAAACCAATTAAACTAAATCTAACGAAACGAACCTGCGTTTTTGTTACTACTGCGTGCTAAACAGCATGAATCAGCAGCATGAAACATGTAGTAGGATTGTTATTATTATTATTATTATTGACATCACTACACAACGTGTACGAAATAGAACAAAGCACGCCTTGTTCGTTTTGTGTTTTCTTCTTCTTTCGGTGTTGTACATATTGTCACTCTATATGGCGATTTGAAAACTTTGACACTCATCGCCCTGTAACTGCGGAACCGGAAGTCGGATCCGGATGAAATTTCACAGTAGGTTTAAAGACAGTATGAACTTTAATTCAAATCAAGATTTGTGAAAATCGGTTCAAGCATCGCAGAGAAATCGAAGTGAATTTAGTTTTAGGAGTTTTTCTTCTCCACTTTCGGTGCTCTCGGAACAGGAAAAGAGTCGACCAGTAGTGCCGAATTAAGTTTTTATGCCCACAAACTAACAAGCTCTGCAAACTAGAAGAATTTACTAGACAGTTTTATGGGATTTGTACCTGTTTTTAACCATCGTTCGTGGAAAAATAATAATAAAATTGGTAATTTTCCACTTATCACGCTTTAGTTCCGGAACCGGAAGTCGGATCCAGATAAAATGTTTCTCAAATTTTTAGGGTATTATAAGACCTTTCATTTGAATCTAAGTTTGCGAAAATCGGTTGAGTTGTTCCAGAGATTATTGAGTGTAAACTTTTTCTCAAGTTTTCACATAATACCATATAACTCCGGAACCGGAAGTCACATTCAAACGAAATTCAATAGCAAGCTATGGGACCATAATACCTTTTATTTGAATCTTAGTTTGTGAAAATCGGTTCAGCCATCTCTGAAAAAAGTGAGTGCATATTTTTTTCAATTTTTTGGTACATATCATCCTATATCTCCGGAACCGGAAGTCGGATCGGAATGAAATTCAATAGCAGGCTATGGGACTATGAGACCTTACATTTGAATCTTTGTTTGTGAAAATCGGTTTGGCCATCTCTGAGAAAAGTGAGTGCATATTTTTGTTTCATACACACACATAAACACACACACACACACACGGACGGACACACACACACACACACAGACATTTGCTCAGTTCGTCGAGCTGAGTCGAATGGTATATGACATTCGGCCCTCCGGGCCTCGGTTAAAAAGTCAATTTTCACAGTGATTGCATAGCCTTTCTATATGAGAAAGGCAAAACGTGGACATAAATCAGTAGCTGCCAAACCGTTCTTTTAATGCATATAGTTGCTTTGAAGAAATTATTTACAAATAGGGTAAGGGCTCCCTATTTCATCTCATTTGTAAGGACGTCGCCTTCAAACCCCGATTTAGCCACTAAAATCACTGTAACTATTTCATATTACTACTTCATTCGCCTTGCTCCACGTTGAAAATTGATTCACATTTCTTGAAAACTCAACTAATATTTACAAAGTATATATATATATATATATATATATATATATATATATATATATATATATATATATATATATATATATATATATATATATATATATATATATATATATATATATATATATATATATATATATATATATATATATATATATATATATATATATATATATATATATACATATATATATATATATATATATATATATATATATATATATATATATATATATATATATATATATATATATATATATATATATATATATATATATATATATATATATATATATATATATATATATATACTTGGACACCAGCGTTCGTGTAAAAACAGAAATCAAGACATAAAGCATAGTTTTGTGTAACCAAGATAATATTAGATAGTTGTTAGGTCAGGCACAGAGTTTATGCGCTTAAGGGAAGTTATCGTATTGTAGTGTAAATATATTTAAACAGAAGTGAATATAAGTGTATTGAACAGTTTTAAAAACCTTCGTTGAATCTATAGATGACATTTCGTGAGGCTATACAAATACCCCTCTCGCCGCTCAGGGTATTGCACTTGAATTGACAGCATGTGGAAAAAAAAAACAAATTATTCATCTATGACTTATTATGAACAATAAAATAACAGGCATAACTCTTACGTTGAATTTTGTGATTGACGAGCTCTCCGCGTACGGGTTTATTTTACTAGGGTACCGCCTCGCACTAACGGCATTGCTTTTCAATTAGTGTGTTCGCGTATAAGAGAAACGTTTCCACAGAATTCGAGTCAGTTTCGAACCGACTTGCAATCGGTGTGGGTCGATAACGCTGTGAAGAAGATTGCTTGTGCTCATCAGCAAATGGACCACCTACAGGTGCCGTTTGCCACGCACGAGCGGCATTGATTTTTAATATTTGTGTTCGTGTATAAAATAAATCGCTCACACAGAATTAGAATCAGTTTCGAACCGACTCACAGTGGTTCGAATCAATAAAAACCTATTTTAATCCACCTAGTGGTGTAATGATGCCTTTCTCATATTACTCATTACATCATAAATATAACCGTGAAATTCGCAAAAACAACTGTTTATTGAATAGGAATAGGATAGTTTGTTCGGATCTGATCTTACAAACTCTATAAATCCTGTTTAACCTGTAGTTCCGGAACCGAAAGTAGTATCCACAACAAATTAAGGAATTTCGTATGAAACTGTAAGACTTTTCTTTTGAACCTATAAGTTTGTGAAAATCTATTCGGCCATCTCCAAGAAAAGTGAGTGAGATCCTTTTTGCAGTTTATAATCACTATTTCCAATTCTCCCGAAACCGGATTCAGATGAACGGAATAGCCGAAGTTGGTTCGTTTGCTACCAACAAATATGACCTACAAATTGGAACAGCTTTGACCGTAGTTAAACTTATACTTACTATCTCATGCTCTATTTCGTTTAAACCAATTAAACTAAATCTAACGAAACGAACCTGCGTTTTTGTTACTACTGCGTGCTAAACAGCATGAAACATGTAGTAGGATTGTTATTATTATTATTATTATTGACATCACTACACAACGTGTACGAAATAGAACAAAGCACGCCTTGTTCGTTTTGTGTTTTCTTCTTCTTTCGGTGTTGTACATATTGTCACTCTATATGGCGATTTGAAAACTTTGACACTCATCGCCCTGTAACTGCGGAACCGGAAGTCGGATCCGGATGAAATTTCACAGTAGGTTTAAAGACAGTATGAACTTTAATTCAAATCAAGATTTGTGAAAATCGGTTCAAGCATCGCAGAGAAATCGAAGTGAATTTAGTTTTAGGAGTTTTTCTTCTCCACTTTCGGTGCTCTCGGAACAGGAAAAGAGTCGACCAGTAGTGCCGAATTAAGTTTTTATGCCCACAAACTAACAAGCTCTGCAAACTAGAAGAATTTACTAGACAGTTTTATGGGATTTGTACCTGTTTTTAACCATCGTTCGTGGAAAAATAATAATAAAATTGGTAATTTTCCACTTATCACGCTTTAGTTCCGGAACCGGAAGTCGGATCCAGATAAAATGTTCCACAAATTTTTAGGGTATTATAAGACCTTTCATTTGAATCTAAGTTTGCGAAAATCGGTTGAGTTGTTCCAGAGATTATTGAGTGTAAACTTTTTCTCAAGTTTTCACATAATACCATATAACTCCGGAACCGGAAGTCACATTCAAACGAAATTCAATAGCAAGCTATGGGACCATAATACCTTTTATTTGAATCTTAGTTTGTGAAAATCGGTTCAGCCATCTCTGAAAAAAGTGAGTGCATATTTTTTTCAATTTTTTGGTACATATCATCCTATATCTCCGGAACCGGAAGTCGGATCGGAATGAAATTCAATAGCAGGCTATGGGACTATGAGACCTTACATTTGAATCTTTGTTTGTGAAAATCGGTTTGGCCATCTCTGAGAAAAGTGAGTGCATATTTTTGTTTCATACACACACATAAACACACACACACACACGGACGGACACACACACACACACACAGACATTTGCTCAGTTCGTCGAGCTGAGTCGAATGGTATATGACATTCGGCCCTCCGGGCCTCGGTTAAAAAGTCAATTTTCACAGTGATTGCATAGCCTTTCTATATGAGAAAGGCAAAACGTGGACATAAATCAGTAGCTGCCAAACCGTTCTTTTAATGCATATAGTTGCTTTGAAGAAATTATTTACAAATAGGGTAAGGGCTCCCTATTTCATCTCATTTGTAAGGACGTCGCCTTCAAACCCCGATTTAGCCACTAAAATCACTGTAACTATTTCATATTACTACTTCATTCGCCTTGCTCCACGTTGAAAATTGATTCACATTTCTTGAAAGCTCAACTAATATTTACAAAACAGCTAAAAACACTAATGATGTTTTCACTACTCGGCTCCTAATTTCATCTCAACGGATTTTTATCCATCCTATCGTCCACAGCAATCAAAACAAAATATTCCACTATTACACTCTCACCCGCATTCGCATGGCTGCCAGGTGGCTGACTAAACGCTGCCAGCTGGAAAAATATGGCTTGCAGACATTCTGGTGACCGACTGCCTTACCGCTGCCAGATATACAACTCAAACGATACAACCGTACCCACCAGGATTTTTCCACATTATTATTATTGGTAAAAAATTTACTCGTTGAATTATCTAATTAATGGGGCAATGACTTACGGAGATCTAAAGAACTATCTTTTAACATCATTTTATTAGTGAAAACAGATAGAACAGATAGAGACTTTCTATGCAAAGTAATACATATTTTCTATAAAAATACCTGGCATCTCTGTGCACAGCCGATGAAACACACACACTTCACAGCGTTATGTTGGTGTATAGCGGAATGAAACCAGTGCTACTAGATTTGCCACAATGGTTATTTCATTAGTATTTAACACGTTCTTTCTGGTAATATTCGAAGCAAAAACAGTTTTATTGAAATATTTATATTAATAATATAATTAAACTAATGTCACGAATACCAAAAACATACTTTTTGATGATAATTTGAAGAAGAAAAACAATTTATTTTTTGTAACATTATGAGATAACTTGGCAACTTTGCGAAACCAAATGAGATGAAAACAAAGCACAATCAAGTGAACGAAATGAAAAACTTTCATCTCATATTTTTGAAGACTTTTATTGCTTATCGGGTAAATTTTGAAGTTTTTAATCGTTAACTAAACAAGTGGCAAGTGAACATAACTAATTATGAAGTCATCCAGCATTCAATGGTAGTGTAATTGTGCGAAATAGTGATCATGTTTTTAGACGAATCGATTAGTAGATATTCAGAAACATGACGAACTGTAAATCTTGAGACGAAAATGTATCCTATGTATATATGATTTGGTTATTACCATGAAGACATCATTTGCTTCCGCAATTCTGAGATTTTTGTGTTGGGAAAATTCTAAACCTACTTGTATTGTGTAATGGGGAAAAGGAACTTATATACTAACTTACTAACTAATACAGAGAGCGAATCGATTCAATTGAAGATTGCATCGATTTTTGTCGGAATTTGCTTATAATATTATGTGACATTACATCTAATGGTTCTATATTTGTGAGTCTGTGTAACTCATTTGTACTAAACCAAGGAGGACGCTTCAAAATCATTTTCAGAATTTTATTCTGAATCCTTTGAAGCGTTTTCTTCCTGGTGGAACAACAGCTTGACCAAATTGGTACCGCATAAAGCATGGCTGGTCTGAAAATTTGTTTATAAATTAACAATTTGTTTTTCAGACAGAGCTTAGAATTTCTGTTTATAAGAGGATATAAACATTTAATATATTTATTACACTTTGCCTGGATTCCTTCAATGTGATCCTTGAAAGTGAGTTTTTTGTCATACGTTAAACCTAAGTATTTAGCTTGATCAGACCATGTCAATTCCAAGCCATTCAATTTGAGAATGTGATTATTGTTTGGTTTAAGAAAAGAAGCTCTTGGCTTGTGAGGAAAGATAATTAATTGCGTTTTTGCTGCATTTGGTTTAATTTTCCATTTTGACAGATAATCACTGAAAATATTTAAACTTCTTTGTAGGCGACTGCAGATCACTCTTAGATTTCTACCTGTGGCTAACAGACTTGTGTCGTCACAGAATAGCGATTTCTGACAACCAACGGGTAGATTTGGAAGATCAGAAGTGAAAATATTATACAAGATTGGAGCTACGCTCGAACCCTGCGGAACACCGGCTCGTACGGGTAGCAATTCAGATTTACAATTCTGATAGCTAACCTGAAGAGTACGATCAGTTAAATAATTTTGAATCATTTTGATCAAATAAATAGGAAACTGGAAATCAGACATTTTTGCTATTAAACCTTTGTGCCAAACACTGTCGAATGCTTTTTCTATGTCTAGAAGAGCAACTCCAGTGGATAACCCAGAAGATTTATTTGATTTTATCATGTTCGTTACTCTGACAAGTTGATGAGTAGTTGAATGTTCATGACGAAATCCAAACTGCTCTGGTAAAAAAATTGAATTCTCATTTATATGAGTCATCATTCTTAACAAGATAATTTTTTCAAAAAGTTTACTGATAGAAGAAAGTAAGCTAATTGGGCGATAGCTTGATGTTTCTGCTGGGTTTTTATCAGGTTTTAGGATAGGAATTACTTTAGCGTTTTTCCATCTTTTTGGGAAGTAAGCTAATGAAAAACACTTGTTGAAAATTTTAACCAGGAGTCTCAAGGCAACATCGGGAAGATTTTTAATAAGAATATTAAAAATTCCATCATTACCAGGAGCCTTCATGTTTTTGAGTTTCCTAATAATTGATTTAATTTCATCAAAATTCGTCTCAATAATGTCATCGTGTGATAACACTTGGGTTGAAATATGATCATACTTCAGTGAGACTTCATTTTCAATAGGACTCACAACGTTTAAATTAAAATTGTGGACACTCTCGAACTGCTGAGCTAGCTTTTGAGCTTTTTCACCATTTGTAAGAAGTATTTGATTTCCTTCCTTGAGAGCAGGAATTGGTTTCTGAGGTTTCTTAAGAACCTTAGAAAGTTTCCAGAAAGGTTTAGAATATGGTTTAATTTGTTCAAGCTCTTTTGCGAAATTTTCATTTCGCAAAAGAGTAAATCTATGTTTAATTTCTTTTTGTAAATCCTTAACTATGTTTTTCATAGCAGGATCACGAGAACGTTGATATTGTCGTCGACGAACATTCTTCAACCGAATGAGCAGTTGAAGATTGTCATCGATGATAGGAGAATTTAATTTAGTTTGAGCTTTGGGAACTGAAAGATTTCTAGCTTCGATAATATAATGATTCAAATTATCAATTGCTGTGTCGATGTCCGCAGAATTTTCTAAAATAGTTTCATGATCCACATGATTTTCAATGTGAGATCTGTAATCCAACCAATTAGCTCTATGATAGTTGAAAATAGAACTAATTGGATTAATTAAAGCTTCGTTGGAAAGTCTGAATGTTACAGGAAGATGATCTGAGTCAAAGTCAGCATGAGTAATCGGTTCACTACAAATGTGACTTTGATCTGTTAGAACCAGATCAATTGTAGACGGGTTTTTCACGGAAGAGAAACAAGTAGGATTACTGGGATGAAGAACTGTGAAGTAACCAGCTGAGAGTTGATTATGAAGTATTTTACCATTACTGTTATTTTGCCTACAATTCCACTGGACATGCTTAGCATTTAAGTCCCCTATTACGAAAAATTTCGATCGATGTCTTGTAAGTTTTTGCAAATCGCCTTTAAACAAATTTAATTGTTCGCCGGTGCATTGGAATGGCAAATATGCTCCAGCGATGAAATAAATTCCATGAATGGTTTCAACTTCGATTCCCAAGCTTTCAATAACTTTATTATTGAAAGAAGGTAAAATTCGATGTTTAATTTGCCGTTGGACAAAAATGGCAACTCCACCACCAATTCCAGTAAACCTGTCAAATCGATGAACCACATAATGTGGATTACTTTTCAATTTTACATTTGGTTTAAGAAAAGTTTCTGTCACAATGGCAATATGAATTTTGTGAACTTTGAGAAAATTATAAAATTCATCTTCACTCGATTTCAAAGATCGAGCATTCCAATTTAAAATATTCAAATAATTATTTAACATCACTGTTAAATTTTGAATTCATTATAATATTATTTGCAAATTTCCATCCGATTTGAAATGCTTCAAAAAGTGATGAAGTCGAATTCATTTGGATGATCATTTGAAAAAGTTGATCTTGTAGGTAGATCATTTTATTTTCAGTTATATCGCCTAAATCGACTTCATTTAAAGAAACGAATGGCATTGAAGGAATATTTGTAGGTAGCCTGCCATTAGAAGAAGATGATTTGGCCGGTCTACCTATTAATAAATTGTTTTCGTTAGAAGAAGAACTGCAAGGCGGTCCTGTGTTTTGATTATTTACATTAGAAGAAATAGGAGATAGATTTCTATTTAATATACCAGCATAACTGACATTAGAAGAAGATGATGACGAGGTCGATCTACCTGTCAATAAATTGTTTTCGTTAGAAGACGAATTGGCAGGTGCCTTAGAAGAATTTTCAGGTATGTTCTGTAAATTTAAGGTCGTTGATTTGACTTGTTGTCTAAGCGAACGAGCGTTTAAAATTTTTTCCCTGACAGGACATTTCAAATAATTGGATTTATGATTTCCATTGCAATTTGAACATGAAAATTTATCAGTGGTTTCATTCATTGGACAAACGTCTTTCGAATGCGATTTACCACAATTCAAACACCGTATATCCATATGACAATTTTTGGTTCCATGACCGAAGCCTTGGCAACGACGACATTGCGTTAAGTTTGCAATACGATTATGCCGTTTATAATGTTCCCAATGAATTTTAATGTGGGAAATGAAACGTACTTTTTCTAAAGTTTTCAAATTGTTTACATCACTTCGATTGAAGTGTATTAGGTAAAGTTCATGGGAAATTCCAGAGCGTGGTTTAGAAGTACCATTCGCTCTTTTTTTCATAAGTATTACTTGGGAAGGGGCAAAACCAAACAATTCTTTTAGTTCATTTTTAATTTCATCAATACTTTGATCATTTGATAATCCTTTCAAGACAGCCTTGAAGGGTCTGTCTGATTTTATATCATATGAATAAAATTTATGAAGTTTTTCGGACAAATATCGAATAAGACGTTCGTAATCTTCCAATCCATCCACCAAGACCCGACATTCTCCTCTTCGTCCGATTTGAAATGAGACTTTTACTTCCGGGAGAAAAGTAGAAAGCTCAGTACGGAATGCTTTGAAGTCGGAAATCATCACCGTCACTGGTGGCATAGATTGATGTTTCTTCCCAGAACGACAAGCGTCCATTTTGGGAATTTTTGAAGAATTTTCTTCTATGTCGCTACAATCGGATTCAGGAAGAATCTCGTAAATATTGTTAGACGGCATAGGATCAGCGGAAGGGAAATCCGTTCGTTGTCTTTTATTTTTACATTCAGATTCTATAAGATCGTGAATGTTATTAGAAAAATGTTGAATAACGGATTGTGATTTATTCCGTATTGAATTATTTTTAGCCTTAGGCTTGTTGCCTTTCCGGTTGGACGCAGGCATTTTTGAAATTAATGAAATTTTAAATTAAATTAACTAGGCTAAATTAGTCTTCGATTAGACTCCTAGCTAGCCTTAAAAAAGGCTGATTAATTTCTTAGTCACTCTAATATCACTCTTTGTATCACTTAGTCACTCTAATATCACTCTTTGTATCACTTAGTTAGTGATTCAGGTAGCCTTGAAAAAGACTGAAGCCTTGAATCAATGAAACTCTAGGTAGCCAGAAAAAATTCCAGGAGCCAAGAGCTATACGCGTGCGGTGCGAACGACTGTTCAACACCGACTGTATCCTAAATTGAAAAGTGAGTTTATTTTATATGAAAAAAAAACGATCACCGAAGAATTTAAAACCATTTCATTCAAAAGGAAAGTGTGACAATAGCTTTTCAAATCATTTTAAAACATTTTACAGTTTGCTTCCGGTAGGTTGTAAAATATTATTCATGTTCAAAGTTATGAGGTAAAGGGATGAGATGGAAATAGGAGCTCAGATGAAATAGGAAGCCGTTGCCCTATATACCGCGTAATTTGATCCTATCATTAATTGTTCATGGCCTACTTTGACAAAAAATGTAACCATAACTTTTTTTTCTGAAGAGATAGAAATATTTTTTCTTCTACAAAGTTTTAGAACTATTAAAAATAATTTACTTTGTCAAATATACCAAAAGTCTAGGTCGCACCGTTTCGGATATACAAAGCGTTTTTATGGCAACCCCCTTAAAATCAGTTTTTTATTCTTAAATTGTTTCGAGTTATTTTGTTATGCATACTTTGTTTGGAATAATTGTAGAATTTATGAAATCGCATATTTTTGTTGAAGGTAGTGCATAGGTTTGTTCTTTCCTGGCAAAGTTATGCAACATTTTACCTTTTTTTACCTAGGATAAAACCTTGCACCGAAGCGAAATATGCAATTTTATGCAGCTGATTTTTACAAAATTTGTAGGAAAAGATGTGCCCAATATCATAAAAGAAAATCTAAGTGGAACTCGGTGGAACTTTTTTTTAGGTCTTTTCAAAGTTAGTTTTAATTACTGAATTATGGCAACCCCCTTAAAACTAGTTTTCTAGTCATAACTTATTTCGAGTTATTTTTTATGCATACTTCGTTTGGTATAATTGTAGAAAATATAAAATTTCATAATTTTGTAGAAGCTAATGCATAAGTTTATTCTTTTCTGGAAAATTTATGCATAATTTTACTTTTTACCTAGAAAACCTTGTGCCGAAGCGAAATATGCAACTTAATGCAGCAAACTTTTATATTACTTATAGGAGAACATGTAGGGCAACGGCTCCCTATTTCATCTGAGCTCCTATTTCCATCTCATCCCTTCACCTAATTACTTTGAACATGAATAATATTCTAAAACCTACCTGAACCAAACTGTGAAATGTTTTAAAATGATTATGAAAGCTGTTGTCACACTTTCCTATTGAAAAAAATGGTTTTAAGTACTTCGTGTATCGTTTTTTTCATTTAAAATAAACTCATTTTTCAATTTAGGACACATTTTCGTCTCAAGATTTACAGTTCGTCATGTTTCTGATTATCTACTAATCGATTCGTCTCAAAACATGATCACTATTTCGCACAATTACACTACCATTGAATGCTGGATGACTTCATAATTAGTAATGTTCACTTGCCACTTGTTTAATTAACGATTTAAAACTTCAAGAATTACCCGACAAACAATAAAAGTCTTTAAGAATATGAGATGAAAGTCTATATCTGTTCTATCTGTTTTCACTAATAAAATGATGTTAAAAGATAGTTCTTTAGATCTCCGTAAGTCATTGCCCCATTAATTAGATAATTCAACGAGTAAATTTTTTTACCAATAATAATAATGTGGAAAAATCCTGGTGGGTACGGTTGTATCGTTTGAGTTGTATATCTGGCAGCGGTAAGGCAATCGGTCACCAGAATGTCTGCAAGCCATATTTTTCCAGCTGGCAGCGTTTAGTCAGCCATCTGGCAGCCATGCGAATGCGGGTGAGAGTGTAATAGTGGAATATTTTGTTTTGATTGCTGTGGCCATTGCTAATTTATAGGATGAATAAAAGATCAACGATAGGTTGAATAAAAATCCATTGAGATGAAATTAGGAGCAGAGTAGTGAAAACATCATTAGTGTTTTTAGCTGTTTCATAAATATTAGTTCAATTTTCAAGAAATGTGAATCAATTTTCAACGTGGAGCAAGGCGAATGAAGCAGTAATATGAAATAGTTACAGTGATTTTAGTGGCTAAATCGGGGTTTGAAGGCGACGTCCTTACAAATGAGATGAAATAGGGAGCCCTTACCCTACCTTATC
Source organism: Malaya genurostris (assembly GCF_030247185.1). NCBI lineage: Eukaryota > Metazoa > Arthropoda > Insecta > Diptera > Culicidae > Malaya > Malaya genurostris. The sequence goes on from NC_080572.1 coordinate 152,051,470, forward strand.
CAATTTATTTTCCAATGAGAATATCTTGAGTACTATTCGTGTGACTCATTTTCTCTATGGCCATGCTGAAACCATGAATGGATAAGAAGCAGAGGGCGCACAGTGGTCCAAAACTGGAAAAAGACGGTCAAAAGTCTGTACTTTCACTGATTTTTAAGAGCTAACGTGTCTTCGAAGAAGTTTTACAAAATTATATAACGCTTCTTTTGAAAGTAGCACCCTAATTTTTGTTAAGGGGGTAGTACCGATTTCGAACAAAAATAATTTTGTTTTTGAAGAAAAAAATTTTTTTTTCTATCTCATTTCAAAGAAAAAAACATTTCAAGTATTTTTGCTTAAAATATGAATAATGTAAAAAAATATTTTTTAAAATATTCGCTTTATTTTAAAAACAGTTTTTTTGGATTTACCTACATAGAATTTATCTCTATTATCTAAGTATCTACTACAAAGTTAGCATTTAAATGAGTAACTTTTCCCAATACTTTTCACAACCTAATCAATCAACTAGGTAGTTAATGCTACCTAATAAATCATTACAATATGTCACTTAGTCGCATTGCATTCAATCAATCAGTATCAGTCACGCTATCGTCCGAGTTTTCCGTATCGCTAATTTCTTCTAAAACTTCAACACATATTTAAAAAATGGAAAAATGTTTTCTAGACAAAATATGATAAAGTATTGTTAAAGTACAAACCTTTACGAAGAGATTCCATGTTTAAACGTGTAAATAAATTGAACACGATTTTTACGCAACACGATTTTTAAGACGAAATGTTGATCGGGCGACGCTCACTCCAAAAGTGAGTTACAGAAATAGCAGACGCGTGACACCCTCTGTTTCTTAACCATTCATGGTTTCAGCATGGCCATAGTGAAAATGATTCACACGAATAGTGCTCAAGATATTCTCATTGGAAAATAAATTGGATAAGGTACATGTTCTTCTAGAAGTATTATTAAAGTTTGCTGCATTAAGTTGCATATTTTGCTTCGGCACAAGGTTTCCTAGGTAAAAAAAGGTAAAATTATGCATAAATTTTCCAGAAAAGAATAAACTTATGGCCATCGTCCAAGTACCATGCGCGCGGGTGGTTTTAGGAAATTTTCGATGGAAATTTCGAAAAATTTGCCAAAACCAAAAACATACAGACCTTTGAAATACATTTATCTATCTACAGGGTGAAAATGGCTGGAAAATTCGGAGGATTTTCCGAGTCTTATCAAAAATAGCTCTGAAAAATGAGTGTTTTTGTGATCTTTCACAATTATCTGGAAAAATAAAGCGATGACATAAACTTTTTTTTTCAAATAAACTTTATTATGGATACACAGATTACATTCGGACACATTTTTGGAAAACCTTTTCTCGCTTTTCATAGAAAATCCACGAATTTCAAAAATTTCCACGAAATCGGTTATATGAAATTCGTTGATTTTCCATGAAAAGCGTGAAAAGGTTTTCCAAAAATGTGTCCGAATGTGATCCTTGTTGCCAGCATGAGGTTTTTTTTGAAAAAAAAATTTCATTTCATCGAATTATTTTTCCAAATAATTGTGAAAAATTACAAAAAAAGCTCATTTTTTCAGCGCTATTTTTGATAAGACTCGTAAAATCCTCCGAATTTTCCAGTCATTTTCACCCTGTAGATAGATAAAAGTATTTCAAAGGTCTGTATGTTTTTGGTTTTGTCAAATTTTTCGAAATTTCCATCGAAAATTTCCTAAAACCACCCGCGCGCATGGTACTTGGACGATGGCCTTATGCATTAGCTTTTACAAAATTATGAAATTTTATATTTTCTACAATTATTCCAAACGAAGTATGCATAAAAAAATAACTCGAAACAAGTTATGACTAGAAAACTAGTTTTAAGGGGGTTGCCATAATTCAGTAATTAAAACTAACTTTGAAAAGACCTAAAAAAAAGTTCCACCGAGTTCCACTTAGATTTTCTTTTATGATATTGGGCACATCTTTTCCTACAAATTTTGTAAAAATCAGCTGCATAAAATTGCATATTTCGTTTCGGTGCAAGGTTTTATCCTAGGTAAAAAAGGTAAAATGTTGCATAACTTTGCCAGGAAAGAACAAACCTACGCACTACCTTCAACAAAAATATGCGATTTCATAAATTCTACAATTATTCCAAACAAAGTTGCCATAAAAACGCTTTGTATATCCGAAACGGTGCAACCTAGACTTTTGGTATATTTGACAAAGTAAATTATTTTTAATAGTTCTAAAACTTTGTAGAAGAAAAAATATTTCTATCTCTTCAGAAAAAAAAGTTATGGTTACATTTTTTGTCAAAGTAGGCCATGAATAATTAATGATAGGATCAAATTACGCGGTATATATTTGTAAATAATTTCTTCAAAGCAACTATATGCATTAAAAGAACGGTTTGGCAGCTACTGATTTATGTCCACGTTTTTATTGATTCGAACCACTGTGCGACTTGCAATCGCACCGGTTCGATAATGCCGTAAAGAATGTTCTTGTGCTCATCAGCAAATGTACCACCTACAGGTAAACGACCTACAGGTGGTAAACGACGCACGAGCGGCATTGATTTTTAATGTTTGTGTTCGTGTATAAAAAAATCGCTCACACAGAATTGGAATCAGTTTCGAACCGATTTGCACTCGGTGCAGTTTGATAATGTCGTGAAAAAGGTTGCTTATGTGCATCAGCTAATCAATCTTCTAGGAGTTTTTTTTATGTACTGTTCTCCTCGCACGAGCACGAATTCAAATGTGCGTGTTCGCGAATAAGAAATTCCGACAATTTTTGTATGAATACCATGAACACATTATTTTTTTTTTGTAAAGTTATCCCAAGTAATTTTACTAATTTTAGTAAATACTTGTAGCAGTCTTGAGCGTTACATCGTAAATCTCGTATTGAAACTTGCAACGTTTGGTTTATGAAAACCGAATCATAATCAATCTAAGTAAATTTAAACATTACGTACATGTAGGTAGATTTAATTAAGAGTGCAGACAAACTGTAAATCTGGAAAATTGGGCGCACTGCTTCACTCTGACACGAGGCTAACTTGACAGTCAGAGTGAGAGTTTGGTTATTCAGTTTCCGCCGGCCAGCGAGTTCGGACAGTACACGACGGGCAGAGTGGAAGTGTTCCGCTCAAATCGTGGCTAGGCCACCAGTTGTGAGTCTTTTTTCGAAACTAACGGCGATCGGACTGTACACGCCGAGTATAGTGGAAGTTTTCCGCTGGAATTGTGACCAGCAGTGAGCCATCACGGGATCCCCCTGGAAGACATTGCGCATGAAAACGAAGCAAGTGCCACAGGAGTGGTCGTCTTTGTCCGTTGCACAACTGCATTGGCCGAATCCATGGTTACTCCGCCCCGGCGGTGCCGTCTATTAGCGAGATATCCCGTACTTTCACCGTGCAAAGGTGGAGCCTCGTGAGGCAACTCGACATCACCATCTGGATCTCTTCGATAGTTTGGTGGCGCTTCCTGTAAGGCATGAAATTTGTTAAAGGCACGCCGTGGTGCTAACGTCACCCGCTTGGGCAGCAGCGTGGATTCTAATGGCGGCGAAAGAGTACATGACGAGAAGGACATCACCACGGGTAAGTCTGCACAAATCTATTCACTGCATGCACGTTGCCTCGTTGTCTTTAGCTCATATGATGAGAAATTAGCAACAATGGCGCCCAACTAAAAATCCCATTTTGTTTTCGGGTTTTATGATGAAATGTTGGATTCGAACAATTTATCGAACCAACAAGTTTAGAAACATCCTTAATTACCTGTGTGGCAGACACAAATTTATTAAAGCATTTATTATTTATAAGTTAAAATTCAGTTTATTGACTTAAGTTTTTAAGTCGCTATATCGCGATGGAGATATATCCCTCACATTTCAGCGAAGAAATGAGATAGATGCATTGTGTAAAACGAGCTATGAGTAGCACCAGCTCCCAGCAAAACATGTTCAAAAACACGCAAGCGGCAAAAGCTCCCCTAAAAGCCTGAACAGGTGCAAAAGGTTCAGTGATACAATAATTAGCGAGATATCCCGTACTGTCACCGTGCAAAGGTGGAACCACGGGAGTCAACTTGACATCACCATTTGGAGCCCTCTTCGGTAGTTTGGTGGCGTTTCCTGCAAAGCATTATATTGGTCAAGGGCACGCCGTGGTGCTAACGTCATCCGCTTGGGCTGCAGCGTGGATTCTAATGGCGGCGGAAGAGTACATGACGAGAAGGACACCACCACGGGTAAGTCTGCATAAATCTATTCACTGCACGCACGTTGCCTCTTGTCTTTAGATCATATGATGAGAATTAGCAACACTTAGCAACAAACTGTAATCTCTACAAAAGCCTACTGAAAACCATTATAAGATCACATTCCAATCAGGTGGCAGCTTCAGATTCATATGATGGGAAGAATGATCCAACAGGTTTTGACTTTCAAATACCTCGGGGTGTTGTTTGGAATCATCCGGAAGATCTAATAAAATTGTGTAAGACAACGATACTTTCAGTGATGGAATATGGATGCGTTTGCTTTCGTTCCGCTGCAAACTCTCATATTATTAAACTTGAGCGAATTCAGTATCGTTGTTTGCGAATTGCCTTAGGCTGCATACCTTCGACACATACAATGAGTCTTGAAATTCTGACGGGAGTTCTTCCATTAAAATATCGTTTTTAGGAGCTTTCATCGCGACTGTTAATAAGATGTGAGGTACTGGATCCCCTGGTTATTAATAACTTCGAAAGGCTAGTTGAGCTTCAATATCAAACAAGATTCATAACAGTATATTATTTATGAATAATAATTATCAAATCACAATAATTTGGGTCCCGGCTCATTGCTTCATTCCAGGCAACGAAAGAGCCGATATTTTAGCCAAACGTGGTTCTATTGAGGGTGAAATTTATACGACCGATACGCTTTAAACGAATTGTATAGCGCGTCTCGCCAAAGAACACTTGCCAGCTGGTGAGCTTCTTGGGATAAAGATGATCTGGGTCGGTGGATGCACTCAATTATTCCATTCCAGGCAATGAAAGGGCCGATATTTTAGCCAAACGTGGTGCTATTGAGGGTTAAATTTATACGACCGATACGCTTTAAACGAATTCTAAAGCGCGTCTCGCCAAAGAACACTTGTCAGCTGGTAAGCTTCTTGGGATAAGGATTATCTGGGTCGGTGGATGCCCTCAATTATACCTAAAATTTCAACAAAGGTATGGTTCAGGGGACTGGATGTGAGTAGGGACTTCATTCGTGTGATGTTCAGACTCATGTCTAAGCACTACACGTTAGATGCACATCTACTTTAAATTGGACTTTCCGAGACTAATCATTGTGCTTGTGGCGAGGGTTGTCGCGATATTGATTATGTCGTTTGGACATGCGTGGAATACGATTATTTCGAAACAAACTGATTTCGAAATAATCGAAATCAGTTTGTTTGACCGTCTTCTAATAAAAACTATCAATTGAAGAACATTTGAGGTCGATTTAGAAAACTTTCTACGGGTTTTCACCCCTTTCAGTGATGGTAAAAAAATTTTAATACAGTTTACCCTATATTTCCGGATCCGGAAGTCGGAAACTCATTTACACAAAAATATCGATATCTCCGTTAAAAATGGACGGATTTTGACAATCTATGGCTTGTTGGGTAGCTGTTACCGTGCGGAATCTAAGTCTAAAAATATATTTTGTTTTCAAGGTCAGTTGTGACAGATATTGTCAAAAAACTGGAATTTTGACATAAAACTTTGTAAAACTCAAAAAGTAAACATCTCAAAACCATTCAATAGCGTTCAAGGTGACGGAAAGACCTTTCGTTTGCGACTAGTTTGATCAAAATCAGTTCAGTGATCTCTGAGATCTCAACCTCTTTGTTGACAACACACATACAGACCCACACACATAAACACATACGGACATTTGCTCAGTTCGTCGAGCTGAATCGATTGGTATATGATATTCGGACCTCCGGGCCTCGGAAAATTTTTCTAAAGTTTGAGCGAATTCGAAAGCGAATAATTTCTCAGATAGAAAGGTTATGCAATCTCTGTGAAAACCGACTTTTGAACCGAGGCCCGGAGGGCCGAGTGTCATATACCATTCGACTCAGTGAAAATGAAAGGCATTGTGGTCCCATACAAAATTTCTGAATATTATTTGGATCCGGCTTCCGGTTCCGGAATTAGTAAAATGTGCAAAAAATTGTGGAGTGCACTAACATTTCTCGGAGATGACTGAACCGATTTTCACAAACTTAGATTCAAATGAAAGGTCTTATGATCCCATACAAAATTCCTGAATATTATTTGGATTCGACTTCCGGATCCGGAAATATAGGGTAAACTGCGTTAAAAAGTTTTTACCATCACTGAAAGGGGTGAAAACCGTAGAAAGTTTTCTAAGTCGACCTCAAATCTTCTCAAATTGATAGTTTTTATCAGTAGACGGTAAAACAAACTGATTTCGATAATTTAATTTATTATTTAATAAATTATTTTGAAGAGTGCCACAGTATTATATATGATAGTATGATTGATAAGAAAAAGGCATAATTACACCATCAATAGACGGTAAAACAAACTGATTTCGATTATAATTTAATTTATTATTTAATAAATTATTTTGAAGAGTGCCACAGTATTATATATGATAGTATGATTGATAAGAAAAAGGGATAATTACACCACTAGGTTAATTGAAACAGGTTTTTTATATATAAAAAAGGTAAAAACACAAACGATGCATTTTCAGGAACGCGCATAACAGCGGTATGATGATACATACAGTGTAAAAAAGGTCACGACAAGCAAGAATGCCGCGTACTGGGACATTGGCTAGTCTACCTTGAGTACGCAAGGAATTTATTAGTTGAGATCTAACATCACGGTACTCCACGCATGTCCAAACGACATGATCAATATCGCGATAACTTTCGCCAAAAGCACAATGATTAGTCTCGGAAAATAGAATTCGAAGTAGATGTGCATCTAACGTGTAGTGATTAGACATGAGTCTGAACATCACACGAATAAAGTCCCTACTCACATCCAGTCCCCTGAACCATGCCTTTGTTAAATTTTTGGAAAAATTGAGTGCATCCACTGACTTAGATCATCTTTATCCCAAGAAGCTTGCCAGCTGGCAAGTGTTCTTTGGCGAGACGCGCTATAGAATTCGTTGAAAGCAATCGGTCGTATAAATTTTACCCTCAATAGCAGCACGTTTGGCTAAAATATCGGCTCTTTCATTGTCTGGAATGGAGCAATGAGCCGGGACCCAAATTATTGTGATTTGATAATTATTATTCAATATGTCGTTCAGACACTGTTTTATTTTGCCCAACAAAAACGGATCATTTTTTGCCAGCAACGTTTGAGCGAATAGCTTAAATTCCACTCAGACTATCTGTGAAGAGAAAATAATGGTTTGGAGATAATGTGACCATAATGAACTGCTTCTAACTGTGCTATATAAACCGATGCAGATTCTTAAAGTCTAAATGAAGCCGAAACATTATTGTTGAACTTACTTGAAAATATTTTTGGTATTTCCATTGAGCGCAGGTGTTCCGGGATTCCACGCACTTCGCGCTGCATGGATGTGTCGAAAAATAAAGTTGAGTCAGGGACATTTGGTTAAAATATACTGTTATGAATCTTGTTTGATATTGAAGCTCAACTAGCCTTTCGAAGTTATTAATAACCAGGGAATTCAGTACCTCACATCTTATTAGCAGTCGCGATGAAAGCTCCCAAAAACGATCTTTCAATGGAAGAGCTCCCGCCAGAATTTCAAGACTCATTGTATGTGTCGAATGCATGCAGCCTAAAGCAATTCGCAAACAACGATACTGAATTCGCGCAAGTTTGATAATATGAGAGTTTGCAGCGGAACGGAAGCAAATGCAACCATATTCCATCACTGAAAGTATCGTTGTCTGATACAATTTTATTAGATCTTCCGAATGAGAATGCCCACCCACCTGTTATTGTTCGAAGACAATTTACTATTTGTTGGCATTTTTTTTCTTCAGATCGTTTATTTGATATGGCACATAGCTTTAGCTCAGAGGTGCCAAAGTCTGTGTTGTATTTTTTCGTACAATATAATTACAATTATTATTATTCACACTCAAACAATATACAATAACACAAAACAGATAATAATAATGTAATAACTTCAAAGTCTTCGTGTAATCTTCGTTTCATTTTGGCTCAAAATTTCCGATGTGTGGTTACCAAAAACCAATTAATACGTCACAAATGGCATTTTGGGGAAAGGTGAACTGTAAACGATGTAAATAAAGAGAAGCAGTAACTAGATTGATAAACCAATAGTTTTCAGAAAGATGTAAATCGAGTACATATAAGTGCAATCGCGACTTGCTAGTACATCTCGCACCGGCACATTGGGTGGCCTACCTCGGGCCCAAAGGGAGTCTCTCAACTGTAATCTTGCGAAACGATTCAGGGCACATGACCATACAACATGCTCAATGTCGTGGTAACCATTGCCACAAGCGTAGATACCATTCTCAGCGAGGCCAATTCGCCAGAGATGAGTACCAATCTCGGAGTGATTAGACATAAGTCGGGACATCACACGAATGAAATCGCGACCCACTTGCATCCCCTCAAACCAAGGTTTCGTCGATATTTTTGATATAATAGAGTATAGCCAACGTCCTAGGTCTCCATTGCTCCATGAAGCTTGCCAACTTTCGAGTGTCTTCTGACGAGAAATGCTGAAAAATTCGTTGAAGCAGATTGGTCTTTCGTAAATATAACCTTCTAATGCGCCCACTTTAGCCAATGAGTCCGCCTTTTCATTGCCCGGAATAGAGCAGATAAAGTTCTCAAGGGTTCCCGCATTTTCCTGGTTTCATCGCCAGGAGAGTTTCTATTGAGCTTAGACTGTCCGTTGTTGGCATTTTGATATCAGATCCCTAATGTGTCCGCCCCACGTGCATTTAAAATCATACAACACTCCGAGGTACTTGAAAGTCAAAACCTGTTGGATCATTCTGCCCATCATATGAAGGTGAAGCTGCGCGAATCATGCTTTCTTGAAAAGATCACCAGCTCTGTTTTCCCCGCAGAGAATTCGATACCCAGATGAACATCCCAAACGGACAAGTTATCTAAGGTATCTTGCAATGGTTTTAGCAGATCAATTGCTTTGGGTCCAGTAACTGAAACTACGTCATCATCTGCCAATTGTCTTAGTGTAGCTAATTCTGAATGTTGCCAAATCGCCATGTGAAAAATACATACATTTCTCTGACAAGAGGTTGTGCAAATAATTATTTATAATCGCTGGAAGTCCATGTTGATGGAGCTTGTCTGGAAGAACATCAGTGGAAACTGAATCAAATGCTCCTCTAATGTCTAAAAATACAGATGCCATTTGTTGTTTTTGAGCGAAGGCAATTGGGATGTCACACGAAAGTAATGCAAGGCAATCATTCGTCCCTTTATTTATACGGAAGCCAAGCTGAGTACCTAACAACAACCGAATAATTTTTTCGAACAATTATCTGATGCAGGACAATATTGCAATGGGTCTATATGAGTTGTGATTGGAAGCTGGTTTTCCCGGCTTTTGAATGGAGATAACTTTCAGTTGCCTCCAGTCAGGTGGAAAAATATTTTGCTCAAGAAACTTGTTGAACAATTCCAACAAACGTCTTTTTGCAAGGTCAGGCAGATTCTTCACCAAGTTTAATTTAATTCTGTCCAACCCAGGACGATATTGTTACAAGACATGTTCCTCATTCGTCTGGCCGTATTCCAAAGAGTGCTCATTGAGGTTTCTCTTGACAAACCTTCGACAAAATGTCTCCTATAGCTACATTTCTTGGATATGCTCTTGTACTTTTTTTTTGCCCGCCACACTCCCCCACACAAAAGAGCTTCAATTTGTGAAGCACCCTGGTAGTGGACGCAAACTAATCTCAGCTAAAAAAAATAAATAATCTGGCAAAATACTACTAAAAGAAAGTCTTACGTTACAATAAGCTGAGATGTTTGTATTTTCATGATGTGCAATTAAACTTTATTAATAAATATTGCGGAATCCCAGTGAAATTGATTTCCTTTTAAGGGATCCACAATAATACAGGCTAACTAAAAAAAATTATACAAGAATGAATTACTGTTGACAGTTTGTAAAACAAGGAATAAATTAAGGAACTACATTAATTAAATATCTCGTTCAGTCTATGCTTAAAATGATATTTCAGTCTAGCCCCGAATAAGGCACGGCTGGATGTTCTTTGAATGTCAAGTGGAAGTGCGTTATATTTTATTGGACCAACAAAAAGAATCCTTCTTTGACCAATGTTTGTGACTGCTCGAACGCAAAGCAGGTTGTTACTGCGACGTGTAGTTCGAGAGTGAGTTAAAATTGGAAACTGTAAATTATGGTGAGTTGAGGGGTTGTGTAGGATATCATGAACGAACAGTAATGTTTGAACATCACATAAGTATGCCCGAGGTAAGATGTTGTGGGTATTATCGGAGTATAACAATAAGCTTGAAAACAGTAGGAGTTTATTGAAGATGATTTTGAGACACCTGTTTTGAAGAGTTTGATTTTTTTTAGATGAGAGCTAGCGGCGCGACCCCACACCGATACCAAATAAATGAGCTGTGAATGGATGTAAGCAAAATAAAAGTTTAGAAGTGCACGCTTAGGAACATATGACTTGACCCTCCACAAAATACCGCAGTAGGATGCCACATGTTTTTCAATAGATTTAATATGGTGAATCCAGGTTAACGTGGGGTCAAAATATACACCCCCCAGTCCACTTTTTCAATAATATAATGTCCCAATTTAGGATGACGATGGATTGGTATTATTTTCCTTATAGACCGGAAAATCATATATTTAATTTTTATAAGATTTAAGGATAATAAATTTGCACTAAAATATTGATCTAAAATACTTAAATCGCTCTCCATTGAGTTTATAATAGCATTGATGTCATTGTTAGGATAAAATAGAGCTGTGTCGTCGGCAAATAATCGCGGAGTCCCTGTGAGTTGCAGGTTACCTATTTCATTAATATACAAAAGAAATAATGGCGGTCCTATATTGCTACCCTGTGGCACTCCAATGTTTATGGCAGCAAGATTGCTACAGTCGCCCTCGATGGACACAAATTGTTTTCTGTTCGTCAAGTAGCTACTGATAATAGAGTTCGCGATGTCCCTGATGCCGTAGCACTGAAGTTTGTCCAAGAGAATACTGTGGTCCAAAGTGTCAAAGGCTTTTTTGAGATCTAAAAATAAGGCACCAATCATGTTTTTTTGGTCAATCTCGCTCATTATATTGTCTACTAATTCTATGATAGTGGTATGTGTGCTAGAACCTTGTCTAAAGCCATACTGAAATTTATAAAGGACACTATGTTTGTTTAAAAATTCGAGGAGTCTATTTACCAATAGTTTTTCAAAGATTTTGTTGAAGACAGACAGAGTCGATATAGGACGATAATTATTACAATCATAACGATCACCAGACTTGTAAACAGGAATAACTTTTGCCACTTTGAGCAAGTTGAAACCATTCATGGAATTTATTTCATCGCTGGAGAATACTTGCCATTCCAATGCAACGGCGAACAATTAAATTTCTCTAAAGGCGATTTGAACTAATTGGAGTTTTTACTCACAAGATATCGACCGAAATTTTTCGTAATAAGGGACTTAAATGCTAAGCATGTCCAGTGGAATTGTAGGCAAAATAACAGTAATGGTAAAATACTTCATAATCAACTCTGAGTTGGTTACTTCACAGTTCTTCATCCCAGTAATCCGACTTGTTTCTCTTCCGTGAAAACCCCGTCTACAATTGATCTGGTTCCAACAGATCAAAGTCACATTTGTAGTGAACCGATTACACATGCTGACTTTGACTCAGATCATCTTCCTGTAACATTCAGACTTTCCAACGAAGCTACAATTAATCCAATTAGTTCTATATTCAACTATCATAGAGCTAATTCGTTGGATTACAGATCTTACATTGAAAATCATCTGGATCATGAAACTATTTTAGAAAATTCAGCTTACATCGACACAGCAATTGATAATTTGAATCATTACATTATCGAAGCTAGAAATTTTGCAGTTCCCAAAGCTCAAATTATATTAAATTCTCCTATCATCGATGACAATCTTCAACTGTTTATTCGGTTGAAGAACGTTCGTCGACGACAATATCAACGTTCTCGTGATATTGCTATGAAAAACGTAGTTAAGGATTTACAAAAAGAAATTAAACATGGATTTACTATTTTGCTAAAGAAATTGAACAAATTAAACCCATTCTTAACCTTTCTGGGAACTTTCTAAGGTTCTTAAGAAATCTCAGAAACCAATTCCTGCTCTCAAGGAAAAAAATCAAATACTTCTTACAAATGGCGAAAAAGCTCAAAAACTTGCTCAGCAGTTCGAGAGTGTCCACAATTTTAATTTGAACGTTGTGACTCCTATTGAAAATGAAGTCTCACTGAAATATGATCATATTTCAACTCAAGTGTTATTACAAGATGACATTATTGAGACGGATTTTGATGAAATGAAGTCAATTATTAGGAAACTTAAAAATATGAAGGCTCCTGGTAATGATGGCGTCTTTAATATTCCTATTAAAAATCTTCCCGATGTTGCCTTGAGACTTTTGGTTAAAATTTTCAAAAAGTGTTTTTCATTAGCTACCAGGATCAGCCCCATGGGGTTGTTCGAGCCGTTGATGTGGGACTAGGCAACCAAAATTTCCAATGATTGACATTTTCAATTAATCGTTACACTTTTGAATCCGCAAATGCACAAGAGTCTGCTTAGATTGATCCTTATTAGGAATCAACGCCGAACACGCGAACCCAGAATATAGACTCTATTTATCGTGATTTGTATTTGTTTCGTAGCCGACGAAATTACATCAATAGCCCAAATGTATACAATTAAATGTTTGTACATGCTTGCGATTCGGATATCGATAATTAAGCTTCTCTTCACCAAGCTTGTGTTCAAGTTTTGTATGCAAGCAGTTATTTTTATAGCGTTTCTCTACCATTACTACCAATTTGCGATTTCGGTTGAAGCGATAACATATTTTTAATTATCCATCGAGTTCATCTTATATAAATCAGAAATTAGTCTTATGCACTCAATACGACATAACATGGGATTTCATCCAATCTTGCATGACACAAGATCAGAGCATACCAATAAGAGCTTCAAATCGTTTATGGCACTTTTTGTCTTGCTGTGTAGCAACAACCTACCTCTAGCAAGCTAGGCATAAGACTGAAACGTTAGCTATAATTTTGCTTATATTTATAGCTTCGCGTGCTTCCAACAGCTTCGCTTTTGCTTCGATTGGCCAATCAGAGCGCTGCTTTCCCTTTGATATATCGCTTACTCCTTCAAAACCGTCGACTATGGCATGGAAATCCGGTATGCCGGAGATTTTTTGCAGATAAATAGGACACTGCTAGCTATTAATCAACATTTCAATGATATACAATCAAAAATACATGGCTATGAATATTCAAATCAATACGTAGAAATATTTCCAATCAAATGGTGACATAATATTAATAATTGATATAAAATTGACTGAGCTGTAATTGTTCAAAACCTGACCACATTTCTACGTGTATTTTTCTTGAATTTTTAGTTTGCACCGCTATATAGAAAACAAAAATGTGTTCCACATTAAAAAAAACTCTAAAGTAATTCCTATCCTCAAACCTGATAAAAACCCAGCAGAAACATCAAGTTATCGACCAGTTAGCTTACTTTCTTCTATCAGTTAACTTTTTGAAGACATTATCTTGTTGAGAATGATGTCCCATATAAATGAGAATTCAATTTTTTACCAGAGCAGTTTGGATTTCGTCATGAACATTGAACTACTCATCAGCTTGTAAGAGTAACGAACATGATAAAAGCAAATAAATCTTCTGGGTTATCCACTGGAGTTGCTCTTCTAGACATAGAAAAAGCATTCGACAGTGTTTGGCACAAAGGTTTAATAGCAATTTTTCCAGTTTCCTATTCATTTGATCAAAATGATTCAAAATTATTTAACTGATCGTACTCTTCAGGTTAGCTATCAGAATTGTAAATCTGAATTGCTACCCGTACGACCAGGTGTTCCGCAGGGTTTGAGCGTAGTTCCAATCTTGTATAATATTTTCACTTCTGATCTTCCAAATTTACACGTTGGTTGTCAGAAATCGCTATTCTGTAACGACACAAGTTTGTTAGCCACAGGTAGAAATCTAAAAGTGATCTGCAGTCGCCTACAAAGAAGTTAAAATATTTTCATTGATTATCTGGAATTAAAACCAAATGCAGCAAAAACGCAATTAATTGTCTTTCCTCATAAGCCAAGAGCTTCTTTTCTTAACCCAAACAATAATCACATTCTCAAATTGAATGGCTTGGAATTGACATGGTCTGATCAAGCTAAATACTTAGGTTTAACGTATGACAAAAAACTCACTTTCAAGGATCACATTGAAGGAATCCAGGCAAAGTGTAATAAATATATTAATTGTTTATATCCTCTTATAAACAGAAATTCTAAGCTCTGTCTAAAAAACAAATTGTTAATTTATAAACAAATTTTCAGACCAGCCATGCTTTATGCAGTACCAAATTGGTCAAGTTGTTGTTCCACCAGGAAGAAAACGCTTCAAAGGATTCAGAATAAAATTCTGAAAATGATTTTGAAGCATCCTCCCTGGTTTAGTACAAATGAGTTACACAGACTCACAAATATAGAACCATTAGATGTAATGTTACATAAAATTATAAGCAAATTCAGACAAAATCGATGCAATCTTCAATTGAATCGATTCGCTCTCTGTATTAGTTAGTAAGTTAGTATATAAGTTCCTTTTCCCCATTACACAATACAAGTAGGTTTAGAATTTTCCCTACACAAAAATCTCAGAATTTGTGGAATGAATTGATGAATGACGAATATATATATATATATATATATATATATATATATATATATATATATATATATATATATATATATATATATATATATATATATATATATATATATATATATATATATATATATATATATATATATATATATATATATATATTCATATATATATATATATATTATATATATATATATATATATATATATATATATATATATATATATATATATATATATATATATATATATATATTCATATATATATATATATATATATATATATATATATATATATATATATATATATATATATATATATATAACAGATCAGCTGAAAAGTTCGTATCGTTTCTATGAGAGGGCGCCGCTAGAATAAAATCCATACCATTTTTAGTTAGTACCAACCTTGAACAGATACGTGTATAAATTTGACAGCTGTCTGATTATTAGTTTGTGAGATATTGCATTTTCAGTGAAGCTACTTTTGTTATTGTGAGAAAAATGGAAAAAAAGGAATTTCGTGTGTTGATGAAACACTACTTTTTGATAAAAAAAGTGCCGCCGATACCAAAAAATGGCTTGATCAGTGTTATCCAGACTCTGCTCCGGGCGAAGCAACAATTCGTAAGTGGTTTGCAAAATTTCGTACTGGTCATATGAGCACCGAAGACGATGAACGCAGTGGACGTCCAAAAGAGGCTGTTACCAATGAAAACATGAAAAAATTCCACAAAATGATTTTCAATGACCGTAAAGTGAAGTTGATCGAGATAGCTGACACCCTAAAGATATCAAAGGAACGTGTTGGACATATTATTCACGAATATTTGGATATGAGAAAGCTTTGTGCAAAATGGGTGCCGCTTGAGCTCACAATCGATCAAAAACAACAACGAATTGATGATTCTGAGCAGTGTTTGGAGCTGTTATATCGAAATAAAACCGATTTTTTTCGTCGATATATAACAATGGGCGAAACATGGCTCCATCACTTCACTCCGGAGTCCAATCGACAGTCAGCTGAGTGGACTGCACGCGATGAACCGAACCCAAAACGTGGAAAGACTTAACACTCGGCCGGTAAGGTTATGGTGTCTGTATTTTGGGATTCGCATGGTATAATTTTCATCGACTACCTTGAAAAGGGAAAAACCATCAACAGTGACTATTATATAGCGTTATCAGAGCGTTTGAAGGACGAAATTTAAAAAAAAACGGCCTCATTTGAAGAAGAAAAAAGTTTTGTTTCATCAAGACAATGCACCGTGTCACAAGTCGATGAAAACCATGCTGAAATTGAACGAATTGGGCTTCGAATTGCTCCCTCATCCATCGTATTCTCCAGATTTGCCCCCCAGTGACTTTTTCCTGTTCTCAGACCTCAAGAGAATGCTCGCTGGTAAAAAATTTAGAATCAATGAAGAGGTAATCGCTGAAACTGAGGCCTATTTTGAGGCAAAGGACAAATCGTACTACAAAAATGGTATCGAAAAGTTGGAAGATCGCTATAATCGCTGTATCGCCTCTGATGGCAATTATGTTGAACAATAAAAACGAATTTTGACAAAAAAATGTATATATATATATATATATATATATATATATATATATATATATATATATATATATATATATATATATATATATATATATATATATATATATATATATATATATATATATATATATATATATATATATATATATATATATATATATATATATATATATATATATATATATATATATATATATATATATATATATATATATATATATATATATATATATATATATATATATATATATACATATATAATAGGGCAGAAAAGTCCCCACTTGTGGCTGAACACCCAATTTAAATCTTAATAATTTAATTTTAACTCATATTCCAATAAATAGTTATTTAAAAAAAATGAAGAATATTCAAAACACAACGATATTTTGAGTGCTTTTGTTTTTAGTTTTCGGTTTTCAGAATTGCATGGTTGGTTTTTCTAGTATACTCGTGCCTTTGTTCCATTCGCAATCAATTTCGCGTGCGGAAGTACATTTATTAAGTGATAAATTAAAAAGTAGTTATAGTGGTGGTGTGAGCTCTTCAGCTAGATTTTTTAAGAATATTGGTGGTATGGTAGTCCTGTCGAAATGTCATGTTCTGATAGATAGTTTACAGAGATGGAGTTGGAAAATGCAGGTATGAAAGAAAAGTATTCACGGTCACGGTCAGTTTCTGAATACGATGTATATACTTCCTGAAAAAAGTTTGCAAATTGTTTACAGATTTCTGTACTATTTTTTTCTACATGTCCGTCGAGATGCATTTGGGATGGAAAATTGTTGCTCTTTAGTTTAGTTTTCGTGTAGTTACAAAAATTCATAGGATAACTCTTAATTTCGTTTTCACTTTTGCGTTTGTATTCCCGAGTAGAGTGTTAGATTAAATAGAAAACTCAATTTGATGTTGTGCTGTTCGTATATATCGATTACATAATTTGCTATCGTTTTGGTCGTTTTAACGGTTAAAAGATCAAAATTGAAAGCAAAAAAAATGCTGTGTGACATCAAACTGGAAACTAGTTTTGCTCTCAGTGAAAGCGCATTGAAAACTTAATATGATGTAGATTTTCTCGAAATGACACGTCACGAGCATAATCTAAAAATAGAACAGCCAAAAAAGGTCCGGTATAGTATACATTTAGGCGATATTACTCGCAAGCAAGAAAAAAGATTTTATGCAATCTCCATATTAGTCGCAAGCAAGAAAAAAGATTTCATGCAATCTTCACACTACCGCGGAGAGAATCCGGTTTCGAACTTAGATGTTTTGGAATGCAAACTTTTTGCGATTGCTATGTACTGTAAGTGCTACCTATCAGGAGATGGAAAATGTTCGGTTATATGGCAAGCAGTGTTGTTTCACAAAGTTGTATACAGGTAGTTTCTGTCAGTGCACACTCGTTGCGTCGCTTCCATCCCGCATCCAACGTGAATAGCAGTGTGGCTATTTGAGCACAGTATAAAAATGTTCTCTTTGTCCTTCTCATATTCAAAGCTGTAGCATTCAAACATTATAACATCAAATTGAGTTATCTACTTGATCGCATATAACTCGCACATGTAATCACTTTGAAATACGAATTTAGAGGCTCTGAAGACCGAACCTTTTAAAGTGAAGTCTCCTACAACACAGGGAACATGAATTAGGAATCCGGCAATAAGGTATCCCAGATCATTTTTTTTCGGCTAATTGGGACAATGAACGATTATCTCGCTTCTGACCACAGATAGAACCAGAATCTCTTCAGTTCTTGTGTAGACTTATAATTTACGATCATTTGATGCAGAATTAGTCCTGTGGCTCAAAATTATGAAGATTTAGTTAGTCGGGTTCTTTAGAAAAATGTATTAAAGTTTCAAGATCTATTAGATGATTGATAAAATACTTCTCATAGCATCTAGCGTTAGTGAGAATATGAAGTTCTAAGCATTTATTACTAGGAATAAGAATTGTTTTGAAGAGGTTCTTCGACACAGTTTGTGGACTACTTAGGAATATACAAATTAAACATGTATTTTCTTGGTGGCTCCTCTAAGCAACTAAAGTGTTATTAAGAACTAGCTCTAGGTTCTGAAATCTGAGACATTCAATATTCGATGTTCGAACTTCGTAAACAATGAATTTTTCCATACTGTTGGATATAAAGTTATGGACATTTTCAGAACGGGTTTGGCGAGTAGATTATTTTCGCCATCCAGGTCCCCGATTTCTGGATGCACTGAAAATAATGGTCTAAGAACTTTGGAATGAACTTCGCAACGTCGTATAATTACAAATATCGAAACATTTTTTTAAAACTGAACGCAAAAATTGTTACAGGATCGGATATTTAACGTATCTTGAAGGAAATAGATGACGTCAAATATATTTCTTATATCAAATTCAGAAATAAGCTACTTCTACGGCAGACGATAAACGAGATGGGAATGCTAAAGCCACTATTCAGATTGACCTGCTTCAGACAAACGTGGTACCGATGATCGCCAACTTATCTAATGCCTCACAGACGTGTGGTTTGACACCAATATTCTCGTGGTTAAAAAGAAAGAGCATTATTTGCGTAAAAGTTGAAACAATGTTGAAAAAATCGTTTCTTCGCGGTTATGGTTGCGGTCAACCAAAGCATTTTTGTAAAAGGCAACAAAGGATTTAAGGAATAATTCTTCCATTGAAACTTAACTTTGTATTTTTGTGCTGCCATTTAAAATTTGCTCAATTTCAATGGATTCACTAAGTTGTTGATATTACTATTTTCATTTTTTGAGTTTCACAAAACTTTTGCCTATAAACAGCAAAATGATAACACAATGTGATATTAATTGAAAATTTGATGAGTCGATATCATATTAAGATTTCAATCTGATGTTGCTATCATAATCTAATATCAATTTGTTCTAATTTTGATGTTAGACTTTACTCGGGTTATTCATGTGCTGCATTTATGGCTATTTTGAGTTGATTGCAGAGGTCTATGTAATTTTGGAGATGAGTGTCACTTTTTTCTTGTTTGTAAATTTTTGTGTGCTGCGGGGAACATGCGAACAAGACGTGTTCAGCCGTCTCGATCTCGTCTGGGCAGCCAGGACATACAGGGGATGTCGCGTGGCCGAACCTGTGGAGGTACCATCTGAAGCACCCGTGGCCTGTGAGGAATTGCGTCAGGTCGAAGTTCACTTCTCCGTGAGGTCTATCTAACCAACTCGATTCCCTAGGTATGAGCCGATGTGTCCACCTGCCCTTGGTTGAGCTGTCCCACTCTTGTTGCCATCTGCGTAGAGAAGCGGCTTTGGAGGCCCTACGGGCGTCCCTGTCTCCTCGCATGCTGTAGCGCTCCGCGTCTTCCTTCACTATCAGACCGATAGGCATCATACTTGCAACCACGCAGGCCGCATCCCTCGATACAGTGCGGTATGCACTGATTACGCGAAGACACATCAATCTATGCGAACTCTCCAGCACCTGTGCGTTGCGTTCCACATTTAGTGCCGACGCCCATACCGGGCTGCCGTACCTGAGGATCGAAACTGCCACTCCTGCCAGTAACCTTCGTTTACTGGAACGCACAGGCGAGCTGTTGGCCATCAGACGGGAGAGCACCGCGATCGCTGTTGATGCGCGCTTGCAGGCGTATTCAACGTGCTTGCTGAAACTGAGTTTGTCGTCAAGCATCACACCCAATTGCTTCAGTGATCTCTTGGAGGGGATCACGCTATCTCCGGCATGTACCAACGCCTTTTGTTCCGATTTGCGGTTGTTTACCACCATCACCTCTGTTTTATGGTGCGCGAGTTGCAGTTTTCTGCTACGCAGCCAGTCCTCCACCAAGCAGATTGAGTGTGATGCACTCAGTTCGACCTCTTCGATGGATTCGCCGTAGACTGTCAGCGTGACGTCGTCCGTGAACCCGACTATCTTGACACCCGGAGGGAGCCTCAACCTCAGTACTCCATCGTACATTATATTCCACAGGATCGGGCCCAAGATAGATCCCTGTGGTACTCCAGCCGTAATTGGAGTGCTACGTGTGCCTTCGTCTGTCTCGTACCAATATAATAGTACCAACCTTTGCCTTTTCCAAATGTCTGGGAACATACGCTCGTCCAGACATCTCTGTATGACCTCCCTGAACATGTCCGGTTTTGTCATTATAGCCGCCTTTAGAGCCACGTTCGGGATACCGTCTGGCCCCGGGGCTTTCTTTGTATCGAGCGATCTCGCCGCAGTGAGCAACTCCTCGTTCGTCACCTTTTCGACTTCAATTGCTGGCCAGCTGCACAGTGATTTAGGTTCAGCTGTACTACTTGCATGTTGTTTTACTCCCTCCACTTGTTGAACAAGTAGGTCCGCCCATGACGTGGTTTGTGGCCTTCTTCTTGCTCGTGCATAGCATGCAACGTGGCGTTCTTTCGCATGCATACGCCTTGTGCCCCTCGCCGCCGCAACGCTTGCAGAGGTTGCTTCGGTCTGGGCCTTTGCAGTTCCACGACTTGTGGCCAGGTTCGAAACACCTGAAGCACATGTTAACCGCCGACGGTTGGTAGGCGGTCACTGGGCACACCGACCATCCGACCTTTAGCCTGCCCACTTTGAGGACCATATTAGCATCCGTGGCCGATAGCTTAAATGTAGCTATCTGGGTGCCCTGTGGTCCTTTTCTCAAACGGATGGATTCCTGTGGAACATCCGCACCTCTTTGCTCCTTGATGGCCATAGCCAGTTCTTCTACGGTGGCGATCTCATCCAACCGTTTGCACTGGAGTGCAACCTCGTTACGCAGGGCTCTACCTTCGGCCGTAGCGCCCAGGACTTGTTGGGCAAGCGCAACAAGCTCCGTTCCGTCCGCCTGAGCTCCCTTTTTAAGCTCGAGCAGCATCTCTCCCGTCTTCGTACGACGGATGCTGCGAACCTCTTTGCCAAGCTCGGCTAGCTTTGCCTCACTCCGCATGGCCTTGAGCACATCGGCGTACTTTTCTTTTCGGCCTTAACCAACAAAGCCTCACCTTTGTCCCTAGCCCTCCTCGCGGGAATGGGCCCAGCATCTTTTGGGACCCTTTTCTTCTTGGCAACCTTCACCCATGGATTCTCGCCGGGTTCGCTTATTTGACTCGAATCCGGGGGTCGAGTGCCGAGGTTTGGGTTGAGCCCCTCGCCACGTTCCTTCGCCCCATCATTTCCGCCATGGTCTTTGCTCCTTTTGGCCTTGGGAGTCAGGCGTTTACTCCCTGGAGAATCACTGGCGCGTTTCCGGCGCTGTTTGTTCCGCTCAATCGTGAGCCGGAGCGCATAGTCGACCGCCTCCTGTTTTTAATCGGTATCGAAGGTGAAGGGTTCTGTTTGAGAAGACTTCTCCGACTTTCCGCCACCCTCTAGCCGCGCTATCAACGCCTCTTGGTCCTTTTTAGCTACGTTCACGCCTTACTTAGCCTTCAGCAAGTTCATCTTCAGCTCCTTGCTAATGTTGGATTTCTCCTGCGCGAATTCAATAATCGCGTCGAGTTGTTCTATGACCGCTGTCATACTCGGCTTGACTACTTCCTTCGCTTGCTCCTGGGACTCAGGCTGGTCCACTGGTTCGACATGGACATTGCTGTCGCTCGTCCCCTCAGCTACCGCCTCACTCTCCTCTCTCGCACCCGTTCTTGATGGAGACCTCCTCAAACCCCCTCTTGCGAAAGGGTTTATCTCCTTGCTCGACGCCGATGTTGATGTTGTAAAACTCATTTTGTATGGGTCCCCCTTATGGCTACCGTCAAACCCAGCCGAAAGTAGTCGCTATCATGATCCCATGGTTACCTATGCTGTGCAGTGAGGCCATGCGAGGGTTGGCTTTACGCTCAGAGCCGGATCAGCGCAAATCAGGAAAAGGGCATCTGAACCTACTTCCACCCAGTCATCCCAACCAGGTGGTTGAAAGTGAGACGGCGTGCCATAAGGCCTGCCACGGTTTTATGGGACGGAAGGCAGCTGCGGCATTAGCCTACTCGCCATTTCAAGCCGGTTCCACCCTGCTTTACTGAAGGAGTAGAATACCGCAGCTGTCAGCCCTAGTTTCTCTATATATCTCTATATTCTACCGTATCGTATCCATGGATGGTATGGTAGCCAGTATGCCATAGTTAGGACCTCACTGGCGTTAGTCCTAACGTGCCGAGTCGGCACTCCCGCTGGGCTTGTGCACTTTGAGCGGCACACGATCGCTTTGGTAGGACTTGCTTGCGGATACATGCAGCTTTTTGTAGAGGATTAGCAGAGCCCAATGCCAAACCCCACCGCATCCTAGGCAAGCCCTACAACTCGCAGTTGCCGGGGGAGGGATCGTCAAGCCCTTAGACATAGTCCCTGCTGCCCCAGTACTTCGTTGTCTAGTAAACTGAATACGCGCCGCTGCCAGTAATTTCTTGTCCGAAGGTAAGGCATTTTGGATAACCGACGGTGAAGGTTGACTAATTTTATTGTTGTTTCAGGTGATGTTATTGATATTAGAGATTTTTT
This sequence comes from Malaya genurostris, assembly GCF_030247185.1. NCBI lineage: Eukaryota > Metazoa > Arthropoda > Insecta > Diptera > Culicidae > Malaya > Malaya genurostris. Next base: position 152,074,540 of record NC_080572.1, read on the forward strand.
TTTGATTTTGTTACTGTTGCTTTTATAGTTTGTGTTGAAGTTGGCGTTGTCATTTGTTTTACTCTGTTTCTCCTGAAGCCGGCGATTGCGCTGTTTACGGTCGTATTTACTCCAATCACTCTTCAAGATTTTTTTTATTCCCGATGAAGCGCCAGCCATGCTCGTTGCAAGTGTCTTTTTTTCTATTGGTTTTGGTGGTTTGTTTGCTTCCAATTGTTCAGCTAGAGTTTTAGACTAAGTGTTTTCAACGTCATTAGCGACGATATTCGAGATTGACGTCGATATTGATTTGACTTCATTTCTCAAGTCTTCCAAGATAGGATTGAATGCAGCGGTGGGGGTTTCGATAATTTTCGAGGGAAGCATAAATTCTTTTTCGAGGCGAGAAAGACGCTCACTCATTTCATTCATAATTTTGTTGCTGGATTTGTTCGATTTGCGAACGTCGCTTATGGCTGTATGCAGTGAGGCCTCGCATGACTGTATACGCTGACCTAGCTTGCCACAAATGCTATTGCCATTTTTGCTGACATTAAGTAATGACTGCTTAACGTGAATGACTAAGCGCTCGAAAATATCGAAAATTTCAAAGTAGTGACTTTTGACGTCAGATGCGGTCCGGTGGAACGCCTCCGTTTGTGACTTGGTATACTTAAAAAGCTGCTCCTGTTGGTGTAGCAGCTTCAGGGTCTCTGCTTCTGTTCTTATTAAATGCTAGCAGTCAGCACACACTGGCACCATAAATGCCAAGATTAAATGTTCCTGATGTCGTTGTACTCCAATGCAAGCGGCGTGATAAGCCTTGTCGCAATGTTCGCACTTCTATAGGAAGCGGTCGTCAATGTTAGAGTAAGATTTTACTCCACACTTCATTTTTCTTAAACTTCACTAAATTTGATTGCACTTTATAATTAGGCTATAAAAAGCCCGCGCGCGATGTTTGACTACGCGTGCGAAAAATAAAATAAATAAATTATTATTTGCGGAGCGCTCGAAAAAGCGAACCGCGCCCGATGACTGTTCGAGGCGAAAAAATCGGTTACTAAGGTCATTCCTTGGTTTAGTTTGATTGCGCCAATCCCAGTGTTTTTTTTTTATATTTGTGGTGACATTATTTCTACTTATTCTTATTTTCTCTTTCGTTGGAGCACTATATATCCATTCATTCGTATGGGCCGATTCAAACCACATTGTGTGATTTATCTTCATTGTTCATCCTTCGCATGAGTCTCTTAGGCTTTTTGAAAATATTTTGGTTATACATTCCTTACTTTCCGCTAGGTTTATTTCGATTTCTTTCAATGAACAAATTCTCATTCCTAGTACTGCGAAACATTTATTATGGGTTCCAATATCTGTTATGAACCTCCGTTCTTTATCTTTCTGCTTAGTTATTATATCTCTCTAAATGTATAAAGGTCACTAGATTACCTTGTAGATTCGGCGTTACGCCTTTGTATGTTTCGTAAGTCGTTTTTTAATTGGTGGTATATTTATATTTAAATGCAACAAAGGTCGATTGTCTATTTCATGTGATAAATCGAACAACTTGAGCACTATTGAAGATAAGTATCCATCCCGTGTGCGTAAAAATTCCACTGTTTCTGGTAGCGATTTTTCGTATTGTTCAATTTTTGATAGTAGGTTGTCCAGTTTGATTACCTATGTAATAATATCCAGCGTGCTTGACTCTTCTCTGCCTTGTTATTCTAATTATATTTTGGATAATTGCTCCCATTTTAATTTTGTCTCACAACACACAACATCCGTGAAATTAATATGATTCCTGATATCCTTTTTTAAGAATTAGTTTTGCTCGTACATTTCCATTTTTTTTATCTACATTGATTAGTGACCTGTTGACCAGGTCGTATATTGCACTGATGCTTCCGGTCTGTTCATAGACGGCTCCTTTTATCCTTTCCTCGTTACCTCGTAGTTTGTCCATGTCTATGACGAGTCTCGACCTGTCGTCTGAGTCCATAAGCCCTATTGCACTCCATATGCTTCGTCGCCTCCTCAGAGAATATAAAATCTTTATTAAATCACCCTTTTTTGTAGTTTTCCGTTTTCTTCATGTTTCATATAGCTTCACATGCGCTTTCGTTCAGTGTTTTTGTTATTGTATCGTAGACTTTTGTGTATTCTTCGATTAGATTTCCTATACTGTATCTTTCTGTATCAATCTGCTTTAAGTCTAGACTCACCCTAATATTGAATTTTCCTGTGACAATTTTTGCGTCGTCCAGTTTAAAAAGTACGGGTGTGTAAGACATAACTGGATGTCTGACAAGACATAACTGGATGTCGTGAATACGAATAAAACTAACACGATTTCTTTACACTTTGGAATTCGAATTGATAGTTGATCGATTGTGTGAATTGCGAAACTTTCCCCCTTTTCATTACTAAAATTTTCAACGATTTTTGACGTCGATTATCTCATTTCGGATTTGCATATTTCATTGAAAGAAACTATCAAGATGCTGTACAGCATTCATTCCTGCCTTTTAGAAGGCCCAAATTGTGGAATTCTCTACGATATTTAGCACAGTTCGGAACATTCAAAGCAAATCAAATTATTTTGGATTTTCACTAAACTGATGATTTCTACCTTCGATTTGCAAAGAAGTACATAACATTTAGAGCCATTAGAACGGCTGATTTTATATAATGATGTCCACTTTTCGTTTCTTGTTTTTTTTCTTTCCTATGCAAACCATCAGCAGCTGATGCAATCGTTCTTGCTTGAATTGAAACTAGCTTTGCGTACAAACCGACACATCCGCTGGCAGTGCCAAATGATGCGAAACTGGTTTAATGCGTCCTCTCGCCTTGACGACCGGAAGTCAAATGAGAACTACGACCTGAGCGTTTGAGGTTTTTAACCACGCAGAAGATGCGCTCTCCGATGCCGCTGTTTGAATGCGTCTTCTCGCCCCGACGTCTGCTTTCATCCAACGCAGAAGAAGAAATGCTCGATTTTAGACCACGGTTCTCCTGACTACCTCAAAATCGTCGTCCTTGCGCGAAAATCCCAAGCAAAAGTAAAGAGTTTTCCGCGTTGTTTTAAAATTTTCAGAAAGCTTAATTTTTGAGTTGTTTGTGGTTATCTCACACTGTTCAAAACATTACCCTAAATTCCTGATCATATTTTTGATGAAATAGTGAAAGAATTATGTTGTTGCCATTAATACAAGTCGAGATATTCACGATTAAGTTCTGCCCATTCATCCATATGGCTAATTTTGAAAAGGCGCCCCATAGTAAAGTAAGTCGTATTCACGACAAAAGTTGTGCGCCATTAAGTGGTAATTGTGCCTCGCCATTTCTTTAATTGCCCTAATGGTCTCTTCCGCACGCCGGATGCCTTCCTTGTTGATTGCATGACCTAAGTATCTTATTTCCGTTTTCCGTACTTGGCATTTTCCTGGCTCGACTTTTAAATTATGCCGGCACAATGCCATTAAAACTTCGCACAAGTTATCGTTATATTCTTGAATAGTTGAACCAAAAACAATTATATCGTTCAAGTAGACTATAGCTTTCACGTCTTTTGTTTCATACAGTACCGTATTTATCAATCGCTGAAAAGTGGATGGAATATTTCGCACATAGGCCATAGGCATTCTGGTGAACTCAAAGTTACCTTTTGGAGTTGAAAACGCTGTCTTGGCTGCATCCTTTGGGTTAATGGGTACTTGGTAAAACCCCGATTTTAACTCCAAAGTATGAAAATATTTACTGTTTCCGAGATTATCTTAAATCTCGTCGATTAGTGGAGTTGATTAAATTTAAAGCCCTAAAGTCAACCACGATTCTGTATTTCTTGGTACCAAATTCTTCGTCCTTCTTAGGAACACATAGGACTGGTGTTGTTGCGCAAAACCCCTCGAGAGCAGCGCACCTTTACGTGCAGCAACGTTGGCTCGAGATGAATCGACAGGCGGACATTTATATGAAAATTGAATTCATTGTTATAATAATCGAAATATTTTCTAATCACTTGAACTATAAGGTAATTTTGTATTCGTTAACATATTAACATTCTGTGGCTAACTTCGGTGATTTAATATTAGGTCTGATTTAGAGGTTAGGCTCATTATATTGAACAATTCATCGCCTGTGTAGCAAGCTCATTAGGTATCACCAAAGTAGTAGTACTTGACTGTTATTAAACCAGGTTTTTGTAATTCCAAATTATGTAACGAAGATATTACAGCTATAGCTGTCTGTATTACATATAAACAACGAGTAAACTACATGAAAACCCACTAAACGTAAGTTCACGGAAAAAACTATTGAAATAACTGAATTTCATTTCTATAATTTGCTTGTAGGAGAATTTTAATATACCAGGTTCGGAATAAAACGTTATTAAAAGCTCGGAAATCGTTTCAATCGTTGCTAGACGCAACAATTTAAAATTCTCGTTTACTCGTACGAATTTGGAAAATACTTCATCATGCCTCAGGACCGACCTATGCCCATTCATCCCGGAGAATAGTTTTTTTTTTTTTTTCCATAAGATATATTTATTAAGGCACAATGCGTTAGCTCTATGATGCCAAAGGCATTTTCTAATAATAATGATTGTGTAGGTGCTGGCCTCTAATGTTTTTCTGGTGACGTTGCTACTCAATGGTAGTGGCCGTATGCTTGTCCGTATGGGTCCACGGAAGACACCCCCGAGTCAAAGACCCGGCCGGTGGCCCGCGTGCTAGTTATCGACAGGAGTGGTCCTCCGTTCTTGGGATCAGCCAGGTGACGTGAGAATATATTTAAAATTGCCGCATCCTTCTGGGGACCGCGGAAAACACCCCCAGGCTGCGAAGACCCGGCGGGTGGCCCGCATGTTAGTCATCGACTGAAGCGGCTTTCCGTTGGCGATGATGGTAATGTTGCCGAATAGTATGAAAAAAAAATAGACAAGTAATTGTTGAGGAAAACGGATTGGGGGGTATGGAAATGAAATAACTAATAACGACAAATATTTAGTTAGTTGACATCGAGATGGTGAAGAGACTGGGGAAAGGGGAGCGAAAAGTTAGTAACAGCAAAAAGATCTTGTTAGTATCGATAAAGATGGTAGACAGACGGGAGATTGGGAGAATCGGGCGGATGTTAGTGTCGAACCTATAGGTGAAGAGTATTCTTAGTCTCGAAAAGAGTAAGGAAAACGTTCTATGCCAAATACAACGGATTACACTTGTATATTAATATGTTTAAGGTATTGGTAAATGAGAAGCATATAGGAACTATCCCGACTCGCCAACACATCCCGAACCGGAACCTCAGGCGGCCTACCTCGGGCCCTAAGGGATTCCAGCAGGATTCCAGGGATTCGACCTGGCGTTACGATACTCTACGCACGACCACACGACATGCTCGATGTCCTGATAACCGTCGCCACAGGTGCAGAGCCCGCTCTCCACGATCCCAATACGCCGGAGATGTGAGTTGAAAGTGTAGTGATTTGACATGAGCCGCGACATAACACGAATGAAATCTCGACTTACGTTCATCCCCCTGAACCAAGGTTTCGTCGATACCTTAGGGATAATGGAGTGTAGCCATCGTCCCAGTTCGTCATTCGTCCATGAAGTTTGCCAACTTTCGAGAGTTTTCTGACGAGAAATACTGAAAAATTCATTGAAGCCGATTGGTCTTTCATAAATATCACCTTCTAATGCGCCCACCTTAGCCAATGAGTCTGCCTTTTCATTGCCCGGAATGGAACAATGCGAAGGGACCCAGACTAACGATATTGAATAAGACCGTTCAGATAAAGTTCGCAAGTGTTCCCGTATTTTCCCCAGGAAATATGGGGGATACTTTCCTGGCTTCATTGCCCGGAGAGCTTCTATTGAGCTTAGACTGTCCGTCACAATGAAGTAATGGTCTTTGGACAAGGTTTCAATGATCTCGAGGGTGTACTGAATAGCAGCTAATTCTGCGACGTAAACTGAAGCCGGATCACTGAGTTTGTAAGAAGCGGTGATGTTTTGATTGAAGATGCCGAAGCCTGTGGACCTGTTGATGTTTGATCCGTCAGTGTAAAACACCTTTTCACAGTTGACTGTTCTAAATTTATTATAAAAAATATTTGGGGCCACTCGAGGGCGTACGTGATCCGGAATTCCATGAATCTCTTCTTTCATGGATGTGTCGAAAAACACAGTAGAATCAGAAGTATCCAAGAAATGAGCACGGTTGGAAACAAACGAAGAAGGATTAATATTCTGAGCCATGTAATCAAAATACAAGGACATAAAACGGGTCTGAGAATTGAGCTCGACCAGCCTTTCGAAGTTTTCAATCACCATCGGATTCAAGATATCGCATCGGATAAGCAATCGATATGAGAGATCCCAGAATCGATTTTTCAACGGTAAGAAGCCCGCGAGCACTTCGAGACTCATCGTGTGAGTCGACTGCATGCAACCTAAGGCAATACGCAAACAATGATACTGAATTCTTTCCAGTTTAATGAAATGGGTGTTCGCGGCGGATCGGAAGCAGAAGCATCCATATTCCATTACGGACAATATCGTTGTTTGGTACAGCCTGATCAGGTCTCCTGGGTGGGCACCCCACCATGATCCGGTTATTGTACGAAGAAAGTTAATTCTCTGTTGGCATTTTTGTTTCAGATACCTAATATGACATCTCCAGGTGCCTTTGGAGTCGAACCAGACCCCGAGATATCTGAATGTGAAGACCTGAGCTATGGTTTCACCCCCTAGTTGAAGCTGTAATTGTGCTGGTTCTCGCTTCCTTGAAAATACAACCAGCTCAGTTTTCTCCGTAGAGAACTCGATACCCATTTGAAGAGCCCATGTCGACAAGTTGTCGAGGGTATCTTGCAATGGTCCTTGGAGATCGGCAGCTTTGGGTCCTATAATAGACACAACGCTGTCGTCGGCAAGTTGTCTTAGCGTGCAAGATGTGTTGATACATTCATCAATACTGTTTACGTAAAAATTGTATAAAAGGGGGCTTAAGCATGAGCCCTGAGGAAGACCCATGTAACTGAATCGTATTGTCGACAAATCACCATGCGCGAAATACATGTATTTCTCGGACAACAGATTATACAAAAAGTTATTCAAAATTGGTGAAAGACCATGCTGATGCAACTTCTCAGATAGGATGTTTATGGAAACTGAATCAAAAGCCCCCTTGATGTCTAGGAAAACTGACGCCATTTGTTCCTTACGAGCAAATGCCATTTGAATTTCGGTTGAGAGCAACGCCAAACAATCGTTCGTTCCTTTGCCTCTGCGGAAACCAAATTGTGTATCTGAAAGTAAGCCATTAGTCTCGACCCAATTGTCTAGACGAAACAGAATCATCTTTTCGAACAATTTCCGGATACAGGAAAGCATAGCAATCGGCCGATACGAATTGTGATCGGAAGCTGGTTTCCCTGGTTTTTGAATGGCAATAACTCGTACTTGTCTCCAGTCCTGTGGGACAATATTATCCTTAAGAAGCCTATTGAATAAATTCAATAAGCGTCTTTTGGCAGAGTCAGGCAAATTTTTCAACAAATTGAATTTGATTTTGTCTAACCCCGGAGCTTTATTGTTACACGACAAAAGCGCAAGTGAGAACTCTACCATTGAAAAAGGTGTTTCGTTTCTGTTTGATGAGGCGACGCGTATAATCGTTTGTTCCGGAACAGAATCTGGACATACTTTTTTAGCGAAATCGAATATCCAGCGGTTAGAATATTCCTCGCTTTCGTTCGTGGTGTTTTTGTTGCGCATTCGTCGAGCTGTGTTCCAAAGAGTGCTCATCGATGTTTCTTTTGTTAATCCGTCAACAAACCGGCGCCAGTAACCGCGTTTTTTTGCTTTAATTAAGTTCTTCATTCGCTTGTCTATGGTTGCGTAATTACAATAACTATCGGGTGTTCCATTGGTTCTAAACAGTTTGAACGCGGAGGTTCTTTCTGCGTTCAGTGATGAGCACTCTTTGTCCCACCACGGATTGGGAGAACGGATGTTAGTTTTCGCACCGGGTAAACGTTTCGTCTGAGCTTGAATCGCGGAGTCGAGAACCAAGCTAGCCAAAAACGTATACTCTTCCTCCGGAGGAAGTTCTTGTGTTGTTTCTAGTTTCTGAGATATCGAACATGCGTAGTCTTTCCAATCAATATTTCGTGTTAGGTCATACGAAACATTGATTGTCTCCGATGGTCTTAATCCGTAGGCGATTGAAATCACGATAGGTAGATGATCGCTACCGTGGGGATCAGGGATCACCTTCCACGTGCAGTCCAACCGTAGTGATGTCGAGCAAAGGGATAAGTCCAGCGCACTTGGTCTTGCTGGTGGTGCAGGAATCCGTGTCATTTCTCCCGTATTCAAGATTGTCATATTGAAGTTGTCGCAAATATCATAGATCATAGCTGATCTGTTATCGTCGTGAAGACAGCCCCATCCCGTACCGTGTGAGTTAAAGTCTCCTAAAACCAACGTCGGTGCAGGAAGGAGCTCTACGATATCACTGAACCGCCGATGCCCTACTGAGGCTCTTGGGGGAATATAGATGGAAGCAATGCAAAGGTCCTTACCTTTGATTGTAACAAGACATGCGACAACTTCAATACCTGGTATCGAGGGGAGGTTAATGCGATAAAAAGAATAGCACTTTTTGATCCCCAAAAGTACTCCTCCATAGGGATCATCTCGATCCAGGCGAATAATGTTAAAATAGTGGAAGTTTAAGGATATTTCAGAAGTTAGCCAAGTTTCGCACAATGCAAATACGTCACATTTCAGATTATTTACTAGAAATTTAAAAGAATCTATTTTTGGAATGATACTTCTGCAATTCCACTGTAAAACAGTGATTAGATCCGTGACCTCGGTGGATGATTTAGCCATCGAAGGATACAATCGCTGAGAGAAGGGGCCAATTTGCAGTCAACTGCTTTAAATATGTTTTTACTGTTGGCATGAAAGCAATTAAAATGCTTTTAAGAGGTTCAGAAATATTAAAAGTTGTAAAAATCCAGTCCACAACATCAGAGAACTTGATAAGTCCAGCACCTAGTTGATTCTCTGGTAGATTTTCAGGGATGCTTGGGGATTTTGTAGTCCCGGGAAGTCGTGGGAATTCCATCTCGGAATTGAGTTTTCCGAGACCAGGAGCTTTTTGCTTCGGTAGTTTGTCACGATTCCCGTTAGCTGTAACTTTCCGAAGCCCTTCGGAGGACATCTTCGAACCCTTACTAGGGAGCTTATGATAGGATTTGTTTGCTCTTTTCCTATAGCTATGAGGGACCGCCGAAGATGGACCTTCTAAAGGGTCGTCAGATTCGCTCTCGTCAGTTGACAAGCAGGCATATGGATTTGTTGTCTGTTTAGGAGGGGTGGCACTTTTAAGCATATCTGCAAATGAACGCTTGGAGTGTTCTTTCAGAGAACGCTTCATCCTATCTCCGCGCAGTTTGTATGCGGGACATGCCATTAGGTCATGCGAACCCTCCTTACAGTAGAGACACTTTTCAGCATTTTTACCGCAAGAGCCATCCGCATGAGCCTCTCCACAGTTAGCACAACGTGGCTTATTGCTGCAATGGGTAGCTGTATGCCCAAGCTGTTTGCAATTGGTGCAATTCATTACACGAGGTACAAAAAGACGAATAGGCAAACGAACCCGGTCCAAGAGGAGGTAATTAGGCAAAGCCGATCCGGCGAAGGTCACACGATAAGAGTCTGATTGGGGATAGGACTTTGTTCCATCCCCGGCGATCGATACTGAATGCAATCGCTTGCAGTCCAGTATCTTGACGTTCTTAAGTGAGGGGTCCTTAAAACAACCCGCCCCGTACTTAAGAATGTCCTCGCAAGTCAAACTCGAATCGGTGACCACACCGTCGATTTCTACTTCGCGAGCTGGCACGTAGACGCGATACTCCAGCGTAAAAGGATCCTTTTGAACAAGCTCATTAGCCTGTTTTGAGCTGGTAAACAATACCCTGAGCTTGTCTGGCCGTATTCTATCAATACTTTTTATGGTATTGTATCGCGAAGTCAGGTCTCGCGATATTTTTAGAACATTCAATTTTTTTCCGTTTGACTTGGTCCGGAAATAGACCGCATATGGCCCGGCCGGAAGTGCGAGTCCATCAGGATAGTTTTTAATTCGAGTCTTGATGCTTTTGGAAGCAGTTTCCATTTCAATATCGGGATGAGGGGGGTCAATTTCAAGACGATTTACCATGTCACGGAATTGTATCCGTGCAGGTACGGAAAAGGATCGTTTGGGGACAAAATATTATAGTAAATTGAAAGACGAAAGGGATTGAAGAAAATAATACTTAGCTTATAATCCTAAAACAAGAGCAGCCACCAAGGTCAAACCTTCGTGGACCGGTGAATCACCGCTTTAATATTGTGCAAAAAACCTCCGTGAGGAAAAAGCACACACCGACTAACACCGTTTTCACTAGGAACTTATAACAAGTCTATTTTGTTATTGAAACTGTTCACTAATTCAAATAATAACGATGGAAAACTAATTTTCAATTGTCTGTAATTAAAACGGAAAAATGACAAGCGAAAATTTTTTCCGTCCGTTCTAAAGCATAGACTGCTACGATTGACCGGAGAATAGTTGTTCGCTTTGCCAAGCTGAAGATAACAGTCGGATGTTTTGCTGCGATTCTTACCAGAAGTGGTATCATTTCGATTGTGTCGGAGTGTCAGAGGAAGTTGAAAATCACGATTGGAGCTGTACGGATTGTGTGAATGCAGGCATCCCAAGATCAACGTTGATGGATTCCTTTCCACCTGTTCCGTTACCTTCGGTTACGACGCCGTCAATAATTCCTTCCCCCGAGATACTCAAAGGAGTTACATCGACGTATTCTACCGCGAGAGGAAAAACCTCTCACCTGGCAATTGATCTACAGCTAAAACTACTCGATGAAGAAAGAGCCATCGAGAAAAGGTTCCTGCAGCGTAAATATCAACTGATGATGGATGCATCTGGGATGGGTTACAATCGTCCTTCTACCTCTCAAATAGGGACGAACGTTAGCTACCCACGACCAGCGAGCCACTCATCTCCATTACTGTCTGTTCCACGCACCGCCCCAGAGCATCACCTCAACTCAACGAGACATCAATACTCAACTCGAGTCAAATTGCTGCTCGTCACGCGATGGCTAAGGAGCTACCTAGCTACAGTGGTGATCCAGAAGAGTGACCGCTATTTTACGCCACGTATGAAAATACGACGAAATTGTGTGGTTTTACGCCCGAAGAAAATATGGTGCGATTGCAACGTTGTCTAAAAGGAAAAGCGATGGAGGCTGTTAAGTGTCAACTACTTCACCCAGCCAATATAGAATATGTTTTATCAACTTTAAAGATGCTGTTCGGGCGTCCGGAGATAATTGTGTATACACTGATCGATAAAATCAACAAACTCCCTGCACCTAAGGCGGACAAACTCAACACGCTAGTAGATTTCGCATTGCCAGTCCGGAATATGGTTGCGACAGTAAAGGCTTGCAATTTGGAGGAACACCTATTTAATATTACACTCCTTCAAGGATTGGTTGACCGGTTGCCTCCAATGGTAAAGTTGAATTGGGCAACTTACCGCTTACAAAATACTCGGGTATCGTTGGTAGAATTTAGTGACTGGCTGTATGCAGTGGCGGAAGCGGCCAGCGCGGTAACAATGCCATCTCTGTATTACGTTCATGATACCAAACAGCGTCGCGGTTGTCATGAAGATGATGGATTTCTGAATGTTCATTCCGAACTTGTGCAAAAACCCACGTTACCGGATTTATACCACAGCAGCTGTGTGATCTGCCAAGGAATGTGTAATTGTGTCGACGAGTGTCAAACATTTCTTCAGCTTGCTCATCCTGATCGCTGGAATGCCATACGAGACAATAAGTTATGTCGAACATGCCTCAAGCCTCATAATGGACATTGTAGATCCAACAAAGTTTGTGGAAAGAACGGATGTACATTTAGGCATCATCGCCTATTGCACAATGACAGAAATGAAAATGGGAATGAGAACAGTCAATCAGTACGACCAGCTGGAAAAGTAGCAGGTGAAGTCCAGTATAACTGTACCCACAGAGAAATCGAAAATTCTGTGCTGTTCCAGTATATACCAGTAATTCTTCATCATAAAGAAAGCTCATTACGCACCTATGCATTTATTGATTGTGGCTCACAGATAACATTACTCGAAGAAGATCTTGCAGCGGATTTGAACATCCGTGGCGAAAAGCATCCCCTGTGTATTCGATGGACCGCAGACCATTGTCGCTTTGAGGATACTGCCGAACGAGTCAGGTAATAAAAACAAATTCACACTTTCTGACGTCTTCACGGTAAAGGATTTAAAGTTACCAGCGCAATCTCTCTCCGTAAATGAAATGTGTAAAAAGTATCGTTATTTAAGAGGATTGCCAGTTGAGTCTTACAGCAACATACGTCCCCGTCTTCTAATCGGAATGAATAACATCCGACTGGGATGCGCTTTGAATAGTCGCGAAGGTAACGAGAATGAACCGATTGCATCGAGAACTCGTCTGGGGTGGACCATATATGGGTCCAGTGTGCGTAACGTTTCTAGAGATTCCAATGCATCTTACAATTACCATATTTGCTATCACCCATACTCCACCGACGAAGATTTGCACTCTATCGTTAAAGATTATTTTGCTCTCGATAGTATAGGCATTTTAGCTCCTTCAAAGAAGTTGTTGTCCGCGGCGGATGAACGTGCGCTGGAAATTCTAGAAAGAAACACGAAATTTGTTGATGGTCGATACAAATCCTGTCTGTTATGGAAATTCGATGACGTTCGTTTGCCCAACAACAAAGCGATGGCGCTCAGACGTCACCAGTGTCTGGTAAGACGTATGATGCGTGAACCCAACTTAGGCGAAACACTGAAAAAAAAGATTGCCGATTATGCCCAAAAAGGATTTATTCGAAAGTTGTCAGCCGAAGAGATATGTATGCCTGGAAATCGTGTCTGGTATCTCCCAATTTTCCCAGTCTTTAATCCAAACAAACCTAACAAGGTCAGAATCGTCTGGAACGCAGCAGCCCCGATCCGAGATATTTCGCTTAACTCAGTTCTGCTTAAGGGGCCAGATCAGGTAAACCCTTTACCGTTTGTGCTGTATAAGTTTCGAGAACGCGGTGTGGCAATTTGTGACGATATAGAAGAGATGTTTCACCAGGTCGAGGTAAATGAAGATGATCAGCAAAGCCAGCGTTTTCTTTTCTCCAGTGAAATGACCGATGAACCCGATGAATACGTTATGAGAGTCCTGACCTTTGGTGCGACTTGCTCCCCCTGCACGGCGCAGTATGTTATAAAAAAACGCCGAGCGTTTCGATGCGCGACTACCAGCGGCAGTTTACGCCATTCGAAATAATCACTATGTTGACGACATGTTCGTGAGCGTCGACACTGTTTCAGATGCAATACAACTCGCAAAAGATGTCCATTTCATTCATCAACAGGGAGGATTTAAAATGAGAGGCTGGATATATAATTCACCGACAGTTGTACAAGCTTTGAATTGTGGCGACGTCATAGAAAAGAATTTAGATATAAGTTCGGAAATATCCTTTGAAAAAGTACTTGGGTTGGGGTGGAATACGGATTCCGACGACTTTCGTTTCAAACTTTCTAAAGAACGACACGTTGAACTCCTCTTCGGTACCAAACATCCCACCAAGCGAGAAATTCTCAGCATTCTCATGTCCATTTATGATCCTCTTGGATTAATAACCAATTTCCTTATGCCACTAAAGTTACTATTGCAAGAAATTTGGAGATCTGGGATTTCGTGGGATGACCCCATAGAAGACCAACATTTACAAAAATGGATTATATGGAAAAGTTATCTACCGCAAGCGAGTTCAGTGCGAATTCTTAGGTGTTATTTCTCTAACTTTTCTGAGAAGGATACAACTATCGAGCTGCACACTTTCGTAGACGCAAGTGAGCTGTGCTGTATCGTATTTACGACGCCATCAAGGTGATCACATAGAATGTGCTTTAGTGGGTTCAAAATCAAGAGTTGCTTCGTTAAAGTTCGTGTCTATACCACGTTTGGAACTCCAAGCCGCTGTCAGAAGCGCTCGCTTTGCCAAAAGCATTCAGGAAGGCCACTCGATTAATATAATTCATCGCTTCTTTTGGACGGATGCCGTTGATGTACTGTGCTGGTTATGATCTGACCATCGTATGTACTCACCCTACGTCGCCTTTCGCGTGAGCGAAATTCTTGAGCTAACGGATATTTCCGAATGGAGGTACGTCCCAACTTAAGAAAATGTGGCGGATGAAGGCACAAAATGTCGTCGCAGACCGAGATTCGATAACGATAGCCGCTGGAGAAATGGACCCCAGTTTTTGCAGGGACTCATGATGGATTGGCCTAAAGAGCCCTTGCGCCAGAGTAGAACAACATTGGAGTTGCGTCCACATGTGTTGCACCATACCATGGAACCATCTCACAACCCTTTACTACCTGAAAAGTATTCTAATTGGAACCATCTTCTTCGCATTACTGCTTTAGTTCACCGGTTCCTAGCCAACATTCGAAGTAAGGTTAACGGAAAGAATAAATCGGTCGGTCCGTTAACACAAGAAGAGTTTGCACGAGCGGAGACGTTTCACTACAAGCATGCCTAAAACAAGAGTTATTCAGACGAACTTAGGATTTTGAAAACTTTGGAAGTATCCTCTGGTAAACCAGTTCTTCCAAAAAGTAGCCCTTTGCACAGAGTTAGTGTAATAATTGACAAAGATGGAATTATGCGTATCGATGCCTGTGATTACGCGGATACCTTCACAAGACTTCCGATTGTGCTACCGCGAACACACCCGCTTACCAGGTTAGTTCTTCAAGACATTCACGAGAAATATCATCATCAGTGTAACGAAACTTTCGTAAACGAGGCAAATAAAAAATACTATATTCCAAGAGTCCGCACCGAGTGCAAGAAAATACGTTTTAACTGTCAACGATGTAAGATACGACGAGCACAACCAATACCTTCAGCCATGGGAGACCTTCCTGTTGCACGACTGGCAGCCTTCGTGCGTCCCTTTTCCTATATTGGAGTAGATTATTTTGGTCCTCTCCATGTAGTTATTGGACGAAGAGTCCAAAAACGATGGGGCGTTCTTGTCACCTGCCTTACTGTCCGAGCGATCCACATCGAGCTGGCTCACACTCTCAACACGGATTCTTGTATCATGGCTCTGCGGAACTGCTTTGCACGTCGCGGTGTTCCCATACAAATAATAAGTGATCGTGGAACTAACTTTATCGGATCAGAAAAGGAACTGAAAAAAGGCGGGTGGATAATGTCAGAGACATAACTGGATGTCGTGAATGCGAAAACAACTGACATGTTCCCTAACACTTCCGAATATCAATTATTTGATCAATTGTATGAATTATGCAAGCATTTCCCTTTTTCACATTTTTCGCAAAAAAAGAAGGCTTCACTTGATCTCGATTACTGTGAATTTCACACAGCGAAAAGTGCACAAATCTAACCAAACTGTTATGTTTCTTTTTATATGATTTCGTTTGTAGCTTTTTCACTAATGGGCGGTCCTAACGGCTATAAAAATAGCCGCATACAGAATTTTAATGTCGATTATTTCATTTCGGATTTGCATAATTTATTGAAAGAAACTATCAGGGTGCTGTACGGGATTCATTCCTGCATTTCAGCAGGACCAAATTGTGGAACTCACTACGATATTCTTCGGAACATTTTCCTCGAACGATTTGTTGTACAGCAGCAGATATTTTGTTCCCTTCCTCAGATCGCGTTCTGATTGGCTGGTGTTGACATGTGTCAAATGAGACAGATTTTTCAATAGTGTACTATTGAAATACTTCAATGCTTTTGCTATACACGTTGAAAAAATTCGATTCTATTGGTAGTTAGATTATATAAATCCTTTCACAGATCACTGAGCTATGAGCTTTTAAAATGCGAGAATGGCAAACGCGCCTTATAATTTATAATCTTTGATACTCGTTTATACCAAACATTTCAGAAAAGTTTAATTTTGAATTATTTGAGATTATGTCACAAAACTGAAAACTTTATCATAAAATTGTGATCATATTTCCGATGGCGTGTAGCAAAAATTATGTTGATTCGTTAGATACAACAATAGATATTCACAATCAAAAACTTATCACTCTCTCAGAGGGTAAATTTTGAAAAGGCACCCCATAGTAAAGTAAGTCGTATTCACGACAAAAGGCATTGGCAGTCGTGGACCACGAAAAGATTATGAAAGAATTCGTTTCACCAGTAACATCTTGGGTATTCAACCCTCCCGCATCACCTCATATGGGTTAAGAAGATACTTACCGAGGTGCAACCTGCACGTTTGATGAAAGACAAAGTGTTAAGAAATAATCTTATCGAGGTGTAAAATATCGTGAATAGCAGACCGCTTACTTACGTACCAATTGACGACGAATCATCCCCGGCTTTAACACCGAACCACTTCCTCGTTGGCTCTTCAAATGGACTCAAATCTATTGTCCCGTTCGACGATAGTGTTTCGGCCGTAAAGCAATCGTATAAGACGTCTCAAACTTTAGCCAACTTCTTCTGGAGGCGCTGGGTTAATGAATACCTTCCCACCATTACCCGTCAAACGAAATGTTTTTTTCCTACTAAGCCCATTTTAGTCGGAGACATAGTAATCATCGTTGACCCAAAACTGCCGAGGAACTGCTGGCCTAAAGGAAGGATAGTGGCTACTGTAATCTCTAAAGACGAACAGGTTCGACAAGCTACAGTACAAACTGCAACGCGACTTTATCAGAGACCTGCAGTGAACATTGCTGTACTGGATATCGGTGCAAATTCAAGTTATCCGGATCAGAAACCGTCTACTGGGGGGGAGTGTTGCGCAAAACCCCTCGAGCGCAGTGCACCTTTACGTACAGCAACGTTGGCTCGAGATGGATCGACAGGCGAACGGAAATTAAACTGTCAAAGAGGAGAAGAAACCTAAAGCATTTCACAGTGAATCGCCGGTTTAAAATCACGTTTATAACTAAAAGAACATTTATATTGAAAATTGAATTTATTGTTATAATAATCGAAATATTTTCTAATCATTTGAACTATAAGGTAATTTTGTATTCATTAACATAATGTTTCTGTGACTAACTTCGGTGATTTAATATTAGGTCTGATTTAGAGGTTAGGCTCATTATATTGAACAATTCATCGCCTTTGGAGCAAGCTCATTAGGTATCACCAGAGTAGTAGTACTTGACTGTTATTAAACCAGGTTTTTGTCGCTCCAAATTATGTAACGAAGATATTACAGCTATAGCTGTCTGTATTACATATAAACAACGAGTAAACTACATGAAAACCCACTAAACGTAAGTTCACGGAAAAAACATTTGAAATAACTGAATTTCATTATTCACGTTATTAAAAGCTCGGAAATCGTTGCAATCGTTGCTAGACGCAACAGGTGTATTTCACGGAATCTTGATAGGCCTGATGATACCTTGCCTACGCATTTCTTTAATTTCTTCATTGATGTGTTTCTTAGTGGCTTCTGGAAATCTGTATTGCCGTCTATTGATAGGCACGTTTGAAGTAGTTTCAATTTCATGTATCGCTGCATCGGTGATAGTTAATTTATCCCCCTTGAGATAGAAGACATCGCTATACGTTGCCATAATTCTCTCTATGCCTACAAAGTTTTCTCTTCTCAAGTGGTCTTTATTTAGTGCTTCCAGTACTTTATCCGTCCGGTCCTGACCAGTTGTTTGATCGTATCTTGTATTTTCTGTTAAACTCAGGTCCTGATTTGTATTTAAATCAAGTAAACATACGTCTTCTTCGTCGCAATCCCTATCTAAAAAGTCTTGTTCTTTTTTATTAGTAATGTTAGTTCCACAAAAGGGAAGCATACTATTTGAACGATCGTCGTTGTATATTTCATTGTTGTTCTGAGGCACAGCATTAATGTTTCCATTTTTATTCACTTTTTTATTTGTTTCATACTTATCATGCTTTGACATATCGCGTTCGAAGACTTCAGCATTTACGATGATTAATTCATTTTTGTCACTCTCCACATCATTTTCAATATTTTTCTTGATTGTACTCTCTCTACTTGTTGATTTATTTATGTTACAATTGTTGTCAGATTTAGCTGCGCTTTGTGACAACATCTTTGCTTCCGTTTATTATCACAAACTACTTTGTTTCTCTCATTATTCATGTGGTTTGATATTTTAATGTTGACCTTATCTTTATTTGAAGAACGCGTTTTAATAATTCTCGGCTTTGGTACCCTTAGGCATATGTACTCAAAATTCTGAGTGACATAAATTGTATATATCTTTAAAAACTCTGCTCCAATGATTCCAGGAACACATAAATCTTGTACTATGTAAAACCTAACTCTGTATTGAGTTTTCCCAAAAATCAACGTGATTTTCACTGACCCAAAGCCTGCAATGTATAAATTATCTTTATAGTTTATTTCCTCTACTCTTGTTTTCGCGACAGTATCGCATCTCATCACGTTATAAAATGCTCTAGTATCGAGCATATATTTAATTTTTTCATTAGGTCTATTAACTGAAGCAATGTTTATTAACAATCGATTGTTATTAGTACACTCTATTTTTAACATGTCATGAGGCAGCATACCTTCTTGCGATTGCCCCGTGTAATCTTTTGTTTTTGTACACTCTCTCCCCTGTGAACTAAGCTTGTCTTGATCTATACCACTAGATATTTTTCCTGTATCTTGACATTGTTACCTGTCTCGTGTTTCGAAACTCTGATCTCCTGTTTCTGAACAGTTTCATACGATTCCGTTTTTGGTTCGAATATCCACCATCGGTCATTGTGAAAAATAAGAACATACTTATTCATAAATTTCATTTCCAAAATACCCCCTGGAGTCAAGTTTTCCACTACGTCGAACTTCGTTCGGAAAATTCTTCCTGCGATGATGAAATTTAGTTCTACGGTAACTAATGTTTTTCTAACAGTACCTGTTACCTCAGAATATTTTATGACTTCGTTTCCATTAATTGTATATGCTCCCATGTACTCTGCGTTTCGTCTACTTATCATGTTACCACTTGCTCCTGTATCTACTAGGAAACTCATTTCGTTATTTGGTCTGGTTGCTGATATCATTAACATCATTAATACGTAGTCTTTCGTCTTATGCAGTTTGACCCCTTCTGGACGTTATCCTTGAAATTATTTGCGTTCGGATATCGAGATGCTCCATATCTTATTTGATCAGGCACATTTCTGGTCCTAATTACTGTATGTCATGCAGTTTACCCACAGTTGTTTTGCATTATTTTTGAAGTGTTTACTATCAAAATTGCCATCTTCGATTAAGCACCTGCCGTTACGATAAAATTCGTTTCGGTTGTATTCATGGAAATTTTCAATTTGTTCCTCTGGATAACATTTTTATTTATTGTTTGGAGAGTGTTTTGGTTTTTCAATTGCATGGTAGGATAGCAGCCGATTTTCAATATTTGTTAATATATAGCTGATTTTCGCCTCCTCTTTAGGAATGTTATTAATTCTTGAAACTTAAACTGCCTGTGATTTTTTGCTATTTGTTTTTTTATTCGATAATCCTGCTATGAAATGAATAGTTAATGCTTTTTCTGCGAAAAATTTTTGTACTTCCTCCACGGAGACCCCTTCGATCATAAAATTGCGATATCGCAGTTTTTGATTTTTGCGATAGTTGATTTAACTAATTTATTTTTGATTTAACCACTTTGGTTTTTGATTTGCATACATTCAAGTAGTTGAAAAATATGTTGTCTCACTAATTGACAGCATTTTTTTTTCAAACAGTTAAATTAGTTGTTTCAACCATCGTTTCTGCTAATCGAAAAACAAAAATGACAGTTTAGTTAAAACAACAATCGATTAGTTGTACCAAATTTTAACCAATCGAATTCAGAAAATCAACTAATCAATTCTAGTTGAAATGGGATCGCGGGTGGTTCCGTGTCTGGGCCTTTATTCCCTTGCTGAGTTTCAATACATTCCATTAGCGCTCTTTTAGCGTACTCTTCAATCCTGATAAGAATCTCTTCTACTGTGACATTAAATGCAAATTGATCTTTCAAATTTTGGAACACATCATTTATTGTGTTGGCTCTTATTCTATTCATTTAGTTTGCAATATTTCTTTTCAATTACGTAAGTATAACATTTGCAAAGGCTTTTCATTCGCACCTTGCAGGATTTGTTCCGCGAAATAACTTATTTGACATAAAAATGGTTAAAAGTTCATTAACTGAACCATGAAATTCTGGTATGCATTGTATTGCATCCAACATCGGAAATCGATAGGCACCACCGCCTTCAATAGTATTTTCGTTCGCCATTGTCAATGTGGTTTTAATTCGCTATGCTGCTTTATCTTTTTAACTTTTAAATCTTCATTTGATCATTTTTATACTCTTGTATCTTTGTAAAACCTCTGTTATATGTTTTTAAGAGCATCATTTTAAACATTTGAAGAAATTTTTCAAATACGCTGTGCGCTTCTAATAGTTGTTTTCACTACCCCCTCATTATGAGATAAATTTCTCTCGACTACCTACCAATTTTTAACAGTGAATAACTTTGATCTCTACCATGGTTATGGTCGATATAAAAAGCCCGCCACGAGCAAATTTCTCCCGGATTCGCATTTTTGTTCTGTACCATTATTATTACCCCACCTTAATTCTCTCGGTGTTCATTGAATTTTTTATGTTAGTATCGTGCGCAACCCTAATCAGCATAAAATACCAAACTGACAGTTTCGTTGTGATTGCTTTCTTAGCCAAATTCACATAG
Organism: Malaya genurostris; assembly: GCF_030247185.1. Lineage (NCBI taxonomy): Eukaryota > Metazoa > Arthropoda > Insecta > Diptera > Culicidae > Malaya > Malaya genurostris. Next base: position 152,095,455 of record NC_080572.1, read on the forward strand.
ATTTTATTTAATATTTTGATTGGAAACTCGAAATACTTGTCCATCAATAGTTAATTTGATATGTTGTACAATTGATCGAAGACCGAATTTTTGACCATGGTTAACACAGTTTCAAATGTTATTACATGTCGTATGTCCTATCTTTTTGCAGTTCAAACAGTGCATTACTCTCGGTACATACAACCGGACAGGTAGACGAGCCCCTCCCACTAAAACGTAATTCGGAAGAGCAGAACCGGCGAATGTTACACGAAAAGGGTCTGATGGGTAGTACTTCCCATCTTGTGTCGATTTAGAGTGCAATTGCTTGCACTCCAATATCTTATCTGGTTGAAGATCGGCATTCTTGAAGCGGCCAATCCCATCCTTCATTAGATCTTCAACCGTTAAACTCTCCTCGCGAACCACACCGTCGATAGACCTTTCTACGGAGCGGTGGTTTTTCCAAAGGGGTAGCGGAGATATCCATGTCAGATGTTTTATTACATATGACTTTTTTTATTACTTTTGACCGCACCTAACACTCGTCCCATACGAGTATTTAACCTGTGTTAGCATTTTTATTCAATTGTTCGCACAGTCAAGCGCGCGAAGCAACTACCCTAAATTTTCAATCGTTCGCGAAGTCAAGCGTGCGAAGCTACTACCCTTTATTATTACTATTTACATTGAATGTATCAGATTTATCTTTTTGCTCGACTTCAATTCTACTAGATTGCACCTAGAAAGTAGTTCCTGATTTACTCGGTAGCGATCGTTTACCAATCATCATATCAATTATCAGTAACAAAGGCATTGCTAATTCAGTTAATATTCCATATGATTTGACAAAAAAAGTTGACTGTATTAAATACCATAGTATTATTTCAAGTACCTGGAACTCAATGGAAGAGCTCAACCCCACTTGAAGAATATGACTTCCTCGTTTTTTCGAATCTGGAGGCCGCAGAACAAGCCCAAACCAAACGATTTCTTGGTCCATCGTCTAACAGAAGGCCTCCAAACCCTTGGTGGGACAAAGAGTGCTCAGATGCTAAACACGCGAAACAAAATGCTTTCAAGATTCGTATCCCGAGTATCCGACTATCCGCGATACACTTGTTGTTTTTTCGCTCCGTATCAGGACGGTATTAATTACAAAATCTCGAGTGCGAAGGTGTTTCCCTAGCAAGGGCTAGCGGAAACATTTCTGTTGTGAGATCTTTCTTAGATCTAATAAGTGATCGGCAGTGATACACACCGGCAGCAGACAGTTGTGTGCTTCAGCGATTTTACCTGTCGCTTCAATAGCATCGTCACCAGCAGTGGTTGATTCATCAAGGTCACGCGAGGGAAACAATCGAAGCGAACTCATCTATCAGCTCAACAAACCATACCCGTGAAGTAGTTTTTTATTATTTTTATCTTTCTATTTCTTACTACCCTATCTATTTGCTCCATTTTTCTTGTTGTTGTGGGAGATATGTCCCCGGGGAAGATGATGATATACCTGTAAATGTGGAACGGTTAGATGAGTATTCTGATGGTGACACATCTGACATGGATATCCCCGCTACCCCTTTGGAAAAACCACCGCTCCGTAGACAGGTCTATCGACGGTGTGGTTCGCGAGGAGAGTTTAACGGTTGAAGATCTAATGAAGGATGGGATTGGCCGCTTCAAGAATGCCGATCTTCAACCAGTGAAGATATTGGAGTGCAAGCAATTGCACTCCAAATCGACACAAGATGGGAAGTACTACCCATCAGACTCTTTTCGTGTAACATTCGCCGGTTCTGCTCTTCCGAATTACGTTTTAGTGGGAAGGGCTCGTCTACCTGTCCGGTTGTAGGTACCGAGAGTAATGCACTGTTTGAACTGCAAAAAGATAGGACATACGGCACCATACTGTTTTATTAAACCACGGTGTGGTTTTATTGTGGCGGAAATCCGCATGATCTGTTTGAATGCTCCAAGTACAAACAACGCGAGGAAAAGCTCAAGCAAACCGTAAGGGAGCATTCCAAACGATATTACGCGGAAATCCTCAAACGAACCACTCCCAATACCCCTGACAATCCGCTTGCTCTTTTGTCGACTGACGCTGATGCTTCTTATGACCCCGGCGTAGGACCTTCTACTCTTCAGATAGGAACAAATAGGAAAAGACCAATTATGTCGTCTCCTAACATTCCTCGCAAAGATCTAAAAATACTACAGAATGAACATCAACATGGAAATAAAACATTAAAATTGAACCAAAAAAAAAAACCGTAGAACCCAATCCAACACCTCCTGGATTTCGAAAATACAACCAGGAATTTCCTGCACTTCCAGGGACATCGAAAAACCTAAGTGATCCCAAAACACAACCAGATAATCCGTCAAACTTTTGATTACTGAAACTCTCTGATACGTGGACTGGATTTAACAGCCTTCAATATAACTGATCCTCTTAAAAGTATTCCAACGGCTTTATTACCAACAGTAAGAATATTTTTAAAACAGTTGACAGAACAATGGCCCCTCCTTGCAGCGATCGTATCTATCGATGGCTGAACTACCTACAGAAATCGAGAGTATGATCACTATACGCAGTAGAATTGCAGAAGTATCATCCCAAAATGATCGAATGTCAATACAGCAAGGTGTTCACGTTACTTGTTTTTATCCTGCTAATTTCTCAATTTTAAAGTGTATTATTGATCGCCTAGCGGTAAAAACTAAATCATTTTGTTGCTCGTGAAAAGTGTATCATTTTGTTCGTACGCATCTGTTCAGTTCCAGCTTATTTTTCGCTATAAAATGCGTTAAATATTTCATTTTCGGTACGTGCTCCGGCTATTGTAAACAGTGCTGTTTACTTTGAAAGCCCGCACTCGGGCGAATCAATAGGAGTGACGCAAGGTCGCAACAATAGCCATGGCTTCTGTACAGTGCGATGTTTGCTCACAGCGTATTTCTTCGGAAAGCGATCGTATCTATTGTCGAGTGTCGCAAACAACAACTTAGCCTGAATGATGTTCTAATTAAATTCTAAACCAAAGCAAGTTGGTGCGAACAAAAATAAAAATATTGACTTTCCGACCAGCGACGAAGGTGGCCTTTTGAGGTCCGGTAAGCGTCGTAGAGTTGATCGTGATGTCAGTAATGTGGCGGATGATGCTGAAACTGATATAAACTGCTCTGATGTTAATGCAATTTTACCCAAGTCGAAGTCAGAAGTTGTGAAAAAACTAGAGCAAACTGTTATTTTGAAACCAAAGTCATCACAGGCGGCTGATATTACCAAGAATGACATTCGTTTAAATCTTGATCCAACCATGTTTTCTGTTACCAATGTAAAGTTTAAAGATAATGGAGCGGTTGCTGTTAGATGCGTCTCTAGTGAGCACGCCTCAAAGCTCGTGTCAACTTCTAGAGATTTGTTATCGGAAAAGTATGACATTGAAATCCAAAAACCATTGAAGCCTAGGATCAAAATAGTCGGAATATCGGAAAATCTCAACCAAAACGAGTTTATTGAAAGATTAAAAAAACAAAATACTCTGCCGGACCCGTGTACAATTCAAATCGTAAAATTTTACAAACGAGAGCATGTTCGGAATAATCCAACGGCAGTAATTTTCGAATGTGACTCCTGCACTCACAACTGCTTGCTGAAGTTGCAGCATGTGTTCATCGGTTGGGACCGTTGCCGAATTTTCGAAGATGTTGATGTTTTTCGTTGCTTCAATTGCTCCGAATACGGCCACAAAACGTCAACCTGCAATAAGCCTGTCTGTTGCCCTAAGTGTGCTGAAAACCATGCAGTCAATGATTGCAATTCCAACTTTGAGAAGTGTGTGAACTGTAGCAAATCGATTGGAGCGTCTACATCTACCAATGAAACTACTGGAACTTGCCATACTGTATGGAGCTTGGAGTGCCCGCTCTACCTGAAGCGCTTAAAATGGCCAAATTGAGAATTGACTACTCCTAGCAATCAGATGATACGGTGGACTCATCATGTTCATATATCAGTGCCAACCCTGGTTTCTCAGGTAAAAATCTTACACGTATATGTCACTACTTCACTATCGCTGAGAAAGATGTCTCAATTACAGATGTTGTCACGAACCAGCCCATTCCTTCCAGGAGAATTTGTTGGTACTCATGAGTGTAACTTAGAAACCAGTGCCAACCCTGGTTCGCCAGGTAAAAATCAAGAGCGTATATGTCTTCCCGAAGCTAGGCTTGATACTGCACACACATTGAATGAAATAATACCGTTTCAGACTACTTTTCAACTTGCTTCTCAACAACATCTCAACAGTATATGGTTGTACTATCAAAACGTCCGTCGCTTGCGCTGTAAAATATATGCTGCTTTCGTAACTAATGTGACTGCAATTTGGATATCATTGCGATGACGGAAACAGGACTTGACGATCGTATTCAGTCTATTCAATTATTTGGCAGCTCGTTCAACGTATTCCACTGCGACCGGAATGAAAACAACACCCGAAAAAAGAGCTTTGGAGGAGTTTTAATTGCAGTTTCGGATCGCCATATTAGTTCACGCGTAAACGTTACTCATGAGGCACACTTGGAACAGGTTTGCGTTTCGGTTAGCATTGGGAATCGTAAATTGCTTCTCTGCGCTATATATATTCCTCCTGATATTAGCAGAGATGTACGTACTATTGAATCCCATATAGCATCAGTCCAAGAGCTATGCGACACAGGTTCTACCGAAGATATGGTTCTGGTCTGCGGAGATTACAACCAACCACGGTTGAATTGGGTACCTATTGATAATAATATTCGTGTTGATAATTTATCTCAACTATCACCTGCTAGTTCTGCCTTGGTTGATGGAATGGATTTCTTAAATCTCAATCAGTTCAATTTACATGCTAACAACCTCGGGCGTGTCCTTGATTTGGTTTTCGGTTCAACTGAACAAAAATTGTGTATTGAGGAATCAACTGCTCCTCTCCTACCGATTGATATCCACCACCCCCCATTGGTTATTTCGATGCAACCACCCACTGTTGAACCTCTTGTAAGAGCCGTAGCTAGTAATGTAGTAACCGGTCTCTGAACTACCAAAAGATCGATTTTCCAGCCTTGATAAGTTATTTACTCCATCTCGATTGGCGAACATTGTTTGGACCGTTTGATATTGACACAATGACATTTAAATTTTGTAATGTATTACGAGACTGGTTTGCTGCAAATCTTCCCGTTACACGTAGACCGATTTCCCCACCTTGGAGTACACCACTACTGCGTTCTTTGCGTCGAAAACGAAATGCCTGTCAGCGTAAACTTCGCCGTAGACGTTCGACTGTCACTGCTCACGATTTCCATGCCGCTAGCATTGCATATCGGAATCTTAATGCTGCCTTATATAGGTCTTATGTTCTTCGAGTTCAATCTGGATTGCGATGTTACCCCAAAGGGTTCTGGAACTTCGTTAATTCGAAAAGGAAAACATCAAATGTACCTCATAATGTCTACCTTGAAGAAGTAACAGCATCTTCTACAGCCACTACTTGTGAACTGTTTGCAAAACACTTTGCCTCTGTGTTTACTCCGTGCTTTGCATCTGACTCTGAGTTGACCTCAGTATTAACTACTGTGCCGCACAACGTTGCCGATTTAAACACCTTTCATGTGTCACCTGATATGGTACTTAGCGCTGCCAGAAAGCTTAAAAGCTCATTCTCTCCTGGTCCTGATGGAATTCCTGCTGTTATTTACCGCCGCTGTGCAGCTGCTTTATCGATACCATTATCTCAAATCTTCAACCAATCGTTTAATGAGGTAAAGTTTCCCGATATTTGGAAACAATCCTACATGTTTCCTGTGTTTAAAAATGGAGATAGACGAAATGTCCAACAGTATCGTGGAATTACGAATCTTTCGGCAGGAAGTAAAATATTTGAAATCATCGTCAAACAATTTATTCTCCGTCGTATCGCTGGCTACATTTCAAATGATCAACATGGATTCATGCCAGGCCGTTCTGTTTCAACGAATTTACTGCAATTTACGTCAACATGTATCGACCAAATGGAGAATAAATTACAGGTGGACGTTATATACACTGACCTGAAAGCAGCCTTCGATCGTATCGACCATGAAGTTCTTCTTCGCAAATTTAGTCTGCTCGGAGCCACACACAAGCTAACTACTTGGCTACGGTCTTACCTTACCCACAGAATCATTCGTGTAAAACTGGGTTCTTGCGAATCGTCCGCATTTACCAATGGATCAGGAGTACCACAGGGTAGTAATCTGGGTCCCCTGCTTTTCATACTCTTTTTTAATGATGTAGCTTCCGTTTTGGGTAAACTAATATTTGCTGACGATCTCAAGCTGTATTTAGCAGTGCATTCGACCGAAGACTGCGTTCGATTGCAAACACTATTGAATAGCTTCGTGGATTGGTGTCGAACAAATCAGCTGACCATTAACATCGCTAAATGCGCCGTAATGACTTTTCATAGGAAGAGCGATCCGATCATCTTCAGATACAGCATTGATGGTATACCGTTACGTAGAGTCAATGAAATCAGTGATCTTGGCATTATATTTGACCACAAACTGAGCTTTAGCTCCCACATGGCTCATATAACTAAAAAAGCGAATCGACAACTGGGATTCATATCTAAAATATCCCGTGACTTTACGGATCCATATTGCTTAAAATCTCTTTATTGCTCCTTAGTTCGGCCAATTCTTGAGTTTTCATCGCCAGTTTGGAATCCGTATCAGTTAACTTGGTGCCTAAAACTAGAAAGAGTACAGAAAAGATTCATACGATTAGCTCTCAGGAATCTACCTAGGCGTGACCCGCAGAACCTACCGCCATATCAAGATCGTTGTCATCTATTAAATCTTGAATCATTGGAACGTCGTCGTCGTATTCAACAAGCCTTAACAGTTGCGAAAATTCTGAATGGTGAAATTGATGCACCTGAACTACTATCCCGTTTGGATCTTCGAGCCACTAGAAGAACCCGCGATGCGTCGTTATTATCAACGAGGTTTCATCGGACGAGCTATGGATATCACGAACCAGTCTCTTCAATGATACGTACTTTTTCACGAGCAGAGTGTACCTTAGAGTTTGGAAGACTACAATTACTGTGATATTTATGTATACTATTTATTGGTGTTTGTATGATTAATGTATGATGTTTGTATAGTTTTATTTATTAACAACGACAATTTTGTATGTATTATGTGTAAATTTTAGGGTATTAGAAAAGATAGTGGTTTTTATGCCTCTTTGAGAAGAGTGCCATTGAAATTTTTTGGTACACTCAAACGGGCTTTTCCCCACTCATATCATTTAGACGGTAATGTCCGATGATAATAAATAAATAAATAAATAAAAAAAAACTAGATTCCTTCAAATTTTTGATAAATTCTAGTAACTGCGATGTATTTTCATTGTGTGAAACATGGCTTACTTCAAATATACACTTTAACTTCCACAATTTCAACATTATACGACTGGAACGAGTAGACTCCAATGGAGAGGTACTTTTAGGAATCAAAAAGTGCTATTCATTTTATCGAATTAACCTCCCCTCACTACCTCACTACCCAAAACTACAATCACTACGCGACCTTCAACCCCATGGTGAGACAAAGAATGCTCAGGAATGTATAAAGTTAAGTCATCCGCGTATAAGAGATACGGCAACAGTGGGAATCGCGAAGACTACGAAAAATACGCATCGTTAGAAAAGACTATGAAGAATCTAATCAAAGCGAAAAAACGGGGCTACTGGCGTCGGTTCGTCAATGGCCTATCTAGGGAAAAATCGATGATCACTCTGTGGAATACAGCCCGTCGTATGAGAAATGCAACCAGTAATAACGAATCCGTAGAATATTCAGATAGCTGGATATTTGATTTCGCCAAGAAAGTTTGCCCGGATTTTGTTCGTGAACTAAATACCTAATTGTTAGTGTCAAGCCCAAATGTATCTGTTGGATCATTGTAATCTGTTAATCTGATGAGGAGGTGTTATGCCTGCTGGAGAGAGAGATAGCCAAATTTCATCTTCATCGGGCTTTTCCCTGCTCCCAAATAAACAATAAACCTATCGCGCAGCGCCCACCCGAAGTACTGGTAACGATACCCCATTTTCGATGACGGAGTTCTCTCTTGCCCTATTATCATGCAATAACAATGCACCTGGGTGCGATAAAATAAAATTCAACTTACTTAAAAATCTTCCCGATATCGCGAAAAAGCGTCTTATTCAACATTCTCAACAAGTTTGTCGAACAGAACTTTGTCCCCCCACAAGAGAAAGTAATTGCTATTCAGAAACCGGGCGAACCAGCCTCCAACCACAACTCATATCGGCCGATTGCAATGCTTTCCTGTATTCGAAAACTGTTGGAAAAAATGATTCTATTTCGTCTCGACAAATGGATGGAAACAAATGGCTTGCTTTCAGATACACAATTTGGCTTCCGTAAAGGCAAAGGAACGAACGATTGCCTTGCGCTGCTTTCCACAGAAATTCAAATGGCATTTGCTCACAAAAAGCAAATGGTATCAGTATTCTTAGACATAAAGGGGGCTTTTGATTCAGTTTCCATAAAAATTCTTTTGGAGAAGCTGCACAAGCATGGTCTTTCCCCACTTTTAAACATCTTTTTACACAACTTATTGTCTGAAAAGTGCATGTTTTTTACACATTTAGATTTGACAACCACACGAATTAGCTGTATACGCCTTCCCTAGGGCCTCAGCCCCCTTCCTTACAACTTGTATGTTAATGACATCGATGAATGTCTTGAAAACTCTTGCACGATAAGACAATTTGCAGATGATGGAGTAGTATCTATAACAGGAGCCAAGTCTACAGATCTGCAACGATCACTACCAACACTTGGACACTTTGTCTACATGGGCTCTACCCAGCTTGCATTCTCCACGGAGAAAACTGAGCTGGTAGTTTTTTCAAGGAAGCATGAACCTACACAACTACAGCTTCATTTAATGGGTCAAACCATAGCTGGGTCAAACGTATAGCCTTAGGTTGTATGCAATCGACTCATACGATTAGCTTCAGTTTATGTCGCAGAACTAGCTGCAATTCAGTATACCCTTGAGATCTTGAAACTTTGCTCACAGACCTTGGGTCTTGAAATTTGCCCACAGACCATTACTGTATCGAACAGTCTCAGCTATATCGAGGCTCTTCGCTCAGTGAAGCCTGGAAAGTACTCACCGTTTTTCCTGGGGAAAATCGTCAGCTGGAAGACCTCCTGGAATGATTGATGTCTAGGACGGTGGTTACATTTGATTATACCGCAAGTATCGACGAAAGCTTGGTTTCGAGGGTTGGATGTGAACCGGGACTTTATTCGCACAAGGTCAAGACTTATGTCCAACCACTCTTTGCTCAAAGCGCATTTTCATCGTGTTGGCCTTAGTAAGAGTAATCTTTGCGTTTGCGGAGATGGTTATCATGACATCGAGCATGTTGTTTGGTTGTGCTCCGAGTATTGTGACGTCACACTCCAGCTAATTGATTCCCTTCGGGCCCGAGGTTACCACCTTATGTTCCAGTCCGTGACGTTTTAGCAGCCCGAGATCCCCTTTACATGACCTACCTCTATAACTTCTTAAAAGCCATAAACGTGCAAATGTAGTGCCCTCTCTTTCTCTTTCTTTCTTCTACAATGGTCCTGGAAACCATCCATAAACGACTCACCAACATCAAAGTACACCAACAAAGCTTCCGTCAAATCGATGAACCACATAATGTGGATTACTTTTTAATTTGGTTTAAGAAAAGTTTCTGTCACAATGGCAATATCTGACATTAGAAGAAGATGATGACCAGGTCGATCTACCTGTTAATAAATTGTTTTCGTTAGAAGACGAATTGGCAGACGTACCTGTTTTTTGTTTTAAATTCGAAGAAATAAGTGCCTCGGAAGAATTAGGCGTGGCATTTGTAACGGTTTTTGATTTTCCGGTATGTTCTGTAAATTTAAGGTCGTTGATTTGTCTTATTGTCGAAGCGAACGAGCGTGTAAAATTTTTTCCTTGACAGGACATTTCAAATAATTGGATTTATGATTTCCTTCGCAATTTGAACATGAAAATTTATCAGTGGTTTCATTCATTGAACAAACGTCTTTCGAATGCGATTTACCACAATTCATACACCGTATATCCATATGACAATTTTTGGTTCATGGCCGAAGCCTTGGCAACGACGACATTGCGTTAAGTTTGCAATACGATTATGCCGTTTATAATCTTCCCAATGAATTTTAATGTGAGAAATGAAACGTACTTTTTCTGAATCTTTCAAATTGTTTACATCACTTCGATTGAAATGTATTAGGTAAAGTTCATGGGAAATTCCAGAGCGTGGTTTAGAAGTACCATTCGCTCTTTCTTCATAAGTATTACTTGGGAAGGGGCAAAACAAAGCAATTCTTTTAGTTCATTTTTAATTTCATCAGTACTTTAATCATTTGATAAGCCTTTCAAGACAGCTTTGAAGGGTCTGTCTGATTTGGTATCATATGAATAAAATTTATGAAGTTTCTCGGACAAATATCGAATAAGACGTTCGTAATCTTCCAATCCATCAACTAAGACTCGACATTCTCCTCTTCGTCCGATTTGAAATGAGACTTTTACTTCCGGGAGAAAAGTAGAAAGCTCAGTACGGAATGCTTTGAAATCGGAAATCATCACCGTCACTGGTGGCATAGATTGATGTTTCTTCCCAGAACGACAAGCGTCCATTTTGGAAATTTTTGAAGAATTTTCTTCTATGTCGCTACAATCGGATTCAGGAAGAATCTCGTAATAATAAAATATCTCGATATAGTAGACATTATGCGGCAATTAAAACCAAATAACATATACATGAGTTGGTTCAAATGTAACGAAAAATTCGATCTCTACTGAGTGTCTGGCCGTGTCGTTTGATGCGATATGCTTTCCGTTGTGTGCGGAACGAAAGGCTACGAGTAGTTCAAACACAATAGGTATGGGGTTGGCACTTCTAACTTAGTGCCTAAAAAAAGGCATTTGACACAGCTGCGGTGTCAGTAGTAAAAGAATAATAATCGCGTGATCGGATCTAGGCGGGAAGATTTGAATTCTATTTTGCCAGTGTCAGTAGCATAGTGTGGTGAAGATCTACACTTGTTACACGACCATACTTGAAGACTAGAAATTAAGCGTTCGACCCCCTCAAGTAGACGGTAAAATAGAATTCATTTCTTTCTTCTGATCATGCCTATATGAGCCTGCCTAGGCTAGCTTTTCCGTTCTAAATTTATAACTGATTCAATCTAGAATACCTATCCGTCTTTTCATTTTATATCTTTCGTCTCTCTCAGTTAATGCTTGCCGAAAAAACCAATCAAAATCGATATAGTAGACATTAGACCTTTTAAGACTAACAACGAAAGGACATACCTTTAAATTACACCTTTCAATTAAGTTTCCCGATCCCCGACCTATGATGCTTAGATGAGCCCCAGTGCTTAGTAGCCCTACTAAAGGTATCCCTAATATGGTTATTTTGACAAACGGTCTCTTGTTATTATCCGCGTGTATAATGGGCTCATCAATTTCATAACTGGAAGAATATATGTACAGAATCACAAATTTGCCTCAAACAAAATATTTGTTTTGTTTTCCCGCAATCAAGTTTTGAAAGGAACTTCATACGTCTTGTTTGCATTTTTTTCGCTAAAAGGGAAAGATTCTGTGTCCACATCATGAAAGTCACATTTTTGACCATATCTGTGTTGTGGTCGCTCACACTCACGAGCTGGTGACCCCTGAGGCGACAGTTGAAACAAACACCGTCTTTGGTAACCTGATAACTTATTTTGCGCACGAGACATCCGTGCGCGACTTGGTATTATATAAATATATTAATAAAGAGATTTGAACTGTTCGTTATCGATTTCGTTTATTTGTTTTAAATGCGAGGTGCTGTAAGCCGCGTTTGATTGGTATTTATACCAATATGTGGCATCTAACCGTCGACCAAATTTCTTTAGACCAAAGCCTAATTATCAATTTCCGACGATACCGCATGGCCCTTATATTTCGCGCGCATATTACGGAACACGATTTTGAACTCATCGTTCGGAACATGTTTAGTCTGCGGAAAAACCTTCGAACAAAGTTCGAAGCCCAAGAATAAAAGGCCCACTTGGGACCTTCCCAGCAGATAACTAGTATAGAGCGCATGTGGTTTTCGAAACCTAACCTACACCAACGTTTAACACATAAGTATTTAATAATTTTTATCTTTTATAACGTTTTTAACTGTATAAATGTTGTGTGTTTTCCATATTTTCATCGACTTGTTATATCACTACACAAAATATACAACGTTCGATTTAAATAACTATGATTAATGCCTTTATAATTATTGATTAACTAACCGTACTAACACATTTTATTAACTTAGACCATTTTTAATTTTTAAACTCTGTGTTTTTTTAATATTATCTACAAAAATTTAAGTAATAATGATACTGTGCGCCACTTCACGAATCTTATAAACTATATTACAATTAGACTACGAACACCGCGCGCACTTCTGACTTCTTCAAGTGATCGAATGCAAGAGAAAATGTCTGGGCCTCTGCCGAGTTATGATAAGTTTAGGTAAAATCTAGGCAAATGTCACCCTTATCATGATACCAACTTCACTGACAGTTACGTTATCAAACATCGGTAGCCCTTTTTCCTGGCTACAACCACCATAGATGATATGTTACGTACCGCAAAGTTCACACCGTTATGATGAAACACCCTGGTTGAGTACAGGCAACATTTTCCGTGGTGAATGACTCATCCGTCTCAAACATAATAATAAACACACCGTTACTCATACGGTAGCGGTAATGATCTGAGTTGGGCTCTGGAACTTGGGGGCTCGAGCGTGTGAGACTTCGCTACAACAATTATTCATTGTAACATGTGGTAACAGGCAGCTGAATATACAAATTTTATCTGTGTACGTGTAAGTTTAACGAGAAGTCTTTGCTTGTGCGCTGTAAGCAATTCAAGTGTTTAAGCGAGGAGGACCGTTTTTGGTACCTAGGATAATTTCGGTCACATCGGTTCAACTCATAAAATATTTGAAGTTTATGATTTGTAAAGTGCCGATGCATCAAATCATAATGGCTGGTATGGCTGGTTTCCGTACAAAGTATTCTCGAGAAGACGTTTACAATATAACTACATTGTGTCGAAATGAAATGTAATATTGAAATTGTTCTGAGGGTTTAACGTGGAAAACGTGGTGGTTTTGTAATTCCGCCACAATGTCAACCGTACCAACATCCCCACAGGGCTTTTCTTGTGAAATTATTTTGATTATAGCAAGTCTAATCTTATGATGAATAACTTATAGAACAGGATAAACTTTCTGACCTTCTACGAGAGATAAAGAATCAAACTCAGATAGACCATCCTTATTGAAAATCATAGCATTCGTATTAGGTAGTAAAAATGATTAAAAATTACGAATTGTAATACCAGAAGTAACAAACATACCTGGTTGAGGGTTGTAGCCGGAATGACTTTGTTGCTGCGATGGATAGGGCTGTGAAGTATAATTTCCTTGATTAAACATGGGTTGCTGAGGATATCCACCGTAATATTGGTTATTAGGATCTACGAAGAAAAGAAACAGATTCATCGATAAACTGTACAAATAAATATTCACAAAATCGAAACGACGCGGTGTAGCGAAAATAGCTACGTTTGGTGTGTCAAAAAAGACCACTACACTAGACTCGAAATATTGTTATTATTATTTTATTAAGCTTTACACTATTTTAGAGTACGTCTTGCTTACTCCTTCAGTCGTAGACCACGCGGGTCTCTGCTGTATATAGGAGACGTCTCCATTCAACTTGATTCATGGCTGTTCGCCGCCAGCCTCGGTAGCTGCGAAGGGTCCGCAGGTCGTCCTCAATTTGATCGCGCCTCTTCTTCTTATACCGGTCGGATCACTATCGAAAATCATTTTAACCGGGTTGTTCTCCGACATTCTTACAACATGCCCGGCCCACCGTAACCGCCCGACCTTGGTCGTTTGGACGAGGGTTGGTCCTCCCAGCAACTGGTGCAGTTCATGGTTCATTCGCCTTCTCCGCATACCGTCTTCCATCCGCATTCCGCCGAAGATGGTTCGCAACACTTTCCGTTCAAAAACACGTAGTGCGCGTTGATCCTCCGCAAGCATTATCCAGGAGTCGTGCCCGTAGAGGATAACCGGTCTAATCAGCGTTTTGTAGATAGTTAACTTCGTACGACGGCGGATTTTGCTCGATCGAAACGTCCTGCGCAGTCCAAAGCACGATTTCTTGATAATATGCGTTTCTGAATTTCTCTGCTGGTGTCATTATCGGCAGTCACCAGTGAGCCCAAGTACACGAACTCGTCGACCATTTCGATTTCATCACCACCAATCAGAACTCGTAATGGGCGGCTGACGTTATCTTCTCTCGAGCCCCTGCCTTTCATGTACTTTGTCTTTGACACATTGATGTCTAGTCCGATCCGCTTGGCCTCAGCTTTTAGTCCGATGTACGTATCTTCCATCTTCTCAAAGTTGCGTGCTATAATATCAATATCATCAGCGAAACCAAGTAGCTGGACGAACTTTCTGAAAATCGTGCCACTCGTGTCTATCCTCGCTCTTCTTATCACACACTCCAAAGCAATGTTGAATAGCAGACACGAAAGGCCATCACCTTCCCGTAGCCCTCTTCGAGTTTCGAAGAGACTCGAGTTTATCCCCGATACTCGAACAACGCACATCACTCGACCCATCGTAGCCTTGACCGATCGTATCAATTTATCCGGGAATCCGTAGTCGTGCATGATTTTCCATAGCTGTTCTCGATCGATTGTGTCGTAGGCTGATTTGAAATCGATGAACAAGTGATGTGTGGGCACATTGTATTCGCGGCACTTTGCAACACCTGGCGAATACTTGGTCCGTGGTAGCGCGTTCGCCCATAAATCCTGCCTGATATTGTCCACAAATTCGTTTGCAATTGGTGAAAGTCGACGGCATATGATTTGGGAGAGTACCTTGTAGGCGGCGAGTTATCGCGCGGTAATTGTAGCAATCCAGCTTATCGCCCTTTTTGTAGACGGGACACACGATTCCTTCCATCCATTCCTCAGGTAAAAGCTCGTCCTCCCAGATCTTGGTAACGACCTAGTGCAGTGCTTTCACTAGTGCATTACCACCGTGTTTTAGTAGCTCGCTTGGTAGTTGGTCAACGCCAGCGGCCTTATTATTTTTCAACCGGCTTACCACCTCCTCCACTTCTTGGAGATCTGGGACCGGCAGTCTGCCGTCCTCCGCACGCGTTCCAAGTACGTTACCGCGCCGCCACTTTCGTATTCCTCCACATCGCCATTGAGGTGCTCGTCGAAATACTGCAGCCACC
Source organism: Malaya genurostris (assembly GCF_030247185.1). Lineage (NCBI taxonomy): Eukaryota > Metazoa > Arthropoda > Insecta > Diptera > Culicidae > Malaya > Malaya genurostris. Next base: position 152,110,917 of record NC_080572.1, read on the forward strand.
TCTCGATCACCTCACAGTCGTTCGTGAGAAGATCCTCCTTGCACATATCAGCCTGTGGCACATGGCCTCTGCGAGAACGGTCACCTTCTCGTAGAACTTCCTTGTGTCATTAGCACGGAACAGCGGTTCCATCGCTTCGTGATCTTGGTTTTTCTGTTGGCGCTTTTTTCTACGGGATACCGAGCTTAGTCTGTTCCGCGCCTGTCGGTATCGCTCCTCATTTGCTCTCGTCCGGTGTTGCAGCTTGCTCGCCCAAGCTGCATTCTTCTCGGCCACTAACTGTTCACATTCTTCGTCGAACCAGTCGTTCCTTACGTTCGGAGCCGCCGCACCTAGCGTTGCTGATGTAGTGCTACCTATGGCAGAACGGATATCTCTCCAGCCATCTTCAAGAGTAGCTGCAAAAAGCTGCTCTTCCGTTGGTAGTGTCACTGCCAACTACTGCGCGTAATCTTGAACTACTCCAGCATCCCGGAGCCACGCGATGTTAAACCGCGACGTTCGGTTTCGACTTTTGGTAGCCGCCGTCGAAAGTTTTGAGCGCATGCATACAGAAACCAAGTAGTGGTCCGAATCTATATTCGCACTGCGGTAGGTGCGAACATTGTTGATGTCCGAGAAAAATTTTCCGTCGATCAAAACGTGGTCGATTTGGTTTTCGGTCTGTTGGTCAGGTGATCTCCAGATAACTTTGTGGATATCCTTGCGGGGAAAAAAGGTGTTTCTGACTACCATTCCTCGGGAGGCCGCAAAATTGAAACATCGTTGGCCGTTGTTATTCGACGCGGCATGCAGGCTGTTCGGCCCGATTACCGGTCGGTACATTGCCTCCCTTCCTACCTGTGTATTCATGCCACCGATGGCAATTTTTACGTCTCTGCGTGGGCAGCCGTCATAGGCTTGTTCCAGCTGCATAAAACGCTTCTTTCTCGTCATCGGGCCTTCCTTCGTGTGGGCAGTGCACGTTAATGATGCTGTAATTGATAAAACGGCCTTTAATTCTCAACTTACACATCCTAGCATTGATCAGCTGCCACCCAATCACTCGCTGACGCATCTTGTCCAGCACTAGAAAGCTAGTTCCCAGCTCGTTCGTTGTGCCACAGCTTTGGTAGAAGGTAGCCGCTCGATGTCCGCTTTTCCACACCTTTTGTCCCTTCCAACAAAGCTCCTGGAGCCCTACGACGTCGAAGTTACGAGGATTTGGTTCATCGTATATTACTCTGTCACAGCCTGCGAAACCCAGCAACTTGCAGTTCCATGTTCCATGTTTCCAATCGTAGTCCTTATTTCGTCGCGTGGGTCTATGCCGATTGTTCCGGGTCGTATTCTCTCCTGTATTGTTTGTAATAAATATTTTACGGGCGGCTTATTAGGCCTACGCCAACCTTCGCCGGAGGATCATCGTGCTTGCTCTGTTTAACGTCCCAACCAGCACTAGGACGATCCCGTTCCTGGGGTTGCCACCATGGATTCAACTGGACGGGATGCAGCATTTCATACTCAGCCACTGGATACCAGAACAGACGCTGTTTGAAGCCGCTCCTAACATGGAGTACAGATGCTTCGACATCCTCTAAAGATGACACCCCTCTTTGTCGGCATACGATCAAGGTCCCACCGAATGGATTCGTTGAAAAAAAACTACTGTGAAAAAGTGGCTTATGTATTTTGTTGATGCTCCATTATACCATCGTTATAACATAGTAATCAATGTGCCACAGGCCGATATATGCAAGGACACCAACGGGAATCTTCTCACAAACGACTGTGAGGTGATCGAGAGGTGGCGGCAGTATTTCGACGAGCAACTTATTGGCGATGCGGCGGAATACGAAAGTGACGGCGCGGTGACGAACTTGGGAACGCGTGCGGAAGACGATAGACTGCCGGTCCCAGACCTCCAAGAAGTCGAGGAAGAGGAAAGCAGGTTGAAAAATGATAAGGCCGCTGGCGTTGACCAACTACACGTTGACAATGCACTAGTGAAAGCATTGCACTGGGTCGTTACCAAGATCTGGGAGGACGAGATTTTACGGGAGGAATGGATAGAAGGGATCGTGTGTCCCATCTACAAAAAAGGGTGACAAGCTGGATTGCTGCAATTACCGCGGTATCACTCTGCTGAATGCCGCCTACAAGGTACTCTCCCAAGTCTTATGCCGTCGACTTTCACCGATTGCAGACGAATTCGTGGGACAATATCAGGCAAGATTTATGGGTGAACGCGCTACCACGGACCAAGTGTTCGCCATCCGCCAGGTGTTGCAAAAGTGCCGCGAATACAATTTGCCCACGCATAACTTATTCATCGATTTTAAATCATCCTACGACACAATCGATCGAGACCAGCTATGGAAAATTATGCGCTACTACGGATTCCCGAACAAACTGATACGATTGGTAAAGTCCAGCTACTTGGTTTCGCGGATGATATTGACATAATAACACGCAACTTTGAGAAGATGGAAGATACGTACATCGGACTAAAAACTGAGGCCATGAGGATCGGACTAGACATCAATGTGTCAAAGACAAAGTACATGAAATGCGGGGGCTCGAGAGAAGATAATGTCAACCTTCCATTGCGAGTTCTGATTGGCGGTGATGAAATCGAAGTGGTCGACGAGTTCGTGTACTTGGGCTCACTGGTGACTGCCGATAATGACACCAGCAGAGAAATTCAGAGACGCATATTGTCAGAAAATCGTGCTCACTTTGGACTGCGCAGGACTTTTCGATCGAGCAAAATTTGCCGTCATACGAAGTTAACTATCTACAAAACGCTGATTAGACCGGTTATCCTCTACGTGCACGAGTCCTGGATAATGCTTGCGGAGGATCAACGCGCACTAGGTGTTTTTGAACGGAAGGTGTTGCGAACCGGCTTTGGCGGAGTGCGAATGGAAGACGGTATGTGGAGAAGGCGAATGAACCATGAACTGCACCAGTTGCTGGGAGGACCAACCCTCGTCCAAACGACCAAGGTCGGGCACTTACGGTGGGCCGGGCATGTTGTTAGAATGTCGGAGAACAACCCGGTGAAAATGATCCTCGATAATGATCCGACCGGTATAAGAAGAAGAGACGTGCAGCGGGCAAGATGGATCGATCAAATTGAGGACGATCTGCGGACCCATTGCAGCTACCGAGACTGACGGCGAACAGCCATGAATGGAGTTTAACGGAGACGCCTTCTGTATACAGCAGGGACTCGCGTGGTCTACAACTGAAAGAATAAAAGAGTAAGTATTCAAAAAGGATGATTTATGAATCGAATGCTTCTTAACACTCCTAATACCAAGCCTAAAAAAGCTACGCGGAGCACCAAGCCTCAAAAAAAGTTGGAACGGTAACTTTGAGCTATCATAGGTCAATTGTTACTTGACCAATTTCGATAAATTTTACACCCTCAAATTTTGTGAAGCTTGTAGATTATTTTAAGTATATCATTATTGACGATCGTTTAGGAAAAATAATGAAAATCTGATTTTTCCCGTTCCAAGTTTTTTTTCAAGCTCAAAATGTGCCCTATTTGCATTCATGCGGCACATGCATCGCGAATCGGATATTGAGAACCTCAACTTTACCGAGTCATAACTTTGTTGTTAGTCAACCGATCTTCAAAATTTGTTCACCATTGGAAAGGTACTACTTCCACAAATAAAATTAAAAATAGGGTTGTTTACTCAAAGTAATAATGAAAATTGTAGATAGATGACCTAAGAAAAGGTGAGACCTTTTACAATGATCGTAAATATCTCGAAATTCAAAGCGATGACCTATATATTTTTACACATCATTCGATTGCTAGTGATACCAGCTACAATTTTCGCTCAACTACCATTTCTGCACAATCAAAAGAAAACATTATGAAATCGATGAATTTATAAATATATATGAATTTTTCATTTTTTTTCACGTTTGTATATAACTCAAAAATTAAAGCGATGACATGTACATTTTTTTATTCAAAATATTGGAATCATTACCAGAAACAATGTATTGATGACCAAAATTATATATCCGTTCAAAGAAGCTCAAGAAATTTGATATTTGTACCAAATTTCTTAAGCTTCTTTGAACGGAGAGAATTTCTATTATTGGGAAAATTTTGCCAAACAAAATCAAATCAAAACTTTTAAATTTTATGACATATATTTTTTTATTATTTAGTTGGAAATTTATTATAAACAAAATTTACAAAAAAACTGAAACTTGGAGTTCACTGAAAATTTTAAAAATTTTAGGAAATAACCTAAAACTCTAAAAATAGTTATATTTTTGTATTGGACAAACGATCTAAACAATTTTTTATGCACAACCCAAACGCAATTGATAACTACTAAAATTCTGATTTTGTTGTAGGTTTTCCGTAAAATCTCAAAAAATACGTAAAAGATAGGAAATTTCAAAATTTCCGAGTTAAATTGCATTGCACAGTGGTTCGGATCCACAATCCACTTTAGAGCTATGATGTCTTCAAAACAAATGATCAGTGAAAATAAGTCATATGTCGAAGTACATGGTATTAGGGTGGCTCTTATTATTAAGGTGATCCAAAACTTATTTTTCAGATGTATTGAGATAGAGGACTGCATTCTTTGGTAAAATTGTGTATAAACTTATATCGAGCAGCTCTGCTGAGGACACCATAGCAGTATCTGCAACGGTTTTAGTGTTACAGCTTATTTTTCAGATGTATTGAGATAGAGGACTGCATTTTTTGGTAAAATTGTAGATAAACTTATATCGAGCAGCTCTGCTGAGGACACCATAGCAGTATCTGCAACGGTTTTAGTGTTACAGCTATTTTTAAAGAGCAACTTAGGGTGTTCCTCAAAATAACAGATTTTTGGCTCTAGCATTTATATTTTTCTCTTTTCGTATTAGGGGCTGTCCATAAAAGACGTAACGCCGCAAGGGGGAGGGGGTGTTTCACAAAATGTGACCTTTTGTGAAAGGGGGAAGGGGTGAGGGTTGTTGGAATGTGACGACCAATATTTTCAATGAGCGCATTTTTGAAATACCTAATTATATTACTGGTTTGCCCTATTTCCTGAAAAAATCTCCACAATAAACGTTTACATTATATATAAAAACGTGGATTTGTTGATGTAAAACCTTTTTCTTGTAAATTCGGAAATGAATTATGAAGGAAATCATTTATGTTGTGATCAGAAAAAGTGCACGGAGGGGCGAATAAATTAGCGAAATTAATAAATTTTGCCTTGTATGAGTAAAAAAAAGGTGGGTGGGTAATGTCAGAGACATAACTGGATGTCGTGAATACGAAAAAACTGACACGCTCCCATCACTTTTCCGAATATCAGTCAGTTGATTGATTGTATGAATTATGCAAGCTTTCTCCTTTTTCACTAATAGAGTTTGAAGCGATGCACCTACATTAAAGTACAGATTAGTTACATTAAACAGCTACTATTCTACAACTATATATTCCAAACTTGCTAACTTGAAACAATTCCTTTTTAATTTGCTGTTGTTTATTTTTATTGAAGCTATGAAGTTCGAAGATATCAGATTCTTCTCGAAATTTCAGTACGAGACAATTGCAATGGCCTGGTCTGAAATGTATCGACGATCTTCGGTATGCAAGAGTAATTTTAATAATAATAATAAATATAATACAGATTAATCTGTATATATATATATATATATATATATATATATATATATATATATATATATATATATATATATATATATATATATATATTATATATATATATACACATATATATATATATATATATATATATATATATATATATATATATATATATATATATATATATATATATATATATATATATATATATATATATATATATATATATATATATACATATATATATATATATATATATATATATATAAAAGGTGATTTTTTTGAGGTTAGGATTTTCATGCATTAGTATTTGCTCAGATTTTTTGAGGTTATGATTTTCATGCATTATTATTTGCTCAGTATGCTCTGACATTTCATCATGAATAGACTTACTAACGAGCAACGCTTGCAAATCAGTGAATGGGCCCTAGAAAAGTTGGCAGAAAATCCGCTTTTTTATCGACAAATTTTGTTCAGCGATGAGGCTCATTTCTGGTTGAATGGCTACGTAAATAAGCAAAATTGCCGCATTTGGAGTGAAGAGCAACCAGAAGCCGTTCAAGAACTGCCCATGCATCCCGAAAAATGCACTGTTTGGTGTGGTTTGTACGCTGGTGGAATCATTGGACCGTATTTTTTCAAAGATGCTGTTGGACGCAACGTTACAGTGAATGGCGATCGCTATCGTTCGATGCTAACAAACTTTTTGTTGCCAAAAATGGAAGAACTGAACTTGGTTGACATGTGGTTTCAACAAGATGGCGCTACATGCCACACAGCTCGCGATTCTATGGCCATTTTGAGGGAAAACTTCGGAGAACAATTCATCTCAAGAAATGGACCGGTAAGTTGGCCACCAAGATCATGCGATTTGACGCCTTTAGACTATTTTTTGTGGGGCTACGTCAAGTCTAAAGTCTACAGAAATAAGCCAGTAACTATTCCAGCTTTGGAAGACAACATTTCCGAAGAAATTCGGGCTATTCCGGCCGAAATGCTCGAAAAAGTTGCCCAAAATTGGACTTTCCGAATGGACCACCTAAGACGCAGCCGCGGTCAACATTTAAATGAAATTATCTTCAAAAAGTAAATGTCATGTACCAATCTAACGTTTAAAATAAAGAACCGATGAGATTTTGCAAATTTTATGCGTTTTATTGTTTAAAAAAGTTCTCAAGCTCTTAAAAAATCACCCTGTATATATATATATATATATATATATATATATATATATATATATATATATATATATATATATATATATATATATATATATATATATATATATATATATATATATATATATATATATATATATATATATATATATATATATATATATGTATATATATAAATAAAATACAGATTTACCTGTATACACCCAAACCTCCATTTACGAACCTTATATATGTATGTATGTATGCTTACACACTCACTCATTTGCGTATATGTGTATATATTTATACATATAAATGATCACTTTTACTTCACCAATATTTATATGTATTAAGAAATACAAATATTTGCACATATGCGTTCATATATTAATACATATATACATATATAAGTTACGTAAATGGAGGTTTGGGTGTATATGGCAACCCTGTTTCGCATTGCATATTTTCACAAGACCCTAAAGATGTGTTCAACATCATCACTTTCGCTTTCGCATTGCCGTTCGTAATTGAATGTGTTAATTACGGTACAAATTATTTTATTTCCATCTCGATGAATCTTTTGGTAGGAAATATTGAGATCTGAGATGGTTCTCGTGTGTGTCTTGTTTCGGTAACAGTTGCTCAGAAAATGGTAGAAAAGCGACAAAATTCAACTAGTTCTTTAGGATGATCTTTAGCACTTAAAAGGGCTTTGAATGGGCCTTGCTGGACTTTTTGGCTGCCTTTCTACCGGTTTTCGGTGCCATCGTGCTGACGGTGTCTCGTACGTTCAAAGTAGCTGCTTTAACTTAAATGACGCTATTTCTCACATCACATTTCATTTTATACCTGCTACTGGCAACGGTGTACGGACAGCCTCTTTGCTAAAATTCCTTTCCTCTTCGTAGAACGGGAAACAGTGAGACGACAGGTCCTCGATGTTGCTCTCGTGTGTCTTGTTCCGGGAACAGTTGCTCAGCAAATGGTAGGAAAAATGAACCACATAACTTTTATATGGCTAGAAGCAGACATCTCGCGTTCTGATTGGCTGGTGCTGTCATGGGTTAAATCAAACAGGTTTTTCAATAGTGTACTATTGAAAAACCTCAATGTTGTTGCAATACACGTTCAAGTTGAAAATTTTCGATTCTATTGGTAGTTAGATTATATAAATCCTTCTACGGATCACTGAGCTATGAGCTTTCGACATACGAGAAAGGCAAACGCGCCTTATGAATTACACTCTTTGACACTCGTTTTTACCAAACATTTCAGAAAAGTTTAATTTTGAACTATTTGAGATTATGTCACACAACTGAAAATTTTATCATAAAATTGTGATCATATTTCCGATGGCATGTCACAAGAATTATGTTGATTCTTTAGATACAACAGGAGATATTCACGTTCAAAAACTTATCACTCTCTCAGAGGGTAAATTTTGAAAAGGCGCCCCATAGTAAAGTAAGTCGTATTCACGACAAAAGATGCATTCACACGATTCAACTCAAGTTATACACTGACAATTTTAGTCAATGTATATGAGTTTGGGTGCACCAATCGCTTGGAATTATGGATTTTTTAACTTTCGGAAATCTAATGATAGGTACTAAGCAGATGTGGATAATAACCATACAAAGAATAAAAGAATTTCAAAAAGTTTGTTTGGTCGGTCGTATCGAAATTTCATGCTTCTTGATGTATTTAAAATTCATTCAGCAAAACCATGTTGGCGGAGTAATATCAATAAAACCAGCAAATAATATTATATATGCTGTGATTATCAATAATTATAATGATTAGAAAAACATGTTCAATCATAAAGCGTGTCATGCAGCTGATAAATTTACACTCTTTAGCTTGAGTATCATACACAGAAGTATTAGCCCGGGTAGAAGTGATTTGCAAACCAATTATTAAAACCAAGCATCTCAAAGGAGAAAACAACATTATTTAGTTTGAAATAAGAGCTAAAGCATCAAAAATCATTGGAAAGTCTGCATGAGAAAATAGCAACAAAATATAAAATTCTGCCATTGTAACATCAAAGCAAGAGCAAAATATTTTTCAGTAATTTGATTTTCTAGCATTGAGAATAGTATATCATAGGAATTTCTCTTATTTGATTCTGATGCAGTTTATTCAATTGTATTCCATTTGAAAAAGGAACCACTGGATCAATTGTACTTAATGAAATTGGCATATCTCATCAATAACGAAATAAGATATAATAACAAATCTTGATGCTAAATATATATTATCTATCAAGAAGATTCCTTCGATCAAATATCAAGAAAATGTGAAGTATTGCTATGACAGCACAGGAGTTTGTTAAAACCAATTTTTTAATGACTGCCGTATTCAGGCAGCGTTTTCTGAACCGAAGTTATGAGCAAAACTAGTTCAAAAACAGTTTATTTTTAAACTGCTATATCTATCATTGAGGCAAACGAAAAAAATCCGTTTCTTGTATTTGACAGAAAATATTTTCGAGCATGTTTACAAAAAAGACGGAGGAGATATTTTTTAAAAAAATTTAAAATATGTTCAAACATTGGGTTTTTTAAAATATTCGTATCATGTAAGTTATTTATTAGCCATATATGAAAATAAGGTATTTTTGCCTTCTAAAGTGTTAAATTAATTCAAGTGCATATTCGGGAAGAAATCGTTCTGCATTCTTCGGGGAATGCAGAATGGTGTCGCTTTTGTAAAATCTCTATGGCCTCTCGGTGGTTGGAGGTTTTATCAACCGTGCATTTTTACACCTGCATATCGTTCAGCATCCTTCCGGGGGTGCAGGATGATTTATTTCTTTATGTTTTGTGATGTTTTCTCACCTCATCCAATTCCCATTTCTCTTCCATGTTCCTTTTATCCTTCCCTTCCCACCAGGAAGTTGATGAGAAGCAAGGCACAAATCTCCAAATAACTAGGGGAACATGCGACTTGAGCCAATTAGTTCTGATAACATAGGTGCTGGGTTTCATTCAGTAAAAAGCATTCAAACGAAGAGGTTGTTTTTCGAGACGAAGACAACTGTAAGCTGCTAATAGATTGGTTGGTCGGTGCTAATCGCAAAGGCTGCTGCAAAGCCAATATTAGGGGCGATTCCAGTTTCATAAGTACCTGAAATAGTGGAACTCACTTCACTGAGAAAGATGGCCTAACCGATTTGAGAACTGTTTCATTTTGTAGGTTACACTAGTCCATGCACTAGCTTCATGTTTTTCAAAAATCAAACAAAACTGTTTGAAGAATACATTTTGTATATGAGAATACGAGAGATATGAGAAAGGCATCATTACACAACTAAGTGAATAAAAACAATTTTTACTTAATTTCGTGTGATTTTTTGTGCTAAATTCGGAATTCTACCTTTTCTGAATTGTTTACTAATAGAAAATTCAAATAATTTTCGAGTTCCATACATTCCGAAATAATTCTAAATTTGTGATATTTAAATTTTAATATTCTATCGATTATAATTGATGTCGTATAGGATAGCGGAAAATTTAAGATATATGTTTTATTTCTTAATTGCTTGTAAAACAAAAATCAAGCAATAGTTTTTACCTTTATATATATATATATATATATATATATATATATATATATATATATATATATATATATATATATATATATATATATATATATATATATATATATATATATATATATATATATATATATATATAAAATAGGTATAGAATTCGCTCAAACTTTAGAAAATTTTTCCGAGGCCCGGAGGGCCGAATGACATATACCAATCGATTCAGCTCGACGAACTGAGCAAATATCTGTGTGTGTGTGTGTATGTGTGTGTGTCTGTATGTGTGTTGTCAACTAAGAGGTCGAGATCTCAGAGATGGCTGGGCCGATTTTGATCAAACTAGTCGCAAATGAAAGGTCTCCCCGTCACCCAAAACGCTATTGAATGGTTTTGAGATCGGATGTTTACTTTTTGAGTTATACGAAATTTTCTGTCAAAATTTTCAGTTTTTTGACAGTATCTGTCACAATTGACCTTGAAAACAGAATATGTTTTCAGACTTAGATTCCGCACGGTAATAGCTATCCAACAAGCCATAGATTGTGAAAATCCGTCCATTTTTAACGGAGATATCGAAATTTTTTGTGTAAACGACTTTTCCCCTTATTCCAGCAGTAGGAGTTTTGAGTGCTGTATGACAAAGCAATGCTTGGGAGCAACGTGAAACATGATTTTCTATACTGTTACATACAATTGCTTCTAAGTACCAAAAAGACTGTGTACAGCATTCTTTTCCATGACAATTTGCTTCGGACCGATTTTAGCACGGTGTTAAATTAATTCAAGTGCATATTCGGGAAGAAATCGTTCTGCATTCTTCGGGGAATGCAGAATGGTATCGCTTTTGTAAAATCTCTATGGCCTCTCGGTGGTTGGAGGTTTTATCAACCGTGCATTTTTACACCTGCATATCGTTCAGCATCCTTCCGGGGGTGCAGGATGATTTATTTCTTTATGTTTTGTGATGTTTTCTCACCTCACCCAATTCCCATTTCTCTTCCATGTTCCTTTTATCCTTCCCTTCCCACCAGGAAGTTGATGAGAAGCAAGGCACAAATCTCCAAATAACTAGGGGAACATGCGACTTGAGCCAATTAGTTCTGATAACATAGGTGTTGGGTTTCATTCAGTAAAAAGCATTCAAACGAAGAGGTTGTTTTTCGAGACGAAGACAACTGTAAGCTGCTAATAGATTGGTTGGTCGGTGCTAATCGCAAAGGCTGCTGCAAAGCCAATATTAGGGGCGATTCCAGTTTCATAAGTACCTGAAATAGTGGAACTCACTTCACTGAGAAAGATGGCCAAACCGATTTGAGAACTGTTTCATTTTGTAGGTTACACTAGTTCATGCACTAGCTTCATGTTTTTCAAAAATCAAACAAAACTGTTTGAAGAATACATTTTGTATATGAGAATACGAGAGATATGAGAAAGGCATCATTACACAACTAAGTGAATAAAAACAATTTTTACTTAATTTCGTGTGATTTTTTGTGCTAAATTCGGAATTCTACCTTTTCTGAATTGTTTACTAATAGAAAATTCAAATAATTTTCGAGTTCCATACATTCCGAAATAATTCTAAATTTGTGATATTTAAATTTTAATATTCTATCGATTATAATTGATGTCGTATAGGATAGCGGAAAATTTAAGATATATGTTTTATTTCTTAATTGCTTGTAAAACAAAAATCAAGCAATAGTTTTTACCTTTTATATATATATATATATATATATATATATATATATATATATATATATATATATATATATATATATATATATATATATATATATATATATATATATATATATATATATATATATAAAATAGGTATAGAATTCGCTCAAACTTTAGAAAATTTTTCCGAGGCCCGGAGGGCCGAATGACATATACCAATCGATTCAGCTCGACGAACTGAGCAAATATCTGTGTGTGTGTGTGTATGTGTGTGTGTCTGTATGTGTGTTGTCAACTAAGAGGTCGAGATCTCAGAGATGGCTGGGCCGATTTTGATCAAACTAGTCGCAAATGAAAGGTCTCCCCGTCACCCAAAACGCTATTGAATGGTTTTGAGATCGGATGTTTACTTTTTGAGTTATACGAAATTTTCTGTCAAAATTTTCAGTTTTTTGACAGTATCTGTCACAATTGACCTTGAAAACAGAATATGTTTTCAGACTTAGATTCCGCACGGTAATAGCTATCCAACAAGCCATAGATTGTGAAAATCCGTCCATTTTTAACGGAGATATCGAAATTTTTTGTGTAAACGACTTTTCCCCTTATTCTAGCAGTAGGAGTTTTGAGTGCTGTATGACAAAGCAATGCTTGGGAGCAACGTGAAACATGATTTTCTATACTGTTACATACAATTGCTTCTAAGTACCAAAAAGACTGTGTACAGCATTCTTTTCCATGACAATTTGCTTCGGACCGATTTTAGCACGGTTCGTTTTTGGCAACATAATCGTTCGAATATGGCATAGGTAAACCAGATGATATCAGCATTTTCGATTTGAAAGTAATTCCATAATTATATTGATTTAAACTACTTTCAGCAATAAATGCTGGAAGAACATAACCTCCATATACCATTCGAATCAGTTCGTCGAGATCAGCAAATGCGTATGTGACAAATAATTTCACTCAATTTTCTCGGAAAACTTCTTTTCTACAAATTCAGATTCATACGAAAAGTCCTATGTGGGAGCAAACAAAGTTCCTGAATTATGTTTGGTTCCGACCTCTGGTTCCGGAACTACAGGATGATATGTGAAACGAAATCAAAATTGTTTAACTCATTCTTCTCGTAGATGGCTGAAGCGATCTAAGATTCAAATGAAATCTAAGAATCATCTAAGATTCAAATGAAAAGTTTCAAGATTCTATAAAACATCTTGCTCTTCAGTCAGATCCAACTTCCGGTTTCGGGGATACAGGGTGATTGGTATAAAAATGTCTATTCCACATAAATTAATCAGGTTTATCGGGTTAGCAGATTTGGATAGTCGATAAAAAAATTAACTGTTTTCAGTTTTAGTGGTATTCAGTTGTCGATTCAGAAGGCACCTAAAAATTTAATTCGTGCTATGATTTCTCAAAGATGTCTTCACTGATTTTCAAATATTTTGAAACAAATGTAAACTATACAGCTTCTCAGATGAATTTATATGACTTCGGCCATACCGATTTTAGAATTCCGGTTCCAGTATAAAATCGTTTCTCAAAGCTCAATCGTTTTCTCAAAAATGCCTAATAAAATTTCAGAAACAAAAATTCTTATTAAAATAAACTTATATACAAAAATTAATTAATTTTATCCAATTATGACTTCCGGTTCTCGAATTACATGATGATGAATTTTTAAAATTCAAACCGATATAGAAGATGACAATCCCGAAAAGCTTCAAAGTTGAACTCAAAACTGTTGTAATTTATTCGTCATATGGCCATACGTATCGGTTTGGGTTATGCTGGTTCCTGAATACCGACTGTGGAAGTACCTTAAATTACCGTAAACTCTAAAGTGGAAGTTTGGATTTGCAGTTTCGACATTACAGAGTAATGAGTGATTAAAATCTCAAATTGTCGCTTAAAACGACGGACATTAAAATAATATCATGAAAACTTAAACACCGAAGAATATTCATGCAAAAAACACATGCGGATTGATAAAAAAAAGGTATCATCTCACTGCTAGGTGGATTAAACACGTTTTTTAAATTGTAGTTGGTTTCTTTTGCCATGGGTTAGTATATGAAATTCATATAATTTTACGTTCTATTTCTTATTGTACAAAGCCACTGAAATAATTTAAAATTTTGGTGTTTTCACAAAATTTATTTTATTAATAAAAAACAAATTCTACGTCTCTTTGAAACAGATGAAATCAAAACGGATTCCAATATTTTCACCTTGATTTGCAGAAACGTTGGAACGCAATATATATCAAAAATTTTGAAATTTCCGATCTTATACCGATTTTTTGAGATTTTACGGAAAACCTAAAACCAAAAAATCTAACTTTAGTAGTTTCAATTCCGTTTGGGTTGTGCATAAATATTGTTCAGATCTTTTGTCCAATACAAAAACATAATTATTTATAGAGTTTAGATATATTCACCAAAATTTTTAAGATTTTCAGTGAAATCCAAGTTTCAGTTTTTTTGTAAATTTTGTTCATAATAAATTTCCAAATAAAATAATAAAAAAATATATGTCATAAAATTTCAAAGTTTTGATTTGTTTTTTTTTTTACAAAATTTTCCCAATAATAGAAATTCTCTGTATTTGTACCAAATTGCTTGAGATTCTTTGCACGAATATATAATTTTGATCATCAATACATTGTTTCTGGTAATGATTCCAGTATTTTTAATCAAGTTATATACAAACATGTGAAAAAAATGGAAAATTCATATATATATATATATATATATATATATATATATATATATATATATATATATATATATATATATATATATATATATATATATATATATATATATATATATATATATATATATATATATATATATATATATATCGATTTTTTAATGTTTTCTTTTGATTGTGCAGGAATGGTAGTTGAGCAAAAATTGTAGCTGGTATCACTAGCAATCGAATGATGTATAAAAATATATATGTCATCGCTTTGAATTTCGAGAAATTTACGATCATTGAAAAAGTCTCACCTTTTCTTAGGTCATCTATCTACAGTTTTCATTATAAACCTATCTTTAGTTTTTTTTTCAGTGCATTTTATTTGAGGAAGTACACTGAGCTAAATTTTTTTTTTCACATTATATGATATTCTAATGATTTTGCACTATTAGCATTTCCAATAATAGTTACAAGATGTGTTCAACATCATGTCAAATATATGAGATAATCTTATGAAACATAAAACTCTTCTTAACGTTATTTTTACAGGATTTCCATATAACGAATGAAATTTCCAGTCTGAGTCAAATTGATTGGCGCGTCTTATAACCATTACTAGATATCCGCACAACATACATTGGAACAATTTATGAAGCGCATATTATATTCACTTCGATTTTATTTAGATAGGTTCATATACACCATATGATTAGTTTTAAAAAAATTTTTATATATATATATATATATATATATATATATATATATATATATATATATATATATATATATATATATATATATATATATATATATATATATATATATATATATATATATATATATATATATATATATATATATAACTTTCAATAGAGCTCATACGAATAGCAGATAATCGCCAACTACTACTTTTCTTTGAAGATTCAAGCTTTACTAGTGTTCCGTTCGGTAAGGGAGCACCTCATGATATTTGCGAAAAAGAAGTGAGATCCCGAGACTGAAAATAAAAATGAATCTTACTAGACAGATAGAGTAATGAAATGTACCGGATATATATTTCATGGTCCGTTAACGCATATCCTTGAACGAAGTTGGATGAGCTGTCTTGTCAGCGATTTAAAATTACATTGAGATGCGGAACTTTCTGAAAAAAATGGTCTGGAGCAGTTGATGAATATCGGAGACACAACTATTTCTTCAGCTTCAAGCAGTACAATTCACGACTTCCATCGGATTTCCATATAAATTATATGGGATATTTTTATAACTTTCATTATGATAACGTCCATTTAGATTTGACGTACACATTAAATAAAGATAATAAGTTTCCATATAATTTCTATGAATTATATTCTGCATATGATTCATATGACAAATCTAATGAATATAAATAAGATTTTCATTTCAGTGTAGTACCTTTCTAACGGTGAAAAAATTTTGAAGATCGGTTGACTAACAACAAAGTTATGACTCGGTAAAGTTGAAGTATTCAATATTTTCTATGCGACGTTTATGCCGAAGGAAAGAAAATTGGAAAACAGATAGGGCATATTGGGCGCGTGAAAAAAACTTGGAACGGGAAAAACAAATTTTCATTGGTTTTCCTTTACCAATCGTCTGCTACAAAGTTTTGGAATTAATCTACGAACTTCACAAAATTCGAGGGTATAAAATTTATTGAGATTCGTTGAAAAACAGCTGAGCTATGACAGCTCAAAGTTACCGTTCCAACTTTTTTTTGAGGCTTGGTATTTGGAGTGTTAATGCTAACATTGAATGCATAATCATCATCAATATTTCTAGGAAGCACGCGAACCATCTCAGAAACATCTACTGGTACATTAATAATTTGTCCCATAATTGAATTGAGTGAATGGGAGGTAGACCTAGCGGACGATTGGGACATACAAAACTGTTGAATTTTTCAAATGGAAAGGCTGTTCCGTGATTTTAACGGTTTATTTAGGGTCGTTATAAATCTCCTGAAAGGACAAATTTTTACTATAGGCTATTTAGGAGTGACTTAAGGTTACGTTTAGTATCTCCTTCCAGCGAGGCTCTCGTTAACCAGACTGATCCTAACCTGCTTGTTGAAGCCTGAGGTATAATTAAGTAAATATACATACATATTTCAGGTAACATATTCAAACTCCTACCGTAATACACCTTTTAAATATATCAGCGATATATACTGAATTCAATATAAAGTATTCCAAATTCAACTGTATAATAAAGAACAAATCAATAAGAAAGATATCGTATAACACATTATCACCCGTATTCTCTTCTTCCTTTCACCGTTTCATCTGGCTAGTTGGCAACTTGTGTATTTCCGTCGCTGATTGTATGACAAACGCTGTGAATTGACGAGGGGCTTTGCGAAGAATCGCAACACTCCCCCCTAGTAAGACGATCTTCGATTAACGGATTACAGTCTTTGGTACCGATGTCAAGAACTGCTAGTTTAACTGCCGGGCGCTCATATATGCCGTGAACTGTTTGTACGGTTGCGGATCGCACCTGACCATCATCCGCAATCTTCGCATCGATTATTCTTCCCTTTGGCCAACAGTTGCGGGGTAAGTTGGGGTCAACCACTATTACCACGTCTCCTACCGCTATGGGTTTGGTTTTAGTAAACCATTTTGCTCGTCGTGTGATTTCTGGCAAATAAGCTTTGATCCAGTGCTTCCAAAATTCATTAGCACAAACTTGAGAAATTTTCCATCCATGAATTACTCCTTTAGCGCTATCGCCAAACTCAACTAATGGTTTACATCCACTTGACGAACCAAGGAGGAGGTGATTGGGCGTCAAGGTAACCCCATCGTCCAGCATAGGAACATGTGTAAGCGGGCGACTGTTTATGATGTTTTCTATTTCGACCAAGGCATTATGTAGGACTTCGTCAGTCAATCTTTTGTTTTCCATCACATGCGATAAGTTTCTTTTCACCGATTGGACAAGGCGCTCCCAACAGCCACCCATGTGAGGGGAAACAGGAGGTATGAAAACCCAGCGGGTTTTGGGACTAATGAATTCTCGCATGACTTGATCGTGATCAATATTCCTATACGCAATTTGTAACTCCTTACTCGCTCCCTTGAAATTTGTTCCTTGGTCACTATAGATTTCAATTGGCACACCTCGTCTAGCCATGAAATTGCGTAACGCTATGATACATGAACTCGTTGTCAGTGAATGGGCGACTTCCAAATGCACGGCTCTCACAGTCAAACACGTTACCAAAACTCCCCAACGTTTCTCCGACCTGCGACCGATGGACACTGTGAACGGACCGAAATAATCTATGCCACGAAGGAAAAAGGTCGTGTAAAGGCTGCCAACCTTGCCGGTGGAAGATCTGCCATCGCAGGAGGCCTTGGTTTCACGTTAAGAATTTTGCAAAAATTACATTCCCGCCTGACCTTTCCAAAGACGACTCGTAATTTCGGCACATAGAAATACTGTTGAATTTCGTTTATGACGGTTTCGTGATTCTGGTGATGGAAACGTTCGTGAAAATCTCGCAAAATCAAGGTGGTTAAGTGATGTTTTTTTGGTAATAAAATCGGACTTTTTGCCTGCGCAGTAGCAAATTTGCATTTGGAAATCCTTCCGTAAATTCGCATTACGTGGTGCTGGTCTAAAACGGGCGAAAGTTTATATATTGAGCTACTTTTTGGCAAGTCAGTCTGGTGGAACGGCTCTACTGTCAAAAGTAGTGATATTTCTTTAGGAAATGCCTCCCTTTGAGCTACACGAATAAGATAGTTTTGCGCTTGTGACAACAACTCTTGCGTCAGCGGTCCCGCTAACATCGGCAAATGCTTTGTTTTCAAGCGAACGTTAGCGATGAACCGAAAAACCCAACCGACGACGTTTAATAATCGCCTCCAGATCGAAAATCTGTTTATATCTATGGTGAGATCTGTAGCTGCTTCGTGAATCAACAGGTATGATCGAATTTCCTCATTCGTGGTGAGTTTAGGATTATTTTGTGAAGGCCAATTATTTTCTTTTTTCCAGATGAAGTCTGAACCGCGAAACCAGCGGCTTGCGGCTGTTAAATCAGGCTCTCGTTGCCACTTTGTTCCGTCGTCAGCAACATTGTCTTTCGAAGGTGTCCATTTCCAATCATCAGTGTTGGTCAGTTCCAAAATCTCGCCTACGCGATGAGCCACATATTGCGAATACCGCCGGAGGTCGGACCAGAGCCATGCCAGTACGTTTTTTGAATCCGTCCAATACACCCTCCGGGAAATATTGAGTGAAAGGGAATTTTCTATCGTTCTAGATAGCCGTGCACCAATGAGAGCGGCTTGCAGCTCAAGACGAGGAATGGAAACAAACCTTAGTGGAGCAACTCTAGTTTTCGATCCTACGAGCGAGCATTCGATATTATCGCCATCCTCGAATCTTAGATAGACTGCGGCTGCATAGCCTAACTCGCTCGCGTCCACGAACGTATGAAGATGGATAGACGTTTTTTGTGATAGTGTAATGTTTATGCGATAACAACGTGGAATTCGAATGTTTACTAACTTTGGTAATACATTTAACCAACGATACCATTTGTTTTGTTGAGCCTCCAATATTTGCTCGTCCCATCCGATATTTGCTCTCCAAACTTCCTGGAGGAGAAGTTTCAAATACATTAAGAAATGCCCGTTGATTCCTAACGGGTCAAAAATTGACATTAAGACTTTCAGCATTTCGCGTTTTGTTGGTGGGCGTACGCCTGTTAATAGCTCTTGATTGCAATTAGTCGAAATCTTGTAAGTGATAGTATCTGATGACGTGTCCCACCACATTCCAAGAACCTTTGTAGTTCCACTCGTCCCCATATTTAGATCCTTACTCGTACAGTTAGTTTCTTGTAACTCGGACAGGACTTTTGACGAGTTGGATATCCAGTGATGCATTTCGAATCCTGCTTGTTTATGTATAAGCTGTATTTGCTGCGCTATACGTATGGCTTCCTCAGGGGTTTCGACGCTTATTAATAGATCATCCACGTAATGGCCCTTAATTATAGCAGATGCAGCTTCGGGATATCGATCAGAGAATTCAAGAGCGTTTTGATTCTTAACAAACTGGGCGCAGCTGGGGGAACAGCTGGCACCGAAAGTCATTACATTCATTACAAAGACGTTGGGGTTTTCACCTTCTTTGTCCCGCCACAGGAATCGCTGGCTATTACGATCTTCTTCTCTCACCAAAACTTGGTGGAACATTTCGCGCACATCGCCTCCCACGGCTACTCGGCGCTCGCGAAACTGAAACAAAACTGAAACGAGCGATGTTATCTGATCAGGGCCGGTTAGGAGCATTGAGATTAATGAAATTCCTTGAACTGTGGCGGCAGCGTCCCACACTACGCGCAACTTCCCAGGTTTGTTTGGGTTAAACACTGGGAATATCGGCAGGTACCATATACGCGGATTAACACAGTTTATTTCCTCTGGGTCGAGCTTACGAATATAACCTTTCTTTAGATACTCTTGAATTTTTTTATGCATCATTTCGGCAAGAAAGGCGTTTTTTCGCATTCTCTTTTCTAGACAATTCAATCGTTGCATGGCAGCATTCTTACTATCCGGGAGGCGAACATCATCATATTGCCAAAGAAGTGCGGTTTCGTATCGGTTACCTACGCGGCGAGTATGTTCTCGTAGCAACGAGAGAGAGCGTTGATCAGAAGACGATAGAAGTTGGTTTTTGGATTTAGTTATTCCAATCCCTTCAAGCGAAAAGTAATCTTTCATTAGGCGATGAAGATCAGTATCATCGGGTTGTCCACAGAGTGATACGTGCAAGCTATAATAGCCCTGCTGGGTCTGATCTATAGAGACATCCTCGTCGCAGTTACCGAATACTACCCAGCCGAGACGTGTTTTCGAGGCGACTGGACCCTGCCTACCTTCCTTACTATTTAATGCATTTCCTAAGCGACAATTGTTCATACCAATCAGAAGGCGTGGGCGAGCGTTTTTAAATGACTCAATAGGTAGCCCACGCAGGTGTGTGTATTTGTGGGCGAGCTTGTCGAAGTCTAGCGTTTGACTCGGGAGTTTCAGACCTTTTACTGTATGTACGTTATGCATGCGATAGCGTTTTGACGAAGCTCCAACTCCTGATACTTCAAACTCAACTATAGTAGACATTTCTTCATATCGGCATGTATCACCTGTCCATTTCAGTCACAGTGGGTGAAGTTCTCCGTGCAATTGAAGTTTCTTTGCTAATTCTTCGTCCATTAGTGTGAGGGATGACCCGTCGTCGAATAGAACGAATCTTTTGATGTTCGATGTTGGACTATATAGTGTCACTGGTAGAATTCGGAACATGACATTATCCACCTTTCCGCGATGGCTGTTGCATTGTTCCATATGATTATTTCCAGTGTTGGAATTTTCAACCTGTTGGTTCACAACATCCCTTTTCTTGTCACTGTGTAGCAGGGTATGATGCTTATATGCACAATTGTTTATACCACATTCCTTTCTTAAATGACATAATCCTATATGGTTACGTAAACAGCGACGACACAATTCGCCTTCTCGCACTGCTGCCCATCGAGAGTCTACAGTAAAACCGTTGAATTTCGCACACTGTTCCAAAGACGGACAAGTACCCTTGCAAATAAAACATAACCGGTCAGAGTTTGAGAAATCACCTTCGTGATCGTGATTTGGATGTACATTTTTTAAATGTGTATAGACAAATCCATCGTTTCTTTCATTTCTGTGTTGGGATGGTAAATCGTTCGCTCCTACGGGAACAAGTGACACTGAACTGGCGGCTTCAACCAAGATATATAACCAAGCACTGAACGCACTCAGGTTAACGTTACTGAGACACCTCCGATGTGTGGCCCAGTTCAATTTGACCATTGACGGAAGCTTGTCAACCAGTTCATTGAGTAGACTTACATTGTGTAGATACTCATTTAATTGACACGCTTCGATGGTGGCGGTTAAGTTGGATACTGCGATTCCATAATCAACCAGGGTGCTCAGCTTGTCTGCCCTTGGTGCTGGCATAGCTTGGACCTTGGCGATTAGAGTTTGGATTATTACTTCCGGTCTGCCGAAAAGCATTTTCAACGTATCTATCACACCGTTCACATTTCTTGGGTGCAACAACCGGCTCCTGACAGCTTCCAAGGCCTTTCCTCGAAGACATCTTTGCAACCTAACCATATTTTCTGAAGCGGAGTATCCGCATATTTCGGTTGTACTAATAAATGTAGCGTAAAACATGGGCCACTCTTCCGGAGACCCGCTAAAGGGTGGAAGCTCCTTGGAAACTGCCTGTCGTGCTGCGATTTGACATTTTGTTAGACCGTCTTCTGTATTTTCTCCCGAAGGAGAAATTTGCTCGTCGCCTAGCAGTGACGCTGCTGGATTTTTAGGATCGCCGTTTTGGATCGTTTTATTTAACCAATCCGTCACGGAGGAGCTATGTTTGCCAGTGAAACTTACTTCGCTTTCGCCGGATTCTGATTTTACGATGTCTTTCAGGAGTTGTTTTTTCTTCGCTAGGAATTCACGTCGTTTGGCTCGAGCAGCTGTAGCTGCCTGCTCTTCTTCTTGCCTCAGCTTTTCTTCTTCTTCCAGTTGTTGTAGCATGAGTTTTATTTTAAACACATTTGAGCGTCGAGACGATGTGGTTTTACTGTTTTCCGGGCTGTGTGTGTCTTTTTTTCCAGGGTGTTTCAATTTCTCCAGCATCGATTTTGTACATTTCCTGCAACACCAGTCTAAGTTTTCGATGTCTTGAGTGACAGCGGCACATGTGAAATGGGACCATCTTTGACAATTATCGCATTGAACCATTTCTTGATTGTCTTCTGCATCGCACTCTTGGCAGCTTGATTCATCAGCTCCAAGCATGTTTGAAGTACTTTTCTCCGGGCCGGGCTCTTGTACCTCCGGTGACGTCGTATTGTCAGTGCCGGTGTATTTTTCAATTGGTGATTTTTTTGGCATTCCGCAGTCGTGTCTCGGTAAACGAGATTTATAATTTGTTGGATTTTTCAAATGGAAAGGCTGTTCCGTGATTTTAACGGTTTATTTAGGGTCGTTATAAATCTCCTGAAAGGACAAATTTTTACTATCGGCTATTTAGGAGTGACTTAAGGTTACGTTTAGTATCTCCTTCCAGCGAGGCTCTCGTTAACCAGACTGATCCTAACCTGCTTGTTGAAGCCTGAGGTATAATTAAGTAAATATACATACATATTTCAGGTAACATATTGAAACTCCTACCGTAATACACCTTTTAAATATATCAGCGATATATACTAAATTCAATATAAAGTATTCCAAATTCAACTGTATAATAAAGAACAAATCAATAAGAAAGGTATCGTATAACACATTATCACCCGTATTCTCTTCTTCCTTTCACCGTTTCATCTGGCTAGTTGGCAACTTGTGTATTTCCGTCGCTGATTGTATGACAAACGCTGTGAATTGACGAGGGGTGTTACGGACCAGTTTAGTAATGAAATTATATCAGTTTAGTAATGCAATTATATCAGTTTAGTAATGCAATTATATCAGTTTAGTAATGCAATTATATCAGTTTATAATTAAACCACAGGGATTTATCCGATGGCCCAAAGAGTGGGTCTAGACATTGTAAAGTATTAAGAAAATAAGGAACAAAACTAAACCGCTCTTCAAGCGGTTGTAGTACCTCAATAAAGCAGGTATAGATTTATGATTTGTGTGCAAGCCGAGACAAGCCGCTCTTCAAGCGGGTCTAGGGCCAAATATAGGAATTTCCACATTTAGAGCAATAAAATCTTTCCGCTCAGCTTTCGATAAGGACTAAAATATGTAAACAAACAGCATCGGTCTGAGCCGCGCGCCAGGATGTATGAAGTAAATAATACCTTTGTAAACAAGCAGGTAAAACTAGATGCGCGCGCTGACATAGCTAGATATCAGTGTGAGTTAGGATCCCGCAATGGGATAGAAAGGGAAAACCGAGAATGTTGCGGTTAATGTTGCGCAACATTTACATTTGTTGTAAAGAAAATACTTGTATATATAGTTAAGATTTTGTTAAAATAAATCACTTGCAATTCACTGCAGTCAGGGGTAACTTACTTTTCCGAAAGCAGCTGAAGTGTAATTAGTTTCAAGGTGGATAGACCGCTACGAGAGCTATCCGGCCGCGAAACAATTACACTAGGCTTCATCCAGATACCCCTTAGAAACATTGGTGGCCGCAGAAAGGAATCTCTGCGGTCAATAACATTGGTGACTCTAGGAAAGAGTCTTTGCTTATCAACATTGGTGGCTCCAGTGAGGAGCCAAGAGGAGCGAAGGAAAATTAGTTTCTTCGCCCAACAACATTGGTGGCTCCAGTGAGGAGCCAAGAGGAGCGAAGGAAAATTAGTTTCTTCGCCCAATAACAAGGGGCTTTGCGAAGAATCGCAACACAAAACCATTCGTTTTTGCTAGGTTATCTGTGGATTCAAAAGAAACCAATCTGATAAGCCGATTTTCCTCTTCTGTCTTAATAGTTTTTACATAATTTAGTAACCATAATCGATCGCAAACGCTACACACTACATCAAACTCATTATCAGTGAACCGCTTTTTGAACTCGCGGTCAGCCCTTTCATAAACACACACCATATTATATAGAAATAAAAAGAAACATTCATACTGAGCGGAAATATATATTGGAGAAGCCAAGTGAAAGAAAAACTAGCAGAAAAGATGAATTTTTGGAAAAAGATACGCTCAGAGACAAGACCCGAACCTGCGTTCTTATGCATTCCGTGCATACGCGCTACCATTTCGCCACTCCGATCTTGTTTTAGCCACTCCAAAACTCGAAACAGACATAGTAGCAACGTACATCGAACATGGTCTACATCCTGGCCGTCACCCGACCGATACCTTACATCCAAACATCTTCTCTGTCCATCAAACACTAGTCCTCTCGCTTTATACCTATCTCTCCGATCAAGCATTGAGTAGGAGAGTGTATTTATAATCGCTTGTCACCTTCTTAATGGTGCCAGTCGCTGGCTGGACAACTCGAAACAGACATAGTAGCAACGTACATCGAACATGGTCTACAAACACTAGTCCTCTCGCTTTATACCTATCTTTCCGACCAAGCATTGAGTAGGAGAGTGTATTTATAATCGCTTGTCACCTTCTTAATGGTGCCAGTCGCTGGCTGGACATCGTCAGACCCCTATGAAGGTTGTATTGATTGTCTGCCCTTTCCTACCAGAAGCAGATTGTTACGGAAAATCAAACACTCTCGCTTTATACCTATATCTCCGACCAAGCATTGAGTAGGAGAGTGTATTTATAATCGCTTGTCACCTTCTTAATGGTGCCAGTCGCTGGCTGGACATCGTTAAAAACAATTGCGGTTTGATTTTCCGTAACAATCTGCTTCTGGTAGGAAAGGGCAGACAACCTTCATAGGGGTCTGTCGCTGACGATGTCCAGCCAACGACTGGCACCATTAAGAAGGTGACAAGTGATTATAAATACACTCTCCTACTCAATGCTTGATCGGAGAGATAGGTATAAAGCGAGAGGACTAGTGTTTGATGGACAGAGAAGATGTTTGGATGTAAGGTATCGGTCGGGTGACGGTCAGGATGTAGACCATGTTCGATGTACGTTGCTACTATGTCTGTTTCGAGTTTTGGAGTGGCTAAAACAAGATCAGAGTGGCGAAATGGTAGCGCGTATGCACGGAATGCATAAGAACGCAGGTTCGAGTCCTGTCTCTGAGCGTATCTTTTTCCAAAAATTCATCTTTTCTTTTAGTTTTTCTTCCACTTGGCTTCTCCAATATATATTTCCGCTCAGTCATTGCAAAAACTGAACTTAGTCATGGCGGCTTTACGTCAAACTAAAAATTAATAAATCGTTAAAAACAATTGCGGTTTGATTTTCCGTAACAATCTGCTTCTGGTAGGAAAGGGCAGACAATCAATACAACCTTCATAGGGGTCTGTCGCTGACGATGTCCAGCCAGCGACTGGCACCATTAAGAAGGTGACAAGTGATTATAAATACACTCTCCTACTCAATGCTTGATCGGAGAGATAGGTATAAAGCGAGAGGACTAGTGTTTGATGGACAGAGAAGATGTTTGGATGTAAGGTATCGGTCGGGTGACGGTCAGGATGTAGACCATGTTCGATGTACGTTGCTACTATGTCTGTTTCGAGTTTTGGAGTGGCTAAAACAAGATCAGAGTGGCGAAATGGTAGCGCGTATGCACGGAATGCATAAGAACGCAGGTTCGAGTCCTGTCTCTGAGCGTATCTTTTTCCAAAAATTCATCTTTTCTTTTAGTTTTTCTTCCACTTGGCTTCTCCAATATATATTTCCGCTCAGTCATTGCAAAAACTGAACTTAGTCATGGCGGCTTTACGTCAAACTAAAAATTAATAAATCGTTAAAAACAATTGCGGTTTGATTTTCCGTAACAATCTGCTTCTGGTAGGAAAGGGCAGACAATCAATACAACCTTCATAGGGGTCTGTCGCTGACGATGTCCAGCCAGCGACTGGCACCATTAAGAAGGTGACAAGCGATTATAAATACACTCTCCTACTCAATGCTTGATCGGAGAGTTTTTAGACGAGGTCCTACATTTGTATCAATTAAAAAAACATGTATATATATATATATATATATATATATATATATATATATATATATATATATATATATATATATATATATATATATATATATATATATATATATATATATATATATATATATATATATAAGTTATATAAGTTAACAGCCAGCGTTTCCCAAGAACGTCACCAGTAGCAGACGATCGAGATTCCCACAGAACGAAGACCGCAGCATCAGTCACGTACACGGTAAACAATTCTTGTATCGCGTTACCGGCGCTAGGGAATAGCAAATCGACAGGGTTCTCACGATCGGCAGCTAGCTAGGTTAGGCTTAGAGTAAAGTTAGAACGAAAATAATGTTTAGTTTTAGTTTATCCTCAGTAGTAAAGAGTTCGCTCTCATTTTGATCTTTTTGCCTTTCTCATATAGAAAGGTTATGCAATCACTGTGAAAACCGACTTTTGAACCGAGGCCCGGAGGGCCGAGTGTCATATACCATTCGACTCAGTTCGTCGAGTACGCAAAATGTCTGTGTGTGTGTATGTGTGTGTGTGTATGTGTGTGTGTGTGTATGTGTGTGTGTGTATGTGCGTATGTGTGTATGTAACGTTTTTTTGCGCTAACTTTTCTCAGAGATGGCTGAACCGATTTTCACAAACTTAGATTCAAATGAAAGGTCTTGTGGTCCCATACAAAATTCCTGAATATTATTTGGATCCGACTTCCGGTTCCGGAATTATGGGGTAAAATGTGCAAAAAATTGTGGAAATAAGTGCACTAACTTTTCTCAGAGATGGCTGAATCGATTTTCACAAACTTAGATTCAAATGTAAGGTCTTGAGGTCCCATACAAAATTCCTGAATATTATTTGGATCCGACTTCCGGTTCGAGAGTTATGGGGTAAAATGTGCAAAAAAAAGAAAATATGTGTTTTAACTTTTCTCATAGATGGCGCGACCGATTTTCACAAACTTAGGTTCAAATGAAAGGTCCTGTGGTCCCATACATTATTTCTGAATTTCGTGCGGATCCGACTTCCGGATCCGGAAATATAGGGTAAAGTGTGTTAAAAATTGTACACCATCACTGAAAATGGGGAAAAACCTTGAAAAATTTTCTAAATCGACCTCAAATCTTTTCCAATTTGATGGTTTATATCAGTAGACGGTCAAACAAACCGATTTCGGTTATTCTTTTAAGAATCGAAGAAAATTTTTTTTTTACCTTTCTCATATAGAAAGGTTATGCAATCACTGTGAACGTTTGAACCGAGGCCCGGAGGGCCGAGTGTCATATACCATTCGACTCAGTTCGTCGAGTACGCAAAATGTCTGTGTGTGTGTTTGTGTGTGTATGTGCGTATGTGTGTATGTAACGTTTATTGCACTAACTTTATGGGGTAAAATGTGCAAAAAAATGAAAATATGTGTTCTAACTTTTCTCATAGATGGCGCATCCGATTTTCACAAATTTAGGTTCAAATGAAAGTTCCTGTGGTCCCATACGTAATTCCTGAATTTCATCAGGATCCGACTTCCGGATCCGGAAATATAGGGTAAAGTGTGTTAAATATTTTATACCATCACTGAAAAGAGCGACAAACCGTAAACAGTTTTCTAAATCGACCTCAAATCTTTTCCAATTGACATTTTTTATCAGTTGACGGTCAAACAAATCTATTTCGATTATTCTTTTAAGAGTCGAAGAAAAATATTTTGAAGAATACCACAGTATTATATATGATAGTTTGATTGATATGAGAAAGGCATCATTACACCACTAGGTGGATTAAAACAGGTTTTTATATATATAAAAAAGGTATAGAATTCGCTCAAACTTTAGAAAAATTTTTCGAGGCCCGGAGAGCCGAATGTAATATACCAATCGATTCAGTTCAACGAACTGAACAAGTGTGTGTGTGTCTGTATGTGTCTTATCAACTAAGAGGTCGAGATCTCAGAGATGGCTGGATTGATTTTGATCAAACTAGTCGCAAATGAAAGGTCTCCCTGTCACCCAGAACGCTATTGAATGGTTTTGAGATCGGATATTTACTTTTTGAGTTATACGAAGTTTTATGTCAAAATTTTTAGTTTTTTGACAGTATCTGTCACACTTGACCTTGAAAACAAAATATGTTTCTATACTTAGATTCCACATGGTAATACCTATCCAACAAGCCATAGATTGTTAAAATCCGTCCATTTTCAACGGAGATATCGACATTTTTGTATAAGCGACTCTTTCCCTTATTCCAGCAGTAGAAGTTTTGAGCTCTGTATGACAAAGCAATGCTTGGGAGCAACGTGAAACACGATCTTTTATACTGTTACATACAGTTGTTTCTAAGTACCAAAAAGAATGTGTACAGCATCCTTTTTTATGACAATTTGCCTCGGACCGATTTTAGCACGGTTCGTTTTGGCAACATAATCTTTCGAATATGGCATATGTAAACCAGATGATGGCAGCTTTTTCGAGTTGAAAGTAATTCCATAATAATATTGATTTAAACTACTTACAGCAATAAATGCTGGAAAAACATAACTTTCTTATACCATACGACTCAGTTCGTCAAGATCAGCAAATGCGTGCGTGACAAATAATTTCACTCAATTTTCTCGGAGATGGCTAAACCGTTTTCTACAAACTCAGATTCATATGAAAAGTAGTATGCTCCCAATCAAGGTTCCTGAATTACGTTGGGATCCGACTTCTGGTTGCGGAACCACAGGATGATATGTGAAACGAAATTAAAATAATGCAATTCACGATAGAAATCTCGTAGATGGCTGAACCGATCTAAGATTCAAATGAAATCTAAGAATCATCTATGATTCAAATGAGAGGTCTTAAAGTCCTATAAAACATCTTACTTTTTTGTCAGATCCGACTTCTGGTTTAGGAGATACAGGGTGATTAGTACAAAAATGTCCATTTCACAGAAATTAATCAGGTTTATCGGGTTTGCAGATTTGGATAGGCGATTACCAAATAAATTTATTTCATTTTAAGCGGTATTCAGTTTTCGATTCGGAAGGTACCCAAAATTTATTTCGCACTACAATTTCTCAAAGCTGTCTACACACTCCTCAGGTGAATTTAACTGATTTCGGCTACACCGATTTTAGAATTCCGGTACCAGTATCGAATCGTTTCTCAAAGCTCAATCATTTTCTCAAAAAGGCCAAATCGAACTTCAAAAACAAAAATTCAAATTAAAGGACTTATGGTCCCATACAAAATTTGCTAATTTTAATTACAGGATGATGAGTTTTGAAAATTCATACAGACAAAGAAGATGTAAATTGTTTGGTGTATTAATTTATGGCCATACGAATCAATTTAAGTTATACTAGTTCCTGAATACCGGCTCTGGAAGTACCATGAAGAATGACGAAAAACTCTAAAGTGGAACTTACTTCGACATCTTCGATTGTCACACGTTAAGATTGAAATTCGATACGATTTGCAGTTTCCGCATTACAGGGTAATAAGTGATTAAAATCTCAATTTGCCGTTCAAAACGACGATAAATAAAATAATGTCATTCGAACTAAAACACCTACGAATATCCATGCAAAAAACATATGCGGATTGATAAAAAAAGGTATCATCTCACTGCTAGGTGGATTAATCACGTTTTTAAAAAACCCTTTGCGAGGGTAGATATTTTAAATGGCGCAGTCGCGGTAGGATCCTAAGTGTTAAAGTTTTTACGCAATAGTGCATCCGCGAGGGAACATCGCAGAGTCGTGTTAAACTACACCAAAGTATCTGCAGAACCTACAACCGAAGGAATATCGGAAAATTTTATGAGAATCTACAGCGAGAGAATATCGCAACCTAAGTAACCGTAAGTAATTTTAATATTTTTAATTAACCACTATCGCATAAGTTTAACGCATCTAACATTTCTTTCCTATTGCTTAAAAGAGAATAAAAGTACATTATAGTGAAATGAAATTAATTTTAGCAAAGTTAAACAAATCAGTGAGTGGAAAATGGAACAGCACATCGCTGCTCTCAATCAGCAGTTCGCCTCACAAGAGGACGAAATTCAACTACTAAGAATTGAGCTTGTAGGTGCGTCAGAAGCTGCCCAAGCGACCCAAGTAGCAGCTGCCGAGGCTAGAGCAAATATGCTACTTCGAGTTGCAGGGGATCCCGAGAGTATTTTAAAATCTCTCAGACTCCCCAGATCATTAGAGACCTTCCCAGTTTCGATGGAAACCCTATAACATTACATTCTTTGCCATTGATAGTTTAATGCCAACTATCAATAGAGCTGTTGGAACAGATTGCCACCAAGTTTGGATTCAAGCAATTCGAACCAAAATAGTGGGAAAAGCAGACAATATTCTCGAATTGTACGGTACAAATTTGAATTGGACCGACATAAAACAAAATTTAATTACTCATTATAGCGACCGACGGGACGAGGTGTCTTTGACACTCGACCTCTGCGCTATTCACCAAGTGAGCACTGTAGAAGAATTCTAGAGCAAAATTTCTCATGTGGTGTCTCTATTAGTGAATTTGCTAAGCATCAGTGAAGAGCACACAGCTGTGAAAGCAGCGAAGAACAATTTTTATCAGTAGCTAGGTCTAAAAGTATTTTTGGGAGGATTAAAAGATCCGTTAGGACCAATAATCCGGGCTCAAGCCCCAACAAATTTAAAGGATGCCCTTCGATTATGCATCGTAGAAAGCAATTACTCTCACACGAGAAATAAACCATGTGGCACACCTCCACCAATTCCACAAAAACCAAATTCGTCTCCACAATGGCCCATTCAACCGTTTAACAATAGACCACAATTTACACCGTTTTCACAAAAACCCATTCTATTTCCACCACAACGACCATACCAATTCACACAACAAAGACCCTTTCCATTCCAAAAACCACGATTCCAACTCCCGCAACAACGACCCTTTTTACAACAAGGACAATTTCAAAATCCCCAACAGCGACCATTTCCGTTTCCTCAAAGAGTGATTCAAAACCCACAACCAAAGCCAACTCCAATGGAAGTGGATAACTCCATTAGAAGTAGGCAGATAAATTATATGAACCGTCCACATTTTCATATAGAGGAATTTACAACAAATTGTGATGATTCATATTCCTATGATCCCAATGAATATTATTATTACGATAATTATAACCAACAATATCAAACTGCGTATGAAAACACTAACGAACCTCCACCAGTCGTAACAAATCCCCAAAATTTAGAATTCAATCAAGAAACCGATAGCAAGGAAGCCGAAATTGATGATATAAATTTTCATCAAGTGGCGGCAGACGTAAATAATTTCATCCCTTAAATTTAAATTTTATATCTTCGATTTTCATCCTTATTTCGATGGATTAATTGGATACGAGGCATTACAATTGCTGAAAGCCATTATTCTTACTGCTAGTAACGAACTTCAATTTGCTTCTGGAAAAATTCAAATGCAGCGAAAATATCCCCATTCTCGACGTGTACAATTAAACTCCAACGAGAGGAAATTCGTAAGCTTTCCTGTTAATATCGATAACGGCGATTTCCTAGTACAGGGTCCGGCACTCGAAGTGTAACCAACTTCAGACCTTCGAGCCTGGCGTCAAGGTAAATGCGACATATTATCGGGAAAGTATTCTGGAGGTTGCTTTGAAGCCGTGGGCAGACAAACATTTCGGTGGCAGACCATGGACGTTTCAGCAGGACTCGGCACCGTCTCACAAAGCTCGAGTGAACCAAGAATGGCTGAAAAACAACGTTCCGAACTTCATCACGTCCACACAATGGCTCTCGAATTCACCAGATGCGAATCCAATGGATTATTCTCTTTGGGCCATTTTGGAGAGCAAAGTCCGAACTAAAAGATACACCAGTCTCGAGGCGCTGAAAAAAGTTATTGTCCGCGAGTGGGCCAAAATACCTGCAAGTCACATTCGGCCAAACGAAGCAACTCCTTCGCTCTCTCAAGTCATCAAGTCAAGGCAAAAGGTGGTCATATCGAGCAAAAGTGAATTGATTCTGAATTTTGTATTATTTTTACACATTTTGTACTTCGAATTAAGTAAAAGTAATTTTCCAAACTGAATTTATGGCCTTTTTAATTGGTTACACTTCGAGTGCCGGACCCTGTATCAGAAGATACTTTTATTTGCAACAATATACTCCTGCACTCAGGCTTGCATAGCGCAGTAAATAGTCGAGCTTGTTTAGCCATAACTAATAGTTCAAACGAGTTATCGCGAATCGATATTAGTCAACCCATGGAATTTGAATTAAACAATTTTGAAACCCAACCTTCACTAAAATTTGCCAAGCCGATAAACCAGCGTTTATTCGATTATTTGCGATTGGATCACCTTAACTCAGACGAAAAATCGAAACTGTTGAACGTCATCAGTAGAAATCAGGGTGTATTTTTGTTAGAAGGGGAACACCTTACCTTTACTAACGCAATAAAACATAGCATCAAAACAAAAGATGATTTGCCCATTTACTCCAAATCGTATCGGTACCCTTTTTGTCATAAGAAGGAAGTACAAAAACACATTCTCAAAATGCTTGAACAGGGTATTATAAGACACTCTGTCAGCCCTTGGACTTCTCCGGTTTGGATCGTCCCGAAAAAGATGGACGCCTCCGGTCAAAAGAAATGGCTATTGGTAATCGACTATCGGAAGTTAAATGAAAAGACTATCGATGATCGATACCCTATTTCGAACATAACCGATATCCTCGATAAACTCGGGAGATGCAATTATTTTTCTACGCTAGACTTAGCATCCGGTTTCCACCAGATCGAAGCCTCAGACATTCCCAAAACGGCTTTTAATGTCGAGAATGGACACTGAGTATTTGACAATGCCCTTTGGACTAAAGAACGCCCCCTCTACATTTCAGAGAGTGATGGACAACGTTCTAAAAGAACACATTGTCCCAAGATGTTTCATCTATATGGATGATATCATCGTTTTTTCAAGTAGTCTTCAAGAACATCTGGATAGTTTGGGAGAAATTTTCGATACACTATCTAGATGCAATATGAAAGTACAATTAGATAAGTGCGAGTTTCTATGTAAAGAAGTTGCATTTTTAGGACACATTGGTACTACTGAAGGAGTTAAGCCAAACCCAGACAAAATTAATATTATTAAAAATTGGCCATTGCCGAAGAGCGAAAAAGAACTTAGAAGCTTTCTCGGAATTTTTGGTTACTATCGGAAATTTATAAAAGATTTTGCGAAAATAGCGAAACCTTTAACAAATTCACTTAGGAAAGGCGAAACCATCATTCATTCTGAAGAGTTCATTAAATCATTTAAAAAATGTAAAGCAATTCTCACTAGTTTACAAAGAATAAATCACAGGTTTAAGTTGCGATTAAGAATGACAGTTCGTTAATGTATATCCTATCCTCTCCTAGTCTAGCTAATTAGTTTTCTTTTTTACAATTGGTGAGAATCTAGGGAGGAGGAGTTAGAACGCGCAGTGTAAGTCAGGTTTAACCAATGGGACTGTTGTATCGAGTCGGCCATTGTATACTTTGTGAGTAAGAGAGGAAATAAGCTTCTTGATGAGAGTGAGCGGGTGTGATACGGAGAGGAGCGGCCGATAGCATGCTGGGTTATTCTCGTGAGTGTCGGTTTGAGTTAGTGTGCGTTCTTGAGTTACTGTTATTCTAGGTCGTGCTGGTTGGTATTCAATTGTGGACATGAGGGGCGTCAAGAGAAGGGGGAAGTGACACAGTTGGTTATGTATATTTTAAGTGTTCTGCTGTGACATAACGATTTAAAACTTGATGCTTCCTTGTTTCTGCAGTCGAAATTTATGTTTACGTCGTTCCTTTCTTTGGGTCAGCGTGAAGTGCAAGTGTTGATATTTTAGTTGCCTTCATGT
Organism: Malaya genurostris; assembly: GCF_030247185.1. Classification (NCBI taxonomy): domain Eukaryota; kingdom Metazoa; phylum Arthropoda; class Insecta; order Diptera; family Culicidae; genus Malaya; species Malaya genurostris. The sequence goes on from NC_080572.1 coordinate 152,145,206, forward strand.
AGGTAATGTATTTGTTTTATGTAGGTTTCTCGGTTTTCGTGGAATGGTGTTTTTACCTCTATTTTCGTTAAGCTGTAGTGCTCAAAAGTTTAAGCACCTCGAAAAAAGCCTTCATGCAAAATCGGACATGCTTAAGGGGTGCTGCCCGGTGGTGAAGGTTTGACAATTTTCGATCTTGAAAAAGCACCATAGGGGGGAGTACATGAAATTTCCAAAATCGAAAATTTTTTTTGATGCCGAAACTCTTAAAACTGTATGAAACATCGAAATTTAGTGTCATATCAAAAAAAAATTTTTTTGAAAAAATCAACTTTCATATTTTTTCTAAGTCCCAAAAAGTCGACTTTTTCAAAAAATTTTTTTTTCGAGATGACACTAAATCTCGACGTTTCATGCAATTCTAAGCCTTTTGGCATCAAAAATTTTTTTTCGATTTCGAAAATTTCATGTACTCCCCCCTGTGGTGATTTTTCAAGATATATGAAAATTCCACTAAGTGGACTATTTTAGATTAGCATCACTGATTACAAATAGGCAACGCAAATGTCAAGCACTAATTTGGAAAAATGATGCTGACTGTGTGACATAAACACTGAAGCATGCTTTTGTGAACTACTCGAATCAATCTGAATCAATTAGTTTCGAAATTAGTATCCGAAATTATTTAATAAAATTATGAAATACATTTTCATGAGACTGTTTTGAAAGAAGAGAAAGGCATTATCACACCACTAGGTGGATTAAGAAGGGTTTTTTAGATTAGCATCACTGTTCTCATACAAATAGGCAACGCAAATGTCAAGCACTTGTTTGGAAAAATGATGCTGACTGTGTGATATAAACCCTGAAGCATGCTTTTGTGAACTACTCGAATCAATCTGAATCAATTGGTGTCAAAATTAGTATCCAAATTTATTTAATAAAAGTATGAAACATATTTTCATGAGAATGTTATGCAAGTAGAGAAAGGCAGTATCACACCACTAGGTGGATTAATGATGGTTTTGTTTTTGTTTTACGTGGGATTAAGCTCGGTAGCTAAATCTTAATTCTAAAAGTTTGATGTTACAATTTTGTATTTCATGCTTTAATGAGTCTATTTTGGTGAACAATGGTTTGTTTTTTATTGTAAACTTTGTATTTCTCAATTTGAATCTTGAAGTTGTGTAACTTTAAATGGACCTATAAAAAATGGATCTAGCTTGCGTCTATTTTCGTTTTGTAGATACACTATGTCGTTCAAATGTATTTCTATCGGATTGCACAGGTGATCTGTTGTTGATTTTCTAATTTCTTTTTGGTGTATTAGATGTTTGTTTGCAATTTCGTGTGATTTGTGTAGTCGGTATTGAAATTCTTTATTGTACATGTCGAAATTATATATCGGTTCAATTTTGTCTGGGTAGGTTTCTTGTGGTAGTCTGGCTTTTACTCCGAACACTAGTTCATAGGGTGTGTACCCATGATCTGAGTGTGGTGTTGTGTTATATGAAAATGCATAGTATTGTAACCAGTCATCCCAGTCAGATTGATGTTTGTTGATAAAAGATCGCAGAAACTCGTTGAGGCATCTGTGATTTCTTTCCAAAGAACCAATTGTCTGAGGATGATAAGCTGTCGAAAATGTTTGTTTAATTTTTAACAATTTGCAATTTTGTTCTAGAGCCTCGTTTTTATAATCGGTTCTTCTGTCGGTTTTTAACTCAAGAAACTTACCGTAAGTGAGGATAAAATTTTCTACTAAAGCTTTAGCTACAACGATAGCTTCTTCGGTAGGTATGGGTATATATACAACGTATTTGGTTAGTTCACACTGTATGCTTACAGCGTATCTGTTATTATGGGTTGTTTTATGCAACGGTCCTACAGTATCGATTGCCACTATTTTTAAATGGTTTATTAGGTTTATTCGTAATTTGTAATTTTTCTTTAGTATGCTTAATGATTTTGTTCTTTTTGCAAATTTCACAGGCCTTGATGAAATTAGCAATTGAACTTTTAATAAATTTCCATGTATATATTTCTCTTAATTTGAGGTACAATCTGTTTTGTCCGATGTGTCCTCCTGTAGGTAATTCATGGTGATTCTTTAATATTGCTTGTATTTCGCGAAGGTTAATAATAAACTGGTGGTTTGTAGATAATGATTTGTAATGTTTTTAGTGTTTGTAGGACGAGTCGTTTAAACATTTCCATGGGTATCATTTCAAATATTTTATCACTCGTAACCGAATGTTCGAAGTGAACACACGCGTTTTTTTTAACAATCGCCATCGGTAAGACGAAGGTGCCTATCACAGCAGAGGCTGTAGTATAGGCATTAAATAAAAGTGATAAAAAGTTGCATCTCCGCAAATGAGTTTTGTCTGTGCACCGGTTTCGTATCGGTATCGACAGTTGACGCTATTGTGCTATCCTCGGGCAGCAGTTATTTCTATTGTTTGCTACCCGCATCGCAGCAGCTAAATCCTGAGTCAAGGTCACGCTGAGGCACAACGAAGGAGTGAAGGAGCAACTCACCTAACAGCTAACCGTGACATACTGTTAAGTATTTTCTCAAACTTTTTCTTTCAACTTTTACTATTTTTTTTAATTTGTACGTTTATTTGTCCTTTTCATATATGTATAATAAAAATCATCGTCAATATTTGATCAAACCACGATTTGAAGGTTGAAATTCAAATTATCTAGATCTACCCTATCATCTACTGTATTCTCGATGTATGTGACGTAGCACGTTAACAGTTTAAGTATCTTTGTTCTAATTGTTTTTTTGTACTCCTTCTAGCGCGGGCCTTTGCAAATCATTGTCCGCGATGTGTTGTCCGTTAGTCACTGCTAGTAACTTTTGTTGAAGCAGTGCGTAAGCGTCTTTAACTCTACGGCAGCCGAAATATTTGTGCTGTATTGTTTCGACTGGTTCAGTGCAGTGAACACAGTTTTCTCCATCCGTACGTCCCATGATGTGTTGTAGGCGTCTATGCTGGAACTTTTGATTTACCCACATGTACAGGGAGCTGCGCTGTGTAGGTAGTAGCTCACGCGATGAAATGTTTCTCCATATTCGTTTGCAGTTATCGTGTGGGCTAGCAGTTTCAATTCTGGCACGGTCAGTACGCTCAATCAATTGGCGCTGAATTAGATCGGTGGAGGGATAATAGCGGATTTGGAAGGGAAGGAATTGAATGTGGTCAATGAACAGTTTAAGGCAGGGAAAGATTATTAGGGACATTGTTCTGCGAGTATTGACTTGGTTGATGCAGGAGGAGTAAAATGGAATGGACTCGAGTTCTTGAAGATGACGATTTACTAGTAAAGCCTTGCATTTTATCGCCGGAAGTTGCAGTTTTAGTCCACCCTCTTCAATTTTGCGTGCTAATTGTTGCATCGGTATAGTCGCACTTGATCCACGGAAAAGGTACGAACGCATGGTAGCTGTCAACTTAGCCACGTGTGCTGTTGTTGGAAAAACATTTGAAGACATGTACCATATTTTTGATAAAATAAATGTGTTTAGTAGTGTAACTTTTTGATGCATGGCTAAGCTGCGCAGTGAGTGCATCCATACATTTCGAGTGAAGTTCGCCACGATGCTATCCCAATTGAGTGATACCATTTGCCGTAGTGAATTAGTAAATACCACACCAAGAACTTTGATGCTACTTTCCGTGCGAACCCACGGTACTGTTATTGGATTCATCGTCACACCAACGTCGATCGCTATTGTTTTGGCTTCATTTAGACTGGCGCCTGCCACACACTCAAATTGCCTAAATAAAGCTCGCATTTCATCCAGCTGGTCTGCATTGCTGACAATGACGCTGATGTCGTCTGCGTATGCGACGATTAGGTTTATTCCGCACACTTGTTCTAGTTTCTGCAGTAATGGATTTAATTGTATCGTGAATAGTAGCATCGCAAGAGGGTCACCTTGCCGCACCGAGCGCTGAATGGGAAAGGGTGGGGAGAGGTGTCCATTTATTAGCAGCCTGGATGAAGAAGCTGAAGCAATATGAGCAAGTAGCTCAACTAGAGATGTATTGAAACCCAGCGCACGCATGGTACGAAACAGATAATCATGGTTTACTCTATCAAACGCATGATCGAGATCGAATGACACTAATTTGCCGCTTTGTTTGTTGGCAATCAATTGTGCGATTTTATCTTTCAGGGCCAATGTAGTTTGAAAAATGTTTCTGTGGGAGTTAGAACATTTTTGCGAGTTTGCTAATATACGGTGTGTTTGCAGTATGCTTTCAAGACGCTGTTTTAAGATCCGAGCGAGGATTTTGTAGTCGAAGTTAATAAGGCTAATCGGCCTGTACGCACGTGCCGTATCACCCGCACCGCGTTTCTTTATTAATACGATCACTCCGTCGACGAACTGAGCTAGAAAGTTAGAGTTGATGGCTTCGTTCAGTATTAGGTTCAGCTCACGATGGATTACATCGAATGTACTCAGGTACAATTCTTTTGGTAAACCGTCTGGGCCTGGTGATTTTCTGGATGCGCTAGTGCGAATTGCAGCCAAAATTTCGGCTGTCGTAATTTCATTCATGCTAGCTTCGTTCGTGGCATCATGTTCGGGTATGACTCTGTCGCAGTGGAATGTGTCGTTGTTTCCTACCTCCTCGGTTTGGCTATGTGCGTACAGGTCAGTGAAGTATTGGGCCATGTGGTTTTGGATGGCGGTGGCGTTTTCGATTACTTCATCTCTCTCATTCCGAAGGTGTTCAATATTTGTTTTCCGTCTCATGCGCTCTCCCAGTTGATAAGTCGAAAGCGGTTCTCCTGCGATGTACGATTCGTTGCTACGCACAAACATTTCAGTGAATCTTCTTTGATGCAGAAGCATCTCCGATTTCAGCCGGTTAATAGTGGTGAGCATGGTTCGGTTGTTTTGGTAGTTGTCGGTCGCCTGCCGTAGTAAACCGTAGAGACGTTGTTGCTCACAATAGAAACGGTCAAAGGCAATTTTTGATTTCCAACGATAAAAGGATTTGATCTTAGGCTTGGCGTATGACAACCACCATTCCATCCATGACGAAAAGTTTCGACGTTGACGAGTCCAGTATTGCCACCTTAGCTGAAACTCGTCGATATTCTCGGCGATTAGGAGATGGGGGCGAAGGTACCAATATCCTCGGCCATGTGACTTGTCGGGAAGTGGAAGGCAAATTCTCATCGTAACCGCTTTGTGATCTGAGAAACAGCACACATCTGTTGTTCTCAACTGATTTTCGAGGCTTTTACTAACATACAGACGGTCTATTCTGGAGGAAGAGTTTGCTGTGATATATGTGTACTCGATTTCAGGCGATCGAAAGAGTTGCCATATATCCCGTAGGTGCAAGTGCTGAACGGTTGCTTGTAAGGCAGGGCTAGAGTTGTTGCCTGTGGCATCAGAGAGCCTTATCACACAATTGAAGTCGCCTCCGAGGATAGTGTGCCTGGTGCGATGACGTAGGTAATATGCAAGCGTTGTGTTGAAGAAGCGTTCTCGCTCTGCGCGACGGGCGGTACCGGAGGGGGCGTATACATTACACAGCGTTATATCGTGCACACGTAAGGCAACTAGTCTTCCATCCAAGCTTTTTTCTATATGCGAAAACTTAATGTGTTCTTTCAATGCTATCGCTGTTCCTCTTCTTGAGTGGTCTACATTGCAAATAACGTTATAGCCAGGTAATGTTAATTGTTCGTTCTCGACCTCCTGCAGGAACACAATATCAAGGTCCATTGTGCGAATAAACATCCGAAGAGCGTTCAATTTGGTTGTGTTGGTTATCGTGTTAATGTTGATAGTTGCGATATTACAGCTTACGTATTCGAAAATTATATATCCTCATCGGTTAGCTGGACTTGTCCTTGTTCTGTAGAAGGAAGGTCTTCCTTGGTGTGACGCATTTTTTTTGGTGGTTGTCTGCGTGAGTTGCGTCGACTGGCGGTCGATGCTTGTGAGCTGTCTGTTTCGTTTCCATCGTTTTTGCGAAGAGTAGGCTGGGGCAAGTCTACTTGCGTAGTGATTGGTGTTTGCTGGATGGGTGCAGCGGGGGGAGCCATGGTTGTCTTTTGATGGACAACACGACTGTTGAGGTTTCGAGGCGATATTTCAGACTTCGAGTTTTGCGGTAAGGGCTCTAGTAGTGGTACAGACTGATTCGGTGAAGTGTTATTGACCTTTGCTGGTTTCCTTTGCTGTTTTGGATTGCTTTTTGTTACACCAGCGTACGATTTATCTGCTTCGAGTTTCTGTACGAGCAGTTTTTTGTTTTGCACGCATGGTATGCCGAAGTGCACATATTCGCGACAGTGAAGACAAGTTTGTCGTTGTCCCTTGTAACCTACAGCTGTGTCTTCGCCTTCGATTGTTACAAGAGAGGGGATGTTTTTTTAACTATCATTCGGGCAACCCGAACCCCCGTCTTTATGCCTTCGAATGTGCCGTAGCGATTGTCCCATAAGAGGTCACGAATACTTAACGTGACGTGACCATAGTCTGCTAAAAAGGCAGCGATTTGTTCGTTTGTAACGTATTCGGGAAGGTCGAAGATGTGCGCCTCCACTCCACCATCTTCCATTGTCACCCGAAGTTTGTGCACTTTTCCGTCGAAAACGAATTCGTGCTTGTTATCGTGTTCTTCTACTATTTTTTCTGCCACGACAAGACTGTTGACCTTCACGAAGGTACATCCAAGTCTTCTGCTTGGTTGAATTTGGAGCACATTTTCGCGAGTAAGACCGAGTTCTTTTCCGATGAACTTCAAGATCGCGTCGTGAGAAAGATGTTTCGGGAACTGTGAATAGTCTACACGAAATGTATTTTCCCGCATCACGGAGAAAAAGACAGTACCGTAGTCTCGATACTTGATACCGAACGAAAGCGGCAAATAACACTGTACTGAATGTTCGTTAGCGAATTTTCGTTTCTCGAGCTTCCGAAAGAAATAAACCGATCGATACGAAAGTTGGCTGATAACTGACTATTCATATATTTTCTTTTCATTTTATTTCTTTCATTCTCATTTCAAGTGCGGGAGACTTCTTTACTCCCGCACTTTAAATATGAATATTGATGACAGTGGGGGTGTCTCGGAGGAGGGCGAAGCTGAACGAATGAACGAAGAACATTTAGAGGCTGAGTTTGCTTCCGAGATGCCATCTAAACCTCCTATACCATCTCTCCCTCTAAGATATTGTCTGCTCGCCAAAAAGTTTACCAAGACGATGGCTCGGGGGGTCCGTGGGTGGTATACTTCCGGCCCAAATTAAAGTCTCTCAGAGTTTTAAATATTGCTCGGGACCTGACAAAACATTACTCGGCAATAAAAATAATAGATAAGGTTTCGCCAAACAAGTTACACGTTGTTGTGTCCGACCTGAAGCAAGCAAACGAGATTGCTACCAGCGAGTTGTTCACGAAGGAGTACCGCGTGTACGTCCCGTCTCATGTGGTGGAGATCGACGGTGTGGTCCGTGACGAAAGTCTGACAATCGAAGATCTGATGAAGGACGGGGTAGGCCGTTTCAAAAACCCCGACCTTCAACCAAGCAATTGCACTCCAAATCGATAGATGGTAAATTTTACCAATCGGACTCATTTCGCGTGACTTTTGCCGGATCTGCACTTCCAAATTATTTGGTAGTGAGTGGAGTTCATCTACCTGTTCGGCTGTATGTACCGCGGGTAATGCATTGTACAAGCTGCAAACAGCTAGGTCATACGGCAACCTATTGTTGCAACAAACTGCGATGCGACAAATGTGGAGAGGCCCATGAGGACGATCTCTGCAGAAGAGCAGTGGAAAAGTGTTGCTACTGTGGGGAAAATCCTCATGATCTTTCGGTGTGCCCTACGTACATACAGCGTGCAGATAAATTGAAGCGATCCGTGAAAGAACGTTCCAAACGTTCTTATGCGGAAATCTTAAAAAGAACCACTCCATCGACCCCTGAGACCCCGTTTGCAATCTTGCCAGTTGAAGAGGATACCTCTGACGACCCAGGCGAAGGACCTTCCTACACACAGGTTGAAGGAAGCAGGAAAAGACAAAATCTGGCTTCTCCCAAGCTTCCTCGTAAAGGCCTCAGACTGTCCTCTTCGTCACAAAAGAACCAAACGGAAACAAAAAGTGCTGACTCAAAACCGAAGCAAGCACCTCCTGGGTTCAAAAAACTTAGGGATGATAAGGAGTACCCAGCACTTCCTGGGGCATCAAAAAATCCGAATGACCCCAAAGCACAACCAGAAAATCCAACAAACGCTGGATTATTGAAATTTTCTGATATCGTGGACTGGATATTAACAGCCTTCAATATTCCTGATCCTCTAAAACGCTTCCTAACTGCTCTACTGCCAACAGTAAGGACATTTTTAAAACAGTTGACTGAACAATGGCCCCTCCTTGTAGCGATCGTATCTTTTGATGGATAATTTACCACTGAGAATCGAAGATATGATCATTGTGCTTCAGTGGAATTGCAGAAGTATCATCCCAAAACTTGATTCTTTCAAACACTTAATACATACTTATAATTGCGATGTATTCTCCTTGAGTGAAACTTGGCTTACTTCTAACATCAACTTCGACTTCCATAATTTTAACATAATCCGCCTGGACCGAGAAAACTCTTATGGAGGGGTACTTTTAGGGATTAAAAAGTGCTAGACCTGGCATCACAATACTCGACACATGTCCAAACAACATGCTCGATGTCATGATAACCCTCACCGCAAACGCAGACACCACTCTCAGCGAGCCCCACACGACGGAGATGCGCGCTGAACATATAATGATTAGACATGAGCCTTGACATTACACGAATAAAGTCTCTGCTCACGTCTAACCCCCGGAACCAAGCTTTCGTCGATACCTGTGGGATTATTGAGTGTAACCATCGTCCCAGAGTTCCACTATTCCATGTATTCTGCCAGCTGGCTAGAGTTTTCTGACGACAGCAACTGAAAAATTTATTGAAGCAGATTGGTCTTTCATAGATATCACCTTCTAGTGCGCCCACCTTGGCTAACGAGTCCGCCTTCTCATTGCCCCGTATGGAACAATGTGAGGGGACCCAAGCCAAGGTAATCTGGTATGATTTTGCAGATAAAGCACTCAGTTGTTCCCGTATTTTCCCCAGGAAATACGGTGAGTGCTTTCCAGGCTTCACTGAACGGAGAGCCTCAATGGAACTGAGACTGTCCGATACAATGAAGTAGTGATCTGTGGGCAGAGTATCAATGATCTCAAGGGTATACTGAATTGCAGCTAGTTCTGCGACGTAAACTGAAGCTGGATCACTGAGTTTATAGGAAGCGGTGAAATTTACATTGAATATACCGAAGCCAGTGGACCCGTCTAGATATGATCCGTCAGTGTAAAACATTTTTATCGCCCACCGGTTGGGCGATCTTACGACGTTCGACCAAGGTTCTAGTTAGAGATGTCCTGCGGTACAAGCCACCTCTAAGTCTAGATTGATTCTATAGTTTGTAGCGCCTGCGTAACAAATGCTACACGCTATAGACTTTGAAATGGGGCCCTTCGTCAAAGGGAGGCAAGGTGGAAAGCAACGAAGAGCTCCGGTGTTTCGGAACGAATGTTGGCTGAGTGAGGTTTGGATTTTGACTGTGTCTTTATTGATAATTTTTGGGTTTTTATATCTAAATTTCTTAAAGCCAATTATTTACAAATATATATAAGTACATTGAATATTTGAATGATTCCTTATGTTCCTACGTTGCGCCGCTTATGTTATTGAATGTATATCAATATATCGCGGTGCGACAATGGCATCGGCATCGAGAATGTTGACTTAGCATAATTTGTCTGTTTTAACAATGAGACCGACCTGACTCAACGCCGAGTGCAGTTGATGTAATTTGATTCTTCTTCGCGGGGTGCAGTAAGTACTAGTTGTATGAATTATTGCGGTCAAAGTTTCTTTAATCATGAATGAACGAGTGTTACGGCAATAACAGCTGAACTCATAGGTTCCCTTCGGGCCCGAGGTATACCACCTTTCGTACCAGTCCGCGACGTCTTGGCAACTCGAAATCTTCCTTATATGACTCTCATCTATAACTTCTTGAAAACTATCAATGCTCAAATTTAGTGCTCTCCCTATCTCTTTCTCGTCTACAGCTCTACCGCACTCTTCTTTACGTTGCTGGAAGTATGGCCTGTGTAAACGATGCTTCGGATCATGTACCTGCCTTGAACTGACTGAGTTGCTGGAAGCTACCCAAAAACGTCACATCAACGTCAGAGCACACCAACAAAGCATCCCAATCCAGAATAATCTCTTCATTGCTACAAGCTGAAAAACATGAAGATTCATCGAACGCAAAATGTGTCTAAAAGATGTATGCCACAAACCAATGATGTATTCAAATTTCAATTCAATACTGTGTAGGTCCCACCCTCCCTATGTTCCCTTACTAACTCTAGGGGAGTATGCCGCCCCGTAATACGGCATCCCTTTCTCTCTCCCTAACAACAAGACAATCGGCCACGTTAAGCTAAAGCAAATGAGCCTAATAAAAATTTTATTTGAAAAAAAAATTTATCATTGCAAGAGATTGCTACTCTGCTAACTTTTAATTTCCTCATTTCTTCTTGATATTTGGAGATTGCAAACACACGAGTGTTTGTCTGATATCTCTTACTTCTGTAATTACACGATGCATCGGTTTTTGTTTCTGTGTTCCTTTATATGTGTCAATTATAATATGATTGTTTTCGAAAAAACATCTCGTTTTCGATAGGTTTCTTACTTCGCTAGGGGTTTCCGTTGAATAAACAGAGAGTTGATCAGGCTCACTGTTGATGCAAGGATTATTATTAGTGCTTGAGTTATTCATATGGTTAGTATTTTTGTTATTATTTAATTTGTTCTGTTCTTTTTCCCTTTTTATGAGTTCTTGTTTTCTTGATATTGACCTTGTATTAACCATCAACATACTATTTGCCTTCAATTAATCTGAGGACAGTATTATGCGTGATAACGCATCAGCTGCAAAGTTACTTTTACCTTGAATATACTCTATGTTAAATTCAAATTCCTCTAAATCTAACCTCATTCTTGTCAATTTGAAGGTTGGGTTTTACATATTAAATAGAAATACTAACGGTCTGTGATCCGTTCGCATAGTAAATTTGCGTCCATATAGGTAGGACTTAAAGTAATTAATTGACCAGTGTATTGCTGTCAATTCTTTCAAAATTACTGATTTATTTTTTTCTCCGGGTGTAAAGCTTTTACTGGCAAATGCTATTGGTAAGTCATTACCACCGATTATTTGTGATAAAACTGCACCACATCCAACGTCTGAAGCGTCGGTAGTTGAGATAAATTGTTCATTAAAATCTGGGTTTTGCAGAATTTTTGGTGACATTGGGAAGTATTTTGAGGTTACAAATGCATGATGGCACTCTAGTGTCCATGATAATTTCTGGTTTTTCTTTAGTAGCTGATTTAATGGCTAGGCTATGGTTGCGAAATTTGGGACGAATTTTCTGTGATAGTTGCAAAAGGCGACGAATCTTCGCACGTCGTCGCTACTTGTTGGTGTGGGGTAATTTTTTATTGCCTCGTATTTATTACTATCTGGTAGTATTCCTTTATATGTAATTTTGTGACCTAAATATGTTACTTCTGTTTTAAAAAATTTGCACTTATTGAGGTTTAGTTTAAGATTGTACTTCCTAATGCGTTCAAAAACGTTTTCTAAATTCTGAAGGTGGTGCTGGATTGAGCATCCAACTACTATAATATCATCTATATATACAAAAGCATGCTCAGGTGTTAATCCTGACATTGCGATTGTCATCATTCGTTGAAAACTGTTTGGACTTGTATTTAAGCCAAACGTTAATCTTTTAAATTGAAAATGACCGGATTGGGTCGAAAATGCTGTGAATTTCCTAGAGTTTACTTCTAAGGGTATTTATATTTGAAATCCTGACATTAAGGTGAAATGTAGCGTCATAAAATGCGCGCAAAATTTTACCCGCTTCAGTTGAACGAACCGTCGCACAAAGCATACCAAGAAAAACGGACACATAGAAACAAGAACTTTTTTCAATGATTGAGCGCAGTGGGTTTACCTCTCGTTATATTGACTTGTAAAAAAGACTGGACGTAATGGATTTTCGAATCTTTCACACTTTGAATATATGCTAATTCAATCGTTATTGTTAGTGATTACTCTTACACTAGAGCTATAAATCATGAGTAATTATGAATGACTAACATGAGGTTATATGTATATGTATTGACCAACTTGCTAACCATGTATATGCCTGAGTTTAGTAGCAAGCATGGATTCTCCTTCAGAGGAACGATTGAAGACAAGAGAACATTCAAGTATTTTTGATATCTTTGCCAGTCGTTCACCAGGCCCTTCCCGCCAATGAGATAGAATTTACGTAAAAGTATTTACTTGACATGCATGATAGAGCGCGGTCGAATTTACTTATCGAATACATTCAATGCCAATATGTTCCATTCTAATTGACTTTCATTATCATCTTCGAATAAGTAGAAAGTATTATTTATGTTGTGTCAATAGGATCGTAGCACTAGCCATGTAATCGAAGCTATGCTATGAGTCGGCTGCGAATTCTGTTGAATCAGAAAGGCCAAATTTCTCAAAAGGAATGTAATTCTAAGATTTACACACCCAGACATTTTCCTGGTGTAGATTCAGTATTCTCCCATTACTGTTCCACCACTCCTTGTCTGCGAAGTCTGTTGAAACAAATGGTCATATTCAACAATAAATGTAATACCAAGACCTTGCAATGCATTGAATTCAACAGAATTGCACATTATTAGCATTATAAATGACAGTTACTTATAAAATAAACGATATCTTACAATACCCATTTTATTGTATTCAACTAGTTTTTATTTCAACAAAAAACCCAATGCTGCATAAATTCGCGTCATTATTTTATATGTAATTTTTGCTCACGATATAATGCCACCGTGCCCACCGTGCATTTCTCACACCACCTCAATACGAAACAGCAGCGCGCAAGCAATAAAAAAATGCAGAAAAGTTTATGAAAACTTTTTCAATTTTCGGTTGTTTTCGCTAAAATTTTATAATTTTGAGTTGCATTTTCAGATTCTTTGTGAAATTCTGCTACAAATACTACTTTTCAGTTCAAAAATCATCCCCGTGGGACGGAACAGTGACCGTTTATACATTTCAAAAACCAATTACGGCTCGGCAAAGCAAAATTTCAAAATTCTAAGAATACTTAGTTATGATAAATTTGATTTCGAAAACTTAAGTGTTTTTGGTTTTTCGAAAATCGGTCTAGTTTTTGAATAATTGATCAAAAACGCGATTTTCGCATTCCGCTACATTTCACCTTAAGTCCAGGGTTGTAAAATATTTTGCTCTACCAAGTTGATCTAAGATAGCATCAATTCTTGGTAGCGGAAATTTGTCGGCTAATATTTTTTTGTTAAGTTGTCGGAAATCAACTTCCAATCTCCATTTTGCATTATTGTTTTCGGATTTTTTCGGGACTAATAAAATTGGATTGTTATAAGGTGATATGGATGGTTCGATGATATCGTCTTTCAACATTTTGTTCACTTGTGTTGCAATTTCGTTACTTTGTGAATGAATAGTTTTGTAGTTTGGAATGTATACTGGGACTTTATCGCTTAGTTCGATGTTTTGTGAATAGAAATTGTTTGATGAAACTGGTTCTACTGGTAAGCAAAATATATCAGAATAATTTGAAATTAACTTTTCCAGGTTGTTTCTAGCGTATAATGGTACGTTGTTTAGATCGAGTTCGTTTAGAACTTTGTTTTTTCTAGTGTTATTTTTATACATGTTGTTTTTCAAAGTTGTGTACTTACTTAAGGGTTCTAAATTTGGCTTGAATTCTGATTGGCTGACATTCATGGGTTTGTCAGTAGTATTCATAAATTTTACAAATTGGTTTTTTTTTCACCAATAATTGCACTTGCGCAAAATATTCCTTGTTTAATTTCTTGTGAGTGTAGTAATATGTCCTCACTGATATTTAGATTTTGTATTCTTCTGATAATTTCGCATCTACCAGGTATAATGTAGTTTTTATTAACAGTATCTTGAATCGGTATTGCTATTGGGGTATTATAAACTGCAAAGTTTAATATCCAACATTCGTAATCGATTAGGCAATTATTGGCTGAGAGAAAATCTCTGCCTACGATGCCGTCTGTAGAAATAGGAAAATTTGGGCTTACTATGTAGAATCTTTGTTTAATTGAAATTTCGTTATTAAATATTAAGTCTTTTTCTGTTGTCGCGATGGTTTCTATCTCGCTATCGGTAATTCCGGTAAGTTTAATTTTATGATTTGAATTAATTGGTTGTTGTGGAGATATTTTGTTTGCTTTAAAAACGGATATATGTGCACCTGAGTCTATAATAAACGTGCATATTGAATTTGCCATTCGTATACCCACTTTGATAAAATTAGCGGCGTGTATATTCATGGTACACAAGGTCTTTCTTAAAAATTTTGGTTCGTTGGGTATTGGTTTGATATGGTGTGCCGTAATTTGGCATTGTATGATGCATTTCCATACCTTTATAATTGTGTATTGTGTAATTATTATTTGGGTAGTTAGGCGAATCAACATCGGTTGGTTGTTCCGCATTAGCTATATACATTCTAGGATTTCCATACCTTTGGTGGATATTTTGGTTTTGGTAGTTCCTTCTCTGGTATCTACCTTGAAATCTAGAGTAACTGTTTCTATCGAAAGTTTGATTATTGTTAAAATGCGGGTTATAGTTTCTAAAATAATGGTTATTATGGTTATTATAATTGTTATTGTTACAACTTTTATAATTGTTAGGTTGATGTGGTTCATATTGATTATGGATGTTGAAAGGTCTTCTGGGAGGCCCGTACGATATACCTCCTCTCAAATAGTTATTTTTGTGCTGTTGATTAGCAAGTCTCGTGTTCAAAATTTGGGAGTACGTGTTTTCGTTGACTTCACACTCTTGTGCTTTTTGTATAGCTTCTTGCAGAGTGCTGAAATTCCCAGCTCTAAGTATTATTTTTAATTCGTTGTTGCAGCAACCTTTTATCAGAGTTTCCACCCCAACCTTAGTGCTCATGCTTTTTGCTACTGATAGTGGAATTTTTTTTATCTATATATGTATTTTCCACAAAGCATGTCGAGTTCCTCGCAGACATTGTTAATTGAGTTCTTTTGTTTTAAGTTTTTAATTTTTGATATTATTAGTTCTGGAGTGAGGATGCCTTTACATCTATTTTTGATTATTTGTATTAAATTATCTATTGTATCGACTGTTTCAGGGATACCTTGTCTGGCTTTTCCTGGCAGTCTGGTTTTTAAAAATTTAATTGCCATGGCCATGTGCTCTGGCAGTATTAACTCATTCAGCAGTATATATTTTTTCTTGATTATTGTACTCAAGAAGAACCGTTAAAACATATACGTCTTTTTCCTGCAGCACTTGTAGTAACTGAAGTGCTCTTTCTGTGTCATGAATACACAGTAATAACCGCATATGTGACCGTTAAAGGCAATTTGTCATTATAAAAATTTTCCATTGCCGAAGATTTTTTTTTGATTAGGTAATTTAATTTTTATACGTTGGCCAATTGTACTTGTCGTGCGGCCTTGATTGCTGTTTTTTCGGTATATTGCTTGTGCAATTTTATCAGTCTTTCAGTAGCAGATAGCATTGCTATTCCTACTAATGCGCAGAGCGCGATGCCCTCCGTTTCCCTCGACGGGGAGGCTATCGTGTTATTGATGGTTTCGTCTGACGAAAACCAACCCATAATCTCTATCCACAAAATGTTATTATCTCCTGTAATCAATATTTGCCTAACTTCTTTGTGTCCCTATTTCTTAACTCAAACACAGTACCTTTAGTTTACTTCCATTTCCATCTGTCGTCCTCTCGTTGTAGATATTCGTGTGTAAGCGTTGTCGTCGTAGATATTCATGTGTGAGCGTTGTCGTTGCGCGGACTTAAACAATTTTTTTTACACTGTTCTGGTTTCGGTTTACCAGGGAACCTCCATTTGAGCCTTTTTGCGCCGTAGCGGAGCCTTCGATGGTGACACACTTCTTTTTTTCGCACGCAAAAATCCACTTTAAGTATTCAATTAACTGCAACCAGCAACACAAAAATGCTCGGAAAGTTCATAACTAACATCGCACGATATTTTCCCGGTCGTTTACTGCTATGAAAAGGGCACCATTTACCGAAAATCGAGCTCGTTTGTTACCAGCGAACAATGACAACGATCGTCATTTGCATTTTTTTTACTAATGCTGGTACTTAGAACGGGACCACTGTTTGCACTGCTGGAACTACTATTTCTTGTATCACTACTGGCACTTTTTGGTATTGCTGAGCGATCTTCTGAAATGTTCTTCACTTGAAACATCACGATTTACCGAAGACAGATACTTTAGGCACGTATTGCTGAGCGATCTTCTGAATTGTTCTTCACTTGAAACATCACGATTTACCGAAGACAGATACTTTAGAAACGGTCGCCATTTACAAAAAATAAATCACAGGTTTAAGTTGCGATAAAAAATGACACTTTATTTTATCAGTTCGTTAATGTATATCCTATCCTCTCCTAGTTTAGCTAATTAGTTTTCTTTTTAACAATTGGTGAGAATCTAGGGAGGAGGAGTTAGAACGCGCAGTGTAAGTCGGGTTTAACCAATGGGACTAGTTGTATCGAGTCGGCCATTGTATACATTGTGAGTAAGAGAGGAAATAAGCTTCTTGATGAGAGTGAGCGGGTGTGATACGGAGAAGAGCGGGCGATAGCATGTTGGGTTATTCTCGTGAGTGTCGGTTTGAGTTAGTGTGCGTTCTTGAGTTACTGTTATTCTAGGTCGTGCTGGTTGGTATTCAATTGTGGACATGAGGGGCGTCAAGAGAAGGGGGAAGTGACACAGTTGGTTATGTTTATATTAAGTGTTCTGCTGTGACATAACGATTTAAAACTTGATGCTTCCTTGTTTCTGCAGTCGAAATTTATGTTTACGTCGTTCCTTTCTTTGGGTCAGCGTGAAGTGCAAGTGTTGATATTTTAGTTGCCTTCATGTAGGTAATGTATTTGTTTTATGTAGGTTTCTCGGTTTTCGTGGAATGGTGTTTTTACGGGATTTTGTCAAGTGCGTGTGGTCTGGGGTGTAAGAAAGATTTAGTCTTGAATATTCATATTACATGGTCTTAAATGAGTGAGGAGGATTTGGCAATTGGCGCTGTTCTTTCACAAGGACCTTTGGGTAAAGACAAACCCATTGCGTTTGCTTCACGCACATTGAATAAATCGGAAAAGAATTATTCAAAGATCGAAAAAGAACTCTTGGCGATCGTTTGGAATTGTAAACATTTTCGACCGTATCTCTATGGAAGAAATTTTACGCTCTACACCGATCATAAGCCGTTAACTTACAGTTTGAATTTTAAATAACCGAATCAAAGATTTATCCACTGGCGTTTAAGCTTAGCCGAATTCGATTACGATGTTCAATACAAACCTGGAAAACAAAACGTCGTAGCAGACGGATTGTCTAGAGTTGTTCAAGAAATTAACGTTAACGAAAATGAACTATCATTAGATAACGCAACAGTACATTCCGCAGACACGGATGATTCCGAATACATTCCGTGTACTGAAAAACCTTTAAATTATTTCAGTAGTCAAATAATCCTTCAAGTTGGTCCAGAAAAAAATAATATTCATGAAGAAGTTTTTCCGAGAGTTCATAGAAGAACCATTACAAAATTAATATTTGGTATCCTCAATTGATAACAATATTTAAAGATTTTATGGACTTGAAACGCAATAATTGCATATTGTGTCCCGAAAGTTTGATAAATACGATTCAAATAGTATACAAAAATTACTTCAGTCGATGTAAAACTTTCAAAATTTTCATAACGCAGAAACTTTTGGTTGATTTAAAAACCCTCGAGGAACAAAGTGCCACCATTGAACAAACTCCAAAAATGAAGCATAAAGTTAAACAGTTTATCAAAATTTGCGAAGTATGTAATCGAAACAAATATGACCGACACCAATACAAAATTAAAGTTGGCTCAACACCGAACACGAAAAAACCTTTAGAAATAATTCAAATTGACATATTTTTAACTCAACCGTACATCTTTTTATCTGCAGTAGATAAGTTCTCTAGATTCGGAGTAATGATCCCAATAAAATCCAGGAACATAGTCGATGTTAGAAGAGGCCTGCTGAAACTTTTCTCAACCTATGGTACACCGGAGCTTATCGTAAGTGATAACGAACCTGCATTTCGATCAGCCGACATAAGAGGTATGGTTAATAATTTGAATGTACAGATGCATTTCGTGCCTGCTAATCACAGTGAAAGCAATGGTTTGGTCGAAAGATTTCATTCAACAGTTGCAGAAATCTTTCGATGTATAAAGCTTCAGTACAATGACCTTACGCACAAAGAAATTTTCTTAATTGCTTGTACTTTGTACAACAACACCATTCATTCAGCCATTGGCTTTAAACCGAGAGAGATTTTCTTTGGGCTAAAGGACGAACACGAACGGCCTCTTGACATTCAGAAAATGATAGAAGAAAGAGACAAGTTCTATGATGAGGTAATTTTGGCAAACGATAAGACACGATCAAAAAATTTATCCTTCCACAATAAAGGAAGAGAAGAAACATCTCATATAGCAGACGAAGAAATAGTTTTCAAAAGCATTCAAGGAATCAAAAAGAAAACAATAGAAAGATTTTCATCGACCAAAGCTATGGAGGACAAACAAAGAACGATCCTCGATAGGTCCGGCCGGGAAATTCACAAAGAAAACATAAAAAGACTTTGAAATTAATATTTCTCTTTCTTTCAGGATGGACTTTCGGATCATCGCACTCATTTACCCTTTTCTAGCCCTCAATTTATTCAAATACATGACGTTTCTAATAATCCGGGTGCGTTAATTATGAAAGTTGGAGAAGGAAGAATTAGTTTAGGCTATGATAAGATTTTGCACATTGTAGAATTAAATCAGTTCCAGAATTCAATTACTACAATTAAAAATTTGTTGAATCGAATCGACAATAAAACAGGAGATTTTTCAAACTGAATCGAACTAAAGCTTTCAATGATTAATGATACCTTCATGAGCCTTCTCCCAAGAAACAGAAAGGTAAAATGATCAATAGAAGTGTTAGGAAGCACTATCAAACTAATCACCGGAAATTTAGACGCCCAGGATTTGAGGAATTTTAATACAGATCTATATGCACTGAAAAATAATGAAAATAGCTTATTAAATGAAAATAACAAACAAATATCTATCAATGCAAATTTTCAAGAACATAGTTAGAAAATAGCTTATCACTCATCAAGGTCAACATAATTAACAAACAAATTTTATCAAATAGCGAACTAGAGGTCATAGCAGCAAAGCTTACCAAGTAAGGATTCAAGATTGATAGTTTAGACGAAGTGTGCGTGTACCTGACAATTACAGCGTTTTATCAAGGAGATAACATCATCAGCAACATCAATATCCCTAATATACAGCCTAGTGTTTGACAAAATGCTTTTATTACCGCAACCTGTGAACAACAAAACAGCTAATATTGACCACAAATTAATCTTTAAATATGAAAACGAGACGTTAGCCGTTTCTACAGGTTGCCAAGAAACACCTAAAATTACTATTTGTAAACGAGAACTATTGACAAACATAAGTGCAGATAATTGCATCGCACCACTGATTAGAGGTTTAAACGGAAAAGGTCCCTTCTCAGAATTGCCACAAAGCATCGAATACGAATTACCCGCACCTGGTACCATAATAGTCAAAGCGCTCACCAACAAAATTGCATTGAGCAGCACGTGTGGAATTAATCAGAGAGTTGAAAGGCATTTTTCTCGTCTCATTCCACAATTGTACAATCATTATTGGAAACAAACTATTTGAAAACTATGAAATTCAATTCCGTCACCCTATTATCGCACCACTAAGGTCCAACCAAATCGCAGAAACACATTTGGAAAAATACGTCAACATAACCCAGTTACATAACCAACATATCGAAAACAGGAAGATCCTTCAATCTTTGGAATGGAAACAACATTTATCAATTCGAGACGATCGAGATTCCCACAGAACGAAGACCGCAGCATCAACATCAATCGCCGCCCCAGCATCAGTCACGTAGACGGTAAACAAATCTTGTATCGCGTTACCGGCGCTAGGGAATAGCAAATCGACCGGGTTCTCACGATCGGAAGCTAGCTAGGTTAGGCTTAGAGTAAAGTTAGAACGAAAATAAAGTATAGTTTTAGTTCAATTTCAGTAGTAAAGAGTTATCTCTCCATTTTCAAAAAACTCTTCGCGAGGGTAGATATTTCATCAGTGTCATTGATGCACTGGATATTATTAAGACAATGGTGACAAATGATAACAAACAATTAGTTATCATCATTCTATCAAAACTAAGAGGCAAAGCGCGAAACGCATTTGCCGCCAAACCCGAAAACGTCGAGTCTATAGTGGGCAAATTAAAAACAATTGCACCTGCCTCCGTAGGAGCAGTGCAATCTAAATTAAAATTATGCAAACAAAACAAAAGTCATAATATCCTTTACAAACGAAATCAAAACTCTCGCCACGCAGCTTGAAGCTGCATACGTAGCTAAAAAAATTCATGCCGAGGTAGCAAAAGAAATGGCTACCCAAGAAGCAATTAAACACATGGCCGAGGGCCTAGAAAATAAACAACCCTCTATTATCATACGAGCAGGAACATACACGGACCTAGCTTCAGCAATAAATAAAGTGCAGGAAGTGAATTCGGCCTGCAAAGAATAAGTATTGCTCGCAAGAATGCAAACAAACAAAACCAACACTCAACAAAAAACGTGATTAATCCACCTAGCAGTGAGATGATACATTTTTTATCAATCCGCATGTGCTTTTTGCATGAATATTCTTCGGTGTTTTAGTTCTCATGACATTATTTTAATGACCGTCGTTTTAGGAAGCAGTTTGAGAATTCAGTCATTCTGACATTACCGCGTAATGTCGAAACAGCAAATCAATTTAAACGTGTGACAATCGATTGAACATTCCATGAACCGTGCCAAAATCGGTCCGAGGCAAAATGTCATAAAAAAGATGCTGTACACAGTCTTCTTGGTACTTAGGAACAATTGTATGTAACAGTATGAAAAATCGCGTCTCACGTTGCTCCCAAGCATTGCGAAAAGAAAGGAGAGTTGGCATCACTGAGAGTTAAAAACTGCAGCGCTAAAAGTGAAAGACTTTATAGACAAAAGCAAAACTAAACGAAACTCAGATCAAGAAAATAAATCAAAACCCTCTTCCATTCAAATAAATGATAAGGTAATGTTATAAAATCACAATAGAACAAAATTAGACAAAATTTACAAAGGTCCCTATATAGTAAAAAACATAGACCACCCAAATGCAATAATAGAAAACCTAGAAACAAAGCAAACTCATGCAGTTCACAAAAATAAAATTGTTAAATTGTAATCAAATACAACAATATTATCACATATTGCAAAAAAAATTGGTTTTTACAACTTTATGAAAAACACGAATTTTTACTTAAGAACAAATTTTTCATTACTATATTTTATATCATATTATATACCATATAATTACACACATGCATATATCATTACTATAGCAAAATCAAATTATATAAAAATACCATTACACAACTATACAATTATTAACTCCAAAACATTATTTCATTACTATATCCTCATTATAGGCATCATTATCTTATTATTATTTCTTTACTTAACATTATATCACACAAATTACACTATTGACAATGTACAATAATATAATACAATCAAAATCCAGGAATTATATCACAGAAGAAAAATCAAAACAATGTAAAACACATTTCACTTTACACAATATTGTAAAAGATTTCATGAGACTAGACCCTAATCTTTATCAAACGAAAATGACTCCGTAAACTTCATCAATTTTCTTACGGGAAAGGTGTGGCTGAATTACAAAACCACCACCGTTTTCCTCGTTAATCCCTCAGAACAATTTCAATATTACATTTCATTTCGACACAATGTAGTTACATTGTAAACGTTTTCTTGAGAATACTTTGTATGGAAACCAGCCATACATCGTACATTAGCCTTCTCCAAATAATTATTACCAAAACCTTTTCAATACATATAATTGTTAAGTCTCAAGACCTCACGTCCAAGTAACAATTTATGTTATGCTAGCATATTTGTGACTAGTTTGCAACCAGAAATTTGAGTAATTGTTACTAATATCTAACCACTTGCGTGACTCAAAAAGCGCAGTTTCTACTAGTTTCTATGTCTGTTAAAAATAAGTTGTCGTTACATTGAAATGCCATACTGAAATAACTTATTTTCCATAACTTGAAAAAAAAGTACAGGTGTGTAATGTCAGA
Source organism: Malaya genurostris (assembly GCF_030247185.1). NCBI lineage: Eukaryota > Metazoa > Arthropoda > Insecta > Diptera > Culicidae > Malaya > Malaya genurostris. Next base: position 152,167,717 of record NC_080572.1, read on the forward strand.
GACATAACTGGATGTCGTGAATACGAATAAAACTGACACTTTTACTTTATACTTCCGAATATAAATTAATTGATCGATAGTGTGAATTGTGCAAGTTTTGCCCTTTTACTCTACTAGAATTTGAAACGATACACCTAAACTACAGTACGGATTAGTTACATTAAACATTCTGACACACACATATTACGAAATCACCAGTATAGTTCCTTATCATAAAATAATGATGGTTCTGAAAAGAACCTTTTATGAAGGCGTTCGTGATGGAGAGTGACGAGTTGAGTTCAAATTCCGATGGATACGCTGCCTGACTACCTAAAAATCGTCGTCCTTGCGCGAAAAACCCAAGCGAAAGTAAAGGGTTTTCAGTGTTGTTTTCAATTTTTGAGAAAACCTAATTTTTGAGTTGTTTGTGGTTATCTCACACTGTTCAAAAAATTATCCTAAATTCCTGATCATATTTTTGATGAAATAGTGAAAGAATTATGCTGCTGCCATTAATACAAGTCGAGATATTCACGAATAAGTTCTGCCCATTTTTCCATATGGCTAATTTTGAAAAGGCACCCCATAGTAAAGTAAGTCGTATTCACGACAAAAAACTTATTTTCAAGTAAACTAGTTGAAACTTTGTTGCCATCGACATTATAAACATTGAATGAATGCATAATGTTTTTCTAACAACAATAAAAAGACAGTATAGTATTTGAAATTACACATTTGATACAAGGTACAAATTTCACAACGATTTTAAAACTATCGAGCGGAATTGAATTTTAATTATCTGTTTTTATGCGCCTTCAATCAAAATCTATAAACAATAAACAACGAAAAAACCTTATGATTAGAATGCTCAACATTAATCCAAGTAGAGTGATTTCTCATTATTTTAAATTCATATATCATGATAATTGTAATATCACAATCGATGTTTAATCCCTAAACACTTAAATTTTTTAGCTGAGTCTCGGCAAAAAAATGCCGAGATTCGCACAGCCGAGTAATCAGCAATCATCTCGGCAAAATAAAATAACTGAGCGTCTCGGCACCCTCAAATTTGACAAACGTCAAATATTGCCGAAATCGCCAGCATAAGATTTACTGTTTGCTCAGTGAAACGTTCGCTGAATATTCGACAATAAAATAAAACGAAAAAATGAAAAAAACAAATTACCGAATCATCAGTAATTAAAAATCTAATCAATTAATTTTGTTTGTAATTTCTAAAAATTATAAATACACCATTCAGGATCAAAAATTCATTTTATTAACACTTAAAGGAGGCTTACAAATTTGTTGCCAGTAGTGCTTAAAGCGTCTACCTAAAAACATGTAGCATAAAAAGCGGCGTTTCCGGATGCGGCCACCTTGAGTCGAGCTGGAAATATGAAAATAAAAATAAATTTACAAAAATTTTCAATATTTAATTATGCATATACGGTATTGTTCAAAAAATAAACTTACTTTGATCTATTGAATTTGTCCATGCATTGGGTTATTTTTTCGCATATCCCCCAAAGTTTTGTCTCGAGGACGCTTTGAGCCCCGTGTTGGGTGTTTTTCTCTTATAAGGTGATCTGATAAAGTCGCTTTTTATAAAGCGAAACATGTCACTATATTTATATTATATTTTTACTTGCAAGTGGTTCCACGTTTCTTCGAAGATTATCCATTTTTTCACTCGAGAATTTCATCAGAAAATAATCGCGCAATGCGAAGCGAAAATGTAACGCGGCAATAAATGACAGCTGTCGTGCTGAATCTCGGCAACAGCTAGCGCATATTCAGAAATCTCGGCAAACGTCTCTGGTGATGTCGGCATATCTGTTGTTTACTGATAAATTCAGCAAGCAATTATGCCAAATTTCGGCAAAGTCAAGCATTTTACCGAAATATCAGTGAATGCATTTAACGTAGTTCAGAAACATGCGTATTGATCACTGAGCAATCAGCAAATTTACGTGTTGCTGATCAGTTTCGGCATTTTATTATGCCGAGCTCAAGAAATGGATTTAAGTGTGTGCACTCACTTTTCTCAGAGATGGCTGAACCGATTTTCACAAACTTAGGTTTAAATAAAAGGCCTTGATGTCCCATGAAAAATTCCTGAATGTTATTTGGATCCGATTTCCGGTTCGGGAGTTATGGGGTAAAATGTGCAAAATAAAGAAAATATGTGTTCTAACTTTTGCTCATAGAAGGCGATTTTCACAAACTTAGATTCAAATGAAACGTCTTGTGGTCCCATACAAAATTCCTGAATATTATTTGGATCCGACTTCCGGTTCCGGAATTATGGGGTTAAATGTGCAAAAAAATGTGAAAATAAGTGCACTAACTTTTCTCAGAGATAGCTGAACCGATTTTCACAAACTTAGCTTCAAATGAAAGGTCTTGAGGTCCCATAAAAAATTCCTGAATATTATTTGGATCCGACTTCCGGTTCGTGAGTTATGGGGTAAAATGTGCAAAAAAAAGAAAATATGTGTTTTAACATTTCTCATAGATGGCGATTTTCACAAACTTAGATTCAAATGAAACGTCTTGTGGTCCCATACAAAATTCCTGAATATTATTTGGATCCGACTTCCGGTTCCGGAGTTATGGGGTAAAATGTGCAAAAATTGGGAGAATAAGTGCACTAACATTTCTCAGAGATGGCTGAACCGATTTTCACAAACTTAGATTCAAATGAAAGGTCCTGTGGTCCCATACGTAATTCCTGAATTTCATGCGGATCCGACTTCCGGATCCGGATATATAGGGTAAAGTGGGTTAAAAATTGTTTGTTAAAGAACCTTAGTAACCTTGGATTTCCGACCTATGGTTTTGCCGAGGATTATCTTTTATTGATGAGCGGTATAAGCATTACCACTCTCTTTGATTCAATGCAGCAAGCCCTGCGATATGTTCAACTATGGTGTTGTCAGGTTGGATTATCTATAAATCCGGGTAAAACATCTATGGTCCTTTTCACTCATAGTGGGATAATCACAAGAGCTCGTCCGTTACAGTTCTTCGGTTCGGAGGTCCCTGTGGTTGATCAAGTTAAATACGTCGTGGTTATTCTTGATTCAAAACTGAATTGGTCTGCTCAAATTGGCTTCACGATTAAAAGGCGGGTGGGTAATGTCAGAGACATAACTGGATGTCGTGAATACGAAAAAACTGACACGCTCCCATCACTTTTCCGAATATGAGTAAGTTGATTGATTGTATGAATTGTGCAAGCTTTCCTCTTTTTCACTAATAGAGTTTGAAGCGATGCACCTACATTAAAGTACAGATTAGTTACATTAAACCGCTACTATTCTACAACTATATATTCCAAACTTGAAACAATTCCTTTTTAATTTGATAATGTAGGAGGCTAGGTACGACAAATTTGTAGTTTATTTTTATTAAAGCTATGAAGTTCGAAGATATCTGATTCTTCTCGAAATTTTAGTACGAGACAATTGCAATGGCCTGGTCTGAAATGTATTGACGATCTTTGGTATGCAAGAGTCATTCTTATAATAATAATAATAATAATAATAATAATAATAATAATAATAATAATAATAATAATAATACAGATTAACCTTATATATGGCCAGGGATGCCAGGTCATTTTTTCAAAAATCTGTGATCAAGCCAAAAACCTGTCTGTGAAAATCTGTGCCCGTTTTCCGTACCATAATAGCAGATCAATTTGGTGAGCAAAAAAAAAGGACTCACTACCAACACTCTCTGTTCCATTTTACTCAACCGCTCTGTACTTTTTGGTGTTAAACTGTGCTCAATTTCAAAAATCTGTGATTTTTTCCAGAATCTGTGAAAATCTGTGATCATTTTCAGAAATCTGTGAAAATCTGTGTCACTTTTAAAATCTGTGCAGAAAATTGAAAATCTGTGAAACATCCCTGTATATGGCAACCCTGTTCCGCATGGCATATTTTCACACGACCCCATACTAGTATAAAGATGTGTTCAACATCATCACTTTCGCTTTCGCATTGCCGTTCGTAATTGAATGTGTTAGTGACGGTACAAATCTGCCGGTGACGGTACAAATCTTCCAAAGTCCCGCTCGAACCGTGCTGGTCTGCAGTTCCCAGTTTGCAAAATCCATCGTCTGCTCCGGAAGGGAAACTACGCAGAGCGTGTCGGTGCCGGTGCACCGGTCTATCTGGCGACAGTGATGGACCCGTGACAACAAGAAAACGAAAATCATCCCTCGCCATTTGCAGCTGGCCATCCGTAACGACCAGGAGTTGAAAACCCCGTCCTTTTCAGGACGACCACATAACTGTGATAAAGAAATATTTAGGATTGCTTTAAGTTTAGCCAGTTCTGATACGCCTGGAAAGTAGAATGCGCAAATCATGTGGAAACATTTGTTCTAACAATTTGTTCATTATTGTTTTCGGCCGCATACTAAAGTAATCACGACAAAAATACATATTGATCTGTGGCAACTCTGTTTCGCACCAGCACATTTGTATACTAGTATAAAGATCTGTTCAAAATCATCACTTTCGCATTGCCGTTCGTAATTGAATGTGTTAGTGACGGTGCAAATTAATTCAACTTCCATCTTGATGAATCTTTTGGTAGGAAATATTGAGATCTGAGATGGTTCTCGTGTGTGTCTTGTTTCGGCAATGGGCCTTGCTGGACTTTTTGGCTGCCTTTCTACCGATTTTCAGTGTCATTATGCTGACGGTGTCTCGTGCATTCAGATCGGGAAACAGTGAGACGACAGGTCCTCGATGTTGTTCTCTTGTGTCTTGTTTCGGGAACAGTTGCTCAGCAAATGGTAGGAAAAATGAACCACTCAACTTTAATATGGATGCTCTTGTATAGATACAGACATCTCGCGTTCTGATTGGCTGGTGCTGTCATAGGTTAAATCAAACAGGTTTTTCAATAGTGTACTATTGAAAAACTTCAATGTTGTTGCAATACACGTTCAAGTTGAAAATTTTCGATTCTATTGGTAGTTAGATTATATAAATCCTTCCACAGATCACTGAGCTATGAACTTTCAAAATACGAGAAAGGCAAACGCGCCTTATGAATTATCCTCTTTGATACTCGTATATACCAAACATTTCAGAAAAGTTTAATTTGGAACTATTTGAGAATATGTCACACAACTGAAAATTTTATCATATAATTGTGATCATACATTCCGATGGCATGTAGCAAGAATTATGTTGATTCATTAGATACAACAGGAGATATTCACGATCAAAAACTTATCACTCTCTCAGAGGGTAAATTTTGAAAAGGCGCCCCATAGTAAAGTAAGTCGTATTCACGACAAAAGAGCTTGCATGGCTTTCGGCCAATGTAGACGAGCTTTTGGAAGGTCATGGAGACTCAAACTCAGATACATTTATTGGATCTACACAACTATCGTTAGACCAATTTTAGCATCTGGATGTCTAGTATGGTGGCAGAAAGGAGAAGTTGCGGAAGTTCAGTCAAAGCTGAGTCATCTCCAAAGGATGGTCCTAATGGCGATGACAGGAGCATTCACGACAAGTCCTACTGCTGCTCTAGAGGCGCTACTGTGCATTAAACCACTACGTGTGTTCCTAAAACAAGAAGCATTATCTTGAGCACACCGTTTAAAGGTTACAAGGCTTTGGAACAGTAACCTTATAGACTATGCTACTAGCCACCCTCGCTTGTGGTCTCAAATGGTTACCTAGAATGAGTATTTACTCGCTCCTAGTGACCTAACTCTCACATGCAGTTTTGCATTCAAAACATTCAATGTGAGCTATCCTCTTCGTGAGGAATGGTTGTCTGGTTATTTAGAACGACAACTTGATGAACATTTAGTGTGTTATACGGACGGTTCTCTGTTGAACGGTCGTGTTAGCGCTGGCGTCTACTGTCGTGAAATGAGGCTGGAGCAGTCTCATTCACTTGGTAGATACTGTACTGTGTTCCAAGCAGAAATCTACGCGATTCTGTGTTGAATACAATTGGCACTTCAGCAGAGAGTCTGTGGTAAACGAATTTATTTTTGTTCCGACAGTCAGGGAGCCTTAAAAGCACTCAATTCGGCACTCAGTTGATTCGCAGTCGAATCTAGTGATCGCATGTCGAACTCAAATTGAAGACCTCAGCATTTCAAATGCTGTTTACTTCTTATGAGCACCCGGCCATTTTGGTATTACTGGAAAATAATGGGCTGATGAGTTGGCTAGAGCTCGTGCAACGAATGATTTCGTTGGTCCGGAACCAGCTTTACCGGATCAGGCTCATTTCGCCGAAAGCCGTTTCGCCGAAAGCCGTTTCGTCGAAAGGGTTATTTCGCCGAATGCATCATTTCGCCGAAAGCCATTACGCCGAAAGAGTCATTTCGCCGAATTCTTAAATCGTCTTAAAATTGTGATTGAAATTGAAATAAAATTAAGACAAATGAAAGATGATAGCGTTAACGCTCGTTTTGTTGATCTACAATTGTACTTCTTGAATGAGAATTGATTCTTGTACTCTTGAATAAAGATTGATTCATGAACCTCAGAACAGAGTTCCCAAGAAAACTTGTTGACTATTAGCTACTAAGCATCAAAGTAATTGCATAGGTGTATCTACTAGGCAAATTTATGTGGTATTATCCGTTTATTAAGTGGAAATGAAAAAAAAAATCTAATGCGGCTACGCCACATCGTTTTGGTTCATGTGCTGTCCCAACTAAAGCAAAGAAAACTAGCTTTGAGTTGACCGGGCACACGAGGCGGTTACAGATATGTATGCAAGAGGCCGCCGCTACCGACGGCGGGTCGGCGGCCGACTCAGCTGGCGTCGCCTCGGCGGCTTTGTGTCATCTTGGCTTCGGTTATGTGGCTGCGCCACATCAGTTATACAAGAGACATAACATACAGGAGACATAACCCTTTCGGCGAAACGACTTTGGGCGAAATGACCTATTCGACGAAACGACTTTCGGCGAAATGGCATTCGGTGAAATAACCCGCTCCCAGCTTTACCACTTTCAACTAGTTGATAAAGCACAAGATTCGTTCTTGCGCTGCATCCAAACATGCCAACAAAAGGATATTCTCTCGTTTCTCACCCAATGTGATAACCTAATAGATCGGCTGAAAAGTTCGTATCGTTTCTATGAGAGGACACCACTAGAATTAAATCCATACCATTTTCAGTTAGTACCAACCTTCAAAAGATACGTGTATAAATTTGACAGCTGTCTGATTATTAGTTTGTAAGATATTGCATTTTGAGTGAAGCTACTTTTGTTATGGTGAAAAAAATGGAAAAAAACGAATTTCGTACGTTGATGAAACACTACTTTTTGATGAAAAAAAGTGTCGCCGATACCAAAAAATGGTTTGATGAGTGTTATCCAGACTCTGCACCGGGCGAAGCAACAATTCGTTAGTGGTTTGCAAAATTTCGTACTGGTCATATGAGCACCGAAGACGATGAACGCAGTGGACGTCCAAAAGAGGCTGTTACCGATGAAAACTTGAAAAAAATCCACAAAATGATTTTCAATGACCGTAAAGTGAAGTTGATCGAGATAGCTGACACCCTAAAGATATCAAAGGAACGTGTTGGACATATTATTCACGAATATTTGGATATGAGAAAGCTTTGTGCAAAATGGGTGCCGCGTGAGCTCACAATCGATCAAAAACAACAACGAATTGATGATTCTGAGCAGTGTTTGGAGCTGTTATATCGAAATAAAACCGATTTTTTTCGTCGATATATAACAATGGACGAAACATGGCTCCATCACTTCACTCCGGAGTCCAATCGACAGTCAGCTGAGTGAACTGCACGCGATGAACCGAACCTAAAGCGTGGAAAGACTCAACAATCGGCCGGTAAGGTTATGGTGTCTGTATTTTGGGATTCGCATGGTGTAATTCTCATCGACTACCTTGAAAAGGGAAAAACCATCAACAGTGACTATTATAAAGCGTTATTAGAGCTTTTGAAGGACGAAATTTGAAAAAAAACGCCGTCATTTGAAGAAGAAAAAAGTTTTGTTTCATCAAGACAATGCACCGTGTCACAAGTCGATGAAAACCATGCTGAAATTGAACGAATTGGGCTTCGAATTGCTCCCTCACCCACCGCATTCTCCAGATTTGGCCCCCAGTGACTTTTTCCTGTTCTCAGACCTCAAGAGAATGCTCGCTGGTAGAAAATTTAGAAGCAATGAAGAGGTAATCGCTGAAACTGAGGCCTATTTTGAGGCAAAGGACAAATCGTACTACAAAAATGGTATCGAAAAGTTGGAAGATCGCTATAATCGCTTTATCGCCTCTGATGGCAATTATGTTGAATAATAAAAACGAATTTTGGCAAAAAAATGTGTGTTTCTATTAAACGATACGAACTTTTCAGCCGAACTGTTAAATAAGTTTAACAGCAGACTGTTCGGGACTTCGTAGAGGTTCAGAATTTACTTCTGCTTCCACTAAATGTGATCCGCAGCAGATTGTTCAGCATCCCTTAGGGATGCTGAATTTACTTCTGCTTTTTTGTGTTTTTGTGTCATCAATTTTCCCCATCCTTCTAGTCCAAACCTTACCATTTCCCTTCAATTTTTCCCTCTTATATATCTGGAAAATGATGCTAAAACAAATTGATGGCAAGGCACAAATTTCCAAATATCAAGGGGAGCGTGCCATTTGAGCCTATTTGTTCTGATTCCTGATAGTCGCATCAGAACTAGTTGCGGATTGCTACTTGGGCGATGAACTTACACGCACACAGATAAAATTTGTATTGAATTTGAATAAAACTAAACTCCGAAATTAAAGCGAGACATTCTGAAGTCAAGAGCGAACACAGAACGACCCCTTTCCTTTTTAATCGAAAAAACCTGCCACAATGTTATCGAGATATAGGGTTCCGATTTTACCTTCATTGTAAATTAATTGATTGGTTATTTCCTTACATATGTTTCTGATAATAGCTATCTTTCTTATTAATGTTATTTTTTTATATTCCCTGTATGGGGTTTTTAAAATACCCGTTTTTATTTTGTTGATTTCTTGGAGTATTTCTTCGATGTCTGCTTCTGCTCCTATTCCGGGTACACGATTACTCAGTTTCTTGTTTTTGATGAGTTCTAGCAGATCATCGATATCTTTCCAGATTTCGTCCGGGAATGAGTCCTCCATTACTTGAAGTTTACTGCTGCGATTACTATCCCTCCTAAATTTATTTTTTTAACACTTTCAGTTTTTATACGTTTTGCAGTGTTGCTACTGATTTAGCAATTTTCATTGTTTGCTGTCGGTTGTAACGTCTAATTAATTGGTAAATTGTAGCTAGTAAATAGGCACTCACGATGCATAATATTAAGAATATTTTAAAATTTAACGATTCGTGCCCTTCTTCGTGCACTTCTAATTTGTTTAAGATGTACTTTTTGAGCTAGTTTTACCCATGTTTCACTTGGGTTGTTTTCATATTCCACTAGGCGCTAGGAACCATGTGATATCTCGGATTTAGTCCGGTGTCTGAGAAGGGCTTTCTTTTAGACTACCGGATCCCAACTATGGCAAACTACTTGAGTATCTGCCAGAAGGACCGTAGCGAGTGAAGAACTTAGCCAACCGATCTGGGTTTCGATAATGAATTCACCTTTATTTACTATTTCTTGGGGTTTATAAACAAATTCGGTAACATACTAGTAAGGAGTGTAGTTAGCAACATTGATTATTGAATAAAAAATTGAAAAAACATTAACATCAGTTTTCGCTATATTGTAGAAAAATTACATTTTTATGCATTTCACTGATTATATTGAAGGAAATCCTAGTTTCTGTGAAACGCTCGCACTTTGGACTTGACATTCTTCATTAAATTCTGCACAGTTACTTTTGTGACTTTCCTGGTGGAAGCTGCCCAGTTTTTTTTAACTCCTGCATGTTTTGGGACACTGTACCTTCCTTCCGAAAGTGCCGCTTGACAATTGCCCAATACCTTTCAATTGGCCGAAGATCCGGGTAGTTCGGTGGGTTGATGTCCTTTTCCACGAATTGTACATTATTTTTTGACAACCACTGTAGAACGGAGTTGGCGTAGTGGGCTAAAGCCCAATCCAGCCAGAAGAGAGGAGGAGCCTTATGCTTTCTGTACAGTGGCAGCATTCTCTTCTTCAAACATTCTTCCTCGTACACCTTGGCGTTAATTGTGCCCTTCGTGAAGAAAATTGACGACCGCAAACCACAGGTACAAATTGCTTGCCAGACCAACACTTTCTGGTACACCAATTTCGGGAGTCTTCCGTGATCGAGTCAAACGTGATCCAGATGAACTAAATAATCCGCCAACACTCCAACAAACAATTGTAGAAAACTAAGATCGCTACAATAAGGCCAAGCAAAAGTGAAGATTGACTCAAATGCCAACTTTCATCACTGGTAATGATGTTAGCATCCACACTGCTCCAGATCGTTGGGGAGAGCATACCGATAAACTTCAGAAGTAGAATCGAACGAATATCGTGAGAATCTCTTTACCGGAAAACATCATAAATAGTTATCGCTAAACGAAACACCGCGTTTAATACTCAGATTTAAATTCTACATAATTTATCCACAAAAAGCATATTTCTTCTTCCTGATGTGATTCGAATTCGGAACTCTCTAGTTTTGCGTCTAAATTATATTGAAAGGTACAGAATTGTAAAGTAGTTTTATGTTTAATTACCTGTTTCAAATGTGTGCATGAAAATAAATGTAAATTCACAAAATATTTCTATCTGTGTGCTCTAACCGTTCAAACTACTAATATTTCTGTATTCAAAGCATATTTTTCGAGTGTTCTTCGGATAAAGCGTGATTTGTTTAAGGTGCGTGCAGTGCTGGAAACGGTCCCTTCACGTTGCAGTTTTAAGTGAAATTCCTATGTTGGTACCTAAAACTGTAGATGTGTGCTTCGAATGTCTTGTGCTGGAAACTTTCATGTTGCCTACTATCCGGACAGTCACACATGGATGTCGCGCGAACCATACTGATGAAAGTCGCATGTGACAGTCATGAGCGAGCGCTTCATGAATGTAGTGGCGACAGTCTTACTCGTGTTGGACGATGAATGTAACGAAAGAATGATACTCATCAATAGAATCGGCTGCATTTTGTATTTGGTGCGAATTGCATTTCTGGTAATAAACTTTCATGAAGAAATTCAATATGGCGTCATTAGTGATAGTTTTCATCTCGATACTGTTCTATGAAATGGTCAAATTTCATACCATTCTTGCAAAAGGAGAACGTCAATGTCAATGAAAAAGCGCGGGATAGGTTGTCAATCAACGAAAATTCTCAATTTTTAAAAAATTTTCAAACGTATTGAATGGCAAAAGAAGTGAATATTAATCGAAAATCACAACATTTAGAGCAAATTCAGCAGCTGCAAGATTCATATGGGATGTCTATAATGTAAATGAAACTGAAACAAACGTATCCCCAGCAATCCGTTTTAGTTTTATTTATTCGACCAGTTCTACTGTCAAATTTAAAACTGGTATACATTGCCGTTCTATTTTTTCTATATTTGAAACACAGATAAAACGCTGCTGGGGCTGCCAGTTTATTTTGTTATAATTTCTAGATTTAAATATTAAAACTGACATAAATTATGCATCTAGAACTTGAACACTCCTGAATATGCCCTTAAACATTTACTAGATGCCATCGCAAATTTTCAATTTTTGAAAAATAAATTGTAAAATAGTAATTGAATAAAAAGCATGGCTTTAGAGTACAAAATTTACTATATTCATGTATTTTAAAGTGCATAGAGTTGTCAACCAGCAAAAATTTACTACTTTAGAACAGTTATTTTTTTTATTTCAATGAAAAGTAAAGTCAATAGTTAAAGAAGTTTACCAAGAAAAAATTCAAAATTTTGAAAAAATTTAATGCATTAGGGTTTACCAACAGCGTAAATTAACTATATCTGTAATAACTCAAATATCACACCAAAACCTCCATTTACGTAATAATCGAGGATTCGTCAACCGAATCATGAAGCAAAAAAAGTTTATGTAATTTAAAATGCATTACGTAAAATAAGTTGACGATATTTCAGATTTTCCACATAATTTTTATCTTATGTACATTATTCGACATAATATAATGAATATTCATATCGACATTTGTAACAAACCATAGCAATATGAGTATTTTTCGAACGGATTTGATGAGTGGATGTTAGGAAACGACGTTAGAAGCCGTTTCAAAATCCAAGATGGCAACTTCCGGCATATCGACATTCGTTACAAACAATCACAATATAAGTATTTTTCGAACGAATTTTAAGAGTGGATGTTTGAAAACAACGTTAGAAGCCGTTTCTAAATCCAAGAGGGCGACTTCCGGTTCGTCGATACTCGTTACAAACCATCACAATATGTGTATTTTTCGAACGGATTTGATGAGTGGATGTTAGAAAACGACGTTAGAAGCCGTTTCAAAATTCAAGATGGCGACTTCCGGTTCATCGATATTCATTACAAACCATCACAATATGAGTATTTTTCGAACGGATTTGATGAGTAGAAGTTGAAAACGATACTTACAGTTCAACATCCAAATGGCGGGAATGAGAATGAGCTGCGTTATCTTTTTGGTGCGAATTTGTTTCTTGGTTTTAAACTGGCATAAAGAAATATATAACTAGCTATTCGTGATTGTTTTCATTTCGATACTCTTATATTGCTGCTGTGGAGGCTATAAAAAATCGTAGCTTTGTGGTTTTTCAGAAAGAAGTATTTTAGCACAAGCACACCAGCATAATGTAATCGCTTGCCTACTGCTGGTTGTCACTAGTATCAAAATTTTCGATCGTTCTGAATTAAATGCTAGCGAGTGATGCTGGTGAAGAAATTTAAGATAGCGACAGAATGAAAATCTTGCACTTTTTAACGGCATTCATGATTTGTTCCTATAAATTGAGACAATATAAAAAATTAGGAATACAGATAGTAGTATTATACAGCAATATTAGTATATATTAATACAGCAATAAATTTCACATCAAAACAAATGTTCATCCCGGCCAGATCAAATCAAAACAAATGCACATCCTGTTTAGAACGATTCAGGTAGGATTTCTTATTGTTTGTAATATGACAAATGCTGGTTCAAAAATATTTTTAAGAAGTAATAAGTTCAGAATGATATGTTATTGCGTTCAACGATTCTGTTTTTGAAATCCAAAGATAAATTTTAAGCAAAGACGAAGTTTGCTGGGACAGATAGAAGAGTATACATTTAAAAACCAGAAAAAAGAAAAAATTTTTATCGGTATAACTGTTGACAAGTGTCTTCTTATTAGACGTTATCAACATATGCGACAATTTTCTTATTTCGCCCTTAAATTGAAATTAGATTATAGCAATAAAAAGTCCATTTGAAAATGTTTGATGTTTTTCTACCACAAATCAAATTAAAAATAAATTCAATCGTATCGTGCAACATTACCTGGAGCGTTGCGATGTATTATTAATATTACCAATTGAAATCGATTTACTTTCCGATTAGCGTTTACGTGTCTTATAAAAACAATAGAAGACATCATATTATCATGATATTCAGCTCTTATATTTTCCGAACAAATCATTAACGACATGCTTTTTTGATAGCATGGCGCTGCCAGTCGTGTCCGCATCGTAACTCGTACATACAAGTAGATGAGAAAATGTCAAATTCGCGCGTGAAAATAATAGCACTGCATACAGGGCTTGTATTGTGAATCCTCAAACGAACGAAGCAACAAAAAAAAAACACCCGCTGAGAACACTTTGCTTGACATAACTGAATGTGTTGGGGCTTAGAAAGAAAGTATTCAGAATTGGCAGCGTGGCTTAAAGGTGAAATGTAGCGGAATGCGAAAATCGCGTTTTTGATCAATTATTCAAAAACCAGACCGATTTTCGAAAAACCAAAAACACTTAAGTTTTCGAAATCAAATTTATCATAACTAAGTATTCTTAGAATTTTGAAATTTTGCTTTGCCGAGCCGTAATTGGTTTTTGAAATGTATAAACGGTCACTATTCCGTCCCACGGGGATGATTTTTGAACTGAAAAGTAGTGTTTGTAGCAGAATTTCACAAAGAATCTGAAAATGCAACTCAAAATTATAAAAGTTTAGCTAAAACAACCGAAAATTAAAAAAGTTTACATAAACTTTTCTGCATTTTTTTTATTGCTTGCGCGCTGCTGTTTCGTATTGATGTGGTGTGAGAAATGCACGGTGGGCACGGTGGCATTATATCGTGAGCAAATTTATGAAGTATTGGGTTTTGTGTTGAAATAAAAACAAGTTGAATATAATAAAATGGGTATTGTAAGAAAACGTTTATTTTCTAAGTAGCTGTCATTTATAATGCTAATAATGTCCAACTCTTTTGAGTTCAATGCATTGATGTTGCTGAAGCAATAATGCTTGGCAGTGTAATATCGTAAAACAGGTTTTATTTTAGATTGCAGCAATTTTTATAGCAAAGCTAAAACTTCAACATTGACAAGCCACTGAATGAAATGAATACAAGCCAAGTATTATCGTTCATTAATTTGGTATACAAACAAAGTGATAAACATTGAGGGTCAGCTTCGAGCCAGTCAGCATGGAAAACTTATTGGAATTCATTGGTTTTTCAATTATGAATAAAATGAATCAACGCTTGATTTTTCTTTCAAAGTCGATTCAATAATAATGAACTACGAAATAACTTTATATTCCATTTCGTGCCCCAAATATGTGCTTGAGAAAAGATTCACTAAATAATTTTAACTGCATGGTATGATGAACTATTAGTTATAATTGGAATGTATTCCAATAATGTAATCTAAGAAATTATTAAACTATTGATGATTTCTGGCACCGGACGCCAGAGGCTCTTTGGTCTTCGGTTCGTTATCGTTGAAACAGACATTTCTAGACTCATCATGCCATATAATTCCGAAAGTCGCTTCCGAAAAAAAGTTAATGGTGAATACTTTTACGTAAATTCTATCTCATCGGCGGGAAGGGCCTGGTGAACGACTGGCAAAGATATCGAAAATACTTGAATATTCTCTTGTCTTCAATCGTTCTTTTGAAGGAGAATCCATGCTTGCTACTAAACTCAGGCATATACATGGTTAGCAAGTTAGTCAATACATATACATATAACCTCATGTTAATCATTCATAATTACTCATGATTTATAGCCCTAGTGTAAGAGTAATCACTAACAATAATGATTGAATTAGCATATATTCAATGTGTAAAGAATTCAAAAATCCATTATGTCCAGTCTGTTTTACAAGCCAATATAACGAGAGGTTAGCCCACTGCGCTCAATCATTGAAAAAAGTTCTTGTTTCTATGTGTCCGTTTTTCTTAGTACGCTTTGTGCGACGGTTCGTTCAACTGAAGCGGATAAAATTTTGCGCGCATTTTATGACGCTTCATTTCACCTTAAACGATTCTGCTTTCGTATTTTATGGCAACTTCTACACACAATATCACCAAGAAATATTCGAGCAGTCAGTGCTGTGGAGATAATGCAGCCAAAATATGCTGATGCAGATGTCAAATTTTAGTTCAGTTCGCTATCCACGTACAATACGTTTGCTATTGTGAATTATCTTTCCAAAAAAAATCGTTCCTTAACCAGTGAAATAAAGTATGTCCTAACTATCGTGATCGTATTTACTGGAAATTAGATTCAGTGATTCTCATCGAACAGAATGAGAGTCCTATATTAGAGAGAAACTGGATGCGTGAGGGTATATGCTACTGAGCAGACCAGTTCCCCCCTTGTGCTCTCAGTCTCGATTAACACATGAACTAAGCAATCCATGGCAATGCAATGAAATGAAGGGTTCATTCTCATTAGTACTGTACGAGAATGAAGAACTTTGCCTCACGTCGTGCTACAAGATGCGAAGCATAATTATACAGGCAATTTTTACGGTGTTTTTTTGTGTAGGTTTCCAGAAATCATTTATGAACATAACGTTTGTACTCCAAGACTAAATTTGATCACATTTCAAAAATATTTCAGACATTGCATAGCATAAATTTTGCATTTGAGTCCGTTTTCAAAACGATCCATTTTTTTTCTTGGAAGATTATTTATTTATTTATTTATTTATTATTGTAATATCCATCGGATACGAAATCTACATATACACATTATACTGTGTATATATCCTAGAAACACAAAAAGCAATGTTTTTTTCAATTAATATTCATCGGAACTAAAAGTTATCAATCTAGTTTTCGAATTGGCAAGCGTTTACATTATGCTGGTGTGCTTGTGCCAAAATATTGGAAGACAGCAGAAATTCAAACGGGCCATACCGTAATCATTGATCAATATTGACGTTCTTTTCCATTGAATGTTTGATTTTTTTTTTTTCGAAAGTTGTGAATATTCGTTGGTATAAACCTCTATGCGCACAATCTAATGATTTTCGATCCCTTAATTCCGTTGTAGTCCAAATATTATTACAATGTTATTCCTTCAAAAATTATTTGCTTTTGAAAAAATAAAAAAAATGCGATTTTCGATCGCCTCCACAGCAGCAATATAAGATTTGGAAGAATATCGAGATGAAAACAATTTCTTTATGACAGTTTATAACCAATAATGATATTCGCACCGAAAAGAAAATTCAACTCATTCTGTCCACCTTCTAGGATGTTGAAACGACTGTAAGCATCATTTTCAACTTCTACTCATCGAATCCGTTCGAAAAATACTCATACTGTGGTGGTTTGTAACGAATATCGATATGCCGGAAGTCGCCATCTTGGATTTAAAAACGGCTTCAAACATCGTTTTCTGACATCCACTCATCAAATCCGTTCGAAAAATACTCATATTGTGATGGTTTGTAACGAACATCGATATGCCGAAAGTCGCCATCTTGGATTTAGAAACGACTTCTAACGTCGTTTTCGAACATCCATTCATAGAATCCGTTTGACAAATACTAATATTGTGATGGTTTGAAAAGGAATATCAATACGCCGGAAGTCGTTATCTTGGATTTAGAAACGGCTTCTAACGTCGTTTTCTAACATCCACTCATCAAATCTGTTCGAAAAATACTCACATTGTGATGGTTTGTAACGAATATCGATATGCCGGAAGTCGCCATCTTGAATTAGAAACGGCTACCAACATCGTTTTCTGACATCCACTCATCAAATCCGTTCGAAAAATACTCATATTGTAATGGTTTGTAACGAATATCAATATGCCGAAAGTCGCTATACTGGATTTAGAAACGGCTTCCAACATCGTTTTCTAACATCCACTCATCAAATATGTTCAAAAAATACTCATATTGTGATGGTTTGTAACGAATATCAATATGCCAAAAGTCGCTATACTGGATTTAGAAACGGCTTCCAACATCGTTCTCTAACATCCACTCATCAAATACGTTCGAAAAATACTCATATTGTGATAGTTTGTAACGTATACCGATCTTGGATTTTGAAACGGCGTCTTACGTCGTTTTCTAACATCCACTCATCAAATCCGTTCGAAAAATACTCATATTGTGATGGTTTGTAAAGAACATCAACATGCCGGTAGCCGCCATCTTGGATTTTGAAACGGCTTCAGGCATTGTTTTCTGACATCCACTCATCAAACCCTTCATTTTATTATTCAATTAATATTTTTTCAAAACTTCCATTTTTGCATTCGTTGACAACCCTACGCATCTTGACAAAGTTAAAAGCTACGATATTTGATCCCCTCCACAGCAGCAATTTGAAATTCAACCATATGAAAACCGTCACTAATGACGCCGTTTTTAATTTCATGAAAGTTTATTGTCAGAAATGAAATTCGCATGTTTATTGCCAGAAATGAAATTCGCAGTGAAAACAAAATGCAGCCGATTCTATTGATAACTATCATTCTTTCGTTACATTCATCGCCCAACACGAGTAAGACTGTCGTCACTACATTCATGAAGCGCTCGCTCATGACTGTCACATGCGACTTTCATCTGTATGGTTCGCGCGACATTCATGTGTGACTGCCCGGATAGTAGGTAACATGAGAGTTTCCAGCACACAACATTCAAACAAAATGTCAGCAGTTTCCAGCACTGCGATGCATGCTTCTATAAGCGTACCTGTGCGTGCGATAGCAGTGGACCTAGGATTTTCACAGGTGGTAGCAAAAGAAAATACACCAGAGGAGAAAAAGAACGAATTCGCCCTCAGTTCGTGTAATCAGGAAATAACAGTTGTCTAGTTCATGAGACCAATTAAACGAGATTCTTCATATATTTGATCATGCGCAATTTGCTGGCAGATTCGGGCCTGCTGAAGATCCGGATATCTGGTTCTGGATTTCATAACGTTCGGTTGATCGATTTGGCGGGAATTTTGCAGCACGAGGAACCTTTGATCGATTATACCGCTGTGCTCCAATAACGCAGAACCAATAACTTACCTTTGACTTAGCACTGAGAAGGGAAATAACAAACTACTAAAGAAAAACTCACGACATTTTAGATTACCCAAAAGTTCACAGAGGCACGGAAAAAAATTAAACCATTCCTGCCTCTTCCACGATCTTGAACAAAGTGGACAATAAAATCTTTGGAATCCTCAGATATAGCATGAGTAAGATATTCCGTGATAATTTCAGACATTTTCCGAAACCCTCCGGCATACGATTTCAATCATCCCTGAATATCCCCATAGCATTGACCTCTTATTGAAGAAGTCTGGATCAAGACGAACGGTCTTTTTCAAACCCCAGAGAAAGACAGGTTCTCCTCCATCTAATATTCCAAGTGTAAAGTCTGTAGACGATAATAGTTTAAATGATGGGGCGGCGCCCGCGTCGTGATCACCCATCGAAAGTAACTCAGTTCCAACCAGATTCAGCGAGTACGCGTACTATAAGTTCATTGGTGCTCAGATCAACCTCTCTGGCTCTTTTCGTGAGAAATTATTAAGGTTCTATGCTATACTGAGAGTTGGCGCCAGTAAGAGGGGTCGCACCGTAATCAAAATATACCTACAATATATTCGGTTAATTTGTATGTTTTGTGGTGATCTTTTTTCTTACTATTCAAACAAAGTTTAACAGATCGGCTGAAAAGTTCGTATCGTTTCTATGAGAGGGCGCCACTAGACCTAAATCCATACCATTTTCAGTTAGTACCAACCTTCAAAAGATACGTGTATAAATTTGATAGCTGTCTGATTATTAGTTTGTGAGATATTGCATTTTGAGTGAAGCTACTTTTATTATTGTGAAAAAAATGGAAAAAAAGGAATTTCGTGTGTTGATGAAACACTACTTTTTGATGAAAAAAAGTGCCGCCGATACCAAAAAATGGTTTGATGAGTGTTATCCAGACTCTGCACCGGGCAAAGCAACAATTCGTAAATGGTTTGCAAAATTTCGTACTGGTCATATGAGCACCGAAGACGAAGACGAAGCTGTTATATCGAAATAAAACCGATTTTTTCGTCGATATATAACAATGGACGAAACATGGCTCCATCACTTCACTCCGGAGTCCAATCGACAGTCAGCTGAGTGGACTGCACGCGACGAACCGAACCCAAAGCGTGGAAAGACTCAACAATCGGCCGGTAAGGTTATGGCGTCTGTATTTTGGTATTCGTATGGTATAATTTTCATCGACTACCTTGAAAAGGGAAAAACCATCAACATTGACTATTATATAGCGTTATTAGAGCGGTTGAAGGACGAAATTTCAAAAAAACGGCCTCATTTGAAGAAGAAAAAAGATTTGTTTCATCAAGACAATGCACCATGTCACAAGAGGCTGGGGTCCACTAGGAGATTGATAGTACCTATTAGCTCTCTCCGGACTGTACCAGCCTAGATGCCGTTTGGAATCCGGCGGAAAAAATGAACCAAGAATAGATCCACTGGGTTCCTGCTTCCATGTCGTAAAAGGCCATTGCAGGAGTTTCTTTTTCCTTTCAGCTATCAGATATTTTCAATGTTTCACTTCTAATTACTCTATTTTACTAAATTATCTCTTTATTCAACCTATCAATTTCCGTCTAGCTTCGGAGAAAAGTTTTATTAGGAATGATTTCTTCTTCCATGTTATTGATTGTCTTTCAGGATTATAAAATGAATGATAAAATTCAACCATTGCGAAAATCCGTTTATATTACAAAGTTAATAACAGTGATAACATATATCGGTATATTGAATACATTGTAAAAAAACACTTGATATTAATAATTCAAACAGTAAATTACTATTTTTCTCGGTAGCCGGCTGCCCAGATCAACCAATATAACCATTTAATAATTTTAATAAACAATTAAAATAATAAAGCGGAAATAATAAATAATCGAGACGCGAGTGAAATCTGTTGACCTTTGTTTGGTGATTTAGAATGATTTTATAATAACTGTTTAGAATATTTCAATGCAATGAATCAACTTTTTTGTCTAAATCCTATTCGCTCGTTTATTTTGTGATACAGTAGTTTCATTTATTTAAAAAAAATAGGGAAGTTTTTATTCTTTACGCGATAGTATTTCAAATTTTTCTTCAGTTTCCTCGAATAGGAGCTGTGAATCGGGAATTCCCGGGACTTCAATGTAGGATATTGTTGAAACGTTCACTCGGGAAGTCAGTGAGTTTAGTGGTGCATCCGAGCATCTTCAAACCGGAACATACTGAGTCGCGCGCGAATAATACCAATACTGAAATTTTTACTAACAAATATCCTCCTCCCGTGACACTTGTGGAGTGCGCAGTAGTATATACGGCCTCTAGTAACAACAAGTGTTGGACTAACATCCCTTCCCATTCCTTAGACGATCTACGTTCGGGCCTGGCCGGCGCCGGTACTGATCAATGAATTCTGGGATTACCAGAAGATGTACATTGAAGGATTATTTACCAGTCCCAGGTCGGATCATCTAAAAACTCCCTGTACAATTTCAGCTAATTCCGATCAGTAACGGAGTAGCAACCAGGGGTGGTCGCTCAAGCTCAAGCTCAAAACAATGCACCGTGTCACAAGTCGATGAAAACCATGCTGAAATTGAACGAATTGGGCTTCGAATTGCTCCCTCATCCACCGTATTCTTCAGATTTGGCCCCCAGTGACTTTTTCCTGTTCTCAGACCTCAAGAGAATGCTCGCTGGTAAAAAATTTAGAAGCAATAAAGAGGTAATCGCTGAAACTGAGGCCTATTTTGAGGCAAAGGACAAATCGTACTACAAAAATGGTATCTAAAAGTTGGAAGATCGCTATAATCGCTGTATCGCCTCTGATAGCAATTATGTTGAATAATAAAAACGAATTTTGGCAAAAAAATGTGTGTTTCTATTAAACGATACGAACTTTTCAGCCGAACTGTTATGCAATAAACGTGATATTGCTAACAATTTTATTACCTACTTCTTTTGATTACTGAAGTAATTACAAAAAATTGAACAGGGAAAATTAAAAATTCAGATTTGAACTGATTTCGTATCCCCTTCGTTGTAAATAAAAACGTAGTACTACGTCAAAATATGATGACTGGACTTATGAAATTGATATAATTTTCTATACATTCATACCTACCGTGCATTCTTGTGGATTATCAGTTACCTGCAAGAAACAAATTTTAGAGGATAATAAGAAAGTTTTCAACAATACATGGGCTTAAAATTGAATGAAAATGATAAAATATATGTTGATAAAATATGGTGATTGTTACAAGAGAGCGATTCCACCGATCACGATTTTGACGTGAATGCTTCTTACTTTATTATGGGGCGCCTTTTCATAATTCACCCTGTAGAAGAATTAACAAAACTTTATCGAGAACACGCAACAATACAATTCTTTCTCCATGCCATGATAAGTAATTTATGAATAAATTCTCAACAGTGTAAGTGTAACCATAAGTAACTCAAAAATTTACTATTCTAAAAATTTTAGAAACAATGAGGAATCATCGCGCTTGCTTGCCTTTTTTGCACTCGACGACGATGACCCAAATCAATCAGCAGTAGCCAACACGGACTTCCTGCGTGGTGAAGTCTCATTTGATTGGATTCTGGAACTAAATTCTAAAATAGAGTTTTGGAACTGAGCTCAGAACCTGGATTATCTGTACCTACCTGTATTCTTAGCTTAATTTAGTGCTGTTTATTATATCGATTTTAGTTGGTTCTTTTCGACAAACATTAACTGGGAGAAGCAAAAGGTATCAAATGAAAAGACTGATAGTTACTCTAGATTGAATCAGTTTTAAATTTAGAACAGAAAAGCTAGACTTAGCAGCCTCACATGAGCATGATCAGAAGAAAGAATTGATTTTATCTTTTACCTTCTACTTAAGGGGGTTGCATATTAAACTCGAATCCCCAACTATGGTCGTAACATATAACAAGCGTAGTATTTCACTACACAAAGCTACTAACACTGGGAAAAATAAAATTCAATTCTTTCCCCTAGATCCGATCACGCGATTATCATTATTCCTATTTTTTCCATTTTTTACCAACTCATGTTTATGTTATTTGATTTTGATTACCGCATCATTATACGACCATAATTGGGGACTCAAATTTAATGTTCGACTCCCTCAAGTAGAAGGTGAAAGTAATCGACGTTAAATCTAGAATATCAGTCTGCAACGACCTTATTTTATTTAAAGTTAGTTTAAATATCTAGTCTTATCAATGTATCTTTCAAAATTATAGATCGCTATTTATCAAACGGAGCTAATATTGTAGAGAAGAATTTTCACATCACTTCTGATGGCCTAAGTAAACTTATTACATCAGCCACTGTGAGCAAAACAGAAAGTATAAATAAGTTGTACTAAATCATATAGATCAGTTTATGGTAGATCCGGATCTCACGGGAATTTCAACAAGTTAAGTGTCATTTCCTTACGCGACCGTCGTACCGTTCGGATGCTAATTTTTGGTAGAGCAGTTGTGAGTTGTGTGTCGATCCGTGATCATCCGCTTATCCGTCAATTAAAGAATAATCTTGTTTCTGTGAGCTAGAGCACCAGACCAACACAAAACAGTAGAAACAATACCGTTAGGCAGTTTCAAGTGCTACTGTATTGAAATACTAAAGGTTTGGATAGTGATCAAACGCTTGGAGTTGCACCGTGGACTAGTGAAGTGCGCTTTTTTCTTCTTAGAGGTTTTTTGCACACAGGGATAACTACATTGTTTGTGACAGTACAGTGAGAGACTGCAAGACACTGATTGCCTAGGACCGGGCTAGTTTCAAACGTTCGCCGTTTGAGATCTAAAAGCTTAGCATTTTTTTCCTATTGTTCAATACCACTACATTTGCCCTCCAATCTTTACCCGCACGGACACATATCCGTGCCATGCAAAAGGTTCAAATTTGCCTGACCTTCTAGATAACGAAATGGAATCATCTCATGGCAATAAATCTCGCATAAAAATATGCCAATGAGCTTGCACTTCCGGCCGGACCGTACGCGGTTTACACACGGGCCAAATTGAACGGAAAAAATTACTCAACGGAAACGGAACGGAAAAAAATTAGACTCAGTTGTTGCAATGACTGAGTGGAAACATACATTGGAGAAGCGAAATGAATGAACAGAAAAGATGATTTTTGGAGACTCAGAAACAGGACTCGAACCTGCGTTCTTATGCATTCCGTGCACACTCATCCCTAGATTATCGAAAGACCTGACTTTGCGAGGTTCTACAATACAAAAATTGAAAATGTAGGCCCAGACAAGCAAGGGTTTTGTTAGCCAGTGCAAAACAGGCTAACGAAATCGTTCAATGTGAGCTCTTCATACGGGAGTATCGCGTATATGTTCCAGCTCGCGAAGTCGAGATAGACGGCGAGATCACTGATCCGAGACTGACTTGTGTAGACGTTCTTGAGCATGGGGTAGGCGATTTTAACCCCCCCCCCCCCCCCTCAAGAGTGTTAAGATATAAGATTGCAAGCAATTGCGTTTAGTATCGATCGCTGAGGATGGGACTAAGTCCTATATGCCATCAGACTCGTATCAGGCGACTTTCGCTGCCTCGGCTTTGCCTAACTACGTCCTCCTGGACCGAGTTCGTATACCTGTTTGCCTTTTTGTACCGGTCATGAACTACACTAATTGCAAACAATTGGAACATACAGCATCCCATTGTCGCCATAAATCCCGTTCTATTAGATGTGGAGGGAGTCATGCGGATAACGCCTGCGGTGGAGACACTGAAAAGGTCGACGCAAGTTCAATGAAATTCAATGAAAGACTGGTGAGGGCGCTGCACCTATCTGATTGTCCCGTGTACAAACTGCGCAAGGATAAAATGAAGCGTTCCCTCAAGCACTCTTTTGCGGAAATGTTGAAAAGTGTTACGTGTCCAAAAACTCCTCGTTTGTCAACTGACGAGAGCGATGCTGATGTTAAGATATTTGATTGCAAGCAATTGCGTTCGGTATCGATCGCTGAGGATGGAACTAAGTCCTATATCCCATCAGACTTGTATCGGGTGACTTTCGCTGGCTCGGCTTTGCCTAACTACGTCCTCCAGGACCGAGTTCGTATACCTGTTCCCCTTTTTGTGCCGCGAGTCTTGAACTGCACCAATTGGGACATACAGCATCCCATAGGTGCAATAAATCCAATTGTATTAAGTGTGGAGGGAGTCATGCGGATAACTCCTGCGGTGGAGATATTGAAAAGTGTCTCTACTGTAAGAAGTGACCGCGTACAAATTGCGCAAGGATAAAATATAGCGTTTTCTCAAGCAAAATTCCAAGCGCTTTTTTGCGGAAATGTTGCAGAGTGTTAAAGTCCATACAGATCAATCAGAAAACTTACCAAATACTGGGCTTGTTAAAATTTCTGATATTGTGAACTGGATCATGACTACCTTCAATATTTCAGAACCTTTTCAAAGCCTATTAATAGCTTTTATTCCTACAGTTAAAACATTTTTGAAGCAGTTACTGCAAAATGGTTCCGTCTTTCAGCGATCGTATCCTTCGATGGCTACGTCATCCATCGAGGTCACGGATTCAATCACTGTTTTACAGTGGAATAGTAGAAGTATCATCGCGAAAATAGAGCCTTTCAAGTTTCTAGTAAACATTCTGAAACTTCGATCGTCGGAAGCAACAGTCGTCAGTAATGAGAGCAATTATTTTTCGTGGTACAAAACCTCAGACGCTCTGGTCGTGTTCTCATTTGGACTTCGGTCGCCAGAGAGAGCAGTCGGCAATGAAAGCGCAGACGGTTTGCGTGGTATAAAACCTCAAACGCACTGATCGCAGAGCCAGTTTCCCTTCAAGGAAGATCGATTGCATCATCTTGCTGCTCGTCGTTTGCATTGGAGAAGAATACAACGAAAAATGGACAACAATGGGGAACATTATGCAAAACCCTTCTAATGGCTTCAAATGTTGTCTAAAGAACTTTAAAGATTGCTTCTTTGCAAATCGGCAATTAGAACCATCAGTGTAGTGCAAATCTGGGATAATTTGATTAGCTTTGTGCAATTTCAGCAGTGCATAATTCGCAACAGTCGTTTATATCCAAACAGTGTTAAATATTTTAGAGAATTATGTGATTTTACCCTTCTGACTGCCAGAAATCAATCCCGTGCAGCCTTTTGAAAGTTTCTCTCACTGAAATATTCAAATCTAAAATGAAATAATCGACATCAATGTTCTGTATGTTGCTATTTAGAATCATAATTGTATACCTAAAGATTTATGCGAAATTTTCTTTCACTATACTATATACGGCAAATTTTCAACCAGTTGTAGTTTGTAGTAGAACTTTCTGCTGATTTGCTATATAAAATGCATAGCATCGACTCAGAATAGATTCGAAATCAACTCGTTACTCTCCATCACGAACGCCTTTATAAAAGGTTTTTTTTTTTGCAGAACCACCATTATTTGATCATAAATAACTATACCGGTTAGCTCGTAATATTTAATTGTATGTCAGACTGTTTAATGTAACTAATCTGTACTTTAGTCTAGGTGTATCGTTCCTAGTAGTGAAAAAGGGGAAAGTTTGCACAATTCACACAATCGACCAAATAATTGATATTCGGATGTATAAAGAAAGAGTGTCAGTTTTATTCGTATTCACGACATCCAGTTATGTCTCTGACATTACACACACACACACATTGATGAACACACAGAGAACATCAATGTTCTGTATGTTGCTATTTAGAATCATAATTGTATACCTAAAGATTTATGCGAAATTTTTTTTCACTATACTATATACGGCAAATTTTCAACCAGTTGTAGTTTGTAGTAGAACTTTCTGCTGATTTGCTATATAAAATGCATAGCATCGACTCAGAATAGATTCGAAATCAACTCGTTACTCTCCATCACGAACGCCTTTATAAAAGGTTTTTTTACAGAACCACCATTATTTGATCATAAATAACTATACCGGATAGCTCGTAATATTTAATTGTATGTCAGACTGTTTAATGTAACTAATCTGTACTTTAGTCAAGGTGTATCGTTGCTAGTAGTGAAAAAGGGGAAAGCTTGCACAATTCACACAATCGATCAAATAATTGATATTCGGATGTATAAAGAAAGAGTGTCAGTTTTATTCGTATTCACGACATCCAGTTATGTCTCTGACATTACACACACACATTGATGAATATATCAACACATCTTGCACGCTAAGACAACTAGCCCACGAAAGCGTTTTGTCTATTATAGGACCCAAAGCTGCCGATCTTTACAAGATACCTTCGACAATTTATACACATGGGCTTTTCACGGAGAAAGCTGAGCTGGTTGTATTTTCAAGGAAGCGAGAACCAGCACAATTACAGTTTCAACTAAGGGATTAAACCATAGCTCTGGTGTTCACATTTAAATATCTCGGGGTCTGGTTCGACTTCAAAGGCTCCTGGGGATGTCACATTAGGTATCTGAAGCAAAAATGCCAACAGAGAATCAACTTTTGTCGTGAATACGACTTACTTTACTATGGGGTGCCTTTTCAAAATTAGCCATATGGAAGAATGGGCAGAACTTAATCGTGAATCGTGACTTGTATTAATGGCAGCAACATAATTCTTTTACTATTTCATCAAAAATATGATCAGGAATTAAGGATAATATTTAGAACAATGTAATATAACCACAAACAACTCAAAAATTGAGTTTTTTTTTTCAAAATTTGAAAACAACGCGGAAAACTCTTTACTTTCGCTTGGTTTTTTCGCGCAAGGACGACGATTTTGAAGTAGTCAGGCACACACACTAAGATTTAATTCCTTTGTTCGGTAATATTTTTGACGAGAAATTTCAGTAATCTATAGAAATGACCGATATTTCGGTACATGAGTTTTCTTTTACAATAATTATGCAAATTTTTACCGGACGATCAGTCTTACGTAAATTTTCATTACAGAATTTTGTAAATAGATATTTAATTCATATGGTAAATCTGGATAGTTGCCGAGTACGGTAAAAACCATACTGTCCGTATGGCAAAATTATCTTCCAATAACCGAACTTCTGTGAAAACTGATTGTCATGAAACTAACTGTCAAACAATTCTTAGTAAGTGTCTTTTTATCAACCGAACAAAACAATCTTGAAGAATTCATCGAATTGATTGAGGTACAGGTGCATAAGTTTTATAAAAATTTGAACCACTAAAAGCTTTTTGTTTACTTATAGGCAGAAAATAATTTTGTATCACTTGTCCACTTGCTGCCTACACAAAATCGAGAGTAATTTCTGGTGAAGTCGACGGATTGTGCAGTGTTTTGGAAGGCGCTCATAATTCCGGTCAGCCGGAACATTTGACCTTTTTCGTGGAATAAAACCATAGCCATAACAGGTTGGAATTTCCTTCATCCGTTTTTGTGAATTTGTGTTGTTTTTTGAAATCCGAAAATCCAGAATTTTAACCAAAGGAAAACAAACAAGCAATAAATTACCGAACAATCAGTTAGATCCAATTGATTTACAGTGTACAGTAGTTATTTGACAGATCAGCAATTACCGCACGATCGGTAATCAATTTAATTACCGAACTGATTACCGAAGGTTCAGCTGTTGAAAATTCGGTAAAAAATTACCGAATTCTGCGAAATTTTCTAAGTATGCATATCTTCAACTGACTGCGTATAAAAGGAGAACCGTGATCGAAAATCGATCATCTCATTTGTCATCTAACACTCGATGTGGATAGACGAATAACGTACTACGACTAATTTTGATGTTGTTTTATCTTTTATTCGCAGCTCTCTACCTACCCAAGCTATGGGTAAAACGCGCCATAAATCCGAGAGGGATCTAAAAGATGCTAAGCGTCTGAAGCCAAATGATGTACAGGTAAACGACCGTTTGCTGAGTAACAACCGATACGCTGATCTTCCAGTTGATGTCGAAGAGGAACTGCAGAAAAAGGAAAAAATGCCGCCTCTCTAGCAGAATGTTGCTGACAGCGTAGCTGAGATTGACCAATCAGACAGCTTGATTCCTGAGGAAAGTAGAGTCACTGCGAATGATCTGATGGCTATTGTGAAAAAATCCAAAAATATGAGGGCCCCGGTTTCGGCAACAAATTTAACATTGAGCTGAAACGGTTCTATAACATTTCCCCGAAAACCATTCTCCAGAACATAAAAACCCGAAGCTTTTTCCCCAGAAATTTATTGCCCAGAAAGTACTAATCTTCAGAAATATAAACTCTAGAAAATAAGAGAATCCAGAAAAAAATCCCAGAATGTACCAAAGTCCAGAATATTTGGCATAATGATCATTTGGCATAACAGATCAACATGCTGCTTAATAGAATTTGTTCTGGTTTACTGCGACTTTGGAAGGTCTAATGCGGCTACGCCTCATCGTTTTTAATGACTTAATGACCTGAGGGATAGCCCCTAGCTTTGGGTAATCCGGGTAAACGCACGCAACTAGACAGAGGTGATTTCTGCGTGGCCGCTGCCATGTATATGCGCCTGATTTTAGTAGATGCTTTTCTGGTAAAAGATCTGTTCCTATGCTGTTTCTGTATTATTTTCCATTATGGGGAAACAGTTTCTAGGTATTTGCTTCTTCTGGGAGATGGTATTCTGGGGAATGGCACATTCTGTTGTATGTCTTTCTACTAATTGATACCTTCGTGACAATGGTTTTCTGGAGAATGGTACATTCTGGGGAAAATACTTCGTTGCTTCTTTCTGGGAAATGGTTTTCGAGAGATTGTCGTACAACCATCAGAAACATAATCAGAAAGTATGAGTTCTTTATTATGCACTCTCCGATGGTTTTTAGCCATTTTTATTTCCAATAGCCCATCTAATTTATCTTTGATGAGAAATCCTTCTACAATTGATCTGATTCTAATAGATCAATGTAACATTTGTAGTGAACTGACTTTGATTCAGATCATCTACCAATAACATTCAGGGTTTCATTGCAATGATTAACATAGAACCTATATGGGACAATACGTTGTTTCAACACTTTTACTGAACATCTAGCTGAAACGCAAAATTGGGTATTGTCTCCTACTTTTCACTTGTTGAAAAAATAATCATGATGCTAAGCTAACCTTTAATTCGTATGATCATTACATACGAGAAGGAAATCTCTTAGAAAGAAATACATATTTTTTTACATCGTATATCTTCATCAGGCGAACGAATGCAACGAAAATATATAAAATCTTGCGATTAACTTGTGAAGTAGCTTTCTTGCGATATAAGGATATACGAATAAGATTAAAAATATATCTATATCGGAAAAGGGAAGTGAAAATATACAACGTTCAATCAAATTGTCTTCTGAGAAGTGTAATCAAATCCAAGGATAGGTAAAACGGTAGAACAGTCCCAGTGATTGGAGAAGGTTTGAAAGAAATTCGATTCTCAATTTGTCTTTCGTAGCGTATTGATTCAAAGTTAATGATTACTTTACGTCATAACGAATTAAATAATATGAATCTTCCAGAGTAGTCGTTCGCACTGTGGCCCGGCAACTTCTTCTAAGCCCGATACTGCCAACCCTAGGTATTATACACTGATGATCATATTTTGGAGGGCATGTTGAACGCATTATATTGATACATTGGATATAACAGGAGATATTCACGATCCAAAAACTTAATACTCTCTCAGAAGGTAAATTTTGTAAAAGGCACTCGAAAATTCACTTATGCGGATGACTCATATTATCAATTTTACTGTACATATGACTTTTCACCGAGTGTTAGTGAGAAATTTATTGACATCTCATGCAACCTTATTGAAAAATTCCATTAATTTACTACGTGATTACTTACTTTTGCACGGGATTTTTTTTTGTAAAAACTTGTTTACTTTAACATCAAATGGTAATCAGGGGTGCCAGGTCATTTTTTCAAAAATCTGTGATCAAGCCAAAAACCTGTCTGTGAAAATCACCCCCCGCTATGGAAGCTGGTTCCTGAAATCGACGCTTTTTGTTTTGGTGGCGTTGTTGTCAACAATATGTTAAGCTACGTTCATACCATATAATAAAACCACACTGGTGTCAAAAGTTAATTTCTTCAAACCCAATATAAATATAACTCTTGTGTAGTATTCTCTGCAAAACAAGTAATTTGACCTCTTTTTGAATAAGAAAAAAAGTGGTTTGTTCAAGGGGAGAGTCGCTTAACACAAACTATATTGTGCCTCTAAAAAAACACGTGATATACTGTGAGTCTAAGTATGCCATGCTGTTCCCCATGAAACAGCTACTTGTCAAAACTGAGCCCTTTGTGTGCCGCAACTGTGCAACTGTATGAAAACGAAAGTGCCAATATTGATAAATGCGCCAACGCATTGTGTTAATGTGTGATTGGCACATTGTTCTAAGCGTCCTTCCCTTGGGTTTGTTATAGTTTGATTAAATTCCATCGAAATGATTTCCTTATGTTGGTGCAACCGCATGAAGAAAAATGTGAACACTGCTTAAACACAGCATTTGACAGCGAACTAGAACCAAAAATTTCGGCTTCAAGCCAATCGTATGCAGATGACAATCGCACCACCGGGGTGGTGAAAATCTGTGCCCGTTTCCCGTACCAGATCGAAATCAATTTGGTGAGCAAAAAAAAGGTCTCACTACCAACACGCTCTGTTCCTTTTCCCTCAACCGCTGTGTACTTTTTGGTGCTAAACTGTGCTCGATCTGTGATTTATTCCAGAATCTATGATAATCTGCGATCATTTTCAGAAATCTGTGTCATTTTAAAAATCTGTGCAGAAAATTGAAAATCTGAAACACAGATTAATCTGTGAACCTGGAACCCTTGAAGACAAGACCTGACAACTAGCTTCTTCCCACATAGAAAAAAACGTTCAACGGTGGTCCTTCATTGGTCCAATACGTTGTATCATTGGTCCAATGAAAGTCCAATCAATCGTTCAACGGGAGGCCAACACGGGTCCTTCGTTTGCCGATTTTGAAACAGACCGTTGAACCGAATGCCATTTTTTTCGTTCAACAAACCCGGCAGACAGAGGTCCATTGTTGAGCCATTTTTAACATGAGGAGTTGGAGCCCCGTTGGACTAGTTTTACTGCAGAATTTCTGAAGTTTTCTCCACTCATTTGTTTAAACTAACAATACATACCTGCACAATACTTCTACTTCACGTAGAATAACAACAAATTTTCTTTCTATGTAAAGGTAACACTTAGTTTTCACACTACTTTTGCAAGAGAAAAAACAACACCAAACCGTTCCAGCAAATTGAACGAATATTTCGTGCAATATATCGTTCAACAAGCGATCAAAAATCAACAAAATTGAACGGCCTGCTGAGAGGGTTATTAGCGGCCCTTACACGATCGTTAAATGTGTCATTACTAAGTAATGACACTTCTGCTCAAACGCTCGTCATTACTGCATTACTGTAATCATTACTTTTTAGCATTACACGTTCATTATTAATGATGAGTATTTGTAACTACTCCAGCAATAGCAATAGCAATATTTTTATTTTCGTTCAGCTGAAAATATATTTGATTTGCCATTAAAACGTTAAGGTTAATGAAATATTAACAACTTAAATCTACACTTTGTCATTTTTTCGCGTATAGTTCTAAAGATATTCAGCACTTCCACACAAAAAATAAGAAGAAGAAATAATGGTGGTAATGATGGAAAATCCGGAATTCCATCATTACTCGTGTCACTACTGAACTCGTAGACCTTACACGATCATTAAAAGTGCCATTACTTTTTAGTAATGACACTTTTAATGATCGTGTAAGGGCCGCTATTCTTCCATCCGAATTTTCCTTCTCGTCATTTTCGCCATGGAATAAATACTAACGTATCGGCTACAGTGTAGCCATATTTACAGATTTTTTAAAAACTTTATGCTAAGAAAAAAAAATGTATTAAATTTAAATTTTAGAATCGATTTTTGTATTGAAATAAACATGACAAATGTTTTGATGAATGCATATTTTTTGTTATTTATTGCTTAAAAACAATTACTTGAGCTTTGATGACAAAACACGAAATATTTCATGTTGGACGCAAAATCGAATCCATTGTTGACTTATTACCTGATCTTTTGGAAACCGGAAAAGTTAAGTTTGGATAGAAATTCTTAGTGCGACCACAGTGTGGACCACAACAGTTCATTCTTCTCGTAAAACTAAACACACTTTCAAATTTACACTAATTCAACAAATCTTTTTTGGCTACACTTCAGTTCACTAAAAAGAAAAATGGTTTGGTGCACTGATAAAAATTTGCACGATCGATTCATATGTTAACACCACTTCAATTTCATATGCTTTTTCATATCAATACATAACCAAAGCGATTTGTTTCAAGATTTCATGTGCAATTTCACTAAGATGCGAGATTAGATTATTTTTCACTTAGCTTTGATGTGTTTTTCTTTTGGATATGATGTGTTTTGCTATTGAATCGAACTACATGTGTTAAACACTTCATTTTCTAGTGGGAATGACTACAGCACAAATGTACGTGCAAAACACTTGAATCGGTCAACTCTGTTTCAATTGAAATCTATGTGAAAAACAATGTGACATTCACATGAAATGCATATAAAATCTAAAGGTAACAATATATCTGATAGTTTTTAAGTGCATTTCATATAAACGTAGCATGATTTCCACTACATATCAACAGTTTTTACACTCATTTTATGAGTTAAGTGTATATTTTCATGAATTTCATGTGTTCTACAAGCAGTGATAGATCAAATGCTTTGCACATGTTGCTAGCGTGCAAATTATTTTCAGTGTGTTGATTTTAATTACGCAGTGCTGCCACTATAAACATTTATTACAAATTAGATTGAAAAAAGTGAAACATTCTCTGACTATTTTCATTTTCATTGGTGAGCTAAAATTGTACATCTTAATAAACTTGTTTTCTGATTTTCTTTATACTTGGCATCATTGCTCGCCTAAATTTTTAGACTCGGTTTTTGATTTGCAATAAACATGAAAAATGTTTTGGTGAATGCATTTTTTATTACATATTAATGCTTAAAAACAATTAATTGAGCTTTGATGACAAAACACGAAATATTTCATGTTGAACTCAAAATCGATTCCATTGTTGACGTATTACTGGATCGTTTGGAAACCGAAAATATCTTGTATAGATAGAATTGCTTAGTGCGACCACAGTGTGAAACACAACAGTTCATTTTTCTCGTAAAACTAAACACACTTTCGAGTTTACACTAATTTAACAAATCTTTTATGGTTACACTTTATTTCACTAAAAAGACACTTCAATTCACAAAAAAGGCTTGAATCTGATTTTATTACACAGTGCTGCCACTATAAACTATAAACAATTTTCATTTTCATTAATGAGCTAAAATTATTCATTTGAATAAACTTGATTTCTGATTTTCTTTATACTTGGCATCTAAGACAAGACTTGACAACTGGGGGGGCTGCTTTTGTTCCAAAATGGACCAGTTTCTGATTGGCTGATTTTGAAGTTGCCACCCGTGTAGTGTATATCAGAAGGGTTATAAAATTTATAAGAATGAATGTGAAATGCTAAGTATTCTTACGATGGAGTAAACTTGATAGCTTTACTACGTTCGACTAAGAGAATCGAAGTAAGCTATATTTGGAAACAATGACAGAGATATTAGAAATATGGAAAAAACTACAAGGATCAGCCCCATGGGGTTGTTCGAGCCATTGATGTGGAACAAGGCAACCAAAATTTCTAATGATCGACATTTTCAATTAATCGTCACACTTTTGAATCCGCAAATGCACGAGAGGCTGCTTAGTCTTTATTATGAACCAACACCGAACACGCGAACCCAAAATATAGAGTATATTTGTCATGATTTGTATTTGTTTTTTAGCCGACGAAATTACATCAATAGCCCAAATGTATGCAATTATATGTTTGCATATGCTTGCGATACAGATATCGATATTTAAGCTTCTTTTCGCCAAGCTTGAGTTCACACTTTGTATGCAAGTAGTTATTTTTATAGCGTTTCTCTACTATCCATTACTACCATTCTGCGATTTCGGTTGAAGTGATAAACTTTTTCTCATTATCAATCGAGTTCATCTTATATAAATAAGAAATTTATCTTATGCACTCAAAATTTACCCTGGGGTAGTTGTCAATTTCTCAGGCGAAACGACATAACATGGGATTTCATCCAATCTTTCATGACACAAGATCAGGGCATACCAATTAAAGCTTCGTTTTATGGCACTTTTTGTCTTGCTGTGTAGCAACAACCTACCTCTAGCAAGCTACGTGTAGGACTGAAACGTTAGCTATAATTTTGCTTATATTTATAGCTTCGTGTGTTTCCAACAGCTTCGCTTTTGCATCGATTGACCAATCAGAGCGCTGCTTTCCCTTTGATATATCGCTTACACCTTCAAAACCGTCGACTATGGCAGGGAAATCCGGTATGCCGGAGATTTTTTGCATGCAAAATAGGACACTGCTAGCTATTAATCAACATTTCAATGATATACTATTAAAAATACATGGCTATGAACATTCAAATCAATGCGTAGAAATATTTCCAATCAAATGGTGGCATGATATTAATAATTGATACAAAATTGACTGAACTGTAATTGTTCGAAACCTGACCACATTTCTACATGTATTTTTCTTGAGTTTCTAGTTTGCACCCCTATATAGAAAACAAAAATGTGTTCCACATTAAAAAAAATCGAGTAGTGATTCAAGAACAGTTGCCGGAGAAAGATGTCTTGTGAAATTGAGACGAATCGCAAAGGATACGACAATGGCGCAGCAGCTCCCGTTATTTTGTAGGTATTCGAAAATTATTTGATAAAACATATTCTGGCTTTGGAACTTCTTTCTAACAGCAAGTGTAATGTTGTTGCCAACTTATTATTCCGGTTTGTGCTAGAAAAAACAAAAAAGACATGACTGTGCGATAGAACACAAATCATGAAACATAAATTCAATTCGTGCGAAAGGACACGCTTCAACCAAATAGAATTCGAGCGAGATGGTACGAATCGAATAGATTTATTAGGATATGAATTTATGTTGGGATTCGTGCGAGAGGACACGATTCGTGTGGATTTATGTTTCGTGCGAGCGAGAGGACACGAATGGAAATGGATTTATGTTGGGATTCGTGCGAGAGGACACGATTCGTGTGGATTTATGTTTCGTGCGAGCAAGAGGACACGAATGGAAATGGATTTTTGTTCAGATTCGTGCGAGAGGACACGATTCGAACGGATTCACGCTTGAACTCGATCGAGAGAACGTGAATCTGATGACTTACGTTTGAGTTCATGTGACAAGCCACAATTTATTTAAAATTGCTCTGGTTTTAGTGCGAATTCTCAAGTTACTAAATGTTCGAATCAAAGAAACGAGTTGGCTCAGGCAGGCTACAAGGTTCAGGAATAACATTAAAATTACTTTTTTTTAATAACACTCTTGAAAGTTCACACGATGCTATTGAGTGAACCTCTAAGCAGTTTCTGGAATAGATTGTTCAACTAGTTCCATTCATACTACTCATTTGGAACTTGTTCTGTACTTCTAAATTGCCAAATATTTGTCTAACATTTTAAACACCTCGCAGAACTTTGCTTGTTCGTATTGTCAAGTTATTCGAGTTTCCACCTGTACATTTAAACAACGAAAAGTTTATGCCGAAATCAAGTAAACTTTTAATGGATTTGAAAGTGGATTATTTTAAATACTCTGCAGCTTTTGGTCGACGACTTTTTAGTGGCTTGGGTTGTTTGTATCTATAAAACAATTTATGTTCCAAATAATAATTAGCATGCAAGATTTGATTATAAAAATAACATATTTACTAATAGAGTAGAGGTGAAAAGATATGTAGTGTATATCAGAAGTGTTATAAAATTTATAAGAATGAATGTTAAATGCTAAGTATTCTCACGATGGAGTAAACTTGATAGCTTTACTACGTTCGACTGAGAGAATCGAAGTAAGCTATATTTGGAAACAATGACAGAGATATTAGAAATATGGAAAATAAAACTCGAGTAGTGATCCAAGAACAGTTGCCGGAGAAAGATGTCTTGTGAAATTGAGACGAATCGCAAAGGATACGACCAGAGATGTCAGGTAAAAATTTCAAATATCTGCAGACAGGGTCTGTAAATCTGAAAAATAAATCTGCAGTCAGCAACTGGCAGTCTTACTGGCAGCAATTTCTCTATAAACTATGACACGCAAAACTGACTTGATGAGCAAAAAAAAAAGGTCGCGGAAATTTCAAAAGTCTGTAAATATAGACGAAAGTCTGCGAGAACTTCAAAAGTCTGTCAAAGTCTGCACAACAAAAAATGTCTGCAACACTATACTCAAAATCTGCAGAATTACAGACAAATCGGCAGACCTGGCATCTCTGGATACGACAACCCGCACATTGTGAAAAGAAAAAATATTTGCAGGGCACGCGAGCAATGATGCCAAGTATAAAGAAAATCCGAAATCAAGTTTATTTAAATGAATAATTTTAGCTCATTAATGAAAATGAAAATTGTTTATAGTTTATAATGGCAGCACTGTGTAATAAAATCAGCAAGCATGTAATAAAATCAGCATTGAAGTGTCTTTTTAGTGAAATAAAGTGTAACCATAAAAGATTGGTTAAATTAGTGTAAACTCGAAAGTGTGTTTAGTTTTACGAGAAAAATGAACTGTTGTGTTTCACACTGTGGTCGCACTAAGCAATTCTATCCAAACAAGATTTTTTCGGTTTCCAAACGATCCAGTAATACGTCAACAATGGAATCGATTTTGAGTTCCACATGAGATATTTCGTGTTTTGTCATCAAAGCTCAATTAATTGTTTTTAGGCATTAATATGTAATAAAAAAAGCATTCACCAAAACATTTTTCATGTTTATTGCAAATCAAAAAATTTAAATTAAATAAATATATTTTTCTTATCATAAAATTATTTAAAAATCTGTAAATATGGCTACACTGTCGCCGATACCTTAGTATTTATCCCACAGGGCGAAAATGACGAAAAGGATGATTCGAAAGGAAGAATAAGAAGCCAGTTGTCTGGTCTTGTCTTAGCTTGGCATCATTGCTCGCGTGTCTTGCAAATATTTTTTCTTTTCACGATGTGCGGGTGGCAACTTCAAAATCAGCCAATCAGAAACTGGTCCATTTTGGAACAAAAGCAGCCCCCCCAGTTGTCAGGTCTTGTCTTAGTTAGTGTGCCTATAACCAGAGTGACGACATCTCATCCGTAATGCTGGCAACAATTAAAAATATTCCATTAGCTTTACATTGAATTGACAGGTCGTTTGCTCGTTTGGAACTGGTAGCTGTCATTCCAAACGAACAGCTGTCGCCACTCTGATTATAGTCACTCTAGGCTTAGTGATATCTGCAAAATCTGAAGAAATCTGGAATATAGGCAACGCTGCAGTTGTCAGGTCTTGTCCAACGATGTCAGATTTAGAGAAATCTCCATAGATATTAATTCGAAGGTTTTTTATGGACCCGTAGATGAAATCTACGGAAACTGGATTTTTTCTACGGATATCTACGGAAATTTGAATTTATCTACGGAAAACGACGGGACTTAGTTTTACCTGGCGAGCAAAAAAAAACTTTTCACCCTCGCGCTTTCAAGAAAAATTCCAATTTCAAAAATGTCTCTACTACTATCTGGCATCGCTGGTCTTGTCTTAGGCATGACAGAGCTGCCATTTATACAGATTTATCTGTATAATACAGATTTTTACATGCACATACAGCATATGTACAGATTCCACAAATATTTAATACAGAATATAAACAGATTTCACAAAAAATTGGAAAAATAAATTAAAATTTGCAGGATATAGCGTGATGGGTAAGTCGATGCCTTTCACGCAGTCCACCAGGGTTCGATCCCCAACCCGGCACATATGATCAGAAAGCTGTTCTTACCCGAAGAGGCGAATGACCTTAAGGTTAAAACCTCTATAATTAAAACAAAAAAAACTGTTTTTGTCTGAGCTCTCTTTGGTATATTAATATTTGAAACCTAGACAAATTCGAATCGAGCATCACGAAACATACTTGCTAGACTAAGTCTTGGATGACATGACTTAAGGTTGCACGTGAAGTGCAGAAATCCCACGTGAGCTTATGAAGTCAACATTTTGAAGGTATATGTAATAGAAACTATGTTATGTTTATTCCGATTGTTGATGAAAAATTACATATATTCAATTTGGTCGTTTTAGAGTGAGACATGAGTATTGAACGCTCATGGAATTCTTCATTCTAATATCATTATATGTTACAATAACATTATTCAAATATTACTTTATTTCAAAAATTCCGATTTGTGAATACAGATATATATATATATATATATATATATATATATATATATATATATATATATATATATATATATATATATATATATATATATATATATATATATATATATATATATATATATATATATATATATATATATATATATATATATATATATATATATATATATATATATATATAGAATTTTTATACAGAGTAATTTAAATTTTATATGAAAATATCTGGCATCTCTGGAGATGAATGTATTAGAGACGAATATCTTTTATAATATTGATAATTGTTGACTTCGTTAATCTCGAATTGCGCTTCCTAATACCTTAACTGCACTGCTTAATTTAAATAGACGTAATCTTCTTATTCTTCCTGCTAAATGCTTTCTTCATTGCCAATAGGTGAGTGAAAATATTTTGTCATGTTATTGATTAAATGTTTACGCTTTGTTTGTGGGTAACATTTGAACAAATTAGTTTACATTGAACGAGATCAATAAAATTTTACTTTACACAGATTGTTATGTGTTATCAGGTAACATGCCTCTGGTACTGAAAATATACAGTAAATTGGTTATGATGACGTCAGCGCAATTGTGAATGTTCCAAATGTTATTGGATTATTTTGTTGATAACACGTAATTTTCGTTTTGAAATATCGCAATTAATACGTTGTTTTGTACGTGAGTAAAGCTGGTGTAAACTTTTATTAGGCTACTGGCTTGTTTTTGACACTACGGTTTATATCTATAAAGGATTACTCCTTGACTGTGTTGTTACTGCATTTTATAGGTTAGGATTTTATGCATAATATAATACAAATTACACGCAGAGAAAATTATTGTAAAAGTAACAAAATTTTGGTTTCCCGCAACGATTGAAATAGTGACAAAAAGTTTGGTTAGATATACTAAATATTGTTGCTTGAAACTAGATATCTGATTTTTCTGAGTCGATTAGTTTGTTTTAATAAATATTTTGATAAAAATAACAAACATTTTATATCGTTTTCGCTTGATGCCAAACCTAACCAGTTTTCACCCTAACTGCTGTCAAACCGTTTGTTTAAATTCATTTTCGTTTCAACGTTTTCTAGTTACAACGTTTAACTGAAAATCGAGTCAGTTTCGAACCTGAATTTTATATTAGGTTTGCTCAAATCCCCGTTGCTAAGTGCGAATCTAACACAGTTTTTGTGAAAAGTGTTTGATAAAACTGTCCTGGGTTAGTTTCAGTTTTCTCAAGCGAAAACGACATTATTGGCGGTAAGGTTAAAACCTCTATAATTGAAACAAAAAAATTTTTTTTTCAGCTCTCTTTGGTAGCTGTGTATTCAATGGGCGAATCATAAATTTATCATAAAATCTTAAAACTAAGTTGGTATTTTATTATCAGCCCTGAAATACGATATTAATAGTTGAAACTTAGGCAAATTTGTGTCGAGCATCACGAAACATACTTGCTAGACTAAGTCTTGGATGACATGGATGCACGTGAAGTGCAGAAATTCCACGTGAGCTTACGAAGTTAATATTTTGAAGGTATATGCAATAGAAATTATGTTATGTTTATCCCGATTGTTGATGAAAAATTACATATTTTCAATTTCGTCGTTTTATACCATTTTCGTTTATGAACCTACACGCGGGCGACTCTGATTCCGAGTAAAACGAACACATGGTACGCGCCCTGAACAATAACTCATAAAAAACGAAAAATAATCAAACTCGCATGGATGTCGTGTGCGACCCGAGAAAATTTTCAGAGCGAAAATATGCGATTGGATTCCGATCTAGAGCGACCCCAGGTTGCTAAAACAAACATCTCCAATGTTGTTTAGGCGACTCTGGGCCAGCTCTCGGGCTGCTCTGATCAATAGGCGAAAACGGTATTAAAAGTGAGTTATGAAGATATGAGTATTGAACGCTCATAGAATACCTCATTCTAAAATCATTAAATGTTGAAATACTATTTTAAAAATTTCGATTTGATTGTGAAAATGATATATACAGATTTTTTATTCAGAGTGATGCAGATTTTATATGAAAATATTAGGCATCTCAGGGGATGAATGTATTAGAGACGAACATGTTTTATAATATTGATAATTGTTGATTTCGTTAACCTCGAATTGCGCATTCTAATACTATAACTGCACTGCTTAATGTAAATAGATGTAATCTTCTTATTTTTCCTGTTAAATTTTTCCTTCATTACCGATCGGTGAGTGAAAATATTTTGTCATGTTATTGATTAAATGTTTACGCTTTGTTTGGGGTTAACATTACAACAAACTATTAGTTTACATTGAACGAGATCAATAAAATTTCACTTTTCACAGATTGTTATGTGTTATCAGATAACATGCCTTTGGTACTATGTATGTATGTATGTGTGTATGTGACGAATAATGTCACTCGACTTTCTCAGAGATGGCTGAACCGATTTTCACAAATTCGGATTCTCAGAGATCGCTATTGAATTTCATCCCGATCCGACTTCCGGTTCCGGAATTACAGGGTGATATGCAATGAATAATGAAAAAAAAATGTTACTCACTTTTCTTAGAAATGGCGTGACCAATTTCCACAAACTTAAATTCAAATGAAAATTCTTATGGTCCCATAAGTCGCTATTGAACTTCAACTCGATCCGACTTCCGGTTCCGGAATTACAAGGCAATATGTGCAAATCTATGAGAAAATGCGCATTCAATTTTCTCGGAAATTAGATACAAATGAAAGGTCTTGAAATTTTTTGAAAATTTTCAGAAATGTTGATCCAGATCCGACTTCCGGTTCCGGTATTACAGTGCGATTAGTAGAAATGTTCAATTTCGTGTGTATTTTTTCACAAGCGATTGCGATACGATGTGCACATTTCAATAAATTTTCCTGGTAAATTCATCTAGTTGGCAGATCTTGATTGTTGGTGAATATATAAATCTACTTTGCTACTACTAGTGCCCGGTTTCCGCTTCCAAACGCACCGGTAATAGTAAAGAAAAGCTCAGAAAACAACACTCACTGCGATTTCTCAGCAACGGTTAAACCGATTTTCACGAATCATGATTCAAATTAAAGCTTATAAAGTCTACACAGGAAGGGAACTACTGTGGCTTTCGTTATTATTTTAATTAAGTAGAGAAACTGTATGTAAGTTGGAAGTCAAACTAAAACTGAATCTTCTTTTTATGCCTCTTCCTATTTCCTCCTCCGGGAATCCCCTAAATTCCTCTTTGCTATCATCCTGTCTTTCTTCCGTCGTTAGTTTCAAATCCGAAATGGAAATAACCACATTCTGTCTCATTGCTTTATTACTCCTGTCTATTCGTATTTGGGTGCGATGCGCCAGGACCATGACGTTTCCAACAAGAATCTGAATCGTTCTTGTCTTCATCGCTACCCGAAAGATTGGTATCCAAACGGCGGAACAAGTCGCTAATCCGGCTCGGTCCTACTCCAGAGTCTACAAATTGAACCGTATTCTTGCGAAGGTTTTTTTTAACTTGAAACACTTTCTCTTCAAATGTCCTTTTAAGCCACAAATGTCCTTTTAAGCGCAGACACGGTTCTCATTCCGTTGTGCATCTTTTCCATTCCTCCATTCAGCGGGACGAAAACCTGTAGAATAGTGAAATCCACCTTCCTATTTCCTAGAATAGCTATATGGTCTAAAACCTATGGTCACTGAATCTCTATTCCTGGCTGGCCGTGATTCTACATCTTCCGCTCTGGCCCGAGAGAACGTTGCTGCCAGTTTCTCCAAAGTTGTATTTGTTGTTTTTGAATATTATTCTACATATAAGAAATTTGTTCTGCATTTGAACCAATTCCTAATGATCTGGAATTTGCCCCTGCCATCTTCCATGGCTATAAACTTTTCCACTGATTCTAGCGTTAAATTTTGTTCATTGAGTAATCCTTGTTGGAGAACCTCTTTCTCGCAAACCAGCAACAATGCGATCACGAATCGCTTCATCCTTAAAATTTTTAAATTTGCAAAATTCCGCTTTCAACTTGATTGCAAGTACAAAATCCTCAGCCATTTCGTCCGGATGTTACTTACGGTTGTTAAATTTGAGACGCTGTATTATGTCGGATTCAACCTTATCAAAACGTGTTTAGTTTTTTCAACCACTGTTTCATAAGCAACATCCGCCAATTTTCTGTTAGGAAACAATAACTTAATCCGAATCAACACCGAACATCATTTGT
The DNA here is from genome assembly GCF_030247185.1 of Malaya genurostris. Classification (NCBI taxonomy): domain Eukaryota; kingdom Metazoa; phylum Arthropoda; class Insecta; order Diptera; family Culicidae; genus Malaya; species Malaya genurostris. Next base: position 152,210,781 of record NC_080572.1, read on the forward strand.
CTTGATTTGCATTTGTTTTATGACCGACGAAATTACATTATCCATTATCCCAAATGTATGCAATTATATCTTTGTACATAATTGCGTTTTCGATAATTAAGCTTATCTTCGTCAAGCTTGTGTTCAAGTTTTTTGTGCAAGTAGTTTTTTTAGCGTTAAGTTTCTCTACCATTCTGCGATTTCGGTTGATTTCTCCTTATCAATCGAGTTCATCTAATATAAATTAGAAATTAACTTAAGCACTTAAAATTTATTCAGGGGTAGTTGTCAATTTCTCATGCGGAAACTACTTAACATGGAATTCCGAGCTTGCATGACACAAGATCAGAGCATACCAATTAAGGGCTGAGGCCAGTGTGTTTTGGGGAGTTTTAAAGAGCTATTTTCATGCTTCGAATCTGATTTTCTCAGAAAACGGTGACGAATATCAAAAGATCCAACTAAACAACGTACCGCCATTGTTTGTGTGATCGACACACTAGCACTTTTTATTGATTTATAGTGGTTTTTATTCGTTTTTATTTTCTTGCGTTACTCGTAGTCTCGATAAGAATTGGACAGTTTTTTGTGTCGTGGTGAAGTGAAGATAATTTGTGGTGTTTTTCGGTCAGTTTCGTTGCCGCTCTTTTGCTATCGTATCGCGAAGTGACGCCTATCGAAGATATCGTTTTATCAAGATACTCAGTTTCACGCTCTTTCTCACCCGACCGAAGCGCCATCTGAATTTCACTGTTGGCATCCTGAGATTTGTTCACTATGGCTAATGCTTGTGATCGTTGTGCCAAAACTGTAAAATCGGAGGAAGATTTCGTTGAGTGTTCAGGTTTTTGCCATCATTTGGTACATATGAAATGAGCAAAACTCAACAAGCCGTTTCTGAAAGTTTTGGACGAAAATCCCAACCTGTTTTGGATATGCGATGAGTGTTGTAAACTGATCAAACTTGCTCGTTTCCGCGACTCGGTTTCTTCGTTTGGAAGCGCATTTGCATCTATCGCAGAGAGAACAGAATAAATTTTTGCTGAGCTAAAGGCCGGAATTAAAAAGAATAGCCAGCAAATATCTCGTCTCTCGCGCAAAGTGCCTGTTTCGTCGCCGCTGCCGCCGAAGCCCGACGGATTTGGTCCCAATGCGAAGCGTCGTCGGGAAGATAGTTCTGAGCCAAGTAAAACCTTGGAAGGTTGCCGGAAACCATCGGATAACTGTAATATCGCCACAGTTCCAACGCCCTGCTCCCTCGTATGGATTTACTTGTCACGTTTTCACCCCAGCGTTAGTAAGGAGATGGTTTCGCAGCTAACAAGAGATGGTTTACAGTGCAGCGAAGATGTCACGGTCATCCCGCTGGTGAAAAAAGATGTCGACGTAAATACTCTGAACTTTGTCTCCTTCAAAGTTGGGATACTGCCCAAATTTCGGGAAGCGGCTCTTAATCCCGACACCTGGCCACAAGGTGTTTTGTTTCGCGAGTTCGAAAACAACAAAAAGCAAAACATCTGGTATCCTCCAATCGATATTTCTCCACCGATTCCCGACGAAAATGGATGCAGCACCGTTATGAATGTAGACGAAGTAACACACAGCCCGCTCCGTTTGATGAGAACATCGCCCCGGCAAACGTTATGAGAGTACAATGGAACCACACCGGGACGCACTGAAGTTGATATTTTGGAAGCTCTCGAACCCCCCGCCACAGTCGTGCCACAGCAGCCAGCGTTCTCCAGTCGTCCTGGTCCTGTGCGTGGGTGTGGTGAAAGAGTCTTCCAAATGTCTCATCTCGGCAAGTATTTGCATATTCCGTCCTTTCCAAATGCTGATCTCTCTCGCACTTATAGATGTCCTTCTCTCGCTCTGAATCGGATACCGGGATGCACAGATGTTCGCACCATGGAAGCCCCTGATACGTTCCCCACAGTCGAGCTATTGCAGCCAGCGGTCATCAGTCGTCCCGGCCCTGTGAGTGGGAACGCGGAAGGGGTCTTCCAAACCATCTCAGACGGCAAGTACAATTCAGTCTCAAACGATTCAGGCGTTGATTCACTTCCCGTCGTTTGCAGTTATCCATCGCACGATCAATCTAGTCAACCGCTGCACTTGTACTACCAGAACGTTGGAGGCATGAACATGCACATCACCGACTATTTGCTGGCTTGTTCGGATGATTGCTTCGACATCATCGCTCTTTCGGAGACGTGGCTCAGTGATTGTACGCTCTCCGTTCAAGGTTTTGGATCCAACTACGAAGTCTTCCGTACCGATCGCAGCCCCTTAAATAACTCAAAAACTATTGGAGGCGGGGTGCTTATCGCAGTGCATCGTCGTTTGAAGGCGCAACTGATCGAAACCGCATCTGGTAAATGCGTCGAGCAGGTTTGGGTGCGTTTGAAACTGGTCAATTTTTCCCTCTACCTTTGTGTGATATATCTTCCTCCGGACCGATGCCGCGATCTACCGCTAATCGATGCACACATACAGTCGTTGCAAGAAATTACTTCCACTCATGTACTACCCGTAGATGAAATCTTGATTGTGGGAGACTTCAACTTTTCCAGCATAAAATGGCAAACAAGTTCCAGTGGTTTCTTCTTTCCTGATCCGGCGCTCTCCACTTTCCACATTGGCATTACAACCATGCTCGACGGCTACAACCTCAACCTTCTTCGACAGTCGAATCCTGTCGTTAATGAAAATAACCGGATGTTGGATCTTTGCTTTTCAAGTAGAGAAGATGTTGCACCAAAGATTAGTGCTTCACCGTTCCCTCTGGTCAATTCCGTTCGTCATCATCCTCCACTACATATTGTGCTCGATTCAAATCGCTTACAGAACGCCTGCATTCCAACGGACATCATCTGCTATAATTTTAGTAGAACCGACTACACCAATATGACCGACTTCTTGACGCAAATCGACTGGGATGAAGTTCTCGACAACGATGATGTCAATGCTGCTGTGCAGACGTTTTCTAATGTTATGAGCTACGCAATCGACTACTATGTACCGAAACGATCGAGACGGCAGACCCGGCATCCACCATGGCTGACTGCGGAAGCGAGACATCTGAAAACGACCAAAAGAGCCGCTCTAAAGAGGTATTCTAAACATGGAGGATTTTCCCTGCGTAATCACTACGTGCAGATAAATCAGTTGTACAAGAAAACCGTTAAGCGCTGCCATGCCAACTACTTGAACAACGTACAACGAAAACTGAAATCAAATCCAAGGTATTTCTGGAAACATGTGAATGAGCAAAGGAAAGAATTTGGGTTGCCCTCGTCAATGAGCTTTGGAGATCGTACTGGTTCGTGCACACAGGAAATCTGCCAGATGTTTGCGGAAAAGTTTTCTAGGGTTTTTTCAAATGAAATCCTGACTCAGCAGCAAATTGCTGCCGCAGCACTTAACGTTCCCCTGTCTAATAACTCATTGAACTGCATCAATATTGACGAAGACTCAATACGGACGGCAATTGTAGGAATGAAAGCCTAAAATTCTCCAGGCCCTGATGGAATACCGGCAGTTATTCTTAAAAAGTGCTCGCGTGGAGTAATCGCTCCCCTCTGCAAATTGTTTCGAATGTCTCTCGCTACAGAAGTTTTCCCCAATTTATGGAAAGCTTCCTTTATGTTCCCAGTCCACAAGAAAGGCGATAAAAAGGATATAAACAACTACCGCGGTATCACTTCCCTTAGCGCTATACCAAAGCTGTTCGAAAAGGTTATACTGACACCAATTTTCAATCACTGCAAGCAATATATCGTCGATACTCAACACGGTTTCATGCCTAACCGCTCAACAACCACAAACTTACTATCGTTTTTGTCTTATGTGTTTGATGCAATGTCTAACGGTTTACAAACGGACGTTATCTACACAGATCTTTCCTCCGCTTTCGATATAATCAACCACGACATCACGGTTGCTAAGTTGGACAGACTTGGATTCAGTTCGAACATTCTTCGTTGGTTGCAGTCGTATCTTAGGAATCGTCGTTTAGCAGTTAAAATTGACGATCATACTTCCGGAGAGTTCCTCGCATCATCCACATACCACAGGGTAGTCATCTAGGACCGTTAATATTTTTACTGTACTTCACTGATGTCAATTTTGCCTTGGAAGGTCCTCGCTTATCGTTTGCTGATGATGTCAAGATCTATCACATCATCCGCAACTTAGAAGACGTAGCCTTTCTCCAGCGGCAATTGTTAATTTTCGCAGATTGGTGTAAAGTTAACCGTATGATTGTAAATCCAGACAAATGCTCGGCCATTACGTTCACGAGGAGAAAAATGCCATTGCATGTCGAATACTTTCTGGATGGATCCTCGATTGGAAGATCTACTAGCGTTAAGGATCTTGGCGTCCATCTCGATGAGCAACTTACATTCAAGCATCACATCAGTTACATTGTAGCTAAAGCTTCCCGTAGCTTAGGATTCTTAATGAGAATAACTAAGCACTTCACAGACATACACTGTCTAAAATCGCTTTACTGCTCGCTTGTTCGTTCAACTCTCGAATATTGCTCGGCAGTTTGGAACCCATGCTACCTGAACGGTGCTCATAGAATTGAGGGAATACAGCGTAGATTCGTTCGCTTCGCTCTTCGTCGATTGCCGTGGACCGATCCTCATCAACTACCTAGTTATGAAAGTCACGGGTTATTAATAGGTCTCGACACATTACAAGTGCGACGAGAATTATCACGCGCTTTGATAATAGCCGATATATTCAACGGTAGGATCGACTGTCCCGTTTTGCTCAACGAAATTAATATTAATGTGCGACCCAGAGCTCTCCGCAACAGTGCTTTTCTTCGACTTCCTATACGACGTACCAACTATGGCGCAAACGGTTCTATTATTGGTTTACAGAGATCGTTCAACCGCGTTTCATCTGGGTATGATTTTATTGTGTCACGAAGCAGAATACGTACAAATTTTCTGAATATTATTAGGAATTATCATTAGGACCAAATTGTGTCTGTTGATTGTAAATAAATAAATAAATTAGACTTAAAAAAAAACAATCTCTTAGAAAATTATTTTAGATTATTCTGTGAAAATTTCAGAATGATTGTTTGACTTTAGCAGTCGGGAATGTCTTTTTTCTGAAATAAGAATTGCATAACTGAAAACGGCAACTTTCAACTTGTTCATTGAATATCTCGCCTTCAAAAGCATGGATCGAAAATCTATCCTGACAATGTCTAGATAATTTAGTTTAGATGCGATTAGTGCATAAAAACATATGTGTTCTCGCGATAAAAATGTGAATGTTAATTTTGTAATGGTAAGTCCATTTCTATGGCGGCACCATTTTTTCTGCTCTTGTGTCCTAGTAACGTAACGAAACATGAGAGAGAAATAAATCAGCTCAGCAAGGCTGCCAAACAAGCGGTAGCTTTTTTGGATTTTATGTGATGTAGTCAAACTTGTTACCGAAAATATCAAAACTTTCTTGGCCACCCGGCCACATCGAGAGTCATTTTACACATTTACGAGAGAGCATGGAGAGAAATGTAATACGCACAGCGAGCCACACGGTTTAACGCTAACAACTGGCCTCAGCCCTTAAAGCTTCAAATCGTTTTATGACACGTTTTTGTCTTGTTGTCTAGCAACAACCTACCTCTAGCATGCTACGAGTAGGACTGAAACGTTAGCTTTAATTTCGCTTCTATTTATAGATTCGCGTGCTTCCAACAGCTTCGCTTTTGCATCGATTAACCAATCAGAGCTATGCTCTCTCTTTGATACATCGCTTACTCCTTCAAAACCGTCGTCTATGGCAGGGAAACCCGGTATGCAAAGATTTTTAGCAGCCAAATAGGACACTGCTCGCAACTAATCAAAATATTAATCATATATAATTGAAAATACGTGGCTTGATACATTCAAATCGAAACGTAGAAATATTTCCTATCAAATGATGAAATAATATTAACAATTGATACAAAATAGACTGAGCTGTAAGTGTTTAAAAGCTGACCACATTTCTACGTGTAGTTTTTCTTGAGTTTCTGATTTGCATCCCTATATAGAAAATAAAGATGTGTTCCACATCAAAAGTTCAGGTGTGTAATGTCAGAGACATAACTGAATGTCGTGAATACGAATAAAACTGACACTCTTTCTTTATACTTCCGAATATAAATTAGTTGATCGATTGTGTGAATTGCAAGTTTTGCCGTTTACACTACTAGAATTTGAAAAGATACACCTAAACTACAGTACAGATTAGTTACATTAAACATTCTGACACACAAATATTATGAAATAACCAGTATAGTTCTTTATGATAAAATAATGGTGGTTCTGAAAAAAACCTTTTATTAAGGCGTTCGTGATGAAGAGTGACGAGTTGAGTTCAAATTCCAATGGATACCGTTTACTTCTGTCATCTATTTCCAGGTTGACCTGTTGTACGTGAATGCGAAACTGATGTGTGTTCTCTTGGAGTCTCCTGCTTCTTCCGCTTGCGGTAACAAGCTTTGTATTTCGCTTGGAGATTCCTCGATCGCACCATAATCAGCACGATGACAACGACAGCCAAATTCGAAATGAATGGCTTCTGAGTCGGTGCTATGCATTTTATCTAGCAAATCTGCAGAATGTTTACTACAAACTATTAAACACTGATTTGATATAAACGATTTTAAACACTGTTGCGAATTACTTTGAAAATTGCGAAAAACTGATCAAATTATCATATATTCGCAGTACACTAATAATTTTATTTTTGATTTACAAAGAAGCAACCTTTATAGTTCTTTAGGTAATATTTGGAGTCATTAGAAGTTCTGATTTTGCTGAATGTTCCACATTGTTGTCAATTTTCCGTTGTATTTTGCTCCAATCCAAACGACCACCAACAGGATGATGTAATCGAACTTCTTCGAAGGGAAACTGGCTATGCGACCTGAGCGTTTGAGGTTTTGTACAACGCTGAAGGTCTGCTCTCATTACTGGCGACTGCTCCACTTAACGACCGAAGTCCAAATGAAAGCATTGACAACTGCTGCTCCCAACGATTGAAGTCCAAATGAAAGAACGACCTAAACGTTTGAGGTTTTATACCACGCAAAAGGTCTGCTTTCATTGCCAACTGCTCCACCGGACGACTGAAGTCCCAATGAGAGTTGCGACCTAAGCGTTTGATGTTTTTAACCACGCAGAAGGTGCACTCTCCGAAGCTGTTGGTAGATTAAATCATTCCCACGACGTCTGCTTCCATTCAACGTACAAGAAGAAATGATCGATTTTCGTTTTTTTTTTGCATAAATAACTGTTTATTAATCTTATTTTTTTGTATTTCATCAACGTTTTAAAGTACAAGTGTTTTGACCTTTTGGCCTTTCTTCTTTGTTGTTCATATGATTGGTTATTAATAATAGGTGTTTTAGTTACTCTTGTTTTACATACTAATATTTAATCATAATATTTATTTTAATTATTAATAAAATATCTACCTACCTATAACTATTCCTAACCTAATACGTACAAATTTTGAATTTTTTTTTCAATAATATATATTAAGGCACACTGCGTTAAGCAAAAGATGCCGAGTTCATTAATTTTACTATTTAAAATTAGAGTAATTTCTTCCATTTTGTGATGTGATTTTGAGGAGATCAGATTTGAAGGATGTAGTCTCCTACTAGTCATCGGCAGCGGCTGGTCGGTTGGAACTTGTACGCTGAATTATCCTGGTGACGTTGGTACGCATCGATGGTTTTCGTGTTCTTATGTTTGGGTCCGCGGGAAACACCCCCGGGCAACGAGAACCCGGAAGGTGGCCCGCGCGTTGATCATCGACTGAAAGGAGTGAAACAGAGAGAAATAAATGTTGTTGGAAAAAGGGGTTCTTAGCTCAGCGAAAAGATCTAATTAGTTCACGTCGAGATAGTGAAGAGACGAAAGAAAACAAAATTAATGTCAGCACAAGGATCTTGTTAGTTTCGAAGAAGATGGTGAACAGATGTTGGATGAGGAGTTGCGAGCGGATGTTAGGATCGAGGTTGAACTGAAATATCATCGGGGGATTAGAGAAGACTTTCTAAGGAATACTAGTTTATTTTGCAAAAAAGCAAGGACTCGTTTTGCTTTTATTTCATTGGCTTAACCATCCACGTGGAATGGGATAAAGGTTTCTGAGAGAACACAGATCAGACTTGTACGTTGATGATTTTTATGAACTGGTATAACAGTTCGGTTGAAAAGTTCGTATCGTTTAATAGAAACACACATTTTTTTTGCCAAAATTCGTTTTTATTATTCAACATAATTGCCATCAGAGGCGATACAGCGATTATAGCGATCTTCCAACTTTTCGATACCATTTTTGTAGTACGATTTGTCCTTTGCCTCAAAATAGGCCTCAGTTTCAGCGATTACCTCTTCATTGCTTCTAAATTTTTTACCAGCGAGCATTCTCTTGAGGTCTGAGAACAGGAAAAAGTCACTGGGGGCCAAATCTGGAGAATACGGTGGATGAGGGAGCAATTTGAAGCCCAATTCGTTCAATTTCAGCATGGTTTTCATCGACTTGTGACACGGTGCATTGTCTTGATGAAACAAAACTTTTTTCTTCTTCAAATGAGGCCGTTTTTTTGTTAAATTTCGTCCTTCAAACGCTCTTATTACGCTATATAATAGTCACTGTTGATGGTTTTTCCCTTTTCAAGGTAGTCGATGAAAATTATACCATGCGAATCCCAAAATACAGACGCCATAACCTTACCGGCCGATTGTTGAGTCTTTCCACGCTTTGGGTTCGGCTCATCGCGTGCAGTCCACTCAGCTGACTGTCGATTGGACTCCGGAGTGAAGTGATGGAGCCATGTTTCGTCCATTGTTATATATCGACGAAAAAAATCGGTTTTATTTCGATATAACAGCTCCAAACACTGCTCAGAATCATCAATTCGTTGTTGTTTTTGATCGATTGTGAGCTCACGCGGCACCCATTTTGCACAAAGCTTTCTCATATCCAAATATTCGTGAATAATATGACCAACACGATCCTTTGATATCTTTAGGGTGTCAGCTATCTCGATCAACTTCACTTTACGGTCATTGAAAATCATTTTGTGGATTTTTTTCACGTTTTCATCGGTAACAGCCTCTTTTGGACGTCCACTGCGTTCATCGTCTTCGGTGCTCATATGACCAGTACGAAATTTTGCAAACCACTTACGAATTGTTGCTTCGCCCGGTGCAGAGTCTGGATAACACTTAAGCCATTTTTTGGTATCGGCGGTACTTTTTTTCATCAAAAAGTAGTGTTTCATCAACACACGAAATTCCTTTTTTTCCATTTTTTTTCACAATAACAAAAGTAGCTTCACTCAAAATGCAATATCTCACAAACTAATAATCAGACAGCTGTCAAATTTATACACGTATCTTTTGAAGGTTGGTACTAACTGAAAATGGTATGGATTTAATTCTAGTGGCGCCCTATCATAGAAACGATACGAACTTTTCAGCCGATCTGTTAAGAGTGACGTATAGGGAAGGTCTCGATGAGCCAACACGTCTCGTACTGGAACCCCGGGTGATATACCTTGGGCCCGAAGGGAGTCCATTAGCTGCGATCTGGCGCCTCAATACTCGGTACATGCCCAGACAATATGTTCGATGTCGTGATAACCCTTACCGCAAGTGCAGAGACCGCTCTCCACGAGGCCGATACACCGGAGGTGCGCATTCAAGATGTGGTGATTAGACATGAGCCGGGACATCACACGAATGAAATCTCGACTCACATTCATCCCTCTGAACCAAGGTTTCGTCGATACCTTCGGGATAATGGAGTGTAACCATCGTCCCAGCTTCCCATTACTGCATGAAGTTTGCCAACTTTCGAGAGTCCTTCGACGAGATATAATGAAAAATTCGTAAATTTCACCATTTAATGCGCCCGCCTTGGCCAATGAATCTGCCTTATCGTTGCCCGGAATTGAACAATGCGAAGGGACCCAGACTAAGGAAATTTTATAAGAACGTCGAGACAAAGCTCTCAAGTGTTCCCGTATTTTCCCCAGGAAATATGGGAAATGCTTTTCTGGTTTCATTGATCGGAGAGCCTCTATTGAACTTAGACTATCCGTAACTATGAAGTAATGGTCTTCGGTCGAGTTTTCAATTATCCCAAGGGTATACTGAATAGCAGCTAATTCTGCGACGTAAACTGAAGCCGAATCATTGAGTTTGTATGAAGCGGTGATGTACTGATTGAAGATACAGAAGCCTGTGGACCCGTTGAGATTTGATCCGTCAGTGTAAAACATCTTTTCACAGTCGACTGCTCTAAACTTATTGTAAAAAATATTAGGGGTCACTTGAGGGCGTATGTAATCCGGAATTCCACGAAAAAACACAGTAGAATCAGAAGTATCCAACAAATGAGCACGGTTAAAAGCAAACAAAGAAGGATTAATATTCTGAGCCATGTAATCAGAATACAAGGACATAAAACGGGTCTGAGAATTGAGCTCAACAAGCCTTTCGACGTTTTCAATCACCATCGGATTCAAGATATCGCATCGGATTAGCAATCGATATGAGAGATCCAAGAATCGGTTTTTCAATGGTAAGACGCCCGCGAGCACTTCGAGACTCATCGTATGAGTCGACTGCATGCAACATAAGGCAATACGCAAACAACGATACTGAATTCATTCCAGCTTGATAAAATGGGTGTTCGTCACGGATTGGAAGCAGAAGCATCCGTATTCCATCACGGACAATATCGTTGTTTGATACAACCTGATCAGGTCTCCTGGGTGGGCACCCCACCATGATCCGGTTATTGTACGAAGAATGTTATGACAAGATAAGCCCTTTGTCCACGAAGAGAACTGTCATCGTATCATATCGGTGCAATACGTCAAAGTTGGTAATAGTTATAACCTGGATGATTGATGAAGAAGAGAAGTGAGAGAAGCTTGATACTGAACACGTGTGAAAATTGATTTCTTTATTCTTAGTATGTTGTAACGAGTTCCGAGTTAGGGATAGCTAGACGAATTAAGTATTTCACAGGTGCGTAAATAGTTACATACATAGAGAACAATGCTTACCTACCATATCCCCTACTCAGGAAATACTGTTTGCGATAATCTAAGCCCAGTGATTACGCCATAGAGCGTGCGGAAATTAGTAGGATTAAAATAGTAAATTTATCACTCGTAAGGTAAGACGATAATTTCCCGAGCGTGACGTTATATGCATATCTCTATTGTAGGAGACGATTCTAGGTCGTACAATTGTTGATCAGACGGGGAATTATCTTTAGAAGTAAAACTAATTGTAAGTAAACATACTTGTGAACTAAATATTTGAACTAAATAATAAATAAATGGATTTGCAGTTCGAGTCTCGTCGAACGGACTACGGAAATATTTTACATTCTCGAAAATTACAAGCTATAAGCACCCCGGCAACTGATAGCATTACTCCGTGGGAAAAATGCAGCAACAATTAACCTCAAATTGTAAGAATTGTGACCGGCCAGACCATGTGGAAAACATGGTTGCGTGCGACAAGTGTAATACTTGGTGGCACTTTGGTTGTGCAGACGTCACCGAATCAGTCGCTGATAGATCCTGGAAGTGCAATAATTGCTCCACCTTCTGTGACTCAATAAAGTCAGTTAGATCAACCATAAGTGCTCGCCTGCGACTGAAACAATTAGAAGAAAGGAAGGCACTGGATGATCTTCAAGTTCAAAGGGACCGTGAGTACTTAGCCCAGAAACATCAACTTGAAGCTGAGGTGGACGCAGAAAATGAAGACAATTCGAAAAGCTACAGTAGTCGCCATAACTCTGAACATGTACGTTGTTGGGTAGAACATCAAAACTCGGGGTCTGAAGAAGTTACTTTTCCGGACATGAATATGTCAACGCCAATTACATCTAATACATGCAACCCCGGGCACTCTGCTGGTACAGTTCCTGACCTGCAAGCCGTGCCAGGAAATTCAGCTCTTGTCGCACAATCTCTTTACACAACGGCCCCAATATCGGCACCTCAACGACCGAGGCATGCAACAGAACAGGTAGGCCGACCGTCAGGTTTAACTCAATACGATCAAACACGCTACACGATGAATTTGCCAAGTGGAAATAAACCTAAACACGTATATCTTCCCGACACACCATACGGATTACAGAAACATATGCCGCTTCCTACGGAACTGTCACTCCACGACACCGCTCCCGGTCCTGCATTATTTCAACAGACCGTAGTAGGACCGAATCTACCAATAAACTATAGTGTAGCTCAACCAGAAGTGACCTGGTCTTCGTACTACGCCAACGGGTTACCACGAATTGCACCGTTAGTTACTCCGTACGTACTACCCCCGCTTACCAGATCCGAGGTACCGGGTCCAGCAGGGGGGATATACGGTACCGGATTCAAACCGATGCTGAATAAAAATGCTACTTCGGAACCATCGTTTGCTGTTCAACCGCGGCTAAATACTATTGTAAGTGGAAATGCACCAGTAGTTACCTCAAATACGCTACAGCAGTTTACTGGATCTAATGGACTAGGCATAGCTGCGGAGATGTATGGAATATTGCCTGATGCGCAGCGGACTAAAGTTACTATCTCGGCACCATCGATTCCCGCTCAACTGCCGCAGTTTGCAGAGCCACCGAATCCGATTTTCGCTGGATTAAATCAACCAACCTATGGAAATCTCCAGCAGTCGAGTTCTACATGGCCTTCAGATGGAGTTATAACACCACAACAACTTGCCGCACGTCACGTAGTTAGCAAGGAGCTTCCAAAGTTTTCTGGTGATCCTTTAGAATGGCCGATGTTTCTAAGTGCATTCGAGTCAACTACTGCCATGTGTGGCATCCAGCCTGACGAAAATTTGGCAAGATTACAAAAGAGTTTGGTGGGAAGTGCACGAGATAAAGTTCAAAGTATCCTAACGCTTCCGTCAGCTGTTCCGGAAATCATCAGCACTCTTCGGGATGAATGTGGACGACCAGAACAGCTAGTGTATTGTTTGCTCACAAGGATACGCGGTGCCCCCGCTCCGAATGTAAATAAGTTAGAAACGCTTGTAACGTTTGAGAGAGAGGTTAGAAATTTAGTGACGTATATTGAAGCAGCCAATCTTCACTCCCACCTCTCAAATCCGATGCTCTTGACAGAGTTGGTAGGGAAGCTTCCACCAAGCTTGCGACTAGATTGGGGACTTCATAGCCAGCGAGTTCCACAAGTTACATTGAAAGCATTTAGCGATTATGTTTCGTGTATTAAAACAGCCGCGTGTCACGTAAATCTACCGGTCGATTGCGGTGGAGAAGGAGGAGGTGTTAAACGAGGCGCGAGAAAAGATAAAGATGGGTTCATTAACGCTCACTTAGCTGACGACGAATCTAAGTATGAACAGGAAGAACCATCTCCTAGAAACGCTACTTATCAGAGAGAAAAAATGAAACCTTGTCACGCCTGCCAGCGTACTAATCACCGCATACGTGAATGTGAAACATTTGTCAAACTCAGCCTTATGGAAAGACTAAACTTAGTTGAACAAATCGGTTTATGCAAAAGTTGCTTGTCCCGTCATGGTAAATGGCCCTGTAGAAATAAACAGCCATGTGGCATAAATGATTGCAAAGAACCACATCATAAATTACTACATGCGTTTTCATCTACATCGATAGACAAATTTTCCCAAGTTGAACCGTCTGCTATTGTATCCGCCCATTCCACCCATAAAATGACTTCGCTTTTTAAGATTATTCCTGTTGTACTTGGCAACAAAGGCAAATCCGTAGAAACTTTTGCATTTCTGGACGATGGATCAGACTTGACCTTATTGGAGAATAAATTGGCAAATGAACTGGGCCTAGAAGGCGTCGAAAGTAGTCTTTGCCTGCAATGGACTGGTAGTGTTACTAGGAGAGAGTCGTTCTCGAAGAAAGTTAAGCTGACCATTGCTGGTATGGGAAACAAAGCAGTACACACCTTACAAGATGTTCGAACCGTAGATAATCTGGGATTGCCGAAACAAACTCTAGATTTTCATAAACTCTCACAGCGGTACTCATTTTTGCAAGGTCTTCCGATCGAAAGCTATGAAGAAGCGATGCCAGGTATATTGATCGGAGTGGACAATGCACGACTAAAGCTGCCACTAAACAAGCGGGATCGAGGTGACTCCGAGCCGGTAGCTATCAAAACACGCTTAGGGTGGACTATATTTGGTGGGCGTCGAGAGTCTGGGGAACCTGAGAGACTTATGATTCACGTGTGTAACTGTTCACCTGATCGCGAATTGAACGATCTAATGAAGGACTACTTTGCCATGGAAGACATAGGAGTCTACGGAGTAACGGTACCAGAAACTGCTGAAGACTGTCGTGCTAGGAACATACTTGAACGCACAACTAGGCGAACCGCTTCTGGTAAATTTGAAACCGGGCTACTTTGGAGAACTGACAATTTCAAATTTCCAAATAGTTTACCTATGGCTGAGCGACGATTAAAATGCTTAGAGCGTAGGTTACGTTTAGATCCAGAACTACAGAGATCAGTTGCTACTCTAATCGATGAGTATCAAGAGAGAGGTTATGCTCATAAAATCACTGCAAAGGAACTGCAGGGGTCCGACCCCCGGAAGATATGGTACTTGCCATTAGGAGTCGTCCGGAATCCACGAAAACCGAACAAGATACGCATTATTTGGGACGCCGCCGCAACAGTCGGAGAAGTATCGCTGAACTCCATGCTCTTGAAAGGGCCAGATCTCTTGAAACCGCTTTTATCAGTACTTTGTCGGTTTCGTCAAAGGCAGTTCGCGATAGCAGCCGACATTCGACAGATGTTTCATCAACTGTTAGTTCGGGAAGAAGACCGTCAATCGCAAAGATTTCTGTGGCGCACCGATCCAGCGTCCCCTCCCGAGATATTTGTAATGGATGTAGTCACTTTCGGAGCCTCGTGCTCTCCGTGCTCAGCGCAGTACGTAAAAAATGTCAACGCGTTAGAGTATGCCGATCGTTATCCTGAGGCAGCACTGGCCATTATTGAGAATACATACGTCGACGATTACTTAGATAGTAGAGACACAATAGAGCAAGCAGTGAACCTTGCTGTGGAAGTACGGGTTATACACGGTAAGGCTGGTTTCGAAATCAGGAATTGGCAGTCGAATTCGCAACAAATCCTTGCACGGGTCGGGGAAGTAAAACCCCAAACCGAGAAAACGTTTACAGCTGAAAAGCTTACTTCAGTGGAGCGCATCCTGGGAATGATATGGGTTCCAAACGAAGACGTTTTCGTTTTTACTGCTCAGTTTCGACCTGACTTACAACCCTTGCTGAGTGGCGAGATAACCCCCACCAAGCGACAAGTACTGCAAGTCGTAATGAGTTTGTTTGATCCCCTAGGTATAGTCTCAACCTTCACTATCCACGGAAAAATTCTTATTCAAGACGTGTGGAGATCAGGGATCGACTGGGATGAACCCATTACCGAGGCTGACTTTGTTAACTGGCAACGATGGGTGAAAAAGTCACCAGAATTAGATCGTGTAAGAATACCTCGATGCTACTTTCCAGGTTACAAAAAATATAGTTATGATTCGCTAGAATTGCATATGTTCGTAGATGCAAGTGAGAAAGCATATTGTGCTGTAGCCTACTTTCGTATTATCGAGGATGGCGCACCAAGATGTGCGTTGGTTACCTCTAAAACAAGAGTGACTCCATTACGACCTCAATCGATACCAAAAAACGAGCTTAACGCGGCTGTACTGGGTGTGCGATTGATCAAAACAATAGTGGACAATCATACTTTACCCATAAAAAAACGATTTATTTGGACCGATTCAACGACGGTGCTTTCCTGGCTCAAAGCCGACCCACGAAAATATCGCCCGTACGTAGCATTTAGGGTCTCGGAAATTCTTGCCGAGTCCAATATTGAGGATTGGCGTTGGGTTCCTACGAAGGACAATATTGCTGACGGAGCCACGAAGTGGGGTGCGGGGCCGAGTTTCGACCCAGAGAGTAGTTGGTTCCATGGGCCTGAGCTTTTATATCTACCAGAGACACAATGGCCTCCAAGAAAGATAAAATTAGAGATTCCCACAGATGAACTACGCATCGTTCATGTACATCAAGAAACTCCAACTCAGCCATTTATAGAGTTTTCTAATTTTTCTCGTTTGGAAGATATTCTGAAGAAGCTTGCTTATTTGCATCATTTTTTGAACAACTGTCGTTTAAAAGGAACAACTCCAAAGAAAACACATGAAATGGTATTGTCACAACGAGATTACATGGCAGCGGAAAAAAGTTTATGGCGAATGGTGCAAGTCGAAGCATATGCAGCAGAAATCGCAATACTACAGACAAACTCTTCATTACCGGAAGTTCAACGAAAGCGTTTGACTAACGCTAGTCAGCTGAGTAGATTATCGCCCTTCCTAGATGAAGACGGCATTGTCCGATTGGAAAGCCGAATCGATCCAGAAGCCGCCTATTACTGCTTTGACTTTCGTAATCCAATTATTCTACCCAACAAAAGTTATGTAACGGAATTACTTGTTCTTCGGCTTCATCAACGTTACGGTCACGCAAATAAGAGCACGGTTATGAATGAGCTACAACAAAAATATTACATCCCGAAAATGCGATCGTTAATCAATCGAGTTATGAAAAACTGCTCTTGGTGCCGTGTATATCGAGCTAAACCGAGTGAACCTAAGATGGCCCCACTCCCTCAAGCCAGAGTTCAACCGTATGTGCGTCCCTTCGAATTCACTGGCATAGACTATTTTGGACCGCTAATAGTGAAAAGAGGCAGAACTAATGAAAAGCGTTGGGTGGCTCTGTTCACCTGCTTAACCATCAGAGCTGTTCACCTAGAAGTGGTACACTCCTTATCAGCGGAGTCTTGCAAAATGGCAATCCGGCGATTCGTTTCGAGAAGAGGTACTCCACGACATATCTTCAGTGATAACGGTACAAATTTTCGAGGAGTCGCTAAAGAGCTGGCGCAAGAGATAAAGAATATCAATCATTCGATAGCTGCTTCATTCGTTAGTGCTGAAACTGCATGGAGCTTTAACCCACCGTCCGCGCCCCATATGGGCGGAGTTTGGGAGAGGAAAGTTCGTTCGGTCAAGGAAGCCTTTAAAGTACTGTCTCATCGCGATAAGCTAGAAGATGAGTCTTTCGCAACGCTTCTTATCGAGGCTGAAATGATCGTGAACTCTCATCCGCTAACGTCTGTGCCATTAGACTCACCAGAACAAAAGGTTTTAACTCCTAATGACTTTCTGATAATTAACACTGGTGGAACAAATAGTCCAGAAAGAACTCCGGTTCATGAAGGGGTATCGCTAAGAACTAGCTGGAAATTGATGCAACATTTACTCAACCAATTTTGGAAACGATGGATACAATCATATCTTCCAACCATCGCGCGAAGGACTAAATGGTACTCCGAGGTCAGACCTTTGCGAGAAGACGACCTCGTGGTTATAGTCGACGAAACAGTGCGGAATGGGTGGCTCCGTGGACGTGTGATTAAAGTGTATACGAATTCAGATGGTCAGGTGCGTAAGGTTGATGTACAAACAAACAGTGGAGTGCTGCAACGACCTGCTATAAAAGTAGCTCTGCTTGACGTAGTAGATGTTAGTAAAACCGATCCTTGATAGGTATTACGGGTCGGGGTGTTATGACAAGATAAGCCCTTTGTCCACGAAGAGAACTGTCATCGTATCATATCGGTGCAATACGTCAAAGTTGGTAATAGTTATAACCTGGATGATTGATGAAGAAGAGAAGTGAGAGAAGCTTGATACTGAACACGTGTGAAAATTGATTTCTTTATTCTTAGTATGTTGTAACGAGTTCCGAGTTAGGGATAGCTAGACGAATTAAGTATTTCACAGGTGCGTAAATAGTTACATACATAGAGAACAATGCTTACCTACCATATCCCCTACTCAGGAAATACTGTTTGCGATAATCTAAGCCCAGTGATTACGCCATAGAGCGTGCGGAAATTAGTAGGATTAAAATAGTAAATTTATCACTCGTAAGGTAAGACGATAATTTCCCGAGCGTGACGTTATATGCATATCTCTATTGTAGGAGACGATTCTAGGTCGTACAATTGTTGATCAGACGGGGAATTATCTTTAGAAGTAAAACTAATTGTAAGTAAACATACTTGTGAACTAAATATTTGAACTAAATAATAAATAAATGGATTTGCAGTTCGAGTCTCGTCGAACGGACTACGGAAATATTTTACAAAGAAAGTTGATTCTCTGCTGGCATTTCTGTTTCAGATACCTAATATGACATCCCCAGGTGCCTTTTGAATCGAACCAGACCCCGAGATATTTAAATGTGAAGACCTGAGCTATGGTTCCACTCCCTAGTTGAAGCTGTTATTGTGCTGGTTCTCGCTTCCTTGAAAATAAAACCAGCTCAGTTTTCTCCGTAGAGAACTCGATACCCATTTGAAGAGCCCATGTCGACAAGTTGTCGAGGGTATCTTGCAATGGTCCTTGGAGATCGGCAGCTTTGGGTCCTATGATAGGCACAACGTTGTCGTCGGCAAGTTGTCTTAGCGTGCAAGATGTGTTGATACATTCATCGATATCATTTACGTAAAAATTGTATAAAAGGGGGCTTAAGCATGAGCCCTAAGGAAGACCCATGTAACTGAATTGTACTGTTGACAAATCACCATGCGCGAAATACATGTGTTTCTCAGACAATAGATTATACAAAAAGTTATTCAAAATCGGTGAATGACCATGCTGATGCAGCTTCTCACATAAGATATTTATAGGAACCGAGTCAAAAGCCCCCTTGATGTCTATGAAAACTGATGCCATTTGTTCTTTACGAGCAAATGCCATTTGAATTTCTGTTGTGAGCAACGCATGACAATCGTTCGTTCCTTTGCCTTTGCGGAAACCGAATTGTGTATCTGAAAGCAAGCAATTAGTCTCGACCCAATTGTGTAAACGAAAGAGAATCATTTTTTCAAACAACTTCCGGATGCAGGAGAGCATAGCAATCGGCCGATACGAATTGTGATCGGAAGCTGGTTTCCCAGGTTTTTGAATGGTGATAACTCTCACTTGTCTCCAATCATGTGGTACAATATAACCCTAGATAAACTTGTTGAATATATTCAACAAGCGCCTTTTGGCAGAGTCAGGCAGATTTTTCAAGTTGAGTTTAATTCTGTCTAGCCCCGGGGCTTTATTGTTACATGACAGAAGCACAAGTGAGAGCTCTACCATCGAAAACGGTGTTTCGTTTGTATTCGATATCGCGACGCGGGAGATCTGTTCCGGAACAGAATCGGGGCATACTTTTTTAGCGAAATCGAATATCCAGTTATCGGGGCATACTGTTAGAATATTCCTCGCTTTCGTTCGTCGTGTTTTGGTTACGCATTCGTCGAGCAGTGTTCTAAAGAGTGTTATCTCGTTCCAAGCGAATAATGTTAAAATCGTGGAAGTTGAGGGAAATATTTGAAGTCAACCAGGTTTCACATAATGCAAACGCGTCACATTTCACACTATTTATTAAAATTTTGAAGGAATCAATTTTCGGGATAATACTTCTGCAATTCCACTGTAAGACAGTGATTGAATCCTTAACCCCGTTCGATGAGTTAGCCATCGAAGGATACAATCACTGAAAGGAGGGGCCATGTAGCAGTCAACTGCTTCAAAAATGTTCTAACTGTTGACATAAATGTCATCATCATACTTTTAAGAGGATCAGTGATATTGAAGGTTCTGAAAAGTCAACAATATCAGAGAATTTAAGTAGGACAGCACTTGATTGATTCTCTAGTTGAATTTTGGGGGTACTGAGAGTTTTTGTTGCACCAGGAAGTGATGGAAATTCTTGGTCTGATCTTAAGTTTGCCAGACCAGGAGCCTTTCTCTTCGGTTTCTGTGAAGCACTTCCCCGTGTTGTAACTTTGTTGATCCCCGCAGGGGACACCCTTGGGCCTTTACAAGGCAGTTTAGAAGATGAGGTTGGCTTTCTTTTCCTAGAACCGCTAGGCATAGCAAAGGATGTTCCCTCTTGAGGGTCATCGGAATCAATCTCGTCAGAAGGCAAACAATCATAAAGGTTTACCGATTCGACAGGTGGCATGGCGTTCTTCAGCATTTCTGCAAAAGTGCGCTTGGAACGTTCCTTAAGAGATCGCTTCAATTTTTCCCCGCGCAGTTTGTACGTGAGGCATGAACTCAATTCATGTGGATTTTCCCCACAGTAAAGACAATTTTCAGTTTTTTTACCGCAGGAATCATCCACATGGTCCCCCCCACATTTAATTCATCTCTGTTTATTGCCGCAATAGGTGGCTGTATGGCCCAACTGCTTGCAGTTAGTGCAATTCATCACCCGCGGCACAAAAAGTCGAACCGGTAAGCGCACTCTGTCCAGAAAGATGAAGTTAGGAAGAACAGATCCAGTAAAAGTCACCCGAAATGAGCCTGATAGAGAATATGTTTTTGTATTATCCTCTGCAATTTTTATTGAACTCAATTGCTTGCAGTCCAATATTTTTACCTTCTGAAGTTTAAGCCTGGAAGGTTAAGTCCGAGCTGGCTACTGTCCGGGAGGCAGAGCTCGACCTTGGCAGCCAATTTTGAGATTCGTTGCTGTAAGCACGTGTATTTTTTTCAAATAAAATTTTTATTAGGCTCATTTGCTTTAGCTTAACGTGGCCGATTGTCTTGTTGTTAGGGAGAGAGAAAGGGATGCCGTATTACGGGGCGGCATACTCCCCTAGAGTTAGTAAGGGGACATAGGGAGGGTGGGACCTACACAGTATTGAATTGAAATTTGAATACATCATTGGTTTGTGGCATACATCTTTTAGACACATTTTGAATTTTCATGTTTTTTAGCTTGTAGCAATGAAGAGATTATTCTGGATTGGGATGCTTTGTTGGTGTGCTCTGACGTTGATGTGACGTTTTTGGGTAGCTTCCAGCAACTCAGTCAGTTCAAGGCAGGTGCATGCTCCGAAGCATCTTTTACACAGGCCATACTTCCAGCAACGTAAAGAAATGTGCGGTAGAGCTGTAGACGAGAAAGAGATAGGGAGAGCACTAAATTTGAGCATTGATAGTTTTCAAGAAGTTATAGATGAGAGTCATATAAGGAAGATTTCGAGTTGCCAAGACGTCGCGGACTGGTACGAAAGGTGGTATATCCCGGGCCCGAAGGGAACCTATGAGTTGGGACCTGGCATCACAATACTCGACACATGTCCAAACAACATGCTCGATGTCATGATAACCCTCACCGCAAACGCAGACACCACTCTCAGCGAGCCCCACACGACGGAGATGCGCGCTGAACTTATAATGATTAGACATGAGCCAGCTGGCTAGAGTTTTCTGACGACAGCAACTGAAAAATTCATTGAAGCAGATTGGTCTTTCATAGATATCACCTTCTAGTGCGCCCACCTTGGCTAACGAGTCCGCCCTCTTATTGCCCCGTATGGAACAATGTGAGGGGACCCAAGCCAAGGTAATCTGGTATGATTTTGCAGATAAAGCACTCAGTTGTTCCCGTATTTTCACCAGGAAATACGGTGAGTGCTTTCCAGGCTTCACTGAACGGAGAGCCTCAATGGAACTGAGACTGTCCGATACAATGAAGTAGTGATCTGTGGGCAGAGTGATCAATGATTTCAAGGGTATACTGAATTGCAGCTAGTTCTGCGACGTAAACTGAAGCTGGATCACTGAGTTTATAGGAAGCGGTGAAATTTACATTGAATATACCGAAGCCAGTGGACCCGTCTAGATATGATCCGTCAGTGTAAAACATTTTATTACAGTCGACTTCTTTAAATTTATTATTAAACATTTTTGGGATCTCTTGAGGGCGTACAGGATCCGGGATTGCAACAATTTTAAGCACGTGTTATCACAACGATTTTTGTGGTATCGAAAAATGCACTTTTTATCTTTTTAAAGAATCATCTTTAAGACCTTACTTTAAATGCGCTGATGCCTAAGTTTGTGCGTTCGTGCACAGCTCCGCCAATCAGGAAATGCGTATTCATTTGCGGGGTAGATGATTTGCTTATAGACAGCCATCTGATTCTTTAGGCACAGTTTAGATGTTCTACAATTCAGCGGATATAGAGACCTAATGAGTATGCTGCATTTTTGAACGATTTTGTCAACATGTGACCTGAATATCAAATGTCTGTCAAAGTTGAGTTCTAGATAGATAACTTCGTCGGACCATTGGATGACCTCATCACCGAATCGTATTCGGTATTCGTCTGATGGAACAAGTTTTGGAGATCTTGAATGTGGAAACAAGATGACCTGGGGTGGAATCATGTAAGGTGATTATCTCCAAGTGATTATCACTTTTGAAAATTTGGAATCATGTAAGGTGATAATCACCAAGTTCTGTCACCACTGCTGAAAGGCTAACATCATTATCAAATGTTGGCATTACGTAAGGTGATAGTCACCACGATTTAATCACCTTCATGTCAAAATGGAGGTGATAGCAATTTAGTTATCCTTTTTAGTAGTGATTTGATTTTTTGACAAGTGGCCTTATATATTATTGTCCGTTAGGTGAATTTTAAGCCATTGATATAAACATAACCTACCAATATTGCTCGGAGAGGATAATTTTTTAATAAAATTGTTACTGATATTGTCTCAAAATTGAATACCAAATTGAAAAGTAACTTAGTTTGTATAGTTTAAAGAATTCATAGAATGAACGGTAGTATTTATCAATTAAATCAATTCATTTATGTTGTAATTATAATTTGAGGGAATATCATTGGGGTATTCGTAGAGTCAAAGATAAATTGCTTTCTGGAAAAGTGATAAGTTTATGAATGTACAGTGCCTGGCACTCGAAGTGTAACCAATTAAAAAGGCCATAAATTCAGTTTGGAAAATTACTTTTACTTAATTCAAAGTACAAAGTGTGTAAAAATAATACAAAATTCAGAATCAATTCACTTTTGCTCGATATGACCACCTTTTGCCTTGACTATGGCCTTGAGACGGTCAAAAAACGAATCGCAAGTTGCCGAATGTGACTTGCAGGTATTTAGGCCCACTCGCGGACAATAACTTTTTTCAGTGCCTCGAGATCTTTTAGTTCGGACTTTGCTCTCCAAAATGGCCCAAAGAGAATAATCCATTGGATTCGCATCTGGTGAATTCGAGAGCCATTGTGTGGACGTGATGAAATTCGGAACGTTGTTTTTCAGCCATTCTTGGTTCACTCGAGCTTTGTGATACGGTGCCGAGTCCTGCTGAAACGTCTATGGTCTGCCACCGAAATGTTTGTCTGCCCACGGCTTCAAAGCAACCTCCAGAATACTTTCCCGATAATATGTCGCATTTACCTTGACGCCAGGCTCGATGAAAACGATTGGAGAGCGCCCATCTGCGGTTACAGCGGCCCAAACCATTATCTGTTGCGGGTGCTGCCTCCTGATGGCCAATCGATGACTCAAATTCTCGTATGAACGGTCGGTCAAGTAAACCCTATCGTTTTGAGAGTTTACGAATTGCTCAATTGGAAAAATTTTCTCGTCAGAAAATACAATGTTCGGAAATTGACCGCTTTCGGCTAAACAAAGCAACTCCTTCGCTCTCTCAAGTCAAGATTTTTTTTCGCGTTCACTTTTGGCAAAATGCTTCCTTGCGCTTGTAAACAATACAACTCCGAACTGTCATTTAGCAAATTTCTAGAGAGCTGATGCCCGTGCGTCAGCTGCGCGAGCGGTCTGAAGTTGGTTACACTTCGAGTGCCGGACCCTGTAGACATCTCCTGTTGCACATAACGTAACAACATAAAAAATCAATGCTGACATTTTCAGTAGAATTAGATGGCCGTGACTTAATGAGCGACATATCAGTCTCCTTCAACTGAACGAGTAAAAAAGCTTAAACTGCGTTCTTAATTTTCTTCTTGTGAGTTGAACTAAATAAGGCAATATTTTTGGACAATTAGTTGCTGCTAATCATAGTGAATATTCGTAGTACCGGTAGATAAAATATCCAAAATGGAACTAGCATTTGAAAGCTCTGTGAAATACCATAATCGTAAAGTGAATGAAACCTATACACAAAATTATTCAACGGATCTTTCTCATTCGAGAGGAATGCCATCCGTTGTGAAATATCAAGAAGATCTAACAATTCGTGTCATTTCAAAGCTAGCAAATTTATTCCAAAGAACTGACTGTGACATTGATTTCCATTGAAAAATAAAAATCGGCATTAAATTACACCAACAAGTGAATATTTTATTTGTTTGTGCGCAGTTTGCCATACTCGCGAGACGATTTTTGTCGTGAATACGACTTACTTTACTATGGGGCGCCTTTTCAAAATTTACCCTCTGAGAGAGTGATAAGTTTTTGATCGTGAATATCTCATGTTATATCTAATGAATCAAAATAATTCTTGCTACACGCCATCGGAAATATGATCACAATTTCATAATAAAATTTTCAGTTCTGTGCCATATTCTCAAATAGTTCAAAATTAAACTTTTTTGAAATGTTTGGTATATACGAGTATCAAAGAAGATAATTCATAAGGCGCGTTTGCCTTTCTCGTATTTTGAAAGCTCATAGCTCAGTGATCTGTAGAAGGATTTATATAATCTAACTACCAATAGAATCGAAAATTTTTAACTTGAAAGTGTATTGCAACAACATTGAAGTTTTTCAATAGTACACTATTGAAAAACCTGTTTGATTTAACCCATGAAAGCACCAGCCAATCAGAACGCGAGATGTCTGAATCTATACAAGAGCATTCATATAAAAGATGAGTGGTTCATTTTTCCTACCATTTGCTGAGCAACTGTTCCCGAAACAAGACACACGAGAACAACATCGAGGACCTGTCGTCTCACTGTTTCCCGATCTGAATGCACGAGACACAATGACACCGAAAATCGGTAGAAAGGCAGCCAAAAAGTCCAGCAAGGCCCATTGCTGAAACAAGACACACACGAGAACCATATCAGATCTCAATATTTCCTACCAAAAGATTCATCAAGATGGAAGCCAAAATAATTTGCACCGTCACTAACACATTCAATTACGAACGGCAATGCGAAAGCGAAAGTGATGATTTTGGACACATCTTTATACTAGTATACAAATATGCCGTGTGAAACAGAGTTGAACATATTGAACAAATTAAAGAGATGAACAAATGTTTCCACTTGATTTGCGCATTCTACTTTCCAGGCGTATCAGAACTGGCTAAACTTAAAGCAATCCTAAATATTTCTTTATCACAGTGATGTGGTCGTCCTGAAAAGGACGGGGTTTTCAACTCCTCATCGTTACGGATGGCCAGCTGCAGATGGCTAGGGATGATTTTCGTTTTCTTGTTGTCACGAACAGCATTACCGGCCAATTCCAACACTTCGGCAGCCAAGTACTCCACCACTGCCGTCAGATAGACCAATGCACCGGCACCGACACGCTCTGCGTAGTTTCCTTTTCGGACCAGACGATGGATTTTGCCAACTGGGAACTGCAGACCAGCACGGTTCGAGTGGGACTTTGCCTTGCCCTTAACTCTTCCTCCTGTGTGCGTGTTTCTGCGTAAAAATTACACATATGCTGTTAGCTCGACAGCCAATTCAGTATTACTGGCTGCTGCTATACTAACTCTCTCTTTTATATCGTCTCACTGTTTCCCATTCTGCGAAGGGCCTCCCCTTACACCGTTACCAGTAGAGGTATAAAAAGAAATGTGATGTGAGAAATAGCGTCATTTAAGTTAAAGCAGCTACTCTGAACGTACGAGACACCGTCAGCTGTTAGATGGCACCGAAAACCGGAAAAAAGACAGATTTGTACCGTCACTAACACATTCAATTACGAACGGCAATGCGAAAGCGAATGTGATGATGTTGAACTCATCTTTATACAAGTATGGGGTCGTGTGAAAATATGCCATGTGATACAGGGTTGCCATATATACAGGTTAATCTGTATTTTATTTATACATACATATATGTACAGATTATTCTGTATTATTATTTTTATTATTATTATTATTATTATTACTATCATTATTATTATTAAAATTACTTGCATACCGAAGATCGTCGATACATTTCAGACCAGGCCATTCCAATTGTTTCGTACTTCATAGCTTCAATATAAGTAAACTACAAATTTGTCGTACCTAGTCTCCTATATTGGCAAATTAAATAGGAATTGTTTCAAGTGTGGAATATATAACTGTAGAATAGTAGCTGTTTAATGTAACTAATCTGTACTTTAATGTAGGTGCATCGCTTCAAACTCTATTAGTGAAAAAGGGGAAAGCTTGCACAACTAATAGAATTAATCAACTAACTGATATTCGGAAAAGTGATGGGAGCGTGCCAGTTTGCTCGTATTCACGACATCCAGTTATGTCTGACATTACCCACCCGCCTTTTTTTTCAACGTTACTCTTCGCTCCAAACAAATCATCATTGATAAACATGACTCGAATTAATGAAAAGGATTGAAAACTATAGGAATAAAAATTTAGATTTAAAATATTATATGGGTACACGCCACTTTCATATGTTACTCCTCCTAATATCAACGGTATACGCCACATTCATATTATACTCCTGAAAAATTGACGTTTCTTGACAGGTGATAAATGGAGTGAAATTGGCTCAATCACCGGTGATGGTGATAGTAAAAGTGATCACCTTCGGTGATTCCAAACATTCTGGTGATCACTTCTTCATCACCAGGATGTGATAGTCACTCATCACCTTACATGATTTCACCCCTGAGTTTTTGCTGCATTGATCACAATTTTTAGCTTGTAAAATATTCAGACCTGTCTGTAGTTTATTCTTCAGAGCATTAATGACATGACCTTTGTAAAGAATGGCAGTATCATCAGCAAATTTTGATAGAACACCACCACCTGGAAGAGGTGGGATGTCTGATGTAAAAATGTTGTATAGATACTTCCTTGGGGTACACCAGCAGGAATAGTATATCTTTCTGAAAGTGCATTATTCAGAGTAACCTGGAATGCTCTATGTGCAAGATAATTTTTGATAATTTTAATACGATACATGGGAAAATTATACCGATGCAGTTTAAACACCAGGCCATCATGCCACACATTATCGAATGCCTTTTCAATATCCAATATTGCCATGGTAGTCGTTTTGGACACTGATTTGTTTTGCTGGATGACGTTGTTAACCCTTGTGAGTTGGTGGATGGTGGATCTTCCTTTCCGGAACCCAAACTGTTCTTACAGTGATTATATCCTGTTAATCTGCGAAAGCAAGAATTCGCCTTTGTATTGACTTTTCAAACAGCTTGGATAGGGCAGAGAGTAAGCTGATGGGCCGATAGCTCTTGGAAAAGGAAGGAAAAAAAAACTGGGATAACTTTTGCTAACTTCCACATTGAAGGGAAGTAGCCAAGCTCCCAGCACCTGTTAAAAATTTGAGCTAAGATAACAAGTGAGCGAATACTTAAATGTTTCAGCTCAATGTTGAATGTGTTGTCGAAACCGGGGGCCTTCATATTTTTGGATTTTTTCACACTAGCCATCAGCTCATTTGCAGTGACTCTACTTTCCTCCGGAACCAAGCTGTCTGATTGGTCAACCTTAGCTACGCTATCAGCAACGGCTTTTTCTAACAATGTTGAGTCCTAAATTGTGAGAACACACAAACTGCTGGCCTAGCGCATTTGCCTTCTCTACTGGTGTGATTAAAGGTATCCCTTCAGCTGCGTCCTGAGGTGACATCAGAGGAGGAGTAGGCTTCGGTTCTCGAAGCTTTTGCTGGAAGTTCCTGTTACGAAGTTCAGTTATCCTTTCCTGGATTATCCTAGTTAAGTTGTTATAAGAGGTCTTTTTACCTAGGATTTCAATTCGTTGATACTGCCTGCGGCAGATATTTCGAAGTCGGATGAGATTCTTGGTGACACTGTCAATTTGAAGAGAGGAATTCGGCATATGTTGTACTGGAACCGTCCTATCACGAGCGACTGTGATTGAATGCTGAAAGGAAGATAGGGCCGCATCGATTTCCATCAAGGAATCAAGTGGCAAATCGATATTGATAAGTTGGTCGGCGATTTGTTGAAATTTGACCCAGTCAGTGCGATAATAGTTCCTCAAAGGTTGAGTAGGCACTGTTACTGGTGAAGATCCCAATGTCAATATTACTGGAAAGTGGTCGGAAGAGAGCTCGTTGAAGACAACCAGAGAGCTGTCTATGGCGATGTTGCTGATGAATATATATAAAATGAACTCCCGATCTGGAAAGCCACGTTGATTGATCCGAAGCGAGGATGTTGTACTGTCTAGCTTCGTAATCTTCGGCAAGTACGAATGCGTTTCGATTCTGTCTTTTGTTTCTTCACAGCTCATGCCGTTCATTCAGGTTCGCAGCAATGATGAATTTGTTCTGTCGTCGAGTGAGCATAGCCAGATCTCGCTTCAATGATGCACAAGTACCATCTCGAAGATTGGTTTGTTTGGGGCAGTACGTTGCAATGATGATGATGGGTCCCATCGTTGTTGTAATCTCAATTCCGATGGTTTGTATAAGTTGCAATTTAAGGGCAGGCAGAAGCCTGTGCTGAATGGATCGTTTAATGGCAATATCAATAGCAACTCCCCCTCATCTGGTAGTTGTCCTAGAAATTTCAGGTTTAAGATGAGTTTCAGGCCCTTATTACCGTTCTCACTTCCACTTTCACATTCACCTCACTTACATGTCACTTCAGTATCACGTATAGTGAAGTGATCACTGTAGTGGAAAAAACTGATTTTTTCAACGGAATATTGGTGACGTGATGTTCAAAATGACATCAAGTTCATCCAAATAATTACTTTTGTCTTAGAAACGACTTCCCTGCTAAGAACCTAAATTCACTCACTCGATTTTCACCATGAAGTGATACCGATAATAAGGGTCACAATCATTTCACTTGGTTTTCACCGTGTAATAAGGGCCTCAGTTAAAATAGCAATATCGGCATTCTTCTCTTGAAGAAAGTCGGACAATTCAGCAGTTTTGCTCCTGAGTGAGCAAGCATTCCAATTTACTACAACCAACGCATTATATTGCTTGCTTGTGGTTGATTATTGCCCCATCCAGGAGGGATATTTCATGTAACAATTCCTCGCTCCATGGCCGTAGTTCAAACAGTTCGTGCACTGTGTGACATCCCGATGTACCGGTTTATACTTTTGCCATTCCATGGTTATATGGAATAACGATTTTATCGTTTTCAGTTGACTCATGGGCCCTTCTCCAAATGAACCAAGTACAGTTGATCTCGATACTTCGTGTTGTGTCGTTTTTTTTATTCAATAATATACTATAATTTTAGGCGCACTGCTTAAGCTCTAAGATGCCAAGGGTATTTTCTAATATTTATTAACGACTCGATGAACTGAATAATGCATAAGTCTTCCAGATGGTGATGGTAAATATCTATGTTGGCCATATCCTTCGGTCCGTGTGGGTCCGCGGGAAACACCCCCAGGCTACGAAGGCCCGGCTAGTGGCCCGCATGCTGGTCATCGACGAAATGTTGGTCATGTGACGGAAGAGAATGAAGGAGAAGTAAATATTGTGAAAATCGGGGTAAAAAGGGGGTTGGGAACAAAATGTCTTAGTTCCAATGAAGATGGTGGACAGGGACGGGGATCGAGAGAATCGGGCGGATGTTAGTGTCGAACCTGTAGGTGGAAATTATACTTTCAGAGCGAGGAATAGAACATTACACTTGTATATGAGAAGCATATATAAACTATCCCGACTCGCCAACACATCCCGTACCGGAACCTCAGGCGGTCTACCTCGGGCCTTAAGGGATTCCAGTGGCTTCGACCTGGCGTCACGAAACTCTACGCACGACCACACGACATGCTCGATGTCCTGATAACCGTCGCCACAGGTGCAGAGACCGCTCTTCGCGAGCCCAACACGCCGGAGATGTGTGTTGAAAGTGCAGTGATTTGACATGAGCCGCAACATAACACGAATGAAATCGCGACTCACGTTCATCTCCCTGAAACAAGGTTTCGTCGATACCCTAGGGATAATGGAATGTAGCCATCGTCCCATTTCGCCATTGCTCCATGAAGTTTGCCAACTTTCGAGTTTTCTGACAAGAGATACTGAAAAATTCATTGAAGCTGATTGGTCTTTCATAAATATCACCTGCTAATGCGCCCACCTTAGCCAATGAGTCTGCCTTTTCATTTCCCGGAATGGAACAATGTGAAGCGACCTTGACTAACGATATTGAATAAGACCGTTCAGATAAAGTTCGCAAGTATTCCTGTATTTCCGTATCCCAGGAAATATGGGGGATACTTTCCTGGCTTCATTGCCCGGAGAGCTTTTGTTGAACTTAATGACAATGAAGTAATGGTCTTTGAGCAAGGTTTCAATGATCTCGAGGGTGTACTGAATAGCAGCTAATTCTGCGACGTATCCTGTGGACCTGTTGATGTTTGATCCGTTAGTGTAAAACACGTTTTCACAGTTGACTGTTCTAAATTTATTATGAATGATATTGAGGGCCACTCGAGGGCGTACGTGATCCAGAATTCCACGAATCTCTTCTCTCATGGATGTGTCGAAAAACACACTAGAATCAGAAGTATCAGAGAAATCAGCATGGTTTAAAACAAACGAAGAAGGATTATTATTCTGAGCCATGTAATCCAAATACAAGGACATAAAACGGGTCTGAGAATTGAGGTTTATGTTTTCAATCACCATCGGATTCAAGATAAGCAATCGATATGAGAGTTCCCAGAATCGATTTTTGAATGGTAAGACACCCGCGAGCACTTCGAGACATATTCCATTACGGACAATATCGTTGTTTGGTACAGCCTCCTGGGTGGACACCCCAAAACGTTCCGGTTATTGTGCGAAGAAAATTGATTCTCTGCTGGCATTTTTGTGTCAGATACTTAATGTGACATCCCCAGGTACCTTTGGAGTCGAACCAGACCCCGAGATATTTAAATGTGAAGACCTGAGCTGTGGTTGCACCTGTGGCAGAATTACAAAACCACCACGTTTTCCACGTTAAACACTCAGAACAATTGCAATAGTACATTTCATTTCATTTCATTTCGACACAATGTAGTTACATTGTAAACGTCTTCTTGGGAATACTTTGTACGGAAATCAGCCATACATCGTAGCACATACAGCTTTATGATTTGATGCATCGGCACTTTACAAATAATAAACTTTAAATATTTTATGAGTTGGACCGATACAGCCGAAATTATGCTCGGTACCAAAAACGGTCCTCCTATCTTAAACACTTGAACTGCTTACAGCGCTCAAGCAAAGTAACGCAATGAATATAAACACTTTAAACCATTGCGCCGCTGGCGTGGATTTTCCGCCTCGCGCGAAGGAAAATAAATATTTTCAATTGTTTATTAAACACTAGCCTTCTCCATATAATCATTACCAAAACTTTTTCGATATATGTAATTGTCAAGTCTCAAGACTTCTCGTCAAACTTACACGTACACAGAGAAAATTTGTACATTTTATAAAAACCAAAATGCAGAAATAAAATAGAACATTCATTCAGTAACCAATGCGGGAACTGGACTTCTTCGTTAATGAAAGAAACCTGCCACATGGCAGACCGTGACACTGTTCACCGCGCGTCAAGCTAAGTCCCAGTTAAGAAGGGACTTAGCTAAAAAATAGTGAATTTGGAAAAAAAACAATCAAGTTCAACAAATATGTGTGTTACTTTCCAAACTGAAATAATATCAAAATAAATAACACCAAAACAGTGATTTAAAATCGAAACGGAAAAAACAATCAAGTGCAACAAATATGTGTGTTACTTTCCGAACTGAAAAAATATCGAAATAAATAACACCAAAACAGTGATTTAAAATCGAAACGGAAGAAACAATCAAGTGCAACAAATATGTGTGTTACTTTCCGAACTGAAAAAATATCGAAATAAATGACACCAAAACAGTGATTTAACCCCGAAACGGAAGAAACAATCAAGTGCAACAAATATGTGTGTTACTTTACGAACTGAAAGAATATCGAAATAGATGAAACTAAACAAATCAAAACTAAAAAGTGTTAAAGCAGTTATAAAATACAAAAAATAAAAAAAAAATAAAAAAAAACAACATGGGCTGGTTCAACTTGACCGATACCAACACCACGTACGTCCAACTTGGAAACGACGCCCAAACCTGGACAGGAGTCATCATAGCAGCCTGCCTGATGATCTACACAGCTGGAAGATTCATCACCAAGCTACACCACATATACACGGAGAGGACAGCCGAGCGGACAACAAGAAGGGTCATCGCCAATCAGGTCTAAGTTAAGTACTGATTTTGATTTTTATTCATTTATATATCTATAGAGCACAGTAGAAAAAAAATTTTTTTTCTTTAAAAAGAAACTTGAAAGTACACAGTTAAATATGGAAAATATCAAAGAATTTTTTGAAGAAATAGAGGCAGCCGCCGAATATTTTAATGAAATCGACCGGCAAGCGGCAAAAATTTTTAAAACCAAAGAAAACATAAAAGCCTTTGCCGAAGCAGAAAATCACACATTAAATTTAGAAATTAAAATTTTTCCTGAACAGCCTGAGAAAACAGAAATAGTTAAAATAGAAGTATCGCAGGGGCCGTACTTCGACAAAAAAGAAGCAACACGAAAAAACAAGGCCTATTTTGCACGGAAAGGAATTTACCTGGATCCTGCACAATATAACCTCTGAAAAAAAAAATTTTAAACAACCATATTATATGATGTAAATTCTACAGTTTTACTAACAACAAACAAACCATTGAATATGAATGGAAGAAATTGAAGAAAGCCTGAATACATTAAAGGCAATCGAAAGTAATTTTAGGAAAGCTCCGAATAGAACCTATTCGAGCCAAATTTTACTATTGAAAAGAAGCGAAGCCAGCTTCGCTCAAAACGTAATTAACGAAAAACTTGCCGAACTAGAAAACAATCTAGATTCAGACCTTTTCAATTTAATCAACCGAGAAGCAAAATTGCTCTCAGGAAAAATTTACAATATCATAGACACTAAACTCCCATACGCCAAACCGTCGTTATTGCCTAAATTTAAACGGGCGACAAGGAAATTAATTAAGCTAAATCGTGAGGCAAAAACCTAAATGACTAATCAGGAAAATACAATAAAAACAGTGACGGCTTTGATGCCGGAATTTGATGGAAATCCAACAAACCTCACCAGTGTCATTGATGCACTGGATATTATTAAGACAATAGTCACAAATGATAACAAACAATTAGTTATCAGCATCATATTATCAAAACTAAGAGGCAAAGCACGAAACGCATTTGCCGCCAAGCCCGAAAACGTCGAGTCCATAGTGGACAAATTAAAAACAATTGCACCCACCTCCGTAGGAGCAGTGCAATCTAAACTAAAATTATGCAAACAAAAGTCTGACATAATTACCTTTACAAATGAAATCGAAACTCTCGCTACACAGCTTGAAGCTGCGTACGTAGCGAAAAAAATTCATGCCGAGGTAGCAAAAGAAATGGCTACCCAAGAAGCAATTAAACACATGGCGGAAGGTCTAAAAAATGAAAAAACATCAATTATTCTTCGAGCAGAAACATTCACGGACCTAGCTTCAGCGATAAATAAAGTGCTAGAGGTAAACCCGGCCTGCGAAGAAAAGATACTATTTGCAAAAATGCAAACGAATAAAACGAATATACAGCAAAAAAGTAACGGTGAAGGTCGTCAGTTTAAACAACAACCGATACCATTCTTCAATATGCCTTTTCAGCCACGGTTCCAAGGACAGCGTGGTTGGAATAATCAAAACAAACAACAATTGCCTAACCAAGCAAATCAAAGTCAAGGGCGCCAAATGAGACCTAATTTTAACCAATGGCATAACCTGCCTCAACAAATGTTCAGTTACGGACAGTTTCCTTATACTCCGTATCAGCAGTTTTATCAACAAAACCCATATCAATACCGAAATAACTGGAGAAATAATTCCAACACCAATCACAGCAACGCACATCCAAACAGAAATGTGATGGTTGCGGAAAACACATCGGAGCTGACGTCTGGTCCCCAAGACGTCGGCCAGCAACGAAGTGCAAATGGGACAACCAAGACAAATCAGAACATGAGAATGGATGTGAACCAGAATGTGGGTCACATTCAAGCTCGGTTAACGAATCAAGCAAGCCAGCAATGAAAATATTCAATTGCGAGATAAGTTATACAAATTTTGTAATTTTAAAATTAGATGTCTGTAACAAACCGGTCACACTAATCGTAGACACAGGTGCAGACATCTCTATATTAAAAGAAAGCGCACTAAAGCCAAATATATTTATTCACATGAATGAGAACTGTATTATAAATGGTGTTACCGAAGGTAAAATGGAAACCGAAGGTAGCACATATGCTAATATTAAACTAAATAATAATTTAATACCACATAAATTCCAAATAGTTAACGATAAGCTACCTATCTTTACAGACGGAATTCTCGGTAGAGACTTTCTAATAAACTACGAATGCAACATATGCCTGAAAACATGGCTAATTACTTTCGAAATAAATAATGAAATCTTCGAAATACCCATTAGAGATAAATTCAAGGAAAAATTTATTATACCACCTAGATGCCAACTAATTAAAGAAATAAAATTAAGAAATATCACTGAGGATAGTGTTATCCTATCCGGTGAAATAAAGCCAGGAGTGAACTACTCAAACGCGCTTATCACTCCTGGTGCCCAATATGTAAATATTATGAATACTAACGATAGTTTCGTACAGATTCCTTTTAATGATTTAATAGAAAAAATCAAAATAATCCCAGCTAGCAATTACGAAGCAGCCGGAAACGAAAATAAAAACTCTAAACGAAAAATTAATCAACGAATACTAGATTTACAAAATCAGATTAACATTAAAAATATACCAATCAATGCTAAAGGTAAATTAATAGACCTATGCTATAGATATAACGACATTTTCGCACTCAAGGATGATCCGTTAAGTGCAAACAATTTCTACAAACAAGAAATTAATCTAGAAAATAAATCACCAGTTTACATAAAAAATTACCGAACACCCGAAATCCACAAAGGAGAAATAAATAATCAAATTAATAAGATGCTTGATGAAAATATTATCCAACCTTCCGTATCCCCGTATAACTCACCTCTTTTACTAGTACCGAAAAAATCAACTACTGAAAATAAAAAATGGCGATTAGTCATTGATTTTCGCCAATTAAACAAAAAAATTATTGCGGATAAATTTCCATTACCAAGAATCGATGAGATACTTGATAATTTAGGTCGAGCAAAGTATTTTACGACACTCGACCTGATGTCAGGATTTCATCAGATCGAATTAGAAGAAAACTCAAAAAATACACAGCATTCTCGAGTTCAACAGGCCACTATGAATTTAATAGATTACCTTTCGGACTAAACATTTCACCCAATAGCTTCCAACGTATGATGACAATCGCTCTGAGTGGTTTACCACCAGAGTGTGCGTTCTTGTACATTGATGACATCATCGTGGTGGGTTGTTCAATCAACCACCATTTGAAAAATCTAGAGATGGTTTTCCAACAATCATCACATTTCGGAAAAAGGAATTTTGCCAGATCCATCAAAATTCTCAACAATAAAAAACTACCCCATCCCAACAAATGCAGATGAAGTTAGGCGATTTGTAGCCTTTTGTAACTACTATCGTCGTTTTATCGAAAATTTTGCCAAAATAGCACACCCATTAAACAAATTACTTAGAAAGAATACAAAATTTGACTGGTCGCTCGAATGCGAACAATCCTTCCAAACACTTAAAAATCTACTTTTAACGCCAACAATTTTACAATTCCCTGACTTCAACAAGAAATTTATCGTAATCACAGATGCTTCCAAAATGGCTTGCGGTGCAGTTCTTGCTCAGACACACGACAATATTGATTTGCCAATAGCGTACGCAAGTAGATCGTTCACCAGATGCGAATCAAATAAGTCGACAATTGAACAAGAGCTGACAGCAATCCATTGGGCCATCACGCATTTTAGACCATATTTATACGGAAGAAAATTTCTTGTCAAAACAGACCACAGACCATTGGTTTATCTGTTTTCGATGAAAAATCCTTCTTCAAAATTAACAAGAATGCGTTTAGACCTCGAAGAATTCGACTTCGAAGTAGAACACGTACAAGGTAAATTAAATGTAGGAGCGGACGCGCTCTCTAGGATTAAAATTAACACAGACATGTTAAGTAATATGTCTATTTTAAAGGTTCAAACTAGAGCCGACAAAAGGAAACAAAATGACGAAAATATTATTCAGAAAGAGAAAAACTCTAATGATTCGTTAGATACTGAGCCTGATCAACTCAAAGTATTTGAATCAATCAATATAAATGAAGTACACAACATGCAAAAATTAAGCATTGAAAAATCGTCGACAAATAATATAAATGGCCTAAAAATTAAAATTCAAAATAAAAATTACAAAAAGGACTTGACTCAAGCGTCATTTACCCGATGTATAATAACAAATATGAATGAATCTCTCGAGAGAATTTTAAATATTATCGAAGAAAAAGATAATAAATTGAATATTGGAAAAATTGCTCTAGCGCTTTCGAATACAATTTTCAATTTTATTAGTATTAATAATTTTAAGTCAGCATGTAATAAACATCTGAAATCACTCCAAATCATACTCTATCAACCGCAACGCGAGATAGATGATAAAAACCTAATTAACAGAATTATCCAAGAAAACCACGACTCTGCAATTGGCGGACACATCGGAATTAACAGACTCTATCGGAAACTAAAGTGTCATTATATATGGCCAGATATGAAAAAATCCATTGCAAATTATATACATAATTGTATAAAATGCAAAGAAAATAAACACACCTTTAGAACAACAGAAAACTTTATTCAAACACCAACACCACAAAAAGCTTTTTCTACAATAGCTATGGACACAATAGGACCATTTACAAAATCAAATTCAGGAAATAGATACGCGCTAACAATTCAATGCGACTTATCTAAATATATCATCGTGCAACCAATTCCAGACAAGCAAGCAGAAACAATAGCAAAAGCTTTTGTCGAACACTGCATTCTAATATACGGAACCCCGTCTATTATACGAACAGATCAAGGAACCGAATATAAAAATGAAGTCTTCCACAAAATTAGCGAATTACTCAAGTTCACTCAAAAATTTTCAACACCGTATCACCCTCAAACTATTGGAAGTCTAGAGAGAAACCATCGATGTCTGAATGAGTACGTAAGACAGTTCGTCAACGAATCACATACTGATTGGGATGACTGGCTGCCTTACTACGCATTTTGCTACAATACGACTCCTCACACCGATTTCCCATACACACCTTTTGAACTGATCTTTGGTAAAACAGCATCAGTACCAAACGAATTGAAAAATCCAGAATTCATAGAACCGACATATAATTACGACGAATACTACTCGGAATTGAAATACAAATTAAAAACTGCAGCCTTGAAAGCAAACCAACTCATAGACAAAATCAAAACTAAACGAAACTCAAATCAAGAAAATAAATCGAAACCCTCTTCCATTCAGATAAACGATAAGGTAATGTTAGAAAATCACAATAGAACAAAATTAGACAAAATTTACAAAGGCCCTTACATAGTAAAAAATATAGACCACCCAAATGCAATAGTAGAAAACCTAGAAACAAAGCAAACTCATACAGTCCACAAAAATCAAATTGTTAAATTGTAATCATATACAATAATATTACCACATGTTATACAAAAATAAATTACAAATCTATGGAAAACACGAAATTTTACTCAAGAACAAATTTTTAAAAACTATTATATTTTATATCATATTATATACCATATAATCATACACGTACTTACATCATTACCATAGCATAATCAAATTATATAAAAATATCGCTATACAACTATACAATTATAAACTCCAAAACATTATCTTATTACTATATCCCTGTTACATTCAAAATTACCTCATTGTCATTTCTTTACATACCATTATACCACACAAATTACACTATTGACATTATACAATAACATAATAATATCTAAACCCAGGAATTATAACACAGAAGAAAAACCAAAACATTGTAAAACACATTACACTTCACACAATATTGTAAGAGATTTCTTGAGACCAGACCTTAATTTTTATCAACCGAAAATGACTCCGTAAACTTCATCATTTTTTTTACGGGGAAGGTGTGGCGGAATTACAAAACCACCACGTTTTCCACGTTAAACACTCAGAACAATTGCAATAGTACATTTCATTTCATTTCATTTCGACACAATGTAGTTACATTGTAAACGTCTTCTTGGGAATATTTTGTACGGAAATCAGCCATACATCGTAGCACATACAGCTTTATGATTTGATGCATCGGCACTTTACAAATCATAAACTTTAAATATTTTATGAGTTGGACCGATACAGCCGAAATTATGCTCGGTACCAAAAACGGTCCTCCTATCTTAAACACTTGAACTGCTTACAGCGCACAAGCAAAGTAACGCAATGAATATAAACACTTTAAACCATTGCGCCGCTGGCGTGGATTTTCCGCCTCGCGCGAAGGAAAATAAATAACTTCAATTGTTTATTAAACACTAGCCTTCTCCATATAATCATTACCTTTTATAAACTTTTTCGATATATGTAATTGTCAAGTCTCAAGACTTCTCGTCAAACTTACACGTACACAGAGAAAATTTGCACATTTTATAAAAACCAAAATGCAGAAATAAAATAGAACATTCATTCAGTAACCAATGCGGGAACTGGACTTCTTCGTTAATGAAAGAAACCTGCCACACACCCTTTAGTTGAAGCTGTAATTGTGCTGGTTCTCGCTTCCTTGAAAATAAAACAAGCTCAGTTTTCTCCGTAGAGAACTCGATACCCATTTGACGAGCCCATATCGACAAGTTGTCGAGGGTATCTTGCAATGGTCCTTGGAGATCTGCAGCTTTGGGTCCTATAATAGACACAACGCTGTCATCGGCAAGTTGTCTTAGCGTGCAAGATGTGCTGATACATTCATCAATGTTGTTTACGTAAAAGTTGTATAAAAGGGGGCTTAAACATGAGCCCTGAGGAAGACCCTTTAACTGAATCGTATTGTCCACAGATCACCATACGCGAAATACATGTGTTTCTCGGACAATAGATTATAAAAAAAGTTATTCAGGATTGGTGACAGACCATGCTGATGCAACTTCTCAGATAGGATGTTTATGCAAACTGAGTCAAATGTCCCCTTGATGTCTAAGAAGACTGATGCCATTTGTGTTTTACGGGCAAATGTCATTTGAATTTCTGTTGAGAGCAACGCAAGACAATCGTTCGTTCCTTAACCCCTGCGGAAACCAAATTGTGTATCTGAAAGTAAGCCATTTGTCTCTACCCAATTGTCTAGACGACACAGAATCAAGTTTTCGAACAATTTCCGGATACAGGAAAGCATAGCAATCAACCGATACGAATTGTGATCGGAGGCTGGTTTCCCTGGTTTTTGAATGACGATAACTCTTACTTATCTGCAGTCTGTGGTACAATATTATCCTCAAAAAGCCTATTGAATAAATTCAATAAGCGCCTTTTGGCCGAGACAGGCAAATTTTTCCACAAGTTGAATTTGATTTTGTTTAACCCCGGAGCTTTATTGTTACACGATAAAAGCGCAAGTGAGAGCTCTACCATCGAAAAAGGTGTTTCGTTTCTGTTTGATGAGGCGACGCGCATGATCATCTGTTCGGGAACAGAGTCAGGACATACTTTTTTAGCGAAGTCGAATATCCAGCGGTTAGAATTTTCCTCGCTTTCGTTCGTGGTGTTTTTATTGCGCATTCGTCGGGCTGTGTTCCAAAGAGTGCTCATTGATGTTTCTCTCTATAATCCGTCTACGAATCGACACCAATAACCGCTTTTCTTCTCTTTAATCAAGCTGTTCATTTAAGCGTCTAATGCCGCGTAATTTCTCAAATTATCAGGTGTTCCGTTTTTCCTAAACCCGATAAATGATGAAGCTCTCTCCTTGTTTAATTCTGAGCACTCCTTTTCCCACCACGGGTTGGGAGGACGGAGGTTAGTTTTCGCGCTAGGTACATGTTTCGTCTGAACTTGAGTCGCGGTGTCGAGAATCGAGCGAGCCAAAAACGTGTAGTCTTCCTCCAGAGGAAGTTCTTGTGTTGATTCTAGTTTCTCAGATATCGAATTTGCGTAGCATTTCCAATAAATATTTCGTGTGAGGTAATACGAAACATTTATTGTCTCCGATGGTCTTAATCCGCAGGCGATTGAAATCACGATAGGTACCGTAGGGATCAGAGATCACCTTCCACGTGCAGTCCAACCGTAGCGATGTCGAGCAAAGGGATAAGTCCAGCGCACTTGGTCTTGCTGGTGGTGCAGGAATTCGTGT
Source organism: Malaya genurostris (assembly GCF_030247185.1). NCBI lineage: Eukaryota > Metazoa > Arthropoda > Insecta > Diptera > Culicidae > Malaya > Malaya genurostris. The sequence continues at coordinate 152,251,406 of NC_080572.1, forward strand.
CATTTCTCCCGTATTCAAGATTGTCATATTGAAGTTGTCGCAGATATCATGGATCATAGCTGATATGTTATCGTCGTGAAGACAACCCCATCCCGTACCGTGAGAGTTAAAGTCTCCTAAAACCAACGTCGGTGCGGGAAGGAGCTCAATAATATCACTGAGCCGCTGATGCCCAACCGAGGCTCTTGGGGAATATAGATGGAAGCTATGCAAAGGTCCTTGCCTTTGATTGTAACATGACATGCGACAACTTCAATACCTGGAATCGATGAGGGGTTAAGGCGATAGAAAGAATATCACTCTTTGATCCCCAAAAGTACTCCTCCCTAGGGATCATCTCGACCCAGAGGAATAATGGTAAAATCGTAGAAGTTTAAGGGTATTTCAGAAGTTAGCCAAGTTTCGCACAATGCAAATGCGTCACATTTCAGATTATTTAGTAAAAATTTGAAAGGATCTATTTTTGGGATGATACTTCTACAATTCCGCTGTATAACAGTGATTGTATCCGTGACCTCTGTGTTCCGACTTTGCCATCGAAGGATATGATCGCTGAAAGAAGGGACCATTTTGCAGTCAACTGCTTCAAAAATGTTTTCACTGAAGGAATAAAAGCTATTATCAGGCTTTGAAGAGGCTCAAAAATTTGAAAGTAGACATGATCCAGTCCACAATATCAGAGAATTTAACAAACCCAGTATCTGGTAAATTTTCTGACTGATCTTTAGGGACTTTCGGGGGTTTTGAAGTCCCAGGAAGTGATGGAAATTCTTGCTCGGAATTTTATTATCTAAGGCCTGGAGCTTTTTTCTCCGGTTTTTTGCCATCACTTCCAGTTGTTTTAATTTTTTGAGACCCACCAGAAGATACCTTCGAACCCTTACTAGGGAGCTTTTGATAAGATTTATTTCTTCTCTTTCTGTATGATGAGCTAAGAGGGACAGTCGAAGGTGTACCTTCAAGGGGATCATCAGCTTCGCTCTCGTCAGCTAACAAACAAGCGTAAAGGTTCACTGGAGGCGTAGCACTCTTCAACATTTCAGCAAAGGAATGCTTGGAATGTTGCTTGAGTGAACGCCTCATCTTGTCTTTGCGCAGTTTGTACGCGGGGCATTCCGAGGGGTCATGCGGTCTCTCCTTACAGTAGAGACATTGTTCAATGTCTCCACTGCAGGAGTTATCCGCCTTACTCCCTCCACACTTTATATACCGGGATTTATTGCAACAATGGGATGCTGTATGTCCCAATTGTTTGCAATTGGTGCAGTTTATGACCCGCGGCACAAAAAGGCGAACAAGTAGACGAATTTGGTCCAGGTGGACGTAATTAGGCCTTGCGGAGCCAGCGAAAGTCACCCGATACAAGTCTGATGGGATATAGGACTTAGTCCAATCCTCAGCGGTCGATACTGAACGCAATTGCTTGCAGTCCAGTATCTTAACGTTCTTGAGTAGGGGGTTTTTAAAACCGCCTGCCCTGGATCGGTGATCACTTCGCGAGCTGGTACGTATACGCGATACTCCCGCGTGAAATGCTCACTATGAACGATCTCATTAGCCTGTTTTGCACTGGCTAACAAGACCCTAAGCTTTTCCGGGCGTACTTTTTTAATTTTTTTGTACAGTATTGTATCGCGAGGTCAGGGCTGACATTGTGCATCTCGAATCGAGTTGCTCGAAACGATTATTTTTGAAGTCGATTCGACTGAACTGTGGCATTACGTATCGGTTTCGACCTCGTGATCGAGATCCTAACAATGTGGTACTAGATTTCGACTGACGTTGCTCGAACTGTCATAACAAACATAGGTAAACAAACCCATATACACTGCAATCATGAAAAGAAATCAAACTGTGAATTATTGTTTGGGTATTTTCGATTTCATTTATTCGGTTCAAGTACTGCAAAGAAGAAAACTGTTTGTAATACTGCGGTTTTAATTTACCACGAAATTAACATGAACACTTTTCTGAAATTTAAATCAAGCAGCAGATTCGTTTCCACTCCATTTGAAAACGTAAAGAATTTTGTCAAGCGTGTTCTCGTACACAATTTATCGATGAACTTTTGAAATTACAGGGTGGCAAGTGACCGGGAAAACAGGGAAAAAGTCAGGAATTTCGTTTCACCGGGAAAGTCGGGAATTTTAGCGCAAACCCGGAAAACAATTCACTTGCCCTAATCGTAGTAAATCATGATTTTCCTGATGAAGTGGAACAAGGCTCGATGATCGACTTCGATTCGAGAACCATAATACGAAACGTGGTCGATTCGATAAAATTTTAGTCGAATCGAGATACATAATGCCGCCCAGATATTTTGAAAGTCTGAGGAGGTTCAACTTTTTGAATCAATCGGGATAGCTTCTAATGCGAGATTTATTGCCATCAGAAGCATCCATTTGATCATCTAGGAGAAGGTCAGGCAATTCTGTGCCTTTTGTCATGGCACGAAAATGTTTGCGTGCGGGTAAATATTGGGGGGACAAATGTAGTGGTATTGAACAACAGAGAAAAGAAAGAAGAAGAGAAAAAAATACTTAGCTTTAGCTCTCAAAGGGAAACGGCCGACAAGCCCGGTCCTAGGCAATCGGGAAATTTCTGTTCAATAATGTGCAAAAAACACTTTTTTTCAGTCTCTCACTACACTGTCCAATGAAACGTTTCTCTGTTTATTACTATATATGTGTATATATATATATATATATATATATATATATATATATATATATATATATATATATATATATATATATATATATATATATATATATATATATATATATATATATATATATATATATATATATATATATATATATATATATATATATATATATATATATATATATATATATATATATATATATATATATATATATATATATATATATATATATATATATATATATATATATATATATATATATATATATATATATATATATATATATATATATATATATATATATATATATATATATATATATATATATATATATATATATATATATATATATATATATATATATATATATATATATATATATGGCGATTCCGCCATCATCAAATCTGAGGATGACGCTAAAGAACCTGCAATCATTGCTAAAATTAGTTTCCCGGACTTCGACCCCGACGACATTAAGACATGGTTCATATGTCTGGAAGCAGCATTTAGCGTTAATGTGATCAAAAATGATAAATTCCAGTTTAACGCTGTAATAGTCGCTCTTGGCTCCCGCGCGAAATTCGTGCATTCAGTGATATCAAGGTGTAATGAAACAAACACTAACGATAGATACGATGTCCTCAAATCTGCCGTGATTGCACATTTCCGCCCATCGGAAACACAACGATTGACTAGTTTGCCCTCGGGTATATCTCTAGGAGACCAAAAGCCAAGTGTATTATTGACAGATATGCGCCGTCTGGGTGGCGCGGGATGCACCGACAATGTGCTAGCGAACCTGTGGCTGCGAGCACTTCCAAATACTGCTCGATCCATTATCGCTGCTATGCCTACCGCGACACTCGACGAGCAAGCCAAAGTAGCTGATAAAATTTTGGAAGCACCCCGTGAGCAAATTTCTGCTGTGCAGACTACCCCAGAAACATCTACCTCTATATCGTCTCTCGAACAAAGAATCGAAGCTCTATCGCGACGCTTGGAAGAAGCCTTGTCGTTTGATTTTCGTGGACGGGACCGTCACAACAGTCGCCCGCGCTCACGCTTTTTCAGTCGTCGTGATCCAACACCAGGGAGAAGCAAGACACCATGCCGATGGATCTGCTGGTTTCACTACCGACATGGTGCACAAGCTCGGAAGTGTGAGAAGACAAAATTCGGAAACCAAGACGTTAAGTGTATTTTTTTTTATGGAAACATCGAGGTATATACTCGACCGAAGGACAATTAGACCACAACGTTAACGCACACCAACCACCGCCCGCTTCAATTAGCGAACCGTCGTCGAAGCAAAACACCATCACTAGCCTGAACCAACCTGTAAACGTCCAGCGCATCCATATACACGACCTGAAGACGTCAAATCGATTCCTCATCGACACTGGGGCAGATATATCTGTCATACCACCATCATCTAGAGAACGCCTTACACCAACTACATCACATCAACTTTATGCAGCAAACGGTTCCACAATTCAAACATTTGGTACCAAAAGACTCATCGTTGATCTTGGCCTACGAAGACAATTCACGTGGATTTTTGTCATCGCCGATGTCAAATCACCTATAATTGGTGCCGATTTCCTGAAACACTACGATTTACTCGTGGATCTGCGGAGAAACAAGTTGATCGACAACACCACTCGATTGGAAATCGAAAATATCGATGCAGTATCAGAGCCAACTATAACTACATTTGATAAGAGTTCACCATTCGCTTCAATCCTTACAGAACACCAAGACATAACGATCCTGAATATGAAACACAAACCAACAACAGCCAGCACCATGCATCAGATTGTTACCACCGGGCAACCTGTTTTTTGTCGACCACGTCGGTTACCTGTGGACAAATTGAAAGAAGCAAAGGCAGAATTCCAGTTTCTTATGGAGCAGGGGATTTGCCAACCATCTAAAAGTAATTGGGCCAGCCCGCTGCATCTTGTTAAAAAATCGAATGGTAAGTGGCGACCATGTGGTGACTACCGGAATCTGAATGCCATCACAGTACCAGACCGTTATCCAGTACCACATATTCAAGACTTTTCCAGCATCTTGTACGGTAAGCAAATTTTCTCTTGCATAGATTTGCAACGTGCATACCACCAAATCCCTGTGGCACCCGAAGATGTCCCTAAAACAGCTATCACCACACCTTTCGGGCTCTTTGAATTTAAATATATGACCTTCGGACTGCGCAATGCAGGACAAACTCTCCAAAGGCACCTACATGCTATCTTTGGTGACCTAGATTTTGTTTACCCTTATATCGACGATTTATGCATAGCTTCAGATAATGTTGAGCAGCATAAGCAACATCTACGAACAGTGTTTGATCGACTGAGACAAAACGGACTCACCATCAACGCTGCGAAATGCCAGATTGGGCAACCTACCGTTGAATTTCTAGGCCATCAAATAACACCAGAGGGAATCAAACCAACGCCTAACAAAGTGCAAGCAATTCTCAATTTTCCAAGACCAACGATAGCTAAACAGTTAAAAAGATTTCTCGGTACAATTAATTTTTACAGGCGCTTCATTCCACAAGCAGCCGTAAACCAACAAATTTTACAATCGATGATCCCTGGAAATACTCGCAACGATACAACCATTTTAATATGGGACGAGGTTTCGAATAAAGCGTTTGAGGAATGTAAACATGACCTAGCAAACGCAACTCTTCTCGCTCGATGCTTCTAACACAGCTATCGGAGCAGTTCTGTATCAAATCGCTAAAAATTGCCCGCAACCACTAGCATTCTTCTCGCGAAAGTCAACAAAAGGCTAGCACATACGACAGAGAACTAATCGCTATGTACGAAGCCATCAAACATTTTCGAGATACACTACAAGCTCGAGAATTTTGTGTCTACACAGACCATAAGCCGCTGGTCACTGCTTTCCACCAGCGTCCGAATAAAGCCAGTCCAACACAACAACGTCGACTCAGCTTTATAAGTGAGTATACTACCGACATTAGGCACGTATCTGGCGAATCCAACAAAGTCGCTGATATGGTAAGTCGCATCGATTCGATTACTACTACTGTGATCAACTATGGTCGTATGGCTGAGTCCCAGAAATCAGATCCAGAACTGAAAGAGTTTTTAAACAATCCTCCAAGCAACACATCAGTAAAGCTAAAATTACTTAAATCACCATATATATATATATATATATATATATATATATATATATATATATATATATATATATATATATATATATATATATATATATATATATATATATATATATATATATGGCGATTCCGCCATCATCAAATCTGAGGATGACGCTAAAGAACCTGCAATCATTGCTAAAATTAGTTTCCCGGACTTCGACCCCGACGACATTAAGACATGGTTCATATGTCTGGAAGCAGCATTTAGCGTTAATGTGATCAAAAATGATAAATTCCAGTTTAACGCTGTAATAGTCGCTCTTGGCTCCCGCGCGAAATTCGTGCATTCAGTGATATCAAGGTGTAATGAAACAAACACTAACGATAGATACGATGTCCTCAAATCTGCCGTGATTGCACATTTCCGCCCATCGGAAACACAACGATTGACTAGTTTGCCCTCGGGTATATCTCTAGGAGACCAAAAGCCAAGTGTATTATTGACAGATATGCGCCGTCTGGGTGGCGCGGGATGCACCGACAATGTGCTAGCGAACCTGTGGCTGCGAGCACTTCCAAATACTGCTCGATCCATTATCGCTGCTATGCCTACCGCGACACTCGACGAGCAAGCCAAAGTAGCTGATAAAATTTTGGAAGCACCCCGTGAGCAAATTTCTGCTGTGCAGACTACCCCAGAAACATCTACCTCTATATCGTCTCTCGAACAAAGAATCGAAGCTCTATCGCGACGCTTGGAAGAAGCCTTGTCGTTTGATTTTCGTGGACGGGACCGTCACAACAGTCGCCCGCGCTCACGCTTTTTCAGTCGTCGTGATCCAACACCAGGGAGAAGCAAGACACCATGCCGATGGATCTGCTGGTTTCACTACCGACATGGTGCACAAGCTCGGAAGTGTGAGAAGACAAAATTCGGAAACCAAGACGTTAAGTGTATTTTTTTTTATGGAAACATCGAGGTATATACTCGACCGAAGGACAATTAGACCACAACGTTAACGCACACCAACCACCGCCCGCTTCAATTAGCGAACCGTCGTCGAAGCAAAACACCATCACTAGCCTGAACCAACCTGTAAACGTCCAGCGCATCCATATACACGACCTGAAGACGTCAAATCGATTCCTCATCGACACTGGGGCAGATATATCTGTCATACCACCATCATCTAGAGAACGCCTTACACCAACTACATCACATCAACTTTATGCAGCAAACGGTTCCACAATTCAAACATTTGGTACCAAAAGACTCATCGTTGATCTTGGCCTACGAAGACAATTCACGTGGATTTTTGTCATCGCCGATGTCAAATCACCTATAATTGGTGCCGATTTCCTGAAACACTACGATTTACTCGTGGATCTGCGGAGAAACAAGTTGATCGACAACACCACTCGATTGGAAATCGAAAATATCGATGCAGTATCAGAGCCAACTATAACTACATTTGATAAGAGTTCACCATTCGCTTCAATCCTTACAGAACACCAAGACATAACGATCCTGAATATGAAACACAAACCAACAACAGCCAGCACCATGCATCAGATTGTTACCACCGGGCAACCTGTTTTTTGTCGACCACGTCGGTTACCTGTGGACAAATTGAAAGAAGCAAAGGCAGAATTCCAGTTTCTTATGGAGCAGGGGATTTGCCAACCATCTAAAAGTAATTGGGCCAGCCCGCTGCATCTTGTTAAAAAATCGAATGGTAAGTGGCGACCATGTGGTGACTACCGGAATCTGAATGCCATCACAGTACCAGACCGTTATCCAGTACCACATATTCAAGACTTTTCCAGCATCTTGTACGGTAAGCAAATTTTCTCTTGCATAGATTTGCAACGTGCATACCACCAAATCCCTGTGGCACCCGAAGATGTCCCTAAAACAGCTATCACCACACCTTTCGGGCTCTTTGAATTTAAATATATGACCTTCGGACTGCGCAATGCAGGACAAACTCTCCAAAGGCACCTACATGCTATCTTTGGTGACCTAGATTTTGTTTACCCTTATATCGACGATTTATGCATAGCTTCAGATAATGTTGAGCAGCATAAGCAACATCTACGAACAGTGTTTGATCGACTGAGACAAAACGGACTCACCATCAACGCTGCGAAATGCCAGATTGGGCAACCTACCGTTGAATTTCTAGGCCATCAAATAACACCAGAGGGAATCAAACCAACGCCTAACAAAGTGCAAGCAATTCTCAATTTTCCAAGACCAACGATAGCTAAACAGTTAAAAAGATTTCTCGGTACAATTAATTTTTACAGGCGCTTCATTCCACAAGCAGCCGTAAACCAACAAATTTTACAATCGATGATCCCTGGAAATACTCGCAACGATACAACCATTTTAATATGGGACGAGGTTTCGAATAAAGCGTTTGAGGAATGTAAACATGACCTAGCAAACGCAACTCTTCTCGCTCGATGCTTCTAACACAGCTATCGGAGCAGTTCTGTATCAAATCGCTAAAAATTGCCCGCAACCACTAGCATTCTTCTCGCGAAAGTCAACAAAAGGCTAGCACATACGACAGAGAACTAATCGCTATGTACGAAGCCATCAAACATTTTCGAGATACACTACAAGCTCGAGAATTTTGTGTCTACACAGACCATAAGCCGCTGGTCACTGCTTTCCACCAGCGTCCGAATAAAGCCAGTCCAACACAACAACGTCGACTCAGCTTTATAAGTGAGTATACTACCGACATTAGGCACGTATCTGGCGAATCCAACAAAGTCGCTGATATGGTAAGTCGCATCGATTCGATTACTACTACTGTGATCAACTATGGTCGTATGGCTGAGTCCCAGAAATCAGATCCAGAACTGAAAGAGTTTTTAAACAATCCTCCAAGCAACACATCAGTAAAGCTAAAATTACTTAAATCACCATATATATATATATATATATATATATATATATATATATATATATATATATATATATATATATATATATATATATATATATATATATATATATATATATATATATATATATATATATATATAACAGGTCGGCTGAAAAGTTCGTATCGTTTCTATGAGAGGGCGCCACAAGAATTAAATCCATACCATTTTCAGTTAGTACCAACCTTCAAAAGATACGTGTATAAATTTGACAGCTGTCTGATTATTAGTTTGTGAGATATTGCATTTTGAGTGTAGCTACTTTTGTTATTGTGAAAAAAGTGAAAGAAAAGGAATTTCGTGTGTTGATGAAACACTACTTTTTGATGAAAAAAAGTGCCGCCGATACCAAAAAATGGCTTGATGAGTGTTATCCAGACTCTGCACCGGGCGAAGCAACAATTCGTGAGTGGTTTGTAAAATTTCGTACTGGTCATATGAGCACCGAAGACGATGAACGCAGTGGACGTCCAAAAGAGGCTGTTACTGATGAAAACGTGAAAAAATCCACAAAATGATTTTCAATGACCGTAAAGTGAAGTTGATCGAGATAGCTGACACCCTAAAGATATCAAAGGAACGTGTTGGACATATTATTCACGAATATTTGGATATGAGGAAGCTTTGTGCAAAATGGGTGCCGCGTGAGCTCACAATCGATCAAAAACAACAACGAATTGATGATTCTGAGCAGTGTTTGGAGCTGTTATATCGAAATAAAACCGATTTTTTTCGTCGATATATAACAATGGACGAAACATGGCTCCATCACTTCACTCCGAAATTCCCACTTCACACACGAAATTCCTTTTTTTCCATTTTTTCACAATAACAAAAGTAGCTACACTTAAAATGCAATATCTCACAAACTAATAATCAGACAGCTGTCAAATTTATACACGTATCTTTTGAAGGTTGGTACTAACTGAAAATGGTATGGATTTAATTCTAGTGGCGCCCTCTCATAGAAACGATACGAACTTTTCAGCCGAACTGTTATATATATATATATAATGGTCTTGAAAGCGGAACAAAACTGTTCACCGCACTATTGAAGAAACACGAATTTGCTTCCGATCAGCCAGATAGTTACAGTGGAACTGTGTTGTGTCGTTGCATTTTAAACACCATTACAGGCTTTAGTCCAGCCTCCGATAGTGCCTGCTTCAGTCCAAAAATCCAAAAATCGATGCAGCCACTTTTAAAAATTAATTCCGAAGGAGAACGTTTTACTACCGGAGGTAATGAGTTCCAATTTGTCACACCTCGAACGAACAGCGAACTGGCGTAACACACTGTGTTGTTAGCAGGTGTTACAATATCTTCCAAACGACGTCCTTGAGACTGAAAAATTTTCTCGAAGAGTACAGCAGGGTATCGTGTTTCCAATAGGCGTCTAATAAATATACAGGAACGGAATGCATAGAAACCTCGTAGAGAGTATCCAATAAGATTTTCGTAACGGCTTAGGCCATAGACGTAACGCACAGAGCAGTTTAATGCTACGCGAAGCTGATTAAACAAACTTGCACTATCATGGACATGCAGAAATATCTCCGAGCAGGAAATGCGATAAAATCAAAGATTTGAAGAGTTTCAGTTTGGTAGAAAACGGAACGGTAGAGACACAGTTATATAAAGTTCGTAGGCTGGCATAAATCTTTCCGCACTGTTGCTTTATCAGTCCATCCCATTGCAGATCATTCTGAAAATTGAAACCGAGATTGTTTGCGCTTTCGGACCACTCGATGCATTGCCCATCCAAGACAATTTCAGGTAACATTGCACTGATTCTCAGATGTCGATTTTTGATGATCACTGCCTAACTTTTGATTGGATTCACGTGAAGGTTGTTCCGTCGGAACCAGATTTTCACTTGCTCAAGATCTGCATTTATAATATTTATCAGCTCTTGCACACACGGGCCAAATAGACCAACGTAAAGTTGAACATCATCAGCATAGATCTGGATTGAACAGCATTTTAGAACTGTTGGTAAATCTTTGATATGGCAGCAGAAAAGTAGGGGACCAAGAACTGAACCTTGAGGAACACCAGACGGAACATCAGCACTGTTAGAGTAGCGATCTCCACAAAAAACAGTTTGCTTTTTTACTTACCTTACCTAAAAGCTATAGGCCTGGGGTGTCCTTTGCTGTATCAAGAATACATCTCCACATAACTCGGTCCATGGCTGCTCGTCGCCAGCCACTCAAGGCACGGACGCTTCTGAGATCACCCTCCACTTGATCGATCTACCTTGCTCGCTGCGCTCCTCTTCTGCTTGTACCAGTCGGATTAGATTCAAGAACCATTTTCACTGGGCTGTCGTCTGACATCCTTATGACATGCCCAGCCCATCGAAGACGTCCGATTTTAACTGTCCGTACGATCGGTGGTTCTCCTAGCAGCTGTTGCAATTCGTGATTCATACGCCGTCTCCACGTTCCGTCTTCCATCTGCACTTCGCCATAGATGGTCCTCAGTACCTTTCTTTCGAAAACACTGAGGGCGCGTTGGTCCTATGCCAACATAGTCCAGGTCTCGTGGCCATAAAGAACAACCGGTCTAATGAGCGTTTTGTAGATGGTCAATTTCGTGCGGTGGCGCACTTTTCTCAATCGAAGGGTTTTTCTGAGTCCAGAGTACGCACGATTCCCTGCCAAAATACGTCTCTGTATTTCTCTGCTGATGTCATTGTCGGCGGTCACCAGTGAGCCCAAATACACAAACTCGTCAACCACCTCGATATCGTCACCGTCTATCAATACTCGTGGTGGGAGGCGTAGTGTTTCTTCTCTAGAGCCTCTCCCTCTCATGTATTTTGTTTTCGACGCATTTATGGCCAGTCCGATACGTCTAGCTTCAGCTTTCAGTCCGATGTAGGTTTCCGTCATCTTCTCAAGGTTACGTGTTACAATATCAATATCGTCAGCGATGCCAAAAAGTTATACGGACCTTTGGAAGATCGTGCCACTCGTGTTGATCCTTGCTCTTCGAATCACACCTTCCAGGGCAATATTGAACAAGATACAAGAAAGTCCATCACCTTGACATAACCCTCTCCGAGATTCGAAGGGACTCGAGAGCGTCCCAGATACTCGGACGTAGCACATCACTCTATTCATCGTTGCTTTGATCAATCGCGTCAGTTTATCCGGGAAATCGTATTCGTGCATGATCTGCCATAGGTAATCTGTCGTCGGCTGAGCGTGCACCCAGATTGATTCCTGTACCGTTCTCTGTATCTTGTACTTTGCCATTCAGATGCTCGTCATAGTACTGCTTCCGTTCGTGAGAAGGTTACCACTGGTATCTGCACATTTCGGCCTGTGAAGTGTAGCCTCTACGTGAGCGGTTCACCTTCTCATAGAATTTCCGGGTATCATTTGTGCGGTACAGCTGTTCCATCGCTTCGCGATCTTGGTCTTCCTGGTGGCGCTTTTTGCCCCGGAAAACCGTGTTCTGTCTGTTCCGTGCCTGTCTGTATCGTTCCTCGTTCGCTCTAGTGCGGTGCAACAAACTGCAACAAGGTAGTGGTCGGAATCAATGTTGGCACTGCGGTAGGTGCGGACATTGATGAAGTCGGAGAAGAACCTGATTACTTAATCAACATACGGAGATTTCCCGTATGTTGATCAGGTGATCTCCAGGTGGCTTTGTGGATATCTTTGCGGGGAAAGAAGGTGCTTCGAACTACCATTCCTCGGGAGGCTGCAAAGTTTACGCATCGTTGGCTATTGTCGTTTTACATCCTGCCGTGGACAGCTGTCGTAGGTTCGTTCCAGATGCGCGTAGAATGCTTCCTTCTCGTCATCGGGTCTCGTCTCATGTGGGCAGTGCACGTTGATGATGCAGTTATTGAAGAAACGGCCCTTGATCTTCAATACGCACATTCTTTTGCTGATTGGCTGCCACCCAATCACGCGCTGGCGCATCTTGCCCAACACTACAAATCCCGTTTCTAGAACGCTGGTTGTCCCACAGCTCTGGTAGAAAGTAGCCGCTCGATACCCACTTTTCCACACCTTCTGTCCCGTCCAACAAAGTTCCTGCAATGCTACGACATCGAAGCCGCGGATTTGAAGCTCATCATGCAGCATTCGGTCGTATCCTGGGAAGCCAAGCGATTTGCAGTTCCATGTGCCGAACTTCCAATCGCAAAATTAGAGTCCCAAACTGACACAAGAACGGTACTCAGCCGCTCCTAACATGGAGAACAGACGCTATTTCGAGCCGCCCCAACATGGGGAACAGACGCTCGGGTAGGCTTGCTCTCTGTAAAGAGAAAGCAAGCCCCCCCTTCCCTGTCAGCCTACGACCAAGGTCCCACCGGGATTGGTTACCCGATCTTTCCTATGGTTACTCGCACCCCAGCCGGCACCGCGGGGAGGTAGGGATAGGAGTTACTGGACAAGAGGCTATGAACCACATTGGGGCCTGAATTGCGCATTGTCCAGTCGTTTACCAACCTTTCTTGCTGCCATTCAGATATGACCTGATTAGGTTCACAGCGGTGACAGAAAAATTAAATTGTTTCACCAGTTTATCTAACAGTATGTTGTGAGGGATGGTATCGAAAGCCTTGGAACAGTTCAAAAGTTGAAGAATAGCAGTACCTTTTTTGAATGATCAAAGGCGAGATGATCTTGATGAATCGTATCGGTATGCCGTCTAACCCAATAGCGTTCGATTTTGTATTATAGAGAACGTTGATAACTTCCCGATAGCGCACTGTTTGGAATGAGGCGAAGATTGTAGTGATCTTGAAAGTCTTTCACTACGAGGGGTGCTATTCATATAGTTAGCTAAGAATGCGCGATTCACGTCATCTGGATCGAAACTGCACGATGGCGTTGATTTTTGCTTACCAACACCAAAACTTTTTACTCGCTGCCAGAGGTTTTTCGACGATGTCCTGCTATTAAGAAAGCGGTTTAAGTATTGCTGCTTGGCTTGGCTTACTTTAGTGTTCGTGTGGTTCCTTAATACCTTGTAACGTTGTCGTTTTTCGTCTTTCAGATATGTTGGAGCCTGGAACCAATCCTTATAAGCCAGGTCACGTTCGAGTAAAGATTTACGAACACTATCAGAAAACCATGAATTGTGACGTCTGCGAGTGGTCCGGACACGAAGAAAAATACACCGATCATGCACTATTTTTATGTTAACGTTAAAGAATTCCATAGCATCATTTGGGTTTTCAAGTTCATATAATCGATTCCAAGGAATGGAGAGCACGGCATTTTCCACAGCATGCGAGTTAAAATTTAAATAATCACGATACGTGCAACGGACTGAGTGTCGGGAAATCTCAAAATCAGTTGACGCATAGATACGATCATGGTGCGACAACGCCGGGAAACTTACTTGCCGAACTGCAAAACCTTATCGCTGTTATTTGTTATCAATAGATCAAGCTGTGAGCACCCTCCACAGTGGAAAAATGTCGGTTCTTCACTAATAAATGACAATGAAAAATTCAGCATCGTCGATTCAAGCCGATCACGCTTGGTACTAGGACGAAGCATATCAGTGTTGAAGTCGCCAATCAAAAATATGGTGTCATACCGAATAGCGAAATCTTCCAGTTTGTCTGTCAAGAAGGATGAACAGTCATTTTCAGGTGGATTGTATACCGTCATCAACAGAATCGTTTGGTCAACTATACGGAACTCCAAAGCCAAGCATTCTGTTTTGTCAGTTGATTCTCCTACTAAGACTATGTTGAACACTTTGGAACAGACGAAATGTTCTCTGTAGTAAACAACAATGCCTCCACACCGTTGATACACTCTATCATTTCTTATGACAGAGAACCCTGAGATCCCGATACTGCTGTCGCTGATTTTTGTAGTTAATCACGATTCGGTGAAGCACGCTATCTCGATTTTGGAGCAAGACAGCAAAGTCCGAATCTCGTCTAGTTTTCCTGAACGATGCACACAAAGACTCTGAGCGTTTCCGTGACAAATATTCAATTTTCCGGATAATAAAGCAGCATTCAATAGCGATCCTGGAATGTTCGTGGAGGTGTGATTTTCCGATGGAACCATTAGGTAAAATGAGGGAAACAATTTCTAAAGGGCTGCATAGTCTCAACTAACTTTTTCACAATTATCTGTATCATGCAATCTTAAATTCACAAAAATAAAACAGTTTAAAACTTAACCTCAAAAGTGAACGGAAATCGTCACATAGTTACGAAAATTTATCCAATTGTTCGACGGATTGTATCACAGTGGATGGTGCACCAGCTGCAGTTTACACATGGACTACTCCTTGTTTGGTGTACACTGACGAAAACTTCCCCGCCTTCTTCAGCGACCAAACTGCAAAACTAGTCCCAAAAATGGAATAGATATGTTCTCCAAAAACAGGAACAAACGTTGTCCAACAAAAATTTTCCTCAGCCAGTTAGCTGGAGAATCTTCCTGCGTTGTTGCAGCCTACGAAACTGGTCAATCCAAAAAATCCTTAACACACAGTTACCTTTTTAACTTTTACACGTGTAGCGGGAACCCGAAATGAAGACCCTTTAATCTGGATGTAACTTGCCTAATATCAGCCCACTAAATGACGTGCACTTCAACTTTTTCTCGTCGCCACTTATAACGTCTTCACAGGAAGGAAACTACTGCGGCAAGGCTTTCGTTATTATTTTAATTAAGTATAGAAACGGTATGTAAGTTAGAAGTCAAACTAAAACTGAGACAGCTCATATATTCTCAAATACTTTTATTCTTATAATTTAACATAGTGTGAGTGTGTCAAGGTACACGGTAAATTCATACTAGTCACATTAATTTATGTTCAGGAAATAAGTACTAAATCAAATATGCACTGAAAAAAAAAAGTCATCTGAAAGCTGATATAACAAAGCTCTCAGTGTCTTTGAAGACACTGCAATATCATCTTGATCCGACTTCCGGTTCCGAAATTATAGGGTAATTAGTATCCAAACTGTCACCCTACAAAATGATGCAAAATCGGTACGCATCGGTACGTGCTGGTACGGAAGAAAAAGAAAATGCACCCACCTAGCGTGTTATGTTAAATTTTGTATAGCGTTCAGAATTGCTACATTTAAATCTATATTAACTTGACATAACTGTTTACAAATTGAAAAGGTGATGGTAGTTTACACAAAAGAAATTGATTGATTTTATTCAAGTTTGAAAAAGAAAATCTAGACAGAATCTTCTAGTGCTTTAAAAACATAAGTAATATGAGAAAAGCATCATTACACCACTAGGTGGATTAAAAAGGTTTTTTGTTTGTGTTGGCTGAAAAAATCTGGGATTTAATTTTTATTAGATATTATGTCCATTGGGCTCTATATGTGTGACAAATCTATTTGTGTGTGTCCTATATTTCAGAGAACTCGGTACATTTGTTCATGCTAGGTAGTACGAACCAATTAAGTTCAATTAGTATTGAATTGCTTTATGATATGAATAAAAGTATTTTTACGTTTCATAAACAACACAGAACAATCCATTAAAAAAATATAATTAGTTTAATGGGAGAAATTTTCCAAATACGGGAACATTCGTTCAACAATGCTAATATTTTGTGTCTTGGTCGTAACTTACAAACGATATTTTCTAAAATTCATCGCAAACTAAACAAAAAGAAGACGAATTAAATAAGCCAATACTTTAGATGACTTGATAAAGAAACATAAATATTGATCGCTGGGAATCGATAAATTTTTTTTTTTCGTTTTGCTTTAGGATTACAGATGGCTGAGCCAGCACCACACATACAAAATGTGAGCTTTTATTTAATCAGGCCCCAGAATGGAAGGGGGGATTAGCGATTCTGACTTCTCCCGAATTCGGGATTTATTCGATTTTGAAACTTCTGGTGCGGGCGTTAGAGACGGACTTTTGACAGATAATCACTAAAAATATTTAAGCTTCTTTGTAGGCGACTGCAGATCACTCTTAGATTTCTACCTGTGGCTAACAGACCTGTGTCGTCACAGAATAGCGATTCCTGACAACCAACGGGTAGATTTGGAAGATCAGAAGTGAAAATATTATACAAGATTGGAGCTACGCTTGAATCCTGCGGAACACCTGCCCGTACGGGTAGCAATTCAAATTTATAATTCTGATAGCTAACCTGAAGAGTGCGACCAGCTAAATAATTTAGAATTATTTTGATCAAATAAATAGGAAACTGGAAATCAGACATTTTTGCTATTAAACCTTTGTGCCAAATACTGTAGAATTCTTTTTCTATGTCTAGAAGAGCAACTCCAGTGGATAACCCAGAAGATTTATTTGCTTTTATCATGTTCGTTACTCTTACAAGTTGATGAGTAGTTGAATGTTCATGACAAAATCCAAAAACAAATGAGTTTAAATATGATCATATTTAAGCGAGACCTTATTTTCAATAATACTCACAACGTTCAAATTAAAATTGTGGACACTCTCGAACTGCTGAGCAAGTTTTTGAGCTTTTTCGCTATTTGTAAGAAGTATTTGATTTCCTTCCTTGAGAGCAAGAATTGGTTTTTGAGGATTCTTAAGAACCTTTGAAAATTTCCAGAAAAGTTTAGAATATGGTTTAATTTGTTCAACTTCATTAGCGATATTTTTATTTCGCAAATAAGTAAATCTATGTTTTTTTGTTTCCATTCGTATCCGAGCAGTCGTCCGCGATACACTTGTTGTTTTTTCGCTCCGTATCGGGACGGTATCGATTACAAAACCTCGAGTGCGAAGGTGTTTCCCTAGCAAGGGCTGGAGGAAACATTTTTTTGTTCTCTTAGATCCAGTGGTTGATCGAGTGATAAACACCGGCAGCAGACAGTGGTATACACACTTGCTTGCGACCATTTCTACCTGTCGCTTCAATAGCATCGGCACCAGCAGTGAGTGACTGGATCATCAAGGTCACGCGAGAGAAATAATCCAAGCAAAGGACCAACTCACCCATCAGCTCAACAAACCATACCGGTGAAGTAGTTTTTTCATTTTATATTTCAACTTTTTTCCTACTTCTCACTATCCTATCTATTTTTTCTATTTTCCTTGATAGTGTGGGAGACTTTGTTTCTCCTGCACAGAAAATATGTCTTCCGATGAGGGGAACCTCGGGGAAGATGATGATAAACCTAGAGATGAGGAACGTTTGGATGAATATCCTGATAGTGATACATCTGAAATGGATATCCCCGCTCCCCCTCTGGGAAAACCACCAATCCGTCAGAAGGTCTATCAGGATGACGGATCGGATGGCCCGTGGGTGGTTTACTTCCGGCCCATAGCTAAATCCCTCAGAGTCCTCAATATTTCTCGAGATCTGACTAAACACTACTCGGCAGTAAAACACATGGACAAAGTATCTCCGAACAAACTGCGCGTTGTCGTGACTGATCTAAAACAAGCAAACGACATTGCTACCAATGAGATTTTCACGAGGGAATATCGCGTCTACGTACCTTCTCGGATGGTGGAGATCGACGGTGTGGTCCACGAAGAAAGTTTAACTGTCGAAGATCTGATGAAGGATGGGATTGGCCGCTTCAAAAATCCCGACCTTCAACCAGTGAAGATATTGGAGTGCAAGCAATTGCACTCTAAATCGACACAAGATGGAAAGTATCATCCATCAAACTCTTTTCGTGTGACCTTCGCCGGTTCTGCACTTCCGAATTACGTTGTAGTGGGAGGGGTTCGTCTACCTGTTCGGTTGTATGTACCGAAAGTAATGCACTGCTCAAACTGCAAACAGATGGGACATACGGCTCAAGTCTGTTGTAACAAACCACGATGTGGTAAATGTGGTGAGGGACACAGAGATGACTCCTGCAGGAAGTCAATCGAAAAGTGTATTTACTGTGGTGAGAATCCGCATGCTCTTTTTGAGTGCTCTAAATATAAACAACGCGAGGAAAAGCTCAAGCGAACCGTGAAGGAGCACTCCAAACGATCTTACGCGGAAATCCTCAAACGAGCTACTCCACATATCTCTGACAACCCATTCGCTTTTTTGTCGACTGACGCTGATGTTTTAAATGACCCCGACGAAGGACCTTCTTCTGTTCAGCTAGGAACAAACAGGAAACGACCAATTATGTCCTCTCCTAAGCTTCCTCGCAAAGGTCTTAAAATACTAGAAACTAAAATATTAAAACGGAACCAAAACAACAATGTCACAGAGCCGAAGCCAATACCTCCTGGATTTCAAAAATCGAATTACAACCAGGAATTTCCAGCACTTCCAGGGACACTGAAAAACCCAAGTGATCCCAAAACACAACCAGAAAACCCGACAAACGTTGGATTACTGAAACTCTCTGATATCGTGGACTGGATATTAACAGCCTTCAATATAACTGATCCTCTTAAAAGTATTCTAACGGCTTTATTACCAACAGTAAGAACATTTTTAAAACAGTTGACTGAACAATGGCCCCTCCTTACAGCGATCGTATCTATCGATGGCTGAAATACCTACAGAAATCGAGAATATGATCACTATACTCCAGTGGAATTGCAGAAGTATCATCCCAAAATTAGATTCTTTCAAATTTTTGATAAATTCGCGTAACTGCGACGTATTTTCATTGTGTGAAACATGGCTCACTTCAAATATAAACTTTGACTTCCACAATTTCAACATTATACGCCTGGATCGAGGAGACTCCTATGGAGGGGTTCTTTTAGGGATCAAAAAGTGCTATTCATTTTATCGAATTAACCTCCCCTTGATCCCGGGCATTGAAGTTGTTGCTTGCCAAATCAGAATTAGAGGCAAAGATCTTTGTATAGCTTCTATCTACATACCTCCCAGAGTCTCGATAGGGCATCGACGACTTGCAGACATCATGGAGCTTCTTCCCACTCCGCGGTTAGTTTTAGGAGACTTTAACTCGCATGGTACGGGGTGGGGCTGCCTATATGATGATAACCGTTCTTCGTTAATTTATGATCTGTGCGACAACTTCAATATGACAATTTTAAATACGGGTGAAATGACACGCAATCCAAGACCGCCAGCCCGCTCTAGTGCGCTGGACTTATCCCTTTGCTCGACATCACTACAGCTAGATTGCAAGTGGAAGGTAATCCCTGATCCCCACGGTAGTGATCACTTGCCGATTTTGGTTTCAATATCCACTGGTGCACAAACACCGACATCAGTCGATATGACATATGATCTCACGAAAAACATCGACTGGAATTCCTACTCGATCTGGGTATCCCAAGCTCTTGAAACGAAACAACCAGATTCGCTTGAAGAAGAATACAAATCCCTAGCTGACTTGATCCTCAACGCCGCGATTCAAGCCCAGACCAAACGAGTACCCAAAACTACAATCACTACGCGACCTTCAACCCCATGGTGGGATAAAGAGTGCTCGGAAATATATAAAACAAAATCATCCGCGTATAAAAAATTCGGGAACAGTGGCAAGCGCGAAGACTACGAAAAATATGCATCATTAGAAAAGACCATGAAAAATCTGATTAAAGCAAAAAAAAAAGGTTACTGGCGTCGGTTCGTCAATGGCCTATCTAGGGAAACATCGATGACCACTCTGTGGAATACAGCCCGTCGTATGAGAAATGCAACCACTAATAACGAATCCGTAGAATATTCAAATCGCTGGATATTTGACTTCGCCAAGAAAGTTTGCCCGGATTTTGTTCGGGAATCGAATACCTATCGCGTCGCGTCCTCTCGATACACTGAAAACGATACCCCCTTTACGATGACGGAGTTTTCTCTTGCCCTCTTATCGTGCAACAACAATGCCCCAGGGCGTGATAAAATTAAATTCAATTTGCTTAAAAATCTTCCCAATATCGCGAAAAAACGTCTGTTGAACTTGTTCAACAAGTTCGTCGAACAGAACTTTGTTCCTCAAGACTGGAGACAAGTGAGGGTTATCGCTATTCAGAAACCGGACAAACCAGCCTCCAACCACAACTCGTATCGGCCGATTGCAATGCTTTCCTGTATTCGGAAACTGCTGGAAAAAATGATTCTGTTTCGTCTCGATGAATGGATGGAAACAAGTGGCTTGCTTTCAGATACACAATTTGGCTTCCGTAAAGGCAAAGGAACGAACGATTGCCTTGCGCTGCTTTCTACAGAAATTCAAATGGCATTCGCTCACAAGAAGCAAATGGCATCAGTATTCTTGGACATAAAGGGGGCTTTTGATTCAGTTTCCATAAAAATTCTCTCGGAGAAGCTGCACAAGCATGGTCTTTCCCCACTTTTCAACAATTTTTTGCACAACTTATTATCGGAAAAGCACATGTTTTTTACACATGAAGACTTGACGACCTCACGAATTAGTTACATGGGCCTTCCCCAGGGCTCATGCCTCAGCCCCCTTCTTTATAACTTTTACGTCAATGACATCGATGAATGTCTTGAAAATTCTTGCACGTTAAGGCAACTTGCAGATGATGGCGTGGTGTCTATTATAGGATCCAAGTCTACCGACCTGCAAGGACCATTACAAACTACCTTAGACACTTTGTCTACATGGGCTCTAAAGCTGGGTATCGAATTCTCCACGGAGAAAACTGAGTTGGTAGTATTTTCCAGGAAGCGTGAACCTGCACAACTACAGCTTCAACTAATGGGTCAAACCATAGCTCAGGCCTTCACATTCAAATACCTCGGAGTCTGGTTCGATTCCAAAGGTACCTGGGGATGTCACATTAGGTATCTGAAACGAAAATGCCAAAAAAGAATCAACTTTCTACGTACAGTGACCGGGACTTGGTGGGGAGCTCACCCAACAGATCTTATAAGGCTGTACCAAACAACGATATTGTCAGTGATGGAGTATGGATGTTTCTGTTTCCGTTCAGCCGCGAAAATACACTTTATCAAGCTGGAGACAGTCCAGTATCGTTGCTTGCGTATAGCCTTGGGTTGTATGCAGTCGACTCATACGGGGAGTCTCGAGGTACTGGCGGGAATTCTCCCGTTGAAAAACCGTTTGTGGGATCTCTCATATCGACAACTCATTCGATGTAGCGTCTTAAACCCGTTGGTTATCGATAACTTTGAACGGCTAGTCGAGCTTAATTCTCAGACCCGATTTATGACATTGTACTTTGATTTCATGTCACGTAACAATAATTCTTCTTCCTACAATCCTCACAGTGTTCGTTTCTATGATACTTCTAATTCTACGGTGTTTTTCGACACATCCATGAAAGAAGATATTTATGGAATCCCGGATCACGTATGCCCTCAAGTGATCCCAAATATTTTTAATGACAAATTTAGAGAAGTCGACTGTAATAAAATGTTTTACACTGACGGATCACATCTCGACGGGTCCACTGGCTTCGGTATTTTTAATGAAAATTTCACCGCCTCCTATAAACTCAGTGATCCGGCTTCAGTTTACGTCGCAGAACTAGCTGCAATTCAGTATACCCTTGAGATCATTGAAACTTTGCCCACAGACCACTACTTCATTGTATCGGACAGTCTCAGCTCTATCGAGGCTCTTCGCTCAGTGAAGCCTGGAAAGTACTCGCCGTATTTCCTGGGGAAAATACGGGAACAACTGAGTGCTTTATCTGAAAAATCATACCGGATTACCTTGGTTTGGGTCCCATCACATTGTTCCGTAAGGGGTAATGAGATGGCGGACTCACTGGCCAAGGTGGGCGCATTACAAGGTGAAACCTATGAAAGACCAATCTGCTTCAATGAATTTTTCAGTCGTTCTCGTCAAGAGGCACTCGTCAGCTGGCAAACCTCCTGGAATGATGGATATCTAGGACGGTGGTTACATTCCATTATACCGCAGGTATCGACGAAAGCTTGGTTCCGAGGGTTGGATGTGAACCGGGACTTTATTCGCACAATGTCAAGACTTATGTCCAACCACTCTTTGCTCAAAGCGCATCTTCATCGTGTTGGCCTTAGTGAGAGTAATCTTTGCGTTTGCGGAGACGGTTATCATGACATCGAGCATGTTGTTTGGGTGTGCTCCGAGTATTGCGACGTCAGACTCCAGCTAATTGATTCCCTTCGGGCCCGAGGTAGACCACCTTATGTTCCAGTCCGTGACGTTTTGGCAACCCGAGATCTCCTTTACATGACCTACCTCTATAACTTCCTCAAAGCTATAAACGTGCAAATCTAGTTCCCTCTCTTTCTCTTTCTTTCTTCTACAGTGGTCCTACCCCAAACGAACTAAACACTGGTCAAGCTGAATTGCTGGAAACCATCCATAAATGACACACCAACATCAAAGTACACCAACAAAGCATCCGAGTTTAGTATAGTCTCTTCCTCGTTACAATCTGGAGAACGTCGAGAACCCGGAAATGCAAAGTGTGTTTAAAAGATGCAAGCTATTAATGAATGATTTGTAATATCAAAATATGTTCAAAATCAATACAGTATAGGTCCCA
Source organism: Malaya genurostris (assembly GCF_030247185.1). Lineage (NCBI taxonomy): Eukaryota > Metazoa > Arthropoda > Insecta > Diptera > Culicidae > Malaya > Malaya genurostris. The sequence continues at coordinate 152,274,594 of NC_080572.1, forward strand.
CCCTCCTGACACTCCTTTACTAACTCTAGGGGAGCAGGTCGCCCCATAATACGGCTTCCACTCTTTTCCACCTAACAACAAGACAATCGGCCACGTTAAGCTAACGCAAATGAGCCCAATAAAAATTTTATTATAAAAAAAAAAAAAAAAAAAATCTATGTTTAATTTCTTTTTGTAAATCCTTAACTATGTTTTTCATAGCAGGATCACGAGAACAGTTGAAGATTGTCATCGATGATAAGTGAATTTAATTTCGTTTGAGCTTTGGGAATTCTAGCTTCGATAATGTATTGGTTCAAATGATCTATTACTGAGTCGATGTCTAAAATAGTTTAATGATCCACATGATTTTCAATGTGAGATCTGTAATCCAACCAATTAGCTCTATGATAGTTGAATATAGAACTAATTGGAATAATTATAGAAGCTATAATTGGAAAGTCTGAAATGTTACAGGAAGATGATCTGAGTCAAAGTCAGCATGTGTAATCGGTTCACTACAAATGTGACTTTGATCTGTTAGACCCAGATCAATTGTAGACGGGGTTTTCACGGAAGAGAAACAAGTCGGATTAATGAGATGAAGAACTGTGAAGTGACCAACTGAGAGTTGATTATGAATTATTTTACCATTACTGTTATTTGGCCTACAACTCCACTGGACATGCTTTGCATTTAAGTCCCCTATTACGAAAAATTTCGGTCGATATCTTGTTAGTTTTTGCAAATCGCCTTTGAAGAAATTTAATTGTTCGCCGGTGCATTGGAATGCAACTATGCTCCAGCGATGAAATAAATTCCATGAATAGTTTCAACTTCGATTCCCAAGCTTTCAATAACTTTAGTATTGAAAGAAGATAAAATTCGATGTTTAATTCGCCGTTGGACAAAAATGGCAACTCCACCACCCATTCCAGTAAACCTGTCATATCGATGAACCACATAATGTGGACAGCTTTTCAATTTGACATTTGGTTTTAGAAATGTTTCTGTCACAATGGCTATATGAATTTTGTGAACTTTGAGAAAATTATAAAATTCATCTTCACTCGATTTTAAAGATCGAGCATTCCAATTTAAAATATTGAATTAATTATTTATCATCACTGTTAAATTAGAAAAATCGTTAGAAGACGAATTGGAAGGCGTACCTGTTTTTTGTTTTAAATTCGAAGAAGTACGTGCCTTAGAAGAATTAGGCGTGACATTTGTATTGTTTTTTTGCCTTTCTCATATAGAAAGGTTATGCAATCACTGTGAAAACAGACTTTTGAACCGAGGCCCGGAGGGCCGAGTGTCATATACCATTCGACTCAGTTCGTCTAGTACGCAAAATGTCTGCGTGTGTATGTGTGTGTGTATGTGCGTATGTGTATGTAACGTTTTTTTGCACTAACTGTTCTCGGAGATGGCTGAACCGATTTTCACAAGCTTAGATTCAAATGAAAGGTCTTGTGGTCCCATACAAAATTCCTGAATATTATTTGGATCCGACTTCCGGTTCGGGAGTTATGGGGTGAAATTTGCAAAAAAAATGTGTTCTAACTTTTCACATAGATGGCGCGACCGATTTCCACAAACTTAGGTTCAAATGAAAGGTCCCATTCGTAATTCCTGAATTTCATGCGGATTCGACTTCCTTATCCGGAAAGGCGGGTGGGTAATGTCAGAGACATAACTGGATGTCGTGAATACGAAAACAACTGACATGTTCCTTAACACTTCCGAATATCAATTAGTTGATCAATTGTATGAATTATGCAAGCATTCCCCTTTGCACATTTTCCGCAAAAACAAAGAAGGCTTCACTTTTTATTGAGAGGCTTGTTTCTACCTGATTTCGTTTGTAGCTTTTTCACTAATGGGCGGTCCTAACGGCTATAAAAATATCCGCATTCAGAATTTTAATGTTGATTATTTCATTTCGGATTTGCATAATTTATTGAAAGAAACTATCAATATGCTGAAGGGACTCGTTTCTAGCATTCAGAAAGGTCAAATTGCGTAATTCTCTACGACATTAAACTCTGGAACATTTTTCGCAAAAACAAAGAAGGCTTCACTTGATCTCGTTTACTGTCAGTTTCACACAGCGAAATGTGCACAAATCTAACCAAACTGTTCTAGATTTGCAGTAAACTGAGGATATTTCCCTACGATTTGCGAACAACAAATCCTAATAGTTCTTTAGAAAACTTTTAGAGCCATTAGAACGGCTGATTTTGTGCAATGCTCTCCACCGTTGTTTTTTCACCAATGCTAATGACTGGCAGCTGTGACGTAATCGCTCTTGTCGAAAGCGAAACTAATTGTGCAGACGACACAAAACACATCTGCTCGCAGTGGCGATAGAATCCAAACTGATTCATGTTTTGTTGAGAGGCTTGTTTCTACCTGTTTTCGTTTGTAGCCTTTTCACTAATGGGCGGTTCTAACGGCTATAAAAATAGCCGCATACAGAATTTTAATGTCGATTATATCATTTCGGATTTGCATAATTTATTGAAAGAAACTATCAATATGCTGTAGGAATTCGTTTCCAGCATTCAGAAGAGTCAAATTGCGTAATTCTCTACGACATTAAACTCTGGAACATTTTTCGAGAAAAAAGGCTTCACTTGATCTCGATTACTGTGAATTTCATACAGCGAAAAGTGCACAAATCTAAGCAAACTGTTCTTGATTTGCAGTAAACTGAGGATATTTCCCTACGATTTGCGAACATCAAATCCTAATAGTTCTTTAGAAAACTTTTAGAGCCATTAGAACGGCTGATTTTGTGCAATGCTCTCCACCGTTGTTTTTTTTTCCCAATGCTAATGACTGGCAGCTGTGACGTAATCGCTCTTGTCGAAAGCGAAACTAGCTGTGCAGACGACACAAAACACATCTGCTCGCAGTGGCGATAGAATCCAAACTGATTGAATTTTTGTTAAGAGATTTCCTTGTATGTGATTTCGTTTGTAGCTTTTTCACTAATGGGCGGTCCTAACGGCTATAAAAATAGCCGCATATAGAATTTTAATGTCGATTATTTCATTTCGGATTTGCATAATTTATTGAAAGAAACTATCAATATGTTGTAGGGATTCGTTTCTAGCATTCACAAGGACCAAATTGAGGAACTCACTGCGATATTCACCACTTCTCGGAACATTTTTCCCGGACGATTTGTTGTACAGCAGCAGATATTTCGTTCTCTTCCCTAGAACGCGTTCTGATTGGCTGGAGTTGACATGGATCAAATGAGACAAGTTTTTCAATATTGTACTATTGAAATACTTCAATGCTTTTGCTATACACGTTTAAATTGAAAAATTTCGATTCTATTGGTAGTTAGATTATATAAATCCTTTCACAGATCACTGAGCTATGAGCTTTAAAAATACGAGAAAGGCAAACGCGCCATATTAATTATCCTCTTCGATACTCGTTTATACCAAACATTTCAGAAAAGTTTAATTTTGAATTATTTGAGACTATGTCACAAAACTGAAAATTTTATCATAAAATTGTGATCATATTTCCGATGGCATGTCGCAAGAATTATGTTGATTCATTAGATACAACAATAGATATTCACGATCAAAAACTTATCACTCTCTCAGAGGGTAAATTTTGAAAAGGCACCCCATAGTAAAGTAAGTCGTATTCACGACAAAATGTATACCTTCACTGAAAATGGGGAAAAACCTTAAAAAAATCTTAATCGACCTCAAATCTTTTCCAATTTGATAGTTTTTATCAGTAGACGGTCAAACAAACCGATTTCGGTTATCCTTTTAAGAATCGAAGAAATTTTTTTTTGCCTTTCTCATATAGAAAGGTTATGCAATCACTGTGAAAACCGACTTTTGAGTGTCATATATCATTCGAATCAGCTCGTCGAGTACGCAAAATGTCTGTGTGTGTGTGTGTTAGATTCAAATGAAAGGTCTTGTGGTCCCATACAAAATTCCTGAATATTATTTGAATCCGACTTCCGGTTCCGGAATTATGGGGTAAAATGTGCAAAAAATGTGAAAATAAGTGCACTAACTTTTCTCAGAGATAGCTCAACCGATTTTCACAAACTTGAGTTCAAATGAAAGGTCTTGTAGTCCCATAGAAAATTCCTGAATATTGTTTGGATCCGACTTCTAGTTCCGGAGTTATGGGGTAATATGTGCAAAAAAAATGAAAATAGGTTTTTCTAGCTTTTCTCATAGATGGCGTGACCGGTTTTCATAAACTTAAGTTAAAATGAAAGGTCCTGTGGTCCTATACGTAATTCTTGAATTTCATCTGGATCCGACTTCCCGATCCGGAAATATAAGGTAAAGTGTGTTAAAAATTGTATACCATCACTGAAAAGGGCGAAAAACCGTAAAAAGTTTTCTAAATCGACTTCAAATCTTCTCCAATTAATAGTTTTCATCAGTAGACGGTCAAACAAACCGATTTCGGTTATTCTTCTTAAGAATCGAAGGAAATTATTTTGAAGAATACCACAGTATTATATATGATAGTATGATTGATATGAGAAAGGCATCATTGCACCACTAGGTGGATTAAAACAGGTTTTATTTTCAGGCATGTTCTGTAAATTTAAGGTCGTTGATTTGACTTCTTGTCTAAGCGCACGGACGTTTAAATTTTTTTCTCTGACAGGGCATTTCAAATAATTGGATTTATGATTTCCATCGCAATTTGAACATGAAAATTGATCAGTGGTTTCATTCATTGGACAAACGTCTTTCGAATGCGATTTACCACAATTCAAACACCGTATATCGATATGCAATTTTTTAGTCCATGGCCGAAGCCTTGGCAACGACGAAATTGCGTTAAGTTTGCAATACCATTATGCCGTTTATAATGTTCCCAATGAATTTTAATGTGGGAAATGAAACGTACTTTTTCTACAGTTTTCAAATTGTTTACATAACTTCGATTGAAGTGTATTAGGTAAAGTTCATGGGAAATTCCAGAGCGTGGTTTAGAAGTTCCATTCGCTCTTTTTTTAATAAGTATTACTTGGGAAGGGGCAAAACCAAGCAATTCTTTTAGTTCATTTTTAATTTCATCAGTACTTTGATCATTTGATAAGCCTTTCAAGACAGACTTGAAGGGTCTGTCTGATTTCATATCATATGAATAAAATTTATGATATTTCTCGGACAAATATCGGATAAATCGTTCGTAATCTTCCAATCCATAACCAACACTCGACATTCTTCTCTTCGTCCGATTCAAAATGTGACTTTTACTTCCGGGAGAAAAGTAGAAAGCTCAGTACGGAATGCTTTGAAGTCGGAAATCATCACCGTCACTTGGTCACCGTCACTTCACACCGGCATAGATTATTTTTTCTTTCCAGAACGACAAGCGTCCATTTTATGAATTTTAGAAGAATCGCACGAAGACGCATTTTTTAAAAGGAATTAAATTTGAAATTAATTTAACTAGGCTAAATTAGTCTTCGATTAGACTCCTAGTTTAAAATAGTCTTGATAAGGACTGATTTTGTGGTAGTCTTAATAAAGACTGATTAGTTCGAAGAAAAGTTCTTTATATAAGAATATCACTCTTTGTATACCTTTTAGAAAGGCTTACTAATTGTTAGTCTTTAATAAGACTGTCAGTGATTCAGGTAGCCTTGAAAAAGACCAAGCCTTGAAAAAGTAGCCAACGCTTGCGTTGCTAACGACTGTTCAACACCGACTGAAGCCTCTTGCTCTGATTTCCTGTTGTTCACCACTATCATCTCTGTTGTATGATGCGCTAGTTGCAGTTTCCTGCTACGCAACCAGTCTTCCACCATGCTGATCGAGTGTGATGCGCTCAGTTCGATCTCTTCGATGGAATCTCTGTAGACTGCTATCGTGAGTTCGTCCGCGAACCCGACTATCTTGACACTCGTGGGGCGTCTCAATCTCAGTACGCCATCGTACATTATATTCCACAGGAGCGGGCCCAGGATGGATCCCTGTGGTACTCCGGCCGTGATAGAAGTGCTGCGTAAGCCTTCCTCGGTCTCGTAGAGCAAAACCCGGTTCTGAAAGTAGCTTTTCAGAATCATGTATAGCCCTTCCGCTCAGCGATGTCCGCCCAACAAGCACTATTAAACACGTTTTTGACGTCAAGCGTTACTACCGCGTAGTAACGAATTCCTCGCCGCTTGGGTTGAATAGCGACCTCCGCGGTGGCTACCATCGATTTTATGGCATCCCGTACTGTTCGTTAGACAGTCCACCCGCCTTCTCTATGAATAGGGATAGCCTGTTCAGGATGATTCTCTCCAGCAGCTTTCCTATGGTGTCGATCAGGCAGATTGGTCTGTATGCCGACGGGTCTCCAGGAGGTTTCCTTTTACAAATGTCCGGGAACGTGCGCTCGTCCAGACATCTCTGGATGACCTTCCTGAACATATCCGGTTTCGAGATTACAGCAACCTCTAGAGCCGCGTTCGGGATACCATCTAACCCGGAGGCTTTCTTAGTGTCGAGCAATTTCGCCGCTGACAACAACTCTTCGTTCGTCACTCTGTTAACATTGTTTGTTGGTAGCGGTGCTCGCGGCCACGGAGACTTGTCATGGTGATGGAAGAGACTGTTGTTCCACAGTCGTGCCGTCCTCGGCATTGTCGCGTCGCAAGCCCGTCTCATGACGGCTACAAACTCTTCAACATCTAAGTTCGCGGTGTGGTTCTCCAGTGCGAGAGCTGCACTAAATGTTTCACGATCGAAGTCGGCAATCTTCCACGCTCGGGTTCCGGGGCATTTCCCCTTCTGCTGTACCTCGCTAGGGTACCTATCGTGTAGCGTATGGCTAGGTGGTCGCTATGGGTATAGCCATCTTCCACTTTCCAGTTTACGTCTCCGGCCAGGCCGGGACTGCTAAAAGTCACGTCGATAAACGACACAACTCCGTTCCGCTGAAAGGTACTTTTGGCACCGTCGTTCCCTAGTACCACATCTTGCTTGGCGAGGGCCTCTAGCAGCGTCTGCCCTCTCTGGTTACTATGGCGGCTACCCCACGCCGTTGCCCATGCGTTGAAATCTCCTGCTATCAAGACTGGTTTTTTACTCCCGTAGGTCGTATGTCTCGCTTCGACAAGTGTTGGTAAGCAAATGATGATAAAGGTGAAATATTCATCTTTTATATCGATGCAGCATATCTTTGTTCTCTTCCTCAGAACGCGTTCTGATTGGCTTGTGCTGAAATGGGTCAAATCAGACATGGTTTGCAATAGTGTACTGTTGAAACACGTCAGTGTTGTTGCAATACACGTTCAAGTTGAAAAATTTTGAATCTATTGGTAGTTAGATTATATAAATCCTTCCACAGATCACTGAGCTATGAGCTTTATGAATACGAGAAAAACAAACACGCGACATGTGTTTTCCTCTTTGACACTCGTAGATACCAAACATTTAAGAAAAGTTAAATTTTGAATTATTTGAGATTATGTCATACCACTGAAGATTTTTTCATAAAATTGGGATCATATTTTCGATGACATATAGCAAAAATTATATTGATCCGTTGGATATAACAAGAGATATTCACGATCAAAAAAAGAAACACGCATAGTAAGTTGAGGCCTTCGATTTTCCTCTCCCGTAGGTCGTATGTCTTGCATCGACAAGTGTTGCTCATCATGGGTTAGTTTTGAAAAAGCGACCCATAGTAAAGTAAGTCTTATTCACGACAAAAAATATTCTGTCGTAATGGGAATTGACTTCAATCTGTTGCGATGCTGTAGTATCACTCTGATAAAATATCGAAATCAAAAGTAAGTACCCTATTCTTGGAAGAAACTATCGATACCTCAAAGTATCGACTGGACATCCTAACTTGGTAGTTGAAATAAATTGTAAGATAATAACTTGAAATGATTTGTATTTCAACTTACACTTTTGTTTGTACAAATCATTCATTTTCTTTTATTTTTAGGAGTGATTTTATCGAAATAATTTTAATGTTTGTTTTAGTACACATTTCTTAGATTTATATATTTGTAGGTAAATTCCAATTAATCACATTTATAATGTTCCAAATATATACAAACCACAATGAAGGTCTGGTTTAGTACTTTTAAAATGAATCGGTGCCCTTCCAGTCCGGTCAAGACAGATCAAACCTACATCAAATATTTGTTGTGAGGAAAACGTGTTATGGAACAATATGTAATTTCTTATATTATGGATTATCAATAATTACGACTGGATAGTCCCAGAAAGTCGATTAAAAAAAAATTTGACACTAAATCTCGACGTTTCATGCAATTCTAAAACATTTAGCATAAAAAAAAATTCGATTTCGGAAATTTCATATCTTTCCCCTATGGTGCTTTTTCAAGATCGAAAATTAACTTTACCCGCTGTGCAGTTCCCCTTACCCATGTCCGATTTAGCTCAAATTTTGCGTGAGGACTTTTTTCGAAGTGCTTAAACTTAAACGAACTGCACTCTCTTTCCTCGGAGATGGCTTAACCGATTTTCACAAACTAAGATTCGAATAAAAGGTCCCATGGTCCCATAGCCTGCTATTGAATTTTATCCCGATCAGACTTCCGGTTCCGGAGATATAGGATGATATGTACCAAAAAAAAATGGAAAAATATACACTCTTTTTTCAGAGATGGCTGAACTTATTTTCACAAACTTAGATATAAATGAAAGTTCTTATGGTCCCACAGCCTGCTATTAAATTTAATTTGGATTTGACTTTCGGTTCCGGAGTTACAGAGTAATATGTGAAAATTAGAGAAAAAGTGTGCACTCAATTTTCTCTAAAACGGCTCAACCGATTATCACAAATAAAGATTCAAATCATAGGTCTTATTTGTGAAAATTGTCTTTGTAGAACATTTTATCCGGATCCGACTTCCGGTTCCGGAACTAAAGTGTGACAAATGGAAAATTACCACTTTTAGTAGTGTTTTTTCAAGAACGATGGTTAAAAACAGGCACAAATTCCATAAAACTGTCTAATGAATTCTTCTAATTTGCAGAGCTTGTAAGTTTGTCGGCATAAAAACTTAATACGCCACTACTACGTCCCCCATTTTCCTGTTCCGAAAGTGGTGAAGAAAAGCTCCAAAAAATAGAATTTACTTCGATTTCTCTGCGATACTTGAACCGATTTTCACATACCAATGCTCATAGTATCTTTAGAGCTACTGTGAAATTCCATCCGGATCCGAATACCGGTTCCGCCGTTACAGAGCGATGAGTGTCAAAGTTTTCAAATCGCCATATAGATTGACAATATGTACAACACCGAAATGAACCGATATGAAGAAATCGAAACGGTTACGGATATCTGTTACTAGTGTGTGATATTGGTAAAAGACGTGCAATTTGCACAGCCGGTAGTACAGTAATACCGTTCCAGTTGTGTAATTTAATAATACTAATAATAATAGTAATAATAATAGTAATAATAGCAATAATAGTAATAATAGTAATAATAGCAATAATAGTAATAATAGCAATAATAGTAATAATAATAATATTAGTAATAATAGTAATAATAATAATAATAATCCTCCTACAAGTTTTATGCTGCTGATTCATGCTGTTTAGCTTGACTTACATATGCAGAACTAACAGAAACGCAAACGTTTGTTAGATTTCGTTTAATTGATTTTATCGAAATAGAGCATGAGATAGTAAATCTAGGTTTAATTAGGCTCAAAACTCTTCCAATTTGTAGGTCATATTTGTTGCTCTAAACGAATCAACTTCTGCTTTTCCGGTCATCTGAATCCGGTTTTGGGAGAATTGGAAAGTGTGATTAAAAACTGCAAAAAGGATCTCACTCACTTTTCTCAGCGATGGTTTGACTGATTTCCCCAAACATAGATTCAAATGAAGGCACGGTGCCATATGGCATTCCTGAATTTCATCCGGATCCGACATCTGGTTTCGGAGTTATAGGGTGAAGTGTGTTAAATATTGTACACCGTCATTTAAACCGGCGAAACAAATCGCAAAAAATTCCCTAAACTGAACTCAAAACTTCACAAATCGATAGCAATTATTAGTAAATAACTAAACAAACCGATTTCGGCTATCCTGGTTCCTGGTCTTCGGTTCCGGAAGCACCGGAAACAGTGGTCATATATTCCAAAGTGGATCTTACTCATTTTTCTTAGCGATGGTTTGACTGATTTCCACAAACTTAGATTTAAATGAAAGGTTTCACGACACGACCAGGCACTCCGAAGAAAAATCAGCATTAAAACTGTTCGCTAACGATTCACCGCCAGTTACCACAAATCTAGCGACCCCTTGTAAATGATAAAAATAATCTTCTTGAGCAACACTGTTTATGTTGCTATGGACCAGTTACCAAGCAACCCCAAAACAAATAAACATGTTTTGAAAGTGGTGGAATAGTTCTATTAGTGTTAAACTTTGTCCAAATTAAGCAGAAATGCATTTAAATGAACTCGATTTTCGGAATTTAATCGAAACTATGGATGAAACCAACGAACGAGGACAATGATCTGCTTGCAGCGATTCATCCGCACACTTCAACTGGTCATTTACATGTCTTCCTCGTTGGTTTGCGATGAGCTGTTATCACACAACGGTTTCAAGTCAGCAGTGAGTTATGCATCCCAATGTCCCCAAGACCTGAATTTTGAACTTGGCTTTATAAAAGACATAACTCATACTCTTCAATTTTTACATTACGCTTGAGGCAGGTAAATTCATTACAATGTTCCGTAATCTGAAATTTATTTTGTTTACATTCAACTTGCCTTCGATATGCAGTAACCAAGGTTATGGTGACTGTTATTCAAAATCAATAAATATATCAACTTGTGCTGCCAGTTTAAAAAAATTCACTAGCGTTTTCGATTTGACATTTCCAGTTACTGAGGGGTAATTAAATTTTAGATACAGTTTTGATAGACAAGTGGCAGGTCGTGTCGCCGGTTTCACGGTGCCATGCGAAATTTCTGAATTTCATCTGGATCCGACTTCCGGTTCCGGAGTTATAGGGTAAAGTGTGTTGAATGTTGTACACCATCACATAAACCGGCGAAACAAAAACCGCAAAAAAATTTCTAAACTGAACTCGAAACTCCACAAATCGATATTCATTATCAGTACGCAACTAAACAAACCAATTCTGGTTTCTCTGGTTCTCGGACTTCGGTTCCGGAAATAGTGTTTAGTAGATTCAGAGGTTTCAGGTATGGTCATTTAGAGGTTAGCATATGTTTGTGCTTAAAACACATAACCGTTTTTACTTCTCTTTATGTTTTGTCTTAGACCATCGTCGATACCAAATGAATAAGTGTTTTGCAAGTTACATTAACTTTACCTTTGCTTAGCGGTTCAAGTTGAACTGTTTAAGTTTGAAATAAGCAGTTAAATTTGAACTGCTCTGCACTGACGTGTCTAAAACGAAACGTAAAGAAAAACGAAACGGTTATGTACTCTAAGCACAAACATAGGCTAACCCCTAAATGACCATACCTGAATCGGCCAGTATAAACCGAAAACAACGTTTTCGTTCGGCACGTCAGAATAGACGTGGTACTTTGATACCGCGTAGCGGTTCAAGTTGAAGTGTTTAAGTTTTCAATAAGCAGTTCAATTTGAACTGCTCTGCACTGACGATAGAGATGGTCGGGTGTCGGGTATTTTACCCGAAACCCGACCCGTACCCGTACCCGACGGGTTTTTGGTCGGGTACGGATAAAAATTTTTATTTTCAATCGGGTACGGGTAAACAGTTTTACTGCTCACTCGGGTACGGGTAAAAAAATTTACTGCTTACTCGGGCACGGGTCGGGTACGGGTAAATTTTTTTTTCTGATCGATTACCCGACCATTTGTACTTCACATAAATATGTTTACACGTTGACGAGAATTTTTTATTGCAAAACAGTTCTTCCGAAAAATAAACAATTTGATTCAAGGGGTTTTGACATTCGTGCCTAGGACCAGACCTGACAACTGGCATCTTTTTCCAGAAGAAAAACATTTCTTCTCTTCATTAAAAAAAAACGATCAATCATAGTTACGTGAAAAGTTATGTGAATATTTCCTACCCTACTTTGTTTATAACATATTTAATAAGACACACTGCCTTAGCTCTAAGATGTTGCGGTCGGAATCTACTTTTTATCTTTTTAATGGACTGCCATTTTAAAGCTGTTTAATGCACAATCCAGTAAAAATTATTTGATTCATATATAAAATGTAGTGTAGTACTCATATCACATTCAGATACCAGAAAACTTCTATATTAAATATTGGTTGGAGATTTTCAAAATTTTCATATAAATCATTAGATTTCTAACCATAAAAACATGAACATTTATTTCAGAAAATCTGCATAGAAGTTCTTCCTATTCTTCGTTTCTGGGTGGTGTCACCTCACTTGAAATGACACCGATTGATGGCACAGCAAGTCGGGCTATATTGGCAGTTAATTTTCGTTCCTTTTCACTGGACTACAAGTGAAAATCTCGATGCGTGACAACGTGGAGTCGCAATAGAACGGGTGAAAATCTTTTCTCGCGAAATACTCAAATTTTCACCGTGTTCACTCGTTGAGGGCTCCACCGGAGATTTCAATGGCTGTAAAAACCACCAGCTACCGTTAACATCGTGGGTGTGGGTTTGTGAGGCTTACAAAACGGGCATAGTTGACAGATTAATTTAAATCAAAATCATATTTCATTTTGCTTTGTAGCAGAGATGTCTTGCTGGCAGTAATTTCTCTATAAAGTATGTCACGCAAAACTGACTTGGCGAGAAAAAAAAAGGTCGCGGAAATTTCAAAAGTCTGTAAATATAGACGAAAGTCTGCGAGAATTTCAAAAGTCTGTCAATATCTGCACAACAAAAAATGTCTACAGCACAGCACTATACCCCAAATCTGCAGATTTACAGACAAATCTGCTTTTTCTGGGCAGTAGGATTCGGTGTAATATGCCGGTGTCAAAATTGTTTTGTGTCGATTTATTGCGCAGCAGTGGAAACAGTATTTCACCTTGTTGGCCACTATTCGAGGATTACTAGTGGATTTCCACAAAGAAATCATTTTACCGTACGTTATGCAGGTACCGCAGAGCACTAGCCTCGCTCAGCTCGTTGTTGGTCATTTCCATGTCTTCCTCGTTGGTTTGCGCTGAGCTGTTATCACACAACGGTTTCAAGTCAGCAGTGAGTTATGCATCCCAATGTCCCCAAGACCTGAATTTTGAACTTGGCTTTATAAAAGACATAACTCATACTCTTCAATTTTTACATTACGCTTGAGGCAGGTAAATCCATTAAAATGTTCCGTAATCTGAAATTCATTTTGTTTACATTCAACTTGCCTTCGATATGCAGTAACCAAGGTTATGGTGACTGTTATTCAAAATCAATAAATATATTAACTTGTGCTGCCAGTTTAAAAAAATTCACTACCGTTTTCGATTTGACATTTCCAGTTACTGAGGGGTAATTAAATTTAAGATACAGTTTTGATAGACGAGTGACAGGTCGTGTCGTCGGTTTCACGGTGCCATGCGAAATTTCTGAATTTCATCTGGATCCGATTTCCGGTTCCGGAGTTATAGGGTAAAGTGTGTTGAATGTTGTACACCATCACATAAACCGGCGAAACAAAAACCGCAAAAAAATTTCTAAACTGAACTCGAAACTCCACAAATCGATATCCATTATCAGTACGCTACTAAACAAACCATTTCTGGTTTCTCTGATTCTCGGACTTCGGTTCCGGAAATAGTGTTTAGTAGATTCAGAGGTTTCAGGTATGGTCATTTAGAGGTTAGCATATGTTTGTGCTTAAACACATAACCGTTTTTACTTCTCTTTATGTTTTGTCTTAGACCATCGTCGATACCAAATGAATAAGTGTTTTGCAAGTTACATTAACTTTACCTTTGCTTAGCGGTTCAAGTTGAACTGTTTAAGTTTTCAATAAGCAGTTCAATTTGAACTGCTCTGCACTGACGATAGAGATGGTCGGGTGGCGGGTATTTTACCCGAAACCCGACGGGTTTTTGGTCGGGTACGGGTAAAAATTTTTATTTTCAATCGGGTACGGGTAAACAGTTTTACTGCTCACTCGGGTACGGGTCGGGTACGGGTAAAAAAAATTACTGCTCACTCGGGCACGGGTCGAGTACGAGTAAATTTTTTTTTCTGATCGATTACCCGACCATTTGTACTTCACATAAATATGTTTACACGTTGACGAGAATTTTTTATTGCAAAACAGTTCTTCCGAAAAATAAACAATTTGATTCAAGGGGTTTTGACATTCGTGCCTAGGACCAGACCTGACAACTGGCATCTTTTTCCAGAAGAAAAACATTTCTTCATAGTTACGTGAAAAGTTATGTGAATATTTCCTACCCTACTTTGTTTATAACATATTTAATAAGACACACTGCCTTAGCTCTAAGATGTTGCGGTCGGAATCTACTTTTCACGTAGGTTTTAATGGACTGCCATTTTAAAGCTGTTTAATGCACAATCCAGTAAAAATTATTTGATTCATATATAAAATGTAGTGTAGTACTCATATCACATTCAGATACCAGAAAACTTTTATATTAAATATTGGTTGGAGATTTTCAAAATTTTCATATATATCATTAGATTTCTAACCATAAAAACATGAACATTTATTTCAGAAAATCTGCATAGAAGTTCTTCCTATTCTTCGTTTCTGGGTGGTGTCACCTCACTTGAAATGACACCGATTGATGGCACAGCAAGTCGGGCTATATTGGCAGTTAATTTTCGTTCCTTTTCACTGGACTACAAGTGAAAATCTCGATGCGTGACAACGTGGAGTCGCAATAGAACGGGTGAAAATCTTTTCTCGCGAAATACTCAAATTTTCACCGTGTTCACTCGTTGAGGGTTCCACCGGAGATTTCAATGGCTGTAAAAACCACCAGCTACCGTTAACATCGTGGGTGTGGGCCTCACAAGGCTTACAAAACGGGCATTGTTGACAGATTAATTTAAATCAAAATCATATTTCATTTTGCTTTGTAGCAGAGATGTCTTGCTGGCAGTAATTTCTCTATAAAGTATGTCACGCAAAACTGACTTGGCGAGAAAAAAAAAGGTCGCGGAAATTTCAAAAGTCTGTAAATATAGACGAAAGTCTGCGAGAATTTCAAAAGTCTGTCAATATCTGCACAACAAAAAATGTCTACAGCACAGCACTATAGCCCAAATCTGCAGATTTACAGACAAATCTGCAGACCTGGCATCTCTGCTTTGTAGTAAAAAATTGCAACCAAAAAAATCCTGCGAATGGTCAAATTACTTACACTTGAAGGACTCACTGTTCACCATGTTCAAAATTGAATTTTCACACCGGGAATACACGTACATTTCGAACTGATAACACACTATTCATTTTTGGGGATGTTCGCATAATATTTATTTTCGTCACGTATAATATTCAATTTTACATTTGGAACCATTTTACGTGATTTTTCAAGTGATTCGAATGTGAATTTTTATTTGTGTGTCAAGATAATGAGCACGCTTCATCAGGAATCAGAACAAATTGGCTCAAATGGCACGTTCCCCTTGATATTTGGAGATTTGTGCCTTGCCATCAATTTGTTTTTAGCATAACTTTCCCGATATATAAGAGGGAAGGATTGAAAGGAAATGGTAAGGGTTGGACTAGGAGGATGGGAAAAATTGACGACACAAAAACACATAAAAGCAGAAGTGAATTCTGCACCCCTAAGGGATGCTGAACAATCTGCTGAGGATCACATTTAGTGGAAGTAGAAGTAAATTCTAAACCTCTACGAGGTCCCGAACAGTCTGCTGTTAATAAAACCTGCAACCCGCGAGAGGATTTAGAGATCTTACAAAAGCGACACCATTCTGCACTCCCGGAAGAATGCAGAACGATTCGCAGTATGTACGAGCAGAAGTAATTTCGGTACCCCCTAAAAGATGCCAAACAATCTGCTAAACCCTATTTAAGGTGAATACAAAAGGGATTCATTCACTACAGGAAGAACGATGAACCCTTCCGACTATAGCTTCTTACCACATTGGGTGAGAAACGAGAGAATATCCTTCAATTTTAGCTCCGCATACACAGACTCAACCATGTATGGAGAACCAAAAATCCGGATACGTAGCTGCATCAATGCGGGACAGTTACATATCAGATGATATGAAGTACCATAATCGCATTCACACAAATCACACGAATAATACTCAGCACGTTGAATAGTAGCCATGTGATAATTGAGTTTGCAATGTCCAGTCAGAGCTCTGAACAGAATACTGCAATGATGCTTGGAGAAATGCAGTAGACACTTTGACATTTTCAGATTTAAATCTGGTAGAAATGCCTTTGTCTGAGCGCAAGTTTGCAAGCTGCGCCAGTAGCTGGCATGTTTGGATGTAGCCCAAGAACGAATCTTGTGCTTTATCCAACTAGTAGTTGAAAGTGGTAAAGCTGAATCAGGACCAACGAAATCATTCGTTGCACCAGCTCTAGCCAACTCATCAGCCCATTCATTTCCAGTAATACCAGAATGGCCGGGTACCCATAAGAAGTAAACAGCATTTGAAATGCTGAGGTCTTCAATTTGAGTTCGACATGCGATCACTAGATTCGACCGTGAGTCATTCGAACTGAGTAATTTTAAGGCTGCCTGACTGTCAAAACAAAAATTAAATTCGTTTACCACAGATTCTCTGCTGAAGTGCCGATTGTACTCCACACAGAATCGCGTAGATTTCTGCTTGGAACACAGTACAGTATCTACCAAGTGAATGAGACTGTTCCAGCCTCATTTCACGATAGTAGACACCAGCACCAGCACGACCATTCAACAGAGAACCGTCCGTATAACAAACTATGTGTTCATCAAGTTGTCGTTTCAGACAACCAGACAACCATTCCTCACGATGAGGATAGCTCACCTTGAATGTTTTGAAAGGAAATCTGCATGTGAGAGTTAGGTCACTAGGAGTGAGTAAATACTCATCCCACGTAACCATTTGAGACCACAAGCGAGTGTGGCTGGTAGCATTATCTAAAGGGTTACTGTTCCAAAGCCCTGTTACCTTAAGACGGTGTGCAAAAGATAATGCTTCTTGTTTTAGGAACACATGAAGTGGTTTAATGCACAGTAGCGCCTCTAGAGCAGCAGTAGGAGTTGTCGTGAATGCTCCTGTCATCATTAGGACCATCCTTTGGAGATGATTTAGCTCTGACTGAACTGTCGCGACTTCTCCTTTCTGCCACCATACAAGACATCCATATGCTAAAATTGGTCTAACAATAGTTGTGTAGATCCAATGAATATATCTGGGTTTGAGTCCCCATGATTTTCCAAAAGCTCGTCTGCATTGGCCGAAAGCCATGCAAGCTCTTTTAATCCTGAAATCAATGTGAGCAGACCAATTCAGTTTTGAGTCAAGAATAATCCCGACGTATTTAACTTGATCGACCACAGTAATCTCTGAACCGAAGAACTCCTGTGATTATCCTACGATGAGTGAAAAGCACCATTGATGTTTTGCCCGGATTTACAGATAATCCAACCTGAAAACACCATTGTTCAACAGATCGCAGGGCTTGTTGCATTAAATCAAAGAGAGTGTTAATGCTTATGCCGGTCAGTAATGTATGATAACCGTCGGCAAAACCATAAGTCGGAGTTCCAAGGTTATTTAGTTTCCTTAACAAACCATCAGCGACTAGGTTCCATAAAAGTGGGGATAGTACACCACCTTGAGGACACCCACAGACACTCAGCTTTCTAATCTCTGCTTGCCGAAGCGATGAACAAAGAAGTCGATTGCTAAGCATTGCGTGAATACAATTTGTGATACTTGAAGGTATGCCATGACCATGGGCTGCTTCCAGAATTAAATTGAAAGACACGTTATCAAAGGCACCACCTATCTAGGAAAACTCCCAAGCAAGATTGCTTTTGTGAGAAAGCTTTTTCAATGTTGTACACAACATCATGTAACAGGGTTGTAGTGGACTTTCCACGCTGGTAAGCATGTTGCATTCCATGTAGCGGATGCACGCCCAGACTAACATTCCTGATATAGTGATCTACTATGCGTTCCACTGTTTTAAGAAGAAATGAGCTAAGACTGATAGGCCTGAAACTCTTCGCTTCCTCATAAGTGTCGCGACCGCCTTTGGGAATAAATTTGACAATTATTTCCTGCCAGGCTCTTGGAATATATCCTGTCGCAAGACTAAAAGTAAGTATTTTCTTCAAAACATGTTTGAAATGTTCATATCCTTTCTGCAGTAACACTGGGAAAACTCCATCCTTTCCAGGAGACTTGTACGGAGCAAAACTCTCAACTGCCCATTTGACCGATTCAATCGTCACAACGCTTCGAGAAAGGGCCCAAGAATCGTAACTACCTGAAAAAGTCTCGGAAAGAGCTGTCGGTGATGGATCCATACGTCCTAGAAAGTGAGTGTTAAAAAGATAGTGAAGTATCACCTTCTTCTGACAAGTGTTCACCATCTGAAGTTCTTAAGAAACTGACATTAAAGTCCTTAGACTTCGAAAGAAACTTATTTAAGCTACTAGCCTCGTTGAGACTAGAGACATTTGTGCAGAGGCTTTTCCAACCACTTCGCTCAAACGATCGAAGAGCATTTTTGTAAGCCCTTCGAGCCGACACGAATGCCTCCGACCCATCTCTGCGTCGGTGGTTCCAAGCTCTTCTGCATAATTTCCTTATGTCGTTTTCGCTTGATGCCAAACCTAGCCCAGTTTCCACTCTAACTGCTGTCAAACCGGTTGTTTGAAGTCAGTCTCGAACCTAGTCTCAACGTTGTTGAACTGAAAATCGAGTCAGTTTCGAACCTGGTTTTTAAATCAGTTTTACTCAAACCTGGTTTTTAAATCAGTTTTTACCTCATACAAAGCTAGGTGCGAAATCAACACAGTTTCGTAAAAAGTGTTTGTTTGATGAAACTACCTTGGGTCAGTTTCAGTTTTCTCATGTGAAAACGGCATTAGTCTACCAAGTTCAGCATTCCACCAAGGAGTTCCTCTAGTAGCTCGCACAATCCGAAGTGGACAAGCCTCTTCATATGCTGCAACTATGAGTGAATTTGTCTCGTCGACAACATTTTCCAAATCAATTGGGGTTTCAATTGTTGGTTGGTACCCGTAAAATCTAGTCGCCAAGCCCTCTTCATAGAGATCCCAGTTTGTAGATTTGGGATTACGATATGTGATAATATCAAATTTAACGTTTGAATGATCAAAGAATATGTACTTATGATCAGACAACGAAGGTCCGATCTCATCGGCAACGAGCCAATTCACCAACTCATGCGCAATTCTATCAGAGCAGAGAGTTACGTCCAAAACCTCCTCTCTTCCAGATCTCGCAAAAGTTGGACGGTTTCCTGCATTGACTATGTGCAGGTTTGTACTGCTCACAAATTCCATCATATCAGAGCCTCTCGAATTTATATCTGTGCTGCCCCAAATGATATGGTGAGCATTTATGTCACTGCCGATTACAAGCTGTAAATCACTTTTGCAACAGTATGATACAACCTGTTTGAAGTCATCGCTTGGCGAAGATTGGTTATGCGGCAAATATGCCGAACAATAGACATATTTTCTGTCTATGCCATCAATAGTCATATCAACTGTGACAGCACAAATATCCCGAGTTGTGAGCTCCGATATGAGAGAAACATCGAGAGCACTATTTGCAAGTATGCATGCTCGAGGCATTTCACGTGGATTAGTCATACCGGTCTTGTTGAAGGCAGCAAATACTGGGTTTAACAATTTTCCAACGTATAAGTTTCCCTTTTGGAAATATGGTTCTTGAACCAAAGCTATGTGCCACTCTAACCATTATCAATTAGAGTAACGAACATTTCACCTCCAGCACTAACTGTACAAAAACTACAAGAAACCAAATATATTGGCTTATAATCGCCTATAGCGAACCATGCAAGGATTTTTTTAAATGTTTTAATCATTAATCCCACGAGTTGCGAAGAAAGAAGTCGTCCACTGTGCCAGAGCTTCGCTTAATACAGTAAGGGAAAACCCCAAGATATTCCGTTCACGACTGCATTGTTTAACCTCCTGCAGCCATTCAGCCATCGGCACGGAAATACACCTTGACTTAGGAGTTCCTATTTTTGTGGTCTTTTACGACATGGAACAGGGAACCAGTGGATCAATTCTTGGTAAAAAATAATTCCGCCGGATGCCACACGGCTTACCTGTTTGGTGGACTTATACCACCGGTACAGGTGGACCGTAGCGTTATTCTTAGCCAATTGGGAAACCGCTACCGACACTACACGGCTATCTAGGCTGCTCAGAGAGGGAAGTTGACATTTTTAGGGATGTTCGCATAATATTTATTTTCGTCACGTATAATATTCAATTTGACATTTGGAACCATTTTACGTGATTTTTCAAGTGATTCGAATGTGAATTTTTATTTGTGTGTCAAGGTAATGAGCACGCTTACTTGTGGTTCTAAAGAATTGGATCAAAAGTCGCACTGTTTCGTAAAAACCATATCTACCCAAAATTGAATACAACGGGTATTACGACATATTGGGTAAATATGCTTCTCGAAAAATTTGAGTAGATATTACCAAATACAAATTGTAATACGGAATACTTCGACAAATTCAAGGACACATTTTGCATCGTGCGGTACACTGTCAGAGTGACAATGTACTTTAACGAGTTTTCTATAAAACTAGCAACACTGAAGGGTAAGAAAAAGTTCACCATAGTTACTGTTTATTATAGTGAAAATTTAATAAACAAACAGTTTTTATCTGATAATGAAGATCACAAGCGAAATGTAAGTTAAACAATAATCTAGAATGGTTTAGCCACCATGAATATACTACTAGCTGTATTGATATTTGTAGATTCGTGGGTGTTTGTGTTCATTTATCATTTTTTGTGCTAGTGCCGGTGATATTTAGACTGATTGTTGCAGTTTAATACAGCAACGATAAACATAAACAAACAAGTTTGTTTCGCACCGTTGCAACTAGCATAAAGCGTTGCCAGAAACGATCTCCTTCCACATTTTCAAACTATCGCAATGAAAGGGAGTAATTTGCTAGGCTTACTTGTTCAGGCTGTGAACCAAACATTGGCGGTTCGTTTGTATGGGACTTAGGGGTATTATTATTTGTATTTGATATTATTCCCTTTTGTTGACATTTGTAAATGAGTATAAAGTACCAAAGACATTGGAAATCTATAGGGTCCGCCATCTAAAATTTATTTTTGAACTAGCGGTTATTTTGACATTGGTAACCTAAATGTCACTTCTGATTTGACAGAAACTTAGTTGTATCCTTCCGCTGAACGAAAATGGTTGTGTATACGCTTGAGGAATGCGTGAAAATAGTGCAGTTTTACTTTGAAAATCATGGTAATGTTGCGGAATGTGTGCAAAAAAATCATCTTCTCAGATGAGGCACATTTTCATCTCGGCAGGTATGTTAATAAGTAAAATTGTCGCATCTGGGGACGGAAAACCCGCACGTAATCATTGAGAAGCCGATGCATCCTCAGAGAGTAACGATTTGGTGCGGATTTTGGTCTGGCGGCATCATTGGTCCATTTTTCTTGGAAAATGAGGCAGGAGCCGCCGCCATGGTTAATGGCGAGCGCTACCGCGCCATGATTAGCGATTGGTTCTTCCCGTTACTTGAAGAGGAAGACGTGGACACCATTTAGTTCCAACAAGACGGCGCTCCGTGCCACACAGCCAACGCTACGATCGATCTTCTGCGCAGTCTTCGAAGATCGAATTATCAGTCTAAATTCGGATGTTGTTTGGCCGCCTCGGAGCTGTGATTTGACGCCGTTAGAATATTATCTTTGGGGGCTGTTGAAGATAAGTGTTAAGTGGACAAACCAGAGACAATTCAAGCCTTGAAGGACAACATTCGTGCAGCCATAGCTGAAATAAAGCTGCATACAATCGAAAATGTACTAAAAAACTGGACCAACCGTATGGCGTACTGCAAGGCCAGCCGAGGCAGCCATTTGAATAAAATTATATTCCACAATTAACCGGAAGGATTGCTCTTTAATATGAAAAAATAAATTTTGAATTCGGATGAACCGTTTGTGTTTTATTGCATGTTTAAAAAAAAGTTACATGGCGGACCCTGTATTCATGCTTCACAGTGTGTTTTTATTTTTAAATGTAAACAAGCATTTTAATGTATTTTACTTACCAACTAGAGCCTGATACGGCTCGATATCTAAAACACTTTATTTTTTCCATACTGAATTTTGGTAAAATTTTTACTACTCATTCGGGTCGGGTACGGGTACAGGTAATTTTTAATCGGGTACGGGCAAAAATTTTTTATTTTTTTTCGGGTACGGGTCGGTTACGGGTAATTTTTTTTATTATTGATCGGGTACGGGTAATTTTTTTAATTTTTAATCGGGTACGGGTAAATTTTTTTGCTGATCACTCGGGTACGGGTCGGGTTCGGGTATAAGAATTTCTATACCCGACCATCTCTAACTGACGAGTCTAAGACGAAACGGAAAGGAAAGCCCTGATAGCTGTCAAAAGATGAGCTTGACTCAACGGAAGGTTCATTCGAAAACCCCCCTGATCCCATATCGATGTAGTTTCTGTAACAGAATCTTATGGTCTAGTGTATCAAACGCTTTTCTAAGATCTAAGAATAAGGCAACAACTACTTTCTTCGAATCAATCTCATCAACAAGACAATTCACCAATTCGGTAATAACTGTGGTGGTGCTACACCCCGATCTAAACCCGTACTGGAATCTATACAGGACGTTGTTAGAGTTGAAAAAGTTAAGCATTCTGTTCGCCAACAGCTTTTCCAGGACCTTATTGAATACTGATAAGGTGGAAATCGGACGGTAATTGCAAGGATCATAAATATTTCCGGACTTGAAAACAGGCACAACACGAGCAACTTTTAAACAGTCGGGATAAATACCAGTGCTTAGAATTTTGTTGAAAGCTTGTGCCAAAATCCGTGCAAAAGACCATGGATTGCTTTTCAAGAGTTTAACGGGAATATTGTCATTCCCATTACTTTTGCTAGCATCTAGTTCATGTATTATGACAATAACTTCATTTGTGGAGGCCGGACGAATGAAAATTGAGTTTGTTACACAGGTTACATTGTTGATCGGATTGATATTATTTGAGTTCGAAATTGCGTATTGACAAGTAGTGTTGAGTAGGTTTTCGTAGTATAACTTTTTACTTTTTCTTTTTGCAATGTCTACTTTTTTACTAATGTGCTTCAGTAACCCTTGAAGATTTAGATTATCTGGTTTTATCGAACCTTTTTAAGATAATTAGATTTCAGTTGCAACAACTTCCAAAAGTCATACGACATCCAAGGACAATAATCTTTTTTGGTATTTATTTCCTTCGCATATCTCTTGGACTGGCATCACTGGAGAAGAAAACACAGTGCTTCTGTGTTGCTCTAATAAAAAGTGTTTTTTCAGTGATTTTAGAAAGTTCTAGTGAAATAAGTAGTTTAATTGTTGATTCTCAGTGATGGTGAAGTCGTGCTGAATAAAGGTTTGGATGAGGGTGCGACTGGCGTGGTTGGAAGGATGTATTTTACCACACAGGAATGACTGCCGACATACAAGGGAGTATTTTTCTAATAATATATTTCTAAAGGGCTACGAAATGTATCCCTAAAGGGCTGATTGTCATGCCAGATCTCTCTCAAACAGCGCTGCCAGTAATACCAATTTGTCTTTGTGCTGTATAATACATTTCCAGTAGTTTTTTTTGTGGAATTATGCTTTATTCTTGTTTTGATAAACTTGAGCAATAATTTTGAAATGATTGACTGTTGCTAAAATGTACTCCGAACCACTCCAGAAACCGCTACATCCGAGTTGATTGATGTAGGCGTGAGTGTCGTTTGGATATTGATTCTCCTCCAGCTGTCTCTTGTGCGGAGCTAATTGTTTGCTCTCGATAGGTATCAATGGAGACTGGTATCTCTTCTCGGACCTTGATCCTAGGCCCGTATTTATATGGACTGGAGTGATGATTATTTGAGTAATTCCATACAACTGATGAATAGTTGCACCAAACAGGCGGCCGCCATCAGGGGGAGTGCCATGCGAATCGCGATAATGCTCCATTCACACTATTTCAAAAAAGAAAAGGTAAAATAAGCCATATATTGAAAATAAGATTCAATCAATCATAATACCTTTTCACTGCTGAACACGGAATACGGGACGGATTCGTTGCATTTCTTTCTGGACAGGCCAGTTTTCGGGCTCTGTCCTAGGGATTCATTAGCTAACATAAAGCACGCGAATTTCGTTCGAACAATAGGTAATATTTAGCGTTTGAAATATTTGTTTGGGGAAGCAGACTCGACGTGGTTTAGGATCGCGTTTGGAATGGGTGCTCGTCTAAATGTACGATGTCTACATGTTACACTTATTTCTAAAAAACGCGAAATGTAGATGCATAAAGGAGTGACTGCATACTCGACAGCCGGCTGATCGGAGTTTTGTCAATTTCGGAGATTGTTTCGTGCATTATATTGCCAGCACAAAGTAACACATAAAACGATAACACTTTAAAACATTCTTGGTAGCCGGCTACCCAGAGCAATAAACACATGATAACATCATTAAAACATTTACTAACAAAGTATCCTCTCCTGTGATGCATGTGGGAATGCAGAGGATTCCTCGGTTCCTAGTAGCAACATGCATCGAACTAACAATCCTTCCTCTCCCAAGCAGATCTGCATTCGGACGTGGCCGGCGTCGGTATTGATCAGCATGCATGGATCAATACAGTTTGCACAGTGTGAAACAATGTGTTATTCCCAAACAGGTTGCTTTCAAAAATCATTTTGCAATCTCAATTGGTCCAGATCAATAACGGAGTAGCAACACACGGGCGGTCTCTAATGCTAATGCTAATGCTAATTTATTTCCTTCGCATATCTCTTGGTACATTGGAACAGCATTAAGTTATAGGTTGACATTATATTTGAAATAAATGTGTTAACATCATCAATAAGCGTTAAGCTGTCGATATATTGATTGAATAAACGATTCAGTTTATTATGATTGACTATTTTTTTGATAAGTACTTGCTTTTGTTTATTACCGTTTAGTTTTATTGTAGATATAATCTGAAGATGATCGCTTAAGTTTGTGAAAATGGTGTCGAGCCCATAAATACCAATGATATCTGAGCTGTATCCGTTTTTGTTGATTTCAACATGGATTGTATGTAGGCCATCGACAACCTCATTTTTCAGTAAATTTTGTTCTATTTTTTCACTGACGAACATTGCCAATCCTCCGTGTGAACTAGCCCTGCATGAGAAAATGTCAGAATAACCATGAATCTTGTAAATTGAAGTATTGCCGTCTTTGAGCCAAGTTTCGCCAATGACGATTATATCAATAGTTGAATCGTATTGGGTCAAAAAGTAATTTATGTTATCAAATTTTTCCAGTTTGTTCATCCCCCGTATATTCCATTGAAGTATTATTAAACATTTTATATTGTTATCATTATGACGTGCATTAAAATCTTCTATACTATCATTATAAATATTAACTGTACTTTCCATTTCAAAGAGAGAGAAACAAAAATATCCCGAGGCTATGATAATGTCTCAACGGTTTTATTCGAGCGAGTTACCATTTCTTTTCCTCTTAGGAGAAGGCGAATTAATAGAGACTGAGTTGTTCATCAGACGTGTAAACAATCGGCTTAAGTCATCTCTATTACGGATCATGTCGGGGTTTGAATTGTCGTCTTTTTTCACTAACACCACTCCCCCTCTACCTGACCATATGTATTTAATATTGAGAGCTTCCTGAGCTTCCCTCAATTCTTTCAGAAGTTCAAGAGAGAGCGGTGTCAGTTCGTCACGAATTGAAATATTTGTGGGTTTTCCATTTAGTAGTAATGAATTTTGGATCAACGTTGACTGCATTTTTTTCAACAGTTTCTTTTTATTCAATGCTTTATCTTTAGTGGCTTGATTTTTAAAAACTATTCTAATTGGAATTAGCGAGTTAGAAAATTTTTTCGACTCAAATATTCTAGCTGCGGACACAACGGTGTCAGGTTCCAACGTCATACCAAATAGTTCCAATGTTTTCCTTGCTATTGCAGAAACATTTTCATTGGGAAGCACCGGTATACCGAACAACATGACATTGTCCCTGACAGCCAGTCTATTTGCCTTATCAACATTTCCTTCTAACTTGTGCACGATTCCAGCAAGGTTAGCATTTGACTGCTTCAACGTACAAATATCTTTCTTCAAGTTTTCGTTTTCAACTTTTATTTCGTCAATGTTATACATTGATTTAAATTTACAGAGACTTGCAAATTTTTTTCTGTTTTTTTGCTGCGAGGCAGGTCCGTGCTTAGTATTTAATATGCATTTTCTAGTAATTTTCGAAACCGAAACAGCTTTATTGAAATATAAATATCAATACAAATAAGGTGCCGCTACACTTTAATACATGCAAACGCAGTTAGAAGAGATTAAAATAGGATAAATGTAAATAATATGGTTTATCTAAAACAAAGGGATTCTGTTATTCACGAGCTGATACGAAACGAAACAAATGTTCATCTTTCGATCATGGATTTTCACTCCTCAATTTTCAATCTATTATTGCGATTAATCTCGCGTCTGTCACTAATGCCTGCAGCTAAATACTATTCTTACTAAAACTACTTGTTTACTACTAATTTAAGCCTAATTAGGGACTTGACTCTCCGCTAATTCAACTTTTAACTGGACTCTGATTGTTTCTTAAGTACTGTTTCTCTGTGAATGTTTGTGTCCAAGTTTGATTACGTTTTTATCCGGTCGCTCGAGGATCAATTTTCTAACAGGTGACAATAAGAAGCCCTGATTCTTGCTCAAGTCTGCTCATTTATATAACCCAAACTATCTTCGGCTAAAACTATATGAGCAATTCCAGAAATGCTTAGCAGATCATCAGACTCGACCTTCTCCGATTTGGATGAAACTTTGCACATGGCTTCAGTATGGCAAACGATAAGTTTTGAACCGATGGAGAGGTCAATCCGACTCACGACTGATTTTTAATAAGGGTGTATGTATTTTTGCATTTCACCAATATAAAAAATGGTGTTATAATTAAATATCCAAGTATCTCAAGAACAGCTACGTTTAGAAAAAAGGATATCATGAACAAATTTATTGCATTTAACCTGTAGAATAATATTACACCCAAACCTCCTTTTACGAACCTTATATATGTATGTATGTATGCTTACACACTCACTCGTCTGCATATATGTGTAAATATTTATACATATAAATGATCGCTTTTACTTCACCAATATTTATATGTATTAAGAAATACTAATATTTGCACACATGTGTACGTATATTAGTACATATATAAGTTACGTAAATGGAGGTTTGGGTGTATACTGTTTAAATGATTATGTTTCAACGAGAACTTGAAATTTGGAATATATCTGTAAATTGTTTTAGCTGTAACTTCTTCATTTTTCAAAAGGCACGGATGGGCTCAATGTGTAGGTTTTAATAAGAGCCTTAAAATAAAAATTATCAAAAAACCATCGAAACCCTGTTTTTTTTAATTTAATTTTTTTGGTTCTTTTTGAAATTATTGAGAAAAAAATAAATTTTTTTTCAGTGTATATAATTTTTAGAGTGCCCTATTGATTCCCTACAACTTCTTCCTGGACGCCATTTTTGTACGATGAACGGTTTCCAAATTCCCTCCCATTGGTTGGTGGGCTTGACGGTATTGCAAACATCATCACATACAATCAATTAGCGTTACAATTTGATAATGATACGCGTTACAGCTTTTAGTTTCATAATTGAATTGAATGAATAAGATATGGATCGAATTAAATGAAGGAGATATTGATTGCATTACTGAGTTGCTTAACTGAGCTCTTTTTATGTTTTATTTTCATACTATCGGCCCTTTCTACCAGTGTGAAGTGGAAATTAAGTGGAGTGAACGTATCCCAATTGGGTTTCACACGATGACAATAAATGTCGAGTCCATATTTGACGTTTATTGGTGGTTTGTGTACAATGAATTACTATGGAATGAGATAGAATATTGTAGAATAGAACAAAATAATAATGACTTAACCAATGAGCAAACCACTGATAGCTGTCAAACGATGTTCATCCAGTTTGTATTGTAAGGATGTATCGTTTGGGACCTGATGGGTGAGATGATGTGTGAATGAAATGTAAGAATAAGTGCATGCAAGAATGGTAATAAAGGCCACCGTTTCAGCTCAGTACTAACGATCGACCATTAGAAGAGATAAAAATTGGGTAACGGTACCCCCATTCATCTCAAATCCATTAGTCATTTCATATACGAGAACTATTAGTTATAGTGAGATCTGTTATCTCTGTTTGATAGATTAATTTCAGAAGTAAAAAAAAAGTTCGCTAAAACAGTAGTATTGAACCACTTCCGAACTACTGCTATGCGTTATTGCTTCTTAGAGACGAGACAAAGACTTTGTATTCGATTTTATCACAATTCATTTATTGAAAGTCGAGTGATTGCTAAAATAACATGGTGACCAGTCATCTACTAATGAGATGACTATTGGCACACTAGTTTTAGTTAGGATCTATTAGAGTAGAAATAGTAACTCAATGTTTTAATACTTGCGTGTGGAATACATGTAGATATGTATGCATGTGTGTATGTGTGTGTGCCTGTGTGTATGTATGTATGTATGTATGTGTTTTTGTGTGTATGTACAATATACATTTTACCGTGCCGTTGGGTGCGTTGTATCAAATTGGTAGTGATGCATTTCGATTGTGAGTCAGTGTATACCAGATACCCAAAAGTACCATCCGCTCGGTAACACTGTCAAGGATTAACCGAAGATAACGAAATGTGAACATGCTGTCAAACCATCATGACCGGCCTTACAAAGATGTTATTAAAAAACACTAATCCTTATTTTTTTCGGAAATGGATGACTGAGAATAAATAAGAAAGCTGAAAAATTGGAAAATAATTTAATTAACACTCTTAGTAAATCTTAGATACAAAATGGAACATGGGTAAGAATAAAAACACATACAACTAACTTTTACATTTAAGGAAATAAAATAACATATCAGCAAAGTACGGAATGGAAATAAAATAGAATGATAACAAAAGACACTTACGAAACACAATTCAATACAACCACTGGAATTAAGGTAAAACAGAATATAAACTATGACCAAAGGTAAGAAAACCACCATAAATAAATAATAAAAACTGTTGGGTAATAATATAATTTCCTCATATTGAAAGAGGCATTTATATGGCGCGCATGCGCTAATTCGGCCTGATACAAACTAACAGGGAGGGATGTAAAGCTGATTAGGAAACGGAGGGATGTAAAGCTGAACGGTTTCCAAATTACAACGAGACCCGTAAACTGTTTTAGTTGTAACTTCTTCATTTTTCAAAAGGCACGGAGGGGATAGCCATCAATCTGTAGGTTTTAAAAACAGTTTTAAAATAAAAATTATCAAAAAAAAAAAACGTGATTAATCCACCTAGCAGTGAGATGATACCTTTTTTTTATCAATTCGCATGTGTTTTTTGCATGAATATTCTTCGGTGTTTTCATTACATTATTTTAATGACCGTCGTTTTAAGCGACAATTTGAGATTGTAATCACTCATTACTCTGTAATGTCGAAACTGTAAATACAATCGAATTTAAATCTAGAAGTGTGATAATCGATTAAACATGCCATGATATGTAAGTTCCACTTTAGAGTTTACGGTAATTTAAGGTACTTCCAGAGCCGGTATTCAGGAACCAGCATAACCCAAACCGATTCGTATGGCCATATGACGAATAAATTAAAGTTTTGAGTACAACTTTGAAGCTTAATTGGATAAAATTCATTATTTTTGTATGTATGTATAAAACTAATTAATTTTGTATATAAGTTTAATTTAATTTGAATTTTTGTTTCTGAAATTTGATTAGGCTATTTTGAGAAAACGATTGAGCTTTGAGAAACGATTTTATACTGGAACCGGAATTCTAAAATCGGTATGGCCGAAGTCAGATAAATTCACCTGAATAGCTGTATAGTTTACATTTGTTTCAAAATATTTGAAAATCAGTGAAGACATCTTTGAGAAATCATAGCATGAATTAAATTTTTAGGTGCTTTCTGAATCGACAACTGAATACCACTAAAACTGAAAAAAGTTAATTTTTTTATCGACTATCCAAATCTGCTAACCCGATAAACCTGATTAATTTATGTGGAATAGACATTTTTATACTAATCACACTGTATCTCCGAAACCGGAAGTAGGATCTGACTGAAGAGCAAGATGTTTAAAAGAATCTTGAAACTTTTCATTTGCATCTTAGATGATTCTTAGATTTCATTTGAATCTTAGATCGGTTCAGCCATCTACGAGAAGAATGAGTTACACAATTTTGATTTCGTTTCATATATCATCCTGTAGTTCCGGAACCAGAGGTCGGAACCAAACATAATTCAGGAACTTTGTTCGGGAGCATACGAATTTTCATATGAATCTGAATTTGTAGAAAAGAAAATTTCAGAGAAAATTGAGTGAAATTATTTGTCACACACGCATTTGCTGATCTCGATGAACTGATTCGAATGGTATATGGATGTTATGTTCTTCCAGCATTTATTGCTGCAAGTAGTTTAAAACAATATAATTAAAAAAAAATCTGCCATCATCTGGTTTATACATGTCATATTCGAACGATTATGTTGCCAAAAACGAGCCGTGCTAAAATCGGTCCGAGGGAAATTGTCATGAAAAAGGATGCTGTACACAGTCTTTTTGGTACTTAGAAACAATTGTATGTAACAGAATAGAAAATCGTGTTTTCCGTTGCTCCCAAGCATTGCTTTGTCATACAGCGCTCAAAACTCCTACTGCTGGAATAGGGGGAAAAGTCGTTTACACAAAAATTTCGATATCTCCGTTAAAAATGGACGGATTTTAACAATCTATGGCTTGTTGGGTAGGTATTATCGTGCGGAATCTAAGTCTGAAAACATATTCTGTTTTCAAGGTCAATTGTGACAGATACTGTCAAAAAACTGAAAATTTTTACATAAAACTTCGAATAACTCAAAAAGTAAACATCCGATCTCAAAACCATTCAATAGCGTTTTGGGTGACGGGGAGACCTTTCATTTGCGACTAGTTTGATCAAAATCGGTCCAGCCATCTCTGAGATCTCGACCTCTTAGTTGACAACACACATACAGACACACACACATACACACACACACACACAGACATTTGCTCAGTTCGTCGAGCTGAATCGATTGGTATATGTCATTCGGCCCTCCGGGCCTCGGAAAAATTTTCGAAAGTTTGAGCGAATTCTATACCTATTTTTTATATATATAAAAAAGGTAAAACCATGCTTTTTTATTTAACTTTTTCGGATTATTTTGTAATTATTAAGAAAAATATCAAACATTTTTTTTAGTGTTTATTTTTTTCTAGAGTGCCCAATCGATTCCCTACAACTTCTTCCTGAACGCCATTTTTGTACAATGAACGGTTTACGAGTTACAACGATTTGAAAAAGGCAATTTTCGTGAAATGCAAAAATACATACCCTTTTTGAAAATCAGTCGTGAGTCGGATTGACATCTCAATCGGTTCAAAACTTATGGTTTGCCATACTGAAGCCATGTACAATGTTTCATCCAAATCGGAGAAGGTCGATTCTGATTTTGTCACTTTTTCGTCTACTCATTCCAGGAATTGCTCATGCTCTGAAGGTTCACCCGACCTTTCTCAATTTCTTCACGAAGCATATCTGTTATCAATCGTACGATACGAACTTTCGCTATATAACAAACGTGTTCCGACGTATACAACGATATTTTACTTGACTCTACTTGTTAAGAACCACTGTAATAAAACAGTACCGTAAGCTCCGAATGCTCCCCGCAAACGAACTGTCACCGAACGGAAGCACAGAAGAAAGCAAAGCAAACACAACGAAGCAGCGTATAGTGTGGCTGCCTATTAATCTCCCGGAGTTGTTCAGCCAGTATTCGGAACAATTACTGATAATTTGGAATTGTTTGTTGCTCGGAGCCCTCACGCTCGCCGGTAGACGGAATAGATTAAAACAGTGACAGAACGGATTGTCGGAAATACTTAGGAGCCGATCCCGAAATAGACAACAGTTCAATGAAGCATGGTCATTCGCGGATTTACGAGATAATACTAAATCTGAAAAGCTGCCTACTGCAATCTCCCGGCCGCGCGGTGGCGGAAGATGAATAACGAAGAGGATGTTTCTTTCAGTTCTATACGGAGTAACACTCTCCAATTCGGTTTCTCTTTTATGTCATTGTATTGATTCATCCACGTATTTGAGATTAATATCACGAAATTCACCTTTTTTGAGTTTCAACTATTCACAACACTTCATGGTGAACTCGTCGGATATATGTCTCCACATTTACTTGTTTACATTAATAAAAGAAGTTATTCTTCAACACGTACTTTTGTTGTCATATATTATCAACACTACCCTAACACGAACAATGGTTGTGTCTAACTAATTTTCTTTTGCATGTATATCAAACCTGCACATGAAACTATTAAATCTTCACTCATTACAGCAATCTTTCACTCAATTCTTTAGGTGCCTTCCGAAATCTATTATATCCCATTATAAACAATATTTCTTACTTGATTTTGATGTCACTTGATACTCAAGTCTCACAATGCACACATGTTCCTATAGCTACCGTATTATACTCCGAACTGAACTAAACTAGCTACTAACTTGTCTACGGGCCGACGCACGAGACTAACGGATATTTTCCGCGCACTCTGAGACTGAACTAACTGCTAATTTGTCTACGGGCCGACGCCCGAGACCAACGGCTTTTTACCGCGCACTGCAAAACTGAACTCACCCTAACTCTTCCCAACTAGGGGTTTTTAAGCTCCTAACATTTACTTTCGGGTGAAGCCCGAAGATTTTAGTACAAGCCGAGCTTGTGATTTCAAGTAGAAAGTTCATCCGACTTTCTCCCGAAGTTCTACCGAAAGCCGAAACCACTGTCGCTAGGCCAGAGGCAGTGACCAGTGTCCGTGAAAATAATAGCTTTGTTTTTACAACATTGCTGCGCTGACTAATGCTCGGAACTGTCTATGGTTTTATAACAAAGTTTCTTAAACATCGTTGCGATGACTAATGCTCGCAAATGTGCACGCTTCAATAACAAAGTTTATACCTGAAGGTTGCAGCTACGCTGATATGAGAGCTTCCTTCACAATTTCCTATTTTTTTTACAATACTAGCAAATTCGAAGGAAAATTCTCTAAGGGCGCTGCATGCCCCCTTACTTACTGAGCTTGATGTTACCTGAAGGGTAGACATCAAGTCGAATGCGTTGGTCTTTAACATTAAGGTTTGTAGCTGGATCACAAATTTCCGTAATTATAATTGCTATTGCCGGACTTGTTTACATGTTTTGGCTATACGCAAATTAAATTTCCTAACATTATGATGGTCCTCGTGTGTGTTCTCCTCTGACGCCATCCTGTTCCATGGTATGCTTCTATTGTTACATCATCTGTGGGGTGATCGAACGGTTGCTAGTCTCGGACTCTGGGTTCCGTGTCGTTTTCGTTCCTAATAGCTCGTTCTTCTGTGTTGGTGATACGTATTAGGGCTTCTCGTTGTTTATGTACTCGCTTCATTGGGCATAGTTGAAAATTGATCGTTGACTCCTTTGCATTTTTAACATCATTGGGATTACTGTCAGTAGTAATATTGGTATTCTGTATTGTTGCTTCTCATAATGGATTCTCGTTTGGTACTATGTGTTGAGGCTCCTAGCAGCTTTTATGCATTGCATTTGATTTCGTGGTTATCTTCTTCGTAGTGTATTTTTAAACAACCAATTGTTTAAATTTTCACGTATTAATAAACTTTGATTTTCCAATAATTGTTTATGGTATTCAGCTGAGCTTTGACGATGCTCACTGAATAAATTATAGGGTAGCAGTTTGTAACGTTGTTGCATATCCGCGCAAGTCATCTTTAACTGTGTTGACTGCATTTACTTCCTTCTTGTTTGGTTTTGGCCATTTGTAACATTGCCATTATTTCGATTTGTTATCACGTCTTCCATATAAAACTTTTTCGTAATTTTTCTGCCTCGATTTTTTTTTCAACTCGTAATTGCCTCGATTTTCAACTCTGCTGTTCTTCCTTCTGACATCTTGGTGATTCCCCGGTTCCTTTTGTCTTCAACTTGCCACCGCATCCGATCACACCCTCTCGTTCTCTTAGGTAGCTTGGCTAAGCTACTGACATCCTTCCTTCTGCGACGACTATTTTCGGGCACACACACAGTTCGGGACTCCAAAAAAAAACTTTTATTCGTTTTGTATGATTCTGTGCTTTTAGTGTAAACATTTTTCTATTCTATGATTGTTATTATTTTTATAAACGTCTTACGTGATCTATTGTCTATTCTGTGATTGTTATTATTTGTATATATGTGTATTTTTTTCTCTTAATAATGGCATTGTGCGTCATATTCTCTTATATTTTTTCGTTATCATAACTTTGTGCATCGTAAATTTTTTTTTCCATTATCATATTTCTTCTTTCTATCAGTTGAATCTATTTTTTTTTTCATTTCTATATGTTGTCTCGTGTACTTTTCCATTAATCGAGAGGTTTTTATGTTTACTTATATATTTTTGTTGTTGAGGTACCTTTAATCTGTAGATACAGGTCGACAACCCGTCTGTCGACAATACGTCTGTCTGTGGATATAAAATTGTTATTAAAGTTGCGGCATGCGAATGCTTGTTGCAGGTTATAATGAATCTTTTCTAAACCTTTTTTTTTAACTTTTCCCGCAACTAGCTTCTATGCCGTGTTCATTTTAATGGTGTCTTACCATCCTTGCCTCCATAGCTTCAGAAGTCGTCCTTCCGTTCTATTACTGGTCGGTTGTGTAGTGCTCATGCCGCAGCTTCTCTCTACCACTACTTGAGCTGGTTCTTTCGGTACGTGTTCCTGTTTTTTTCCTTTCTAAAAATAAACTCAAATCTGGACTTTAGTATTTTTTTTAATAATAACACTAACCCATAAAGCAACTTAGATTCTAATTCTGTGCTGAATGTGTTGTCTTTAATCAAAAATATTTTTTTTTATCTTGTTATGTTTAGTTTTCGAACTATTCCCCTTTATGCTGCCAATTCCTATCGCTCTGTTTCTTGAGGATTCCAATATTATTAGTTTGTTAGTGACAGAGTTTAAATATATATGTATTTTTGTAATCCCTCATGAATTCTTTGTTATATAATGTTTTAATTACTTGTTGTATCTTTCTTTCATTGTGTTTTCGTAACTTTTACCTGTCCATATTGTCGTATCTGTATTTGTTCGACATCTTGATTTGAGTGCGTAATTTGCACTTAAGAAATCCTCAATTCATTCATATTGTATGCATCTTTCATTTTTTTCATTCCGGGGTCGCGATCCCCTTGTCCACACACACTTGATCACTCATACTAGTATCATTGCATAAATGCATACTTTATATAGAAATTATTTGCTGGCCAGCGTCGATTTTTTTTTTTTTTTTCATAAATACGTTTATTTCATAGGCAATATACATAAGTTTTTCTTCGCCGTGGCATCCACAATACATAGTAGTTTAAACCTAATACATTTCGAATATCATATTAGTATGTTGGTACTCATTAGTTAATCTAAACACTGTTTTTATCAAGCGAGTTGCTATTTTAATTACATTAAATAAAATACATTTATTTTGTACATGATCTTATAACTATTTCAGGATTGTTTGTATCAGTTCACCACTTATATTCAATATCCTATAGTTGGCTATTGGTTGAACTCATGGAAGAGAAAACAGTTTAACATAAAATAAAATTTAAATTGGAACTCCAATGGATTTAATGAAATGATAAAGAAGTTTCATGTATGGAAGGTCACGACAAGCAAGAATGTCGCGAACTGGGACATTGGATAGTCTACCTTGGGTACGCAAGGAATTTATTAGTTGAGATCTGACATCACGAAACTCCACGCATGTCCAAACAACATGGTCAATATCGCGGTAACCTTCGCCGCAAGCACAATGATTAGTCTCGGAAAGTCCAATTCGAAGGAGATGTGCATCTAACGTGTAGTGATTGGACATGAGTCTGGACATCACACGAATGAAATCTCTACTCACATCCAGTCCCCTGAACCATGCCTTTGTCGATATTTTAGGAATAATTGAGTGCATCCACCGACCCAGATCATCTTTATCCCAAGAAGCTTGCCAGCTGGCAAGTGTTCTTTGGCGAGACGCGCTATAGAATTCGTTGAAAGCAATCGGTCTCTCATAAATTTCACCCTCAATAGCACCACGTTTGGCTAAAATATCGGCTCTTTCATTGCCTGGAATGGAGCAATGAGCCGGAACCCAAACTATTGTGATTAGATAATTATTATTCAATATGTCGTTCAGACACTGTTTTATTTTACCCAAGAAAAACGGTTCATTTTTGCCAGCAGCGTTTGAGCGAATGGCTTCAATTGCACTCAGACTATCTGTGAAGAGGAAATAATGGTTTGGAGATAATGTGACGATTACATTCAAGCTATAATGAACTGCTGCTAACTCTGCTATATAAACAGATGCAGGTTCTTGAAGCTTGAATGAGGCCGAAACATTATTGTTGAACATACCAAACCCTGTCGCTTCTTCCATTCGCGATCCGTCCGTGTAAAACATTTTCTCAGAGTTAATATGCCTGAACTTACTTGAAAATATTTTTGGGATTTCCATAGAGCGTAGGTGGTCCGGGATTCCACGCACTTCGCGCTGCATGGATGTGTCGAAAAATAAAGTTGAGTCAGGTACATTTAGGAGGCTGACACGGATAGGAATATATCTTGAAGGGTTGATTTCCTGTGACATATGGTTAAAATATACAGTCATGAATTTTGTTTGAGATCGAAGCTCGACTAGTCGTTCGAAATTATTAATTACCATGGGATTCAGCACATCACATCTTATTAGCAGGCGTGATGAAAGCTCCCAAAATCGATCTTTTAATGGAAGAACTCCCGCCAGAACTTCAAGACTCATTGTATGTGTCGAATGCATGCAGCCTAAAGCAATTCGCAAACAACGGTACTGAATTCGCTCAAGTTTGATA
The DNA here is from genome assembly GCF_030247185.1 of Malaya genurostris. Classification (NCBI taxonomy): domain Eukaryota; kingdom Metazoa; phylum Arthropoda; class Insecta; order Diptera; family Culicidae; genus Malaya; species Malaya genurostris. The sequence goes on from NC_080572.1 coordinate 152,311,915, forward strand.
ATATGAGAATTTGCAGCGGAACGAAAACAAACGCATCCATATTCCATCACTGAAAGTATCGTTGTCTGATACAATTTTATTAGATCTTGCGGATGAGCACCCCACCAAGACCCTGTTATTGTTCGAAGAAAATTTACTCTTTGTTGGCATTTCGTTATCAGATACCTAATGTGTCCTCCCCACGTGCATTTGGAATCAAACCACACCCCGAGGTATTTGAAAGTCAAAACCTGTTCGATTATTCTTCCCATCATATGAAGCTGAAGTTGCGCGGGATCATGCTTTTTTGAAAAGACGACCAGCTCTGTTTTCTCCGCAGAGAATTCGATACCAAGATGAACAGCCCAAACGGACAATTTATCTAAGGTATCTTGCAATGGTTTTTGCAGATCAATAGCTTTGGATCCAGTAACTGAAACCACGCCATCATCTGCCAATTGTCTTAGTGTACATGGGGTTACTAGACAGCTGTCAATGTCATTCACGTAAAAATTATAGAGGAGCGGACTGAGGCATGAGCCTTGCGGGAGACCCATGTAGCTAATTCTGATTGTTGCCAAATCGCCATGTGAAAAATGCATGCGTTTCTCTGACAAAAGGTTGTGCAAATAATTATTTATAACCGCTGGGAGTCCATGTTGGTGGAGCTTGTCTGAAAGAACATCAATGGAAACTGAATCAAATGCTCCTTTAATGTCTAAAAATACAGATGCCATTTGTTGCTTTTGAGCGAAGGCAATTTGGATGTCAGACGAAAGTAATGCAAGGCAATCATTCGTCCCTTTATTTCTACGGAAGCCAAACTGAGTATCTGACAACAAACCGTTCGTCTCGACCCAAGTGTCGAGACGTCGTAGAATAATTTTTTCGAACAATTTTCTGATGCAGGACAACATCGCAATGGGTCTATATGAGTTGTGATTGGAAGCTGGTTTCCCCGGCTTTTGAATGGCGATAACTTTCACTTGTCTCCAGTCAGGTGGAACAATATTTTGCTCAAGAAACTTGTTGAACAATTCCAACAAACGTCTTTTTGCGAGGTCGGGCAGATTCTTCACCAAGTTGAATTTAATTCTGTCCAATCCAGGAGCGTTATTGTTACAAGACATGAGTGCTATGGAAAATTCCATCATTGAAAAGGGGCTATCAATGGAATCATCATTTGAAGAAGACTCCCTAACAATGCTATGCGTAGGAACGGAATCTGGACAAACTTTCCTCGCAAAATCAAATATCCATCGATTCGAGTACTCCTCACTCTCATTTCCTACGTTACGATTCCTCATTCGTCTGGCCGTATTCCAAAGAGTGCTCATTGAGGTTTCTCTTGACAAACCTTCCACAAAATGTCTCCAATAGCTGCATTTCTTAACCCGAAGTATGTTCTTGTACTTGGTTTCTAAAACCAAGAATTTTTCAAAATTCTGAGGAGTTCCTCCTCCTCGTTTTAAAAACGTCTTGAAAGCATTTTGTTTCGCGTGTTTAGCATCTGAGCACTCTTTGTCCCACCAAGGATTTGGAGGTCTTCTGTTAGACGATGGACCAAGAAATCGTTTGGTTTGGGCTTGTTCTGCGGCCTCCAGAATCGAACAAACGAGGAAGTCATATTCTTCAAGTGGGGGAAGCTCTTCCATTGAAGTTAAGACACTTGAAATATTACTTTGGTATTTAATCCAGTCAATATTTTTTGTCAAATCATATGGAATATTAACTGAATTAGCAATGCCTTTGTTACTGCTAATTGAGATGATGATTGGTAAATGATCGCTACCATGTAAATCAGGAAATACTTTCCAGGTGCAATCTAGTCGAATTGAAGTCGAACAAAGAGATAAATCTAATGCACTTGGACGTGCAGGAGGTCTTGGGATCCGTGTCATGCTACCCATATTTAGTACCGTCATGCTAAAATTGTCGCAAATATTATATATTAGAGATGATCTGCTATCATTGTAAACGGAACCCCACATCATTCCGTGCGAATTGAAATCTCCTAAAATCAAACGTGGAGCAGGAAGGGCTTCGACAATTTCATTAAGCTGTCGTTGTCCAACTTGAGCTCTTGGAGAAATATATACCGAAGCAATGCAAATGTCCTTTCCTTTAATGTTTATTTGACAAGCAACAACTTCTATACTAGAAGTCGAAGGAATGTTTAATCTATAAAAGGAATAACATTTCTTAATTCCTAAAAGCACTCCACCATACGGGGAGTCTCTGTCGAGACGTATAATGTTAAAGTCATTAAAATTTAAGGCTATGTTTGATGTAAGCCATGTTTCGCACAAAGCAAATACATCACATTTTTGACTATGCAACAAAACTTTAAATGAATCAAGTTTTGGCATGATGCTTCGACAATTCCACTGCAGGACAGTGATTGAATCATTTGCGGCGGATGATAAATTATCCATCAAATGATACAAAACCTGAAAGAGCTGGCCATTGAGCTGATAACTGTTTCAAAAAAGTTCTAGCTATTGGAAGGAATGCTGTTATGATGGTCTTTAGAGGTTCAGAAATATTGAATGCAGCGAAAATCCATTCTACAATTTCCGAAAATTTCAGTAATCCTGTTGGTGAATGTGAAATGGAGCCCACTGGATTATTGTCTTTTCTTGAGCTAGTTCCTGGATTGGTTTGTGAATTTGACAAACCAGGAGGCACAGTTTTTGGTTTTAAATTTGGCTTTTTAGCTTTAACACGGGGATCTTTTTTTGAAGGTATAATTTTAGGTGTCTTTTTTGGTATTTTGTGGTTTGTTAATCTCCTCTTAACAGACCCTTGAGGAGTGACAAACGAGGTATCTTCACTATTTCCGTCAGAGTCAGATTCCTCTGGCTCCGCAAGATTTGAAAAACCGTTTTCGGTTTCCAAAGGGGAGACATGTATGACCGTTTTGAGCATTTCTGCATATGTGCGCTTAGACCGTGCTTTTAAAGAAAGCTTCATTTTGTCTTTACGCAGCTTAAATGCAGCGCACACTGAAAGATCATCATGAGGGCTTTCCCCACAATAAACACATTTTTCAACATCTTTATCGCAAAGATTATCCTTATGAGGCCCTTGACATTTGATACATTTGGACTTATTACTACAGTAAGTAGCTGTATGTCCGAATTTTTTACAGTTCGTGCAATTCATAACATGCGGTACGAAAAGCCGAACAGGAAGACGAATTTTATCGATATAGACATGGCTAGGCAATGCAGATCCGGCAAATGTTACGCGAAACGAATCTGAGGGACGATAAGACTTTTTTCCATCGACAATAGATGCTGAGTACAATTGTTTGCACTCGAGTATCTTAACTCCCTCAAGCATGGAGTTTTTAAAACGGCCAACTCCATTTTTAAGTAAATCATCTGCTGTCAGACTTGCTTCAGTCACAACACCGTCAATTTCTACCTCCTTCGATGGAATGTAAACTCGATATTCAATAGCAAATAATTTACAGGTTACAATATCGTTTGCCTGTTTCAAGTCGTTAACTACAACTCGAATTTTATCTCTATTAACCTTACAGATTTCTTTAACTTCAGAGAAATGTGATGTCAAATCCTTTGTAATTTGCATCAAGTTTAAAATCTTTTCTTTTTTTCGAAGATAGACTATCCATGGCCCAGTGGTACCCTGTGGATAATGTTTAGCCCTCGGAGTATTTAAACTTTTACTAGTATCCGGAATCGGATTCGGATGATCTTCCATGAGATCATCCATTACATTAAATTTTTTTTGTAAATTAATAATACCAAAATAAAAACTTATGTTTAGTAAAATTTCAGATATAAGAAATAAAAAATAAATTAAATTAAATCTACCTTGTAGCTGATGTCTCTGTTCCTTTATCGTGAAGAACGACGTGAAGCTCTTCCAACGATTTCCAATTGGCAGTCTTTTGCTGTTTCCAATTGGCAGTCTTCTGTCGTTTACTGCTATCTCAGTTGCTCTGCCGTCGTTGTGAACACCACTGCACTTGCTGTACCTGACCCCAGGTACAGTGCTTTTGCTCTTAGTGGCGATCAAATGCGATGCTTGCAGTGTAGCACCTCGCGATATATGCCGTCTCTTTTGATCCTACGCAGCGTACAAATTCTGGTACCTGGTAGATCAGCACTGGGTTGCTTTAGCACCTCTGTGCCTTTGCACCCCTTCGTCTTCGCACCTTTATGCGATGGCACCTCTGTGACTCGTCACTTCTATGCTCTCGCACCTCTGTGTCTCTACACCTCTGTGCGTATGAACGGGATGGCCTTCGTTGCTAGCTTTCCAGTCGGGAAACGCCCCGAATATTGCGTTTGCTATGGGCAGTTTAACTACCTGAAGCTTAGAATTGTCTCGGTAGCAGCCGTTAACTCACGAGCCAGTACAATCGAAACACAACCTCTTCGCTTGAATGGTTTTTACTGAATGACCAGCGTCGATTGATAGTCTGTTCGCTTGTGTCTTATCCTTTTCTTGTCGTATCAGTCATATTTCATCACTATTTTATTTATTTTTTTATTCGAAGTATTCTTTTAGTATATTTCCAGTGTTAGTTTTATGCTATTGAATGATAAACCATTTTTTTTCACCATAGAAGTTCTCCTTATTTATAACATTGTTTCCGTATTCTATACCATTATATTTACCTCCCTTGTGTAATGTACTCTTCTTTTTTTTCTAAACGCGTTGTAACTTTTCCCCAGTTCATTTTTAATTTGTAGCATTATAGCTTCCTCCCAAAAAACCATTTTGCTCACATCTATAATCTTCCTCTTGATTTTAACTTTTTTATTTTCTTATGACCAGCACGGTATTGCTGTGTATGACATGATTCCCATGTTTATAAAATATTTGAATATTCTAGACTAGGATATTCTAGGATCATTAGAATCCCATATTTTCCCATAGTTTGTTTCCACTTTGTATTACTTCAACCATATGTTTGAGTTTCTTTAAGTATACTCTCTCTTTTTTTCTTCTTCATATGTTTTCCCCCCATTATATATCTTCTTTGACAATGTAACCTATTGCTTTATTGTCCCTCTGATGTATCTTTATTATCATCAGTTTATAATCATCAGTTTCACCTTATTTTTCTTTCTTCGTTTGGTGTCCTTTTGTTTTCATTGTGTTCGTTTCATCGCAGAAGTATAATTTTATTTCTTATTGACTCTCGTACTTTTTTTTTAATAACATCGTAAAACATGTGTATATTACCCTCTTAACGGTTTTAATATCCTTCTGCTCGCAATCATGTTTTTTTTTCGTGTTCGAATTGATTCATTTCGACTTTCATCTTACATATTTCGCTGATATTTTCCCTTCTTGGTATATTTTTCATGTTTTTATCTTATCCATTGTTTTCCTTACACTGTGGTTTTAAGTTTTTCGTTGAATTCTTATGTCAACGTATCATTGTATGATGTTTGCTGTTAATTTCTTTTATAACTGTATCCTATTTCAATTACTCTCAGGGTTTCAATTTCCCTTATGTTTTAAATATTATTTCTTTGTATTTAGTTTTCCGATGAAACTTTTAATACAATATGTTTATTTTCGTGTATCACTTTGTATACATGTTGAATCTTTTTATTACTTTTCTAATGTTTCTTGGATAATTTCTTAATTATCTCAATATTCTGTGATAAGGTTCAGTTTCTCAATCCGTATACTTTTTCAATCGGTTATTGTGAACCTTTTCTAGTCTATTCCCATTCTTTATAGTTGTTGTTTGCTCACTAGGAAGAGCAACTACTTCATACGGTCCTCTCCAAAGTGATTGCAATTTTTGTCCTGCGCCTGTGGGATTGGCTTTTACTAACACTAAGTCTCCCCACATTGGCTGCCATTCGTTGGAGTTTTTATCATATAATTCTTTGCGCTTGTGTTTAGACGCAATTAGATTCTCCCGGGCTTGATGGTGAAGTCGTTTAAATGTAGATCGCATTTCATTGACGTAGTCCTCATAGTAGAGACCATCATTATCGTATTTGTAGACGGAGTTTGGGATGTTCGCCCGTCTTCCGTATAATAATTCAAACGGTGTATAACCCGTTGAGGAATTTACAGTGGTATTATATTCGAAACTGAAGAATGGGAGTAATTGATCCCATGTTTTCGGTTCGTTACCTACGTATTGTCTTAAATAGGTTTTTAGTTCCCTATTCGATCGTTCCACCAAGTTTGCTTGTGGATGATATGCACTTGTAGTAATTTTTTTAATTTTTAATATTTTACATACGTTTTTCATAAGAGAACTAACAAAGTTGGTTCCATTATCGGTTACCAATTCGGCGGGTGTTCCATATTTACATATATAATTATTTACGAAAGTTTGCGCGACCGTGGCACTCTCTTGATTTTCCATCGGTGCTACAATTAGATATCTAGTCAGATCGTCTTGCATCACAAGTCCGTATCTGCTCCCCCATTCTGACTCGGGTAATACCACTATGTCCATATACAATTTCTCGAACGGTTCGGACGATGTCGTGGTAATTCTCATTGGAATTTTGTTCGCTCGACCGATTTTGTTTTTCTGGCACGAGCTACATTGTTTAACATAATTTTCGATATCCTTCCGCATATTAGTCCAATGGAATAGTGGACTCATTCTTTTCAACATCCGTTTACTTCCAACATGTCCGCCTAGAGGAGCATCGTGGAATTCTTTCAATGTAATTTCGCGGTCTTTTTCTGGCACCCACATCCTGTCTTTTTCCGGTGCATATAGGGTGAAAATTTTATTAAATTTCTCGGCAATAAATCTTAACACATTTGCCTCAGGAGTTTTCTGCATGTTTCGAAAAGAGATAATTTGCATGTTCTTTGCATTTTTCAGGTCTTCAGGGCAGTTAGTGAATGCATCTACTAACCCATCTATTAGAATTCTTGTATCGGTTATTGATCTACTCGAGCCATTTAGAACCAATCCCCATATTTTACGATCTGGAATTGAAAATACTCTTCCATTCAGGTAATCTATTAAACCGTGTGGTAAGTGTATCAGCTCGGCTAGTTCTTTATATGCTGATCTACTGTTTACTATTACGAAAGTACCATCAAAATCACTTTCGTTAGTTTTTTGTTTTGAAAATTTCAGCAGATCAAATTTGATGTCATTGTTATTTATGCATATTTCATATTCTTCGAAATGTGAGAGTACTCCCAAATCTTCCTTTTCGTCCCATCCAAAATCGATGTTTTCTAATCCGTCCATGTGCGGATTCCATTCTGTCTTTTGTTTATTTTTAAATAACGTAAACCTGCCTGATTCGTCTTTCAGTTGTTTTGGGGAAGTTGTTTTATTTTCCGCGTCTTTCCGCTTCGCAAGTTCATTTTTTCTGCTTGCTGCTGTTGACGCTTTTGCTGTCTAGTGACTATTGAAATAAGGTGTAAGGACTCGGCCTGTTCGGGCAGTCTGGATAAAAAGTCTGCCACAACATTGTCTTTGCCTTGTTTATAGCGAATGTCCATTTCCAACCCTTGAAGTTTCAGACGTAAACGCGTTAGCGTAGGCGAGGTTTCTTTTAAATGCCATATTGAAATGAGTGGTCTATGATCAGTGTATACAATAAATCGCTGATTATAAATAAAATGATTGAAACGGTTCACTGCCCATACGATGGCTAACAACTCTTTTTCAATCGTATGGTACTTTCTTTCAGCACCTACTAGACCTCTGCTTGCATATGAAATAGGCCTGTCGATCGATTTTTCATTCGAGAGTACTGCTCCAATAGCGTACTCGCTTGCATCTGTCGTGATCACGAACGTATCTTTATAGTTCGGTCTAACTAACAGTGTGTCAGAAGTTAAAAAATTCCGCAATTCCTCAAAAGATCTTTGACACTCTTCTGTCCAAGTAAACTTAACATTCTTTCGCAAGAGATCGTTCAATGGTTTACGTTTCTCTGCGATGTGAGGTATGAATTTTCCATAAAAATTTACTGTTCCTAAAAATGACCGAACACCTTTGATTGTTTTTGGTGCCGCCATCTCTTTAATTGTTTTTATATTGTCCTCCATAGGACGAATTCCTTCTTTGTCAATTACATGTCCTAAATACTTTATTTCATTCTTCAAAATTTGGCATTTACCTGGCTCGACTTTTAGATTATGTCGACGGAGAGCCTCTAAAACTTTGCGTAAGTTTTCATTGTGTTCTTCGATAGTAACACCGAAAACAATTATGTCATCCAGATAGACGATTGCTTTAACCCCTTCTATCTCATAAAGTACCGTATTCATTAATCGTTGGAACGTCGACGGGCTGTTACGCAGGCATTCTTGTAAATTCAAAGTGGCCTTTTGGAGTTGAAAACGCAGTCTTGGCTGCATCTTTTGAGTTAATTGGTACTTGGTAAAACCCTGATTTTAAATCCAAGGTAGAAAAATATTTACTGTTTCCAAGATTATCTAGAATCTCGTCAATTAGTGGAATTGGGTATACAAATGGCTTCGTAACTAAATTTAAAGCCCTGAAGTCAACCACGATTCTTTATTTCTTGTTACCAAATTCATCGTCCTTCTTGGGAACACATAGGACTGGTGCATTCCACGGACTTTTGCTAGGCCTTATGATACCTTGTCTACGCATTTCTTCAATTTCTTCATTAATATGCTTCTTTGTAGCTTCCGGAAATCTGTATTGCCGTTTGTTGATAGGCACGTTTGACGTGGTCTCAATTTCGTGCACTGCCGCATCGGTGATAGTTAATTTGTCCCCCTTCAGATAGAATACATCGCTATATGATGCCATAATCTTCTCTATATCCCTAAAATTTTCTCTTTTTAGATGATTCATATTTAGTGATTCTAATACTTTTTTCGTTCGGTCTCGACCAGTTATTTGACCGTATCTTTTATTTTCCGTAAGAATTACATCTTGATTTGAATCTAAATCAAGGAAACATTTGTCTTCCTCGTCACATTCTCCACCTATGAAATCTTTTTCTTCTTCATGAGTAATATTAGTCCCACAACCGGGGAGCATACTATCTGAACGATCGTCGTTTTTGTATAACTCATAATTGCTCTGATACGATGCATTAATGCTATCATTTTTATTCACGTGCTTTTGATTCACTTCATATTTATTATGCTTTGATAAACTGCTCTCTAAGACTTCAGCATTTACGATAATTACTTCATTTTTGCCACTTTTTCCATCCGTTTTAAAATGTTTTTCGGTTGTCCTATTTCTACTTGGAGATTTTTTTATTTTAAAATTATTGTTTACTTTAGTTGCACTGTTTGAAGACATCTTTAGCTTCTCATTATTATCATTTACTTCATTATTTCTTTCATTATTTATGCGGGCTAATATTTCCATGTTGTGCTCATCCTTATCAGCAGGACGCATCCCATAATGCTCAGTTGCATGTACCTTTTCTTTTCCTGTTACTGGTATATTTGCTACATTATTGTGCTCGTTTGGTACACTTAGGCATATGTACTCGAAATTCCGAGTGACATAAATTGTGTATATCTTTAAAAACTCTGCTCCAATGATTCCAGGAACACACAAATCTTTTACTATATAAAATCTAACTCTGTAATGAGTTTTTCCAATCACCAACGTGACTTTTACTGACCCAATAGTCTGTGATTGAGTTCCATCAAAACCTGCGATGTATAAATTATCTTTATAGTTTATTTTCTCTGATCCTATTTTCGCGACAGTATCCCATCTCATTACGTTATAAAATGCTCCCGTATCGAGCAAATACTTAATTTTTTCGTTAGGTCTATTTGCAGCAGCAACTTTTACGAATAACTGATTGTTTTTAGCACACTCTATTTTTAACATTTCGCCATTGCCCCGTATAATTTTTTGTCGTTTCTGTACACGTCGTACCCTGTGGACTAAGATTGGTTTGATCATACGTTTGGTATTTTTCCTGTATTTTCACATTGTTATCTGCCTCATATTTTGCGACTCTCTTCTCCTGTTTTTGATGAGCTTCATATGAATCTGTTTTTGGTTCAAAGGTTAGAGGTATTTTCCGTAAGCATATCCAACCTTGGTCATTGTGTATGCTAGTCACATACTTATTCATAAATGTCATTCCCAAAATGCCCCCTGGAGTCAAATTCTCCACTACGTCGAACTTCGTTTGGAAAATTCTTCCTGCGATGATGAAGTTTAGTTCTACGGTACCTAATGTTTTCATAACAGTACCTGTTATCCCGGAATATTCTATGATTTCGTTATCATTAATTGTATATGCTCCCATGTACTCTGCACTTCGTCTACTTATCAAGTTGCCAGATGCTCCAGTGTCTACCAGCAACCCCATCTCGTTATTTGGTTCGTTTGCCGATCTCAACAGCATCGTAAATTCGTTGTCTTTCGTCTTATGTAATTTGACCCATATCCCTTCTTTACGTTTTTTGTACACATCACTCTTCATTGGTTTACGGTTATCGTCATTTTCATTCTCCCCGTATCGATCCCAATTTTGTATTTTACATGTTTGCTTGGCTAAATTTGCATTCGGAGTTCTTGATGCTCCATATCTCATTTGATCAGGCATATTTCTGGACCTGATATTATGATCATATCTTCGAAATATTTTTCTATTATCATGCAATTTACCCATAACTGTACTTCATTATTTTCGTAGTGTTTTTTATCAAACCCATTATTTTCCTCTCGAATATTACCATTGTATCTATTAGGTGGTTTTCTATTATCATATCGATTTGTTAAATCGTATTTTTTGCTGATACTCATTATTTTCATATTGGTACCCTTCGTGAGTTCTAAACTTTTGATTCCTCATAAGAACTCTATAGCCCAGCTCTGTTGCTTGAAGTCTGTGTTCAAGTACTTCGATATGTTTTCGTTCTATATCAATTTCTTCTAAATACTCCAGTAACTCATACAATGTCTTTTTTTTTTGGCCTTGTGCCATTCGTTTCAATTCGTCGTTGTATAAGCCTACTAAGCAATGTAGTCTTAGACTGACTTCCATTGGCGATTCCCGAGCAAAGCACCCTTCATTGTAATTGTCCAACTGCTCTTTAATTTTCATTATGCGCTTTTTGTAATTTTTGAATGGTTCATTGGGTTCTTGCCGCAAAGTTTCTATTTTTAAAACAACGTCTTCGATTCTTTCGATTTCCCCAAATTCACGTATAAGATTTTCTTTGATTTTAGGCCAATTTTCGGCTTTTATGTGCAGTAATCTAGCTGCTGCTTCTTTTTTCAACTTCAATAATATTACGTAGATCAGATCGTCTCTAGATGTTTCTTCTGGGAATTGTTTTTCGAAATGTTCAATATGATAGATGAACGCATCTAACTGTTCGGTAGTTCCATCGAACTCTGGAATGCACTGCAGTGCTTCCGCTTTAGGGAATTGAAATTCCATGCTTGTTTGAATTTGATTCTCGAACTATGATATCTCTGTCAAGCCTCAAAATTATTATTTGGCTTGCCGTATGTTTAGAAAATGCTGAAGTGAATCCCCCTGGACGATATTCATTTTTGCTGTAAATAATTACAATCTTGATTCTTGACCGTGGTTATGGTCGACATTCATTCACGTAAACAAACTTGACCTAGTCTCACATTACTGGTTATTGTATCGTACAAAGCTTCAACTGCTACGTGCCCTACGTGGTCAAATTTCGTTCGTATTGGCATTTTTGTTTATTATTGAGCCAGCCCAACTCGGTGCTCTCAAATTTGTCATGCCCGCCGTGTGCGCAAAAATAAACTGTCTTTGTTAATTCTGTTATAAGGGTCGACGGCATAGGATTCAACATCGCATCGTACCATACTCGTGGTTTAACATTATAGTTTACCGTACGCGACTCAAAGTCACTGTCGGTTTATTATTATTATTATTGTCATATACCGCTACCGTACTCTGTTTTTATTTCGGTTGCCAGACTTTTACCCGCAAATATGGCCGCGATTGTTTTTGGTGTGTTACCTAGCAACGCATTTTGCTATAGGCTCCGCCCATACGGGTTGGTTCACCACCGTTTTAAATATATATATTCCTCGTGGCATGCACTCCTGGTGCTTAGCTTGCTAACTTGCTTTATTATGTCAGTCGAAGTACGGCTACTTTTGCTTATTCGCAAAATGATGATTCAAATTACCGATTCCTTCGCTCATACGCGTGAGTTTCGGTTGGTCACCTTGACCTTATAATCATTACACCAGTGCTAACTGTTCAGCTGATTCTGATTTTCGTGTTTTTTTCAACGAAGGCAAAAAAAAAACTTCTTAGGCCTTTATGCTAGTGTGGCCACTTTTGTAAGTATTATCGCGGTGTTCTTTTTTTTTTCTTCAACACATGCGCTCGTATTGACCGTGGTCAAAACGTAAACAAATCAACTGTGAGCGTAATCTATACGTCCGCAGTTTTCAAGGAAACTTGAACAAATTTATTGCTTGCCAAATGACTCAACAACGGAATGTATATAACTGTTCTAGAAACCCGCTGTAGGCATGAGAAAAAGTTCTGATATCGTTTACCAGTTGATGGATTGTGAGTAATGTAGTTAGAAAAATAATATTGGTCCTTGTGAGCGCGAGTTAAACAAATCAGAAAAATTTTCGCGCTAATGCCATCTTAATTTTTAATGATTTAGCGCTCACAATAAGTGGCAACATTACGTAATCAAACCAACAAAAAAAATAAGTAAAATAATGGAGACTCACCATACTAATACAACTTCGCCCAACATCCTCAATTCCGAAATCCTCGCTCGTAGTCCTGGCGTGTCCTTGCTGCTATAGCACGTACCGCTGTCACCACTTGCAATCTCCCGGCCGAGCGGTGGCGGAAGAGGAATAACGAAGAGGATGTTTCTTTCAGTTCTATACGGAGTAACACTCTCCAATTCGGTTTCTCTTTTATGTCATTGTATTGATTCATCCACGTATTTGAGATTAATATCACGAAATTCACCTTTTTTGAGTTTCAACTATTCACAACACTTCATGGTGAACTCGTCGGATATATGTCTCCACATTTACTTGTTTACATTAATAAAAGAAGTTATTCTTCAACACGTACTTTTGTTGTCATATATTATCAACACTACCCTAACACGAACAATGGTTGTGTCTAATTAATTTTCTTTTGCATGTGAATATCAAACCTGCACATGAAACTATTAAATCTTCACTCATTACAGCAATCTTTCACTCAATTCTTTAGGTGCCTTCCGAAATCTATTATATCCCATTATAAACAATATTTCTTACTTGATTTTGATGTCACTTGATACTCAAGTCTCACAATGCACACATGTTCCTATAGCTACCGTATTATACTCCGAACTGAACTGAACTAGCTACTAACTTGTCTACGGGCCGACGCCTGAGACTAACGGATATTTTCCGCGCACTCTGAGACTGAACTAACTGCTAATTTGTCTACGGGCCGACGCCCGAGACCAACGGCTTTTTACCGCGCACTGTAAAACTGAACTCACCCTAACTCTTCCCAACTAGGGGTTTTTAAGCTCCTAACATTTACTTTCGGATGAAGCCCGAAGATTTTAGTACAAGCCGAGCTTGTGATTTCAAGTAGAAAGTTCATCCGACTTTCTCCCGAAGTTCTACCGAAAGCCGAAACCACTGTCGCTAGGCCAGAGGCAGTGACCAGTGTCCGTGAAAATAATAGCTTTGTTTTTACAACATTGCTGCGCTGACTAATGCTCGGAACTGTCTATGGTTTTATAACAAAGTTTCTTAAACATCGTTGCGATGACTAATGCTCGCAAATGTGCACGCTTCAATAACAAAGTTTATACCTGAAGGTTGCAGCTACGCTGATATGAGAGCTTCCTTCACAATTTCCTATTTTTTTTACAATACTAGCAAATTCGAAGGAAAATTTGCTAAGGGCGCTGCACTACAGTCAAGACTGCTGAACGAGAGTATTTAATTTTAAACATCCCCGCGAATTGAACAAACTTTTAAGATTTAACTGCTTGATCCAGGCTAGAGAAGAAGCTCAACGAATAGCATAGTGAATCGCTCGTGCAGTAAGCAGCGAATTTAGGATGCAAACTAACCGAACCTGCGGAAAATGCTCATCGGAATGCTTTACGGGCCAGATGATCGGCTGCGATTTGTGTGATATATGGTTTCATCCAAATTGTGTAGGAGTTAACGAATCCAATCTGGACCCCGACAAGAGCTGGAGGTGTCGTCAGTGCGCAGATGATGAAATTACAGAATTAGCTAGCCAGCATACTCAAAAATCACTACGCAGCTCATCAAGCAGTCGAGCTAAAAAAGAGCTATTGTTGAAACAACTAGATGAGCAGCGTGTGTTACAATTAAAACAGCGAGAGGAAGAAGATACCATAAGGAAAAAGCGAGCGGAAGAGGATGCGACCTTTTATCAACAGAAGATGAGTATCATTCTGGAGGACGATGATGAGAGCAGGAAGAGTTAACTAAGTAGTAGGGCGAGTCGAGAAAAGGTTGTTACTTGGCTTAACAATGAAAATGTCGTTGGAGTAGTACCACCAACAAGTTCGTTATCCCTTGAAGCCGTCAAGTCACAAGTAGCCCATCAACCTGAAATTATTACATCAGGGTCTGAAGTCCTGAACGCTACAATAACAACGGAGCAGCAAATGAGCGTTCCGACGTCTTCGTCTACCCCAAACTCGAAAAAAATAGTTCCTTCTCACGTTTCGATTCATCGGGCGGAGGTACCATTCAAGCCAGCCGTCCTTCCCACGTCTATTCAGTACAGCGGATATAACCTTGGGACTGGGTTTCGTATGACAACCCCGTTCCCGAACGTGAGTACGCAGTCGCCTTATCAGTACCAGCCAGTTATTTCGTCTTGCTTGTATATTCGGCCTAGCGGAGATAACCGTAGAACTGGCTATCGTACGACATCCTTGTATCCGAATTCCAACGAATATAATCTGGGGACTAGCTCTCGCACAACTTCCTTGGTCTCGAATGTGAGTTCGCAATTGCTCAATCAATATCAGCCAGTTATTTCGTCTTGCCTGCCTAATCAGTCCAGCGAATATAACCCTGGCACTGGCCTTTATAGGACAACGTCGTTCCCAAATGTGTGTACACCATACTTCAGTCAATACCAGCCAGTTATTTCGTATTCTTTGCCTGTGCCAAGAGTTCCCTCTCTCGTTGCTAATTTATCTACACTACCCAGCACCGTCTCAGTTTTATCGACACGAGTAACGGAGTAAGCCGTGTCAGAGTCGATACCAATCAGTGAAATGGAAAATCTGTACCTACCACCGAAAACTGAAAGCAACCTAACGGGTGGGTTAGGCTCACAAGTTCAAATCCCATCTGATTTAATCGGGATACCGACACATACAAAATCAACAACCTCTCTTATTCCGAGTTCCGCGCTACCTCTGCCGTTAGATGTACCTCAACACATATTTCAACACACAGACACACCATTTAATGCAGCACCCACTGGCGCGCAGTTAGCAGCACGACAAGTGATGCCACGTGATTTGCCAATATTTTCTGGTGACCCACAGGACTGGCTTCTGTTTTCTAGCTCTTTCTACAACACAACGGCGGTCTGTGGATTTTCGGATGCAGAGAATCTAGTGCGACTTCAACGTTGTCTGAAAGGTCGCGCCTTGGACACAGTGAAGAGCCGTTTACTGATGCCACAATCTGTTCCTCACGTGATGGAGACTCTAAAGAAACTGTATGATAGACCCGAAGTTCTTATCCATACCCTACTTGCGAAACTGCGAAAGGTCCCCCCCACCGGGAACTGAGAATCTACAGTCAATCATAACGTTCGGAATGGCTGTGCGTAACCTGGTAGACCACGTGTACTTTGCTCGTTTTGTGGACCACCTTCGCAATCCGATATTGCTTTATGAACTGGTGGAAAAACTTCCGTCACATATGAGAATGCAGTGGTCATCGTATAAAAATTCGCATGCCGAAGTGAGCCTGGCGACATTCGGGGAGTTTATGACAGAACTTGTCGATACAGCTTCGGATGTAACGATCTTGACTGAAACGACCCCACAATCGAAACCCTGTAAGACAGGAAAAGATAAGCAAAGACTATACCTATATTCGGAAGCTGGAGATTGTCAACTTACAGTTATAAATTCAGACAATGCACTATGGTTTGAAACGGGAAATTAGCGTGACAAAAATATTTTCACTATTAAATATTAGTTTTTTGTAGTTGGTGTCTTCACAAAAGTTGTTTGTTATCAAATGGCGCTCCTTTTGATATAAAATATTACTAGGGTGGTCCTTATTTAGATTGAAATTTGATCTCTAACTTTCTTAATTGAGCTCAAAAATGATTTTATTGTACAATAAAGTTGTAGGAAATTTTATTTTGAGCAACTTTTCTGAAAAAAAAGCACCTCTCTAGCTTTTCATTTGACCGAGTTACATTAATTGTCCCGGGTAAGAGTAGGGTGGCTCCCGAAAAATCGATTTTTTTGTTCTAACTTTTTTGTGAAACGTTCTATGGAAAAGTTGTCTTCAGAAGAGTTGTTGAAATAAATATTGCGCATAATTTTGCTGAGTAAAGCTTTTTCATATGAGCTACCAGTAAAAAGTTATGATTGTTTTTTCATCAAAAACTAGTCAACCTTCAAATGTCAAAATTCATTAGATGCCAGATCGATAAAAATGTATCCTATGCGGCTACTGAAAGTTCATAATATAAGTGAACATTTAAGAGAAAATTGGGAGGTTGTTTTTCTTTTAACTCGTTTAAATTAGTCTTAAAAATATCTTGAAAAAACTCAAAAACATTGCATAACTCTTAAACGCCTTAACGTATCAACATACTTCCTTCAGCAAAATAATAGTATTAAGTTAGCCCTATAAGTGTTCCATACATTGTCCATTCGAGAAATGAGACACACAAAAACTATAGCCGAAAATATATTTTTTGCTGAATAATTTTAATTAATTTATTACCAAAATAACTGATTCAATTGATTTTGATTCCGTTATCGTAATGATCGTATCGTTAACATTCAAAACAAAACATAAGACAACAGTTGATTACGGTTTGGTATGTATTGAATAAATTAAGCAATGAATTATTATCTAAAACTAAACATTTTGCTTGTTCGGGTAAGTCTTCTGAACTTCTCCTATTTTGTTTGTTCGACAATGCCAAGATAGGGTCTGAAGATAACAGCAGCATTTTAAAAACATCTTCAACGTTCGCGATTCTGCTGAATTTTTTAGCATGGTGCTCTCTGAAGTTCCGGATACTTTTATTTCGAGTCTCCTGAGCTTCTTCACTAAGCATACCAATAGGTAAAATTGCGTGTCTAATTATCGTGGCTCCATGTATCAACAATGTATGAGCACCATGGAGCCAGCCATACAACGATACATATCACGCTCGTATTTTCTCAGTGTAACTTTGGAATTCGTCGACGTTTATCTTATCGGCTATTGATTACACTGAGAATAACGTGAAATCCTTCCAACAGTGTTTCATCAAGGCCTGTTATATCTGCTGTTTCTTTCCACTTCTTGAAAAATTTCCGGGCCGTGTTTCCGTCGTTGGAATTACCTCCTGATGGCAATGGCTCACCGATACGTAGGCCCAAATGTTCTCTAAACGCAGTTTTCATATTTGTATCCCTTCCCTTCATGGTCTTGTTCAGTTTGCTAACACGCCTTCAATTCTTGAATGATATACTGTAAAATGTCCTTATTACTTCTACCAGCAATAATTAAATCCGTTAGCTTTTTGTAAGACAAAGCACTTCCTGAAACCTAAGTAAATCATTAGTTTGTTAAAATGAGTAGATTGTATTTATTCTAACCAAAACTCATTGTGCGTCGTTTTTCGGTTGTCACAGGCTATTCGGTACACAAGTGGGTGAGAAAAAAGGCGTCTCGGTACGATTTGGATAAAAATATTTGCGTTTCACTAACTTGCACCAGCTTGTTTGAGCTTTGGTTGTCAAGATAAAGAAAATTTCTGTTGATATATTTATCATGGCCTCTACTTCGGAATAACCATATTACACAGTGTCTCTGTTGCTTAAGCTCAACTGAATCAGTTGTTTTGGTAATAAATTAATTAAAATTGTTCAGCAAAAAATCTATTTTCGGCTGTAGTTTTTGTGTGTCTTATTTCTCGAATGGACAATGTATGGAACACTTGTAGGGCTAACTTGATACTATTATTTTGCTGAAGGAAGTATGTTGATACGTTAAGGCGTTTAAGAGTTATGCAATGTTTTCGAGTTTTTCAAGGTATTTTTAGGACTAATTTAAATGAGTTAAAAGAAAAACACCCTCCCAATTTTCTCTTCAATGTTTACTTATATTATGAACTTTCAGTAGCCGCATAGGATACATTTTTATCGATCTGGCATCTAACGAAGTTTGACATTTGAAGGTTGACTAGTTTTTGTTGAAAAAACAATCATAACTTTGTACTGGTAGCTCATATGAAAAAGCTTTACTCAGCAAAATTATGCGCAATATTTATTTCAACAACTCTTCTGAAGACAACCTTTCCATAGAACGTTTCACAAAAACGTTAGAACAAAAAAATCGATTTTTCGGGAGCCACACTACTCTTACCTGGGACAATTGATGTAACTCGGTCAAATGAAAAGCTAGAGAGGTGCTTTTTTCAGAAAAGTTGCTCAAAATAAAATTTCCTACAACTTTATTGCACAATAAAATCGTTTTTGAGTTCAATTAAGAAAGTTAGATTACAGATTTCAATCTAAATAAGGACCACCCTAGTAATATTTTATATCAAAAGGAGCGCCATTTGATAACAAACAACTTTTGTGAAGACACCAACTACAAAAAACTTATATTTAATAGTGAAAATATTTTTGTCACGCTAATTTCCCGTTTCAAACCATAGTGCAATGCGAAACAAAAGTCGCAATTATCTTTAGAGATGTCCAAAAAGTGTTGTTCGTACTGCTCAAATGAGAAACACGAGGTAGCGGGATGCCCACTGTTTAAAGCCCGCGACTTGGATGGAAGGTGGAAGGCTATGCGTTCGAAAGGTCTATGTAGAACATGTTTGATCCCTCATCGAAAGTGGCCGTGTCGTTCCGGAAGGGAATGTGGGGTAGAAGGAGGTCAGAGTGGGTCAAACGGAAAAAACGTACCCGCAAGGGAAAACGATGCTCAACAAAATCATCACGCGACTCATGGGTTCTGCATTTTTCGTTATTTACCAGTGACGCTTGAAATGAATGGTAAACGGGTGAATACGTTTGCTTTTCTCGATGACGGATGTCAAACAACATTAATGGAATACGGATTGGCATCGGATTTAGATCTCGTAGGACCGGCAGAATCCCTTTGGCTTAAATGGACGGGAAATATAACCCGCGAAGAAAAGGGATCGCTACGAGTTTCAGTTAATATATCAGGCAAAAAACTTACAAATCAGTTCAAGTTGAACAATGTACGCACGGTACAGCAACTCAACCTTCAAGCGCAAACATTCCAATACAGCGAAATGAAAAATCTATACCCTCACCTACGAGGTCTGCCACTATGTAGCTACGTCAACGCGGTTCCTAGGTTGATAATCGGATTCGAGCACGCACAACTGCTAACGTCCCTGAAAGTGCGGGAAGGAAAGGTACACCAACCAGTAGCCGTGGAGACAAGGTTGGGCTGGTGTACTTACGGTAAACAGAACGGAGATTCTGTGGCAATCGAACAACTAAATATTCATACGGAAGAAGAACAAATAGAAAATCGGAAGTTCCACAAGTTTATGAAGCAATATTTCGAGGTCGAAGAAACAGGAATATCGACACCTCTCGAATCTGTCGATGATATCCGA
Organism: Malaya genurostris; assembly: GCF_030247185.1. Lineage (NCBI taxonomy): Eukaryota > Metazoa > Arthropoda > Insecta > Diptera > Culicidae > Malaya > Malaya genurostris. The sequence continues at coordinate 152,331,711 of NC_080572.1, forward strand.
GCGCATAAAATTCTTGAGCGTACAACGCGCAGAATCGATAACGGTTTTGAGACGGGGTTGCTCTGGCAGTTTGATCAACCGAAACTCCCGAACAGTTATCCACTGGCTTTGCGTAGACTACAGGCTTTAGAGAGACG